>NC_135659.1:64571965-65225450 GCF_964188315.1 Podarcis muralis
TAAATGGATTGAGGGACCTATATATACCCATGCATGTGACCCAGAGCTTCCTCTTTCAGCTCATGCATTCAGAACACCCACGTACCTCTCCCAAATTTTAGGGCATTGTGCGACTGACCTTGCTATGCCGTCATGTGTCATCTGTCGCTGGGACAGGGGCACAGCAGGAATTTCCCCACTTGGCTGATTGGCTGTTGTCATTTAGGTTTTGCCTGCAGTGTAGCAAATCGTCACAACTTGTAAGGTTGTGGATAGGCACTGGTTCTGGTGATAGGGATGGGAGAACGCTCTTGCCATCCCTATGTGAAGGGTATTCCGTTAAAGGAATCCAGGGACTCAACTGGTTTGGTCAACCCCTGAGAGGGGGTTGTGCCCATGCCTGAGTCCAGGGGAGCATCTGGGTGGTGAACATAGTCTGTTCCCAGCTTTTCGCCTACACAGGTGTTCACCATTGGCTGACCTATGCTGGTGCCCTGGGTCAGCGCTGCCTGCAAGGGTGCAGGGAGCTAGTCGAACCAGAGCCTGTGCAACCACTCACCTTCTGTAATCAGTAAAGTTGTGGCCTAAATTCTGCCAAAAACCAAAACTAAAATTTGTGTGAATTTATTTAGGGGGGGGGAGGTCTCTGGGTCTAAACATGCAAAAGACTCTCAAACCAGAGGCCTTCCTATTGGGCATGGTGGACCAGAAGGTGTTAAAGAAGGATAGATCTCTGTTTATGTATGCTACTACAGCAGCAAGAATTCTTATTGCAAAGCACTGGAAGACTCAAGATTTACCCACGCTGGAGGAGTGGCAGACGCAGTTGATGGACTACATGGAACTGGCTGAGATGACTGGCAGAATCCGAGATTTGGGCGAGGAAACAATGGAAGAGGACTGGAAAAAATTTAAGGACTATTTGCAAAAACATTATAAGTTGTACGAATGTTAAGAAATACGCACGATCAGGAAATTTTTTGCTTTAGCAACTTGATTAGGTAAACTGAAAATTAAGACAAGAAAAAAGAGGTGGTAATATGAAACAATTTTATTATGTTAACTTTAAATGTACAAAGTTGGGACATAATATTGTGAATTTAGAAACATAATAATTGAAAGATACAGTAAGTTAAGAAACAAGGTAACAAATTGCTGAAACTTTTATTGCAAAGAACGCAGAGTCTGGAGGATGCGGGGAAGTCCATTTGGAATATTGGAAAAACTATTGAAAATTGGATTGTAATGATCTTTTTATCATTTTTTTGTTTTTGTTTCTTGTATTCTCTTACTTCAATCTTGTGTCTATGACCTTAAGAAAAGAAACTCAATAAAAAATATTTATATAAAAAAAATATAAACATGCAAAAGACTCTCAGCCTGGAGAGCTGAGCTGCCTTCCCTCAGAGCTGACAATACTGAGCTAGATGGACAAGGAGCCTGACCTGGTATGAGACCATTTCCTAACCCGAGCACTACATTTACAGCAACTAGCAAACACTGGTGCTTTACTCTCAGATGCTGCTGTGTATTATTTTATCTGAGCCACATTTTACAGCACATAAGAACCACTCTCTGTTCTCATTTCCAAAACGTACAGGACCAGAGTGCTTTCTCAAGCATTTATTGATTTGTCACCCTGACCTAACTCCATTTTCAATGAAAATCAAGATCTATAGCTCCAGGGTTTTAAAAAAGGGAAGGTGGTGAACTGTCTCCTAAAGCTACAAGATTTGAAGGCTTGGTTGGGAGTTTTCTCCTGCTCTTGGGTGTGGCAAGAATGCTGGTAAGTGGGTAGAGAATCTGGGTGTGCCTGCTTTTGTAGGGCTTGCTCAGACTCCAATTACTAATGCTGCGGCGCCAAATTTTTTAGTGTGGAATCTTGATTCAACAAACCACCTTGCAGTCAACAGCTCTCAACTTGTCAGGAAAGATTAGCAGTTAGAAAATGAGAGAGAGAGGAGCTTGTTTTCTTTCAACTTGGTGCATGAATATCAGATGTACATGTGGAAAGGGAATTTTAATAAAGAGATCTAATCTACAAACACCAGTTGCAAAAACTCAGTGCAAAATAAGAAAATGCCTCTCTTCCCAGTAATACCTAGTCATACAGGAAACTGAAGGGCGGAAGCAGCAACGAAACAGCAGACTTGCATATCAACCCATAACACCATCTCATACATATTCACAAAATGGGCTAGAAACTTGGCATGGCTTTGCTGAGCTCCCATAGGCTAAGCTGCTGCAATTTAATAGGATGCTCTAGGGTCTCTCCAGAAGATCTCAGAACCCGGGCAGTATGAGATTGTCATCCATGTGTTTGCAACTGTTTTGCCTTTTTTTTTTTTAAGGACTCTGTTGAAGGAGCTAAGAAAAACAAAGCATACCCATTTATCCCTGCAGCAATCCACTTTTCAAAATATAACCCAATGCATGTGAACAAAGACCTTGAGAGAAATCAAGTTTCTGATCACACTGGGTATGAATCAGTACTTTTAAATTATTGCTTCCTGTTTTGAGAATTTCCCATCAAACACTAAGGAGATTCACAAGATGATAAGCTGACATGAAAATGCCAACTTGCTATAAATGATCTCCTGTTGAAGTTCAGTGGCACTAAGTAGACACTCACCTGCAGGTCAAAGTTCATTCTCAACTTTGTCTTCCTTCCCTTCTGCCATTTCCCTTCACAAGGAAGGCAGCATGGCCCTGAACCCCCGTTGATGGAAATCCCACGGGGGGAGTGTGCTGTGGCTCTCAAGTCCTGCTTCTGAGCTTCCCACAGGCATCAGGATGGCCACTGTGAGAAAAGGAAGATAGATTAGATGGGTCTTTAGCCTGGTCCAGCAGGGCTTGTATTTGGTTCCTATTATCACTTAAAGCTCTATGTCAACCAGTCTTGATAGATCCTAGGTTTGTGCTGGAATGTAGCATTATTCTGTACCATCTTGGCTATGGAAGACCTACTCCCTGCTTTGCAGACTTTCCCCCACGTGGCCTGGGAGGGAAGAGTCAGGACTGACTCCAGCTACAAAAGCTGAGGCTGCTGAAGAGGCCAGAGACCATATGGGCTGTATCTTAGCACAGATCCAGGTCATCAAGCCTGAGTTTCTACCGCTGCTGCCCACCATGAACCACTATTGGCAGGATTGGCAGCAACAGCAGCAGATATGCTCTATGCTTCTGCAAAAACCGGTGCCTTCTTCTGCCCCATCTGCGATAAAACATGTCTCTCCCTTATCGGTCTCTCCAGTCACAGCAGGTGTTGTAACACCCCAGTGGTTTGACTTTACCCCTGAAGGTTCACTCTTCCATTGTCTCCTGAGACAGACAGATGCCAACATCATAATTTTCTATTCTCTTGCCAATTATGCTATTTTAAATGTGCATTTTATATTTTACTTCCTTTAATAATGTTTTCTTTTGAAAGGCATAGCTAGGTAATTTTCTTTTTGGGTTAACTTTGCTGCATTAAATGTGCATTCTGTACTTCATCTCCTTCGCACTGTTTAATTCTGGGTTGTTTTCTTGTAGTTTTTTTCTTCTTTAAAATATAAAGTAGTATAGAAAATCATCATCATCATCATCTCCACAGTCTTTCCCATGAAATAATTTGAAAGCGTTATTGAGCCAAACCTCCCCTCCTCCTCAAAAATAAATTGTTCTGGGACTAATTCAATAGTGTAGTGTTTTTAAAAATATATATATTCCTGACCCTGGATGCAGATTTCAGTAATAAAAGCCAGCAGTTGGTGATGAATATGAAATAATCCCCTCCCCAAAGGAGCAACCAAGAAAGACAGTTACATAACAATATTATTTAAGTTCATAGCTTTTGATACAATTATTCACAGAACAAGCCTGTTAAATAATACACAGCAGGCTTGAGTTGTTTCTTTTTTTAAAATGTACTTGTGCAGCTTAAAATGGCAAAACACATTTCAGTTGATCAATATAACATAAAGAAAAGAGAATCCCTTATGTAAAGGTAAAGGGACCCCTGACCATTAGGTCCAGTCACGGACGACTCTGGGGTTGCGGTGCTCATCTCGCTTTATTGGCCGAGGGAGCCGGTGTACAGCTTCCAGGTCATGTGGCCAGCATGACTAAGCCGCTTCTGGTGAACCAGAGCAGCACACAGAAACGCTGTTTACCTTCCCACCAGAGTGGTACCTATTTATCTACTTGCACTTTGACGTGCTTTCGAAGGTACCTAAGATAATAACATGATTTTTAAAATCGTTATTTAGAAGCAAAACATCTATATAGCCTCTTCAGTACAAGATATAAGAGGATGCAAATGCTATCTTGGAAAGTGTTGTTGTTGTTGTTGTTGTTGTTGTTGTTGTTGTTAGTAATCCACCCTTCTCCTTAAGGTCCCAAGGTGGGTCACAACATTAAAAAGACAATATTAAAAAGAGTTTTAAACAACTTACAATCACAGGACTAAGGCAGGTCCTTAAAATGTACATCTTAAATGCCAAAAACCAGGGTAAGGGGCTTCATCTTCAGCATTCGCTTAAAGCTGTGTAAGGAGGGAAGAGACCGTTCTACAACTTAGTAAATAAATAAATCATATTCATAATCATAATCATAATAACAATAACTACTGCTGCTGCTGCTGCTGCTACTTCAGTATGATCAGGTTCTTTGTAGATATACTGAATTGCTAACAGTCCAATTCTATGCAGGTCTCTCTATGCAGAAGGCAGAGAACCTCTAAGGGCACCCCACCCCTTTTCTCTTGTGGCGGCATCTCTACTTGAGGAAATCATAGGTGTTTCATTGGCTCCTCTGCCCTGAACTGTTTGATTATTGGTGGAGATAATCATGAAGCAAAACTTCTGAACTGAGCAATAGAGATTTATTCATTTGTTATAATAATAATAATAATAAATTTTATTTATATCCCGCCCTCCCCAGCTGAAGCCGGGCTACAACAATGTAGAACTATTTGTTTGTTTGCTTGTAAAATGTGTGCCTTAGCCTTCAGCAATTTCCATGCAATTCACAATCAATATTAAAAACAAAAACAGAAAATAGCTGTTTTCTTGAGGGCGGGTTTGGCCAATTTTTAACGCGTTTTTACCATGGATATTCAGTGATCTTCTGCAAGTTGCCATGTGTTCCAATTTTCTTTTAACATTCTCTTGCTACTTCATCTTATCTGCATTGGGGGAAAATGTGAACCTCTTAACTGGACAACTGACCTCAAGTCTTGCCTACTGGAGATCAGCTGACCATCGTCTAGCAATATGGGACTCTGCATGACAACCAATGTATTGCTGCACGGCTAAAGTCCCATCTGACTAGACGGATACACCATTCTGAGCTTGTCTATACATTTACACACAAAAAACCCCTACCCTAAGCAAACAGGACTGGAATGTTTCCTGTTTGGGCTTATTGACCAATATTGCAGTCAGGGTGACAGCCAAGGCTGACATTGCTGAATTGAAATGTCTACTGCAATGACTACATTCCATTTACTGGAAACAAGATGACAGAATTCAGAGAGAAATGAAAACTGGGCAACAGAAGAAAAAGGATGGTTGAGATACATGCAAGTGTCCCCACACCCACTAGTTTTCAGCTTCTTTCAGATCTCTAGAGAAAGGAAGTTCAACAGCTGCGAAGAAACCATATCTTCAATTTCTGTAAGAAGACATGCAGGAGCTGATTGCGAGCAAGGAACCAGCAGTCAGCATGGTTGGGTATCTAACAGGATCCACATGCAGCTAGAAACTCAGATATATAAGCTAGGTGCCAAATGGCTCCTTAAACCAGAGTTACAGTTGCCCAAATGGCAACTAGTTGCCATTTTGGGGTCAGATGGCTCGAAAATTGTATTTTTCAATACAACCTTTGGGTTCCTGAAATTCATTCTGATTGTTCAGATAATAAAATATAACAGATAGAATTCTACAGGATGTGTTGCTAGTGTGTGAAAAGAGTCAGAATCCAAGGATCCCCAGGTATGCAGCTCCAAATAGTGAAGACATTGGGCGACATCCTGGTGCCCAGGCATCTTCACTTGGTCACAAGTGGCCGATAGCTAGGTGCAAAATGAACCTGGCACCTGGTGAATTTCAAATGCTAGCTAACAGGTAAGCAGAGACCCACAGTATTGCAGGAGAATGGCATCAGCATGCACTGGCTGGTTAAAACAGAATCCCTGAACTAAGTGTCCGCCCTCCCAATAACCTATGATTACCAGTTTTTTTCCAATGAATCCAGGGACACTTTTTTTTTAAAAAAAAAAAAAAGCTGAGTAGCAACAGGGAGTCAATAGTAGGGATGGTGAGGCAAAAGAACCTGGCCCCAAGCACACATGCATATTATATAAAGGTGCAAAGCCCTTCATTTGCACCCTGTGAAACATAAATGCACAGAGTTTTAAAAAAACGGCAACAGCGTGCCACCCACCCGTGACTCCTCAGCCTCCCCCAATATCCTCCCCCCTCCCCCTTTGTTTTGACTGATCGGGGGAGGCTAGGGAGTCGCAGGTGGGCATCTGTTGCCCAATTTTTAAAAACCTGCGCATTTATGTTTCACAGGGTTCGAAAGAAGGGCTTTGCACCTTGCCCGGCAGAGAAACTGCACGCCTTGCGCCCCTCCTGGGCAACGGCCACCCACCCGTGACTCCCAAGCCTCCCCCAATCTACCAAAACAAAGGGGGAAGTGGGCAGGAGATCTGTACCGCCACATGTCCCTGGTTCCCCTTTGGCAGTGGCGGCGGCAGCAAGCAGCTCCTGAAGCCATCCAAAGCCAACTGCGCTACCAGGCTGGCTCCGGGCTGCGGAGGCTGCCGCTGCCACGTTTCCTAGGGACAGATTTGCAAATCTGGGGACTTTCTGGGGACAGAATTTGTCTGGGGACAGATTGCAAATCCAGGGAATGTCCATGGGAACCGGGGATGTCTGGTAACCCTACAATAACCATCAGAATAACCAGAGTCCTTTTCTTTTCCCGTCTCCTCTGAACGCAGTCATTTTTTGTCTGCAGCATCAGCCACCTGTGTTATGTAATCTCTGTTCCATGCTAGTAACCAGCAAGTCATTATCCTTCAGAAACCAAAGTCCACGTACTGCTGACCTTTGCCCATACTGAAACCATGTGGAACTGGGAGATGTGGCAATGGTCTCTTGTGCCTTGTCAATAGATAAGGGTAAAAATAACACTGTGCAATATTTGGAAAGTGTTGCTGTCTGGCTGAAAGAGCTGCTAGACACAATGTGTGCCCCCAACAATGTGATCTTACAAGATGCACAGGAATGGCACCAAGCATATCTGAAGACACTGGAAGCTGCCTTATACTGAGTTGGACCATTGCTCCATCCAGCTCAACGTAATACTTAAAAATGATAAAAAGTTGGGATTTCAATATGAAATTTCAACCTTTCAGAGAGAAATAATAGAAAATGATAAGAAACTAATATTGAAAATGTACAATCTGTTGCTGGAATGGGAAACGAAAGATGAACAGGTTAAATCAGTCATGATTAAATGGGCAGAAGTTGTGGGACACAATATCCAGATGGAGGAATGGGAAAAACTATGGAAGAATGAGATGAAATTCATGCATCTGTGGCAATTAAAGAAAATTATATGAAAATGATGTACAGATGGTATCTAACTCCTGTCAAATTAGCAAAAATGTACAAAACTAAAGAAAGCAAGTGTTGGAAATGTAAAGCAACAGAAAGGACATTTTTTCTTATGTGGTGAGACTGTAAAATTGTTAAGAAATATTGGGAAATGATTTATAATGAAATGAAAAAGATGTTTAAAATAACCTTTGTTAAAAAAAACCAGAAGCTTTCCTACTAGGCATTAGAGGAGTGGATTTACCAAGATCACAAAAGAATTTGTTTATGTATGCAACTACAGCCATATGAACATTATTAGCACAACATTGGAAAAAAGAAAGTGTCCCAAGCTACAGAAGATTGGCAAGTTAAATTAACAGAATATGCTGAAATGGCAAAATTGACAATGAAATTAAGAGGAAGAGACAACAACGAATTTAAGGAAGAATGAAGGACTTTATTGCATATATACAGAAGCAATGTACACAGGTTAATACATTAGCAGGGTTTTAAGATTACTTTAAGATTATTATGAATGGATAATAAGTAATTCAAATGGTTAAAATTTCACAATGGACATGCAGCACGTTGATATACAATGAAACCAAGAAAGGGAATAGGGGGAAGTCAAACTGTTTTGATTTGTTATTGTTGTTTCTTTTACAGTATTTTTGCTATTGTTGAAAAATTAATAAAATGTTATGGGGGGGGGTTGGGGAGATCCATCCAGCTCAGTACAGTCATACCTCGGGTTGAATGTGCTTCGGGTTGTGTGCGTTCGATTTGCGCTCCGTGGCAACCCGGAAGTAACGGAGTGCATTACTTCCGGGATTCGATGCTCGCGCATGCGCAGATGCTCAAAATGAGATCATGCACATGTGCGGAAGCGGCAAAACACGACCCACACACACACAGATGTGCCGTTGCGGCTTACGCTGTGTTCAGGATGCGAACAGGGCTCCAGAATGGATCCCGTTTGCATCCCGAGGTACCACTGTATTGTCTACACTGATCAGCAGTGACACATCAGGATTTCAGATGGGTGACTCTCCCAGCTATACTTGGAGATGCCAATAATGGACCTTTTGCATGCATGCCATGGCTCTCCCCTTTGAAAATCCCACAAGGAAATATTCTGAGGCTCGGCAAAAAAAAGCACTGCATTCTTGATTTCCGGATGTATCCAATGTAGCACTAAGAGTGCAAGGATTTCTGCCTGCAAAATGGGATATCCTCCCCCTGAACATCCCCCCAAAGCTGTTCTAGAGGTTCCCCCATCCCTCTTGGAGCAGATTTGGGGAGGTTGCATGCATAGTGGTAGAAGAGAAACTCCCCCTCAACAAGCAGAAATCCTTGCACTGACAAGATAGGAAATTCTGCCCTTCATGTTCCCTATTCTTTTGCAGCCTCCATAAATACGGTAATTGTTTTTGAGGAATTTTCCCTACTGAAATTCCCACTTCAATCTGGCCAAGAGAAGCAGCAGCTTTTTGGGACTTCTGCTCACTGCAATTCTTTCCACATTCCTGACCAATACTCCTAGGTTGTCCCACTCCATCCTTCTGCTATTGGAATCCTTTGTCCACAGCTTCCCTCCTGTCCTGCATGAGCACCTGCAGAGCCTTGGGTATTTGACTACGGACTCTGACACAAACTGGGAAAGGATTCCTCTAGAATAGATGGACCCCAAACCAATCATCTGAAGGTAACCTTGCACTTGCTTGACAGGGCTTCTGCCCCTGTAAAGGGACCCCTGACCGTTAGGTCCAGTCGTGACCGACTCTGGGGTTGTGGCGCTCATCTCGCTTTATTGGCCGAGGGAGCCGGTGTACAGCTTCCGGGTCATGTGGCCAGCATGGCTAAGCTGCTTCTGGCGAACCAGAGCAGCACACGGAAACGCCGTTTACCTTCCCGCCGGAGTGGTACCTATTTATCTACTTGCACTTTGATGTGCTTTCGAACTGCAAGGTTGGCAGGAGCAGGGACCGAGCAACGGGAGCTCACCCCGTCGCGGGGATTCGAACCGCCAACCTTCTGATTGGCAAGTCCTAGGCTCTGTGGTTTAACCCACAGCGCCACCCACGTCTGCCCCTGAGCCTGCCTTAAAAAACGCCTTCCTGGTGAGAACTGAATACCATGGTGTAACTGTAGCTGTAACTATAAGCAAAGGCATGGCATGGCTCATATGCTTGTCAATGTCTCTTTAAGGTGGCTGATGGCCTGACCAGGATGCCCCACGTCACCAGGACTACACTAAAGACTATGGAATGTTTACAAACACTAAAGATCAGTAAGGAGCTCGGCTGAGCCATATAACTTTACAACACAAAATCCTTAATGAAACAACAGATCAGCAGCCAGCTAAGTGCTCGCTCTCCGCTCATGTGTCTGCAGACATGAGCAGCTCCAGGTCCTATTGCAGCTATAAAGATTATGGAAGGACACTTTCCTCACCACGGGCCTTTGTTCGCAAAGGTGGCTGATAAGGAGCTGTGCCATTTATCCCAGTCCTGGGAACTTGTGCTCAGCAATGAGACAAGCCTCTTCCAAACAGCCAGCCCATGCACACATCAGAAAGAGGATGCAGCTCGGAAGGCAGGACCTTCTATGGAGCAGCTCCCTAAATTCAGCAGTCACCTGCATTATACCGCTGGTCCAGCACTAAACTGACTGTGTTATTTAGCCACCTGAGTTTTCAACACAATCAGGTTTTGATTGGTACATATTTATTGGCTTTCGTGGAGACGTAAACCATCTGATAAATATGAAGGCTAAATAGGGTGTGGATTTTTCCATGGTTTATTTCCGGTGATAAAATACTGGCTTGCTATGTTGCTTCCCTCATCCTGTGGTTTGAAATCAAAAGTGGCCCTCAAAGAGTGAGCCAATTGTTCATCTGCACTGCGAAAATGTCTTTGGTCTCCAGGGATGATGTGAGGGGCAACTTCTGGAAGGCAGTATGTTGTTGACCCTTCATCTAGTTTCTTTAGGAAGATATGCAGAAGGCACCTGGTTCAATTCCTGGCTTCTCCAGATTAGGAGAGACCCCTCCCTGAAACTCTGGAGTGTCTGCTAGCTGAGTGGACAAATACAGAGCCAGATGCACTGAACGGTCTGACTCACTATAAGGAAGCTTTCTGTATCTTGTGACCACATGAAAAATATAAGCAACCAAACAAAAAGAAATTTGCCCACCTCACCAACATTGTAGCCACAGTTGCTCAAACCTGATCATAAACGACTTTAAACATATACACTGAATCATTTTGTTTTGATGACTTGTATAATATTTTTCATTGTGACTGCATCTGCAGCTAGTACACATATTCTAAAGGCAGCCCTGTATCAGGGAAGTTTTGAATGTTTGATGCTTTATTATGTTTTTATATGTGCTGGAAGTCACCCAGAGCGGCTAGGGAAACCCAACCAGATGGGTGGGGTATTATTATTATTATTATTATTATTATTATTATTATTATTAGCCCAATGATCACCCTTGTGGTTGCAGCCAAAAACTGGGATGAGAACCCTGTCTTAATCTGTGCTCTTAAGATGAGAAAATATGCCACCCTTGGTGAGCCAAATTTACTTACCTGTTTCTTGCAGCAACCTCACAATGATGTTTATCTAAGTAAAGCAGCAATCTTACATACACTGAACTCAGTGGGAAATACTTCCAAGTAAACTTACATAGGATCCAGCTGCGGGAATGAAGGCAGGCATTAGTTGGTTGCAGCAATACTGCACCACACCAGAACAACTAAGCACAGAAGCAGACCTTACTATGACAGGCCTGTTTGCAAACAATGCAAATATGTTTAGGATAGCAGTGCGGGTGATTATTTTTGTGACTCGGTGTTCACTGCATTGAAGAACACAATGTTCTTCTGGCAAGTATTATCCTGAGATCCTGAACCTCTCAGACTCATATATTGTACTCCCTTTTCTTTCTGCACTCAAGCATGTACCCAGAGACAATGGAACAGACTTCAAGAAAAAACACAGAGGCACAATCTTTTACTGGCTTGCTGTTCCATCTCAGAAAGCTTTTATAATACACATGACGCCATCATTCATTTTTCTCAGATTCTCTCATAATATTAAAACTCAAGGCAATCCAATGAAGCTGAACATTGGAAGATTCAGAATGGAGAAAAAGAAAGCACTTTTCCACACACAAACTATGGAACTTGATGCCACAGGATGCAGCGAAGACCACCACTTGGGTGACTTCAAGAGAAGATTAGACAAATTCATGGAGGGAGAGGGCTACTGATGGCTACCAGTGGCAATGGTTATGGTTCTCCCTCCACTACTTCTGTTCTCCTCAGCGCAAGTAATTGGGTAGAATGCCCTAAAAAAACCCCAAAAAAACCAAAAACCTTGTAGCTCTTCTTTTCAGAGAGCTACAATGGCAATTCAATAAAATGGAAGTGCAGATAGTAAAGTTGGGAAGGACTTTGCTACAAAAGTTAATGAGACAGTAGACTATGACTGATTGAAAACTAAGAGTGAATGCGACAAGAATGGACTCCAGTTTTATTGAACATTTACTGCTGTGTTTTCCAAGCTTGGGATGCACTCAGTTGGATTTTGAGCATCCCAGGGAAAAGGAGGACAGAGGTCACGTACCTTACAAAGTTGTGTAAGAGAGGGAATTTCAGCAGTGCCTAATCCACATTAGGGTTTTTTGTTTAGTTGGGTGGTTGTTTTGCAGTATCACTGCTTCTTGCTGCTCATGAGTCATGACCAACACACACTGACCAACGTGTAGTTATTTCACTTCTTCTGCCCCTTTATCCCAGGATTTTTCAGACTTCTTTTGCAATTGCTTTTTGCATTTGATTGGCTACCCTTGAGCTCTTGATTTGCACTTGAGTGAATCAATTGCCCCTTCAACTACAAAAATGGTACATGACCTCTGTCCTCCTTTTCACCTCGCTACCTTGTTTGAGTCCTGCTCACAAGTCTTATACACAGAAGAACAGCTATACAATATATCAGAAGAATGATCGGGCCTTACAACACAATCAAAATCTCTTAGCACTCCACTCACCCTTTTCTCTAGTAAGCAAACACCCAGAAATGGGACTGGGCTTTCTGGGCAATAATGAAGATTCTCTACACCTATCAGCCACAATGTGGGCTGCATCAAGAATCCAAATGCTTCCTTATTAGTCTTTGCTCTGATATCATGGGCTAAGAGAAAGGCAGAAGTGGCTTGCATAATGAGGCAGGGCCGCAACACTAGCTTCTGGCAGGTGTGTGGCTGTCAATTACTGGGAAAAAGATGGGCAAAGGAAGAGAGAGGATGCCATAGTATTGGTGCACCAGTGGAGTCAATGCGGCACTTCCACTGGTGCACCTGTGCCATGGCAACATACCCACTGCCTGGTCATTCCCAGTAAGCAGCAGCAACTCACCTGCCAGGAACATGCACTGCATGCTCCACTTTACCAGGTAAGCCACTTCTGGAAAAGGGGAAATCAATGGGATCACTTTTCCAACAGACATAAATCAAGCACATTTCTTTCCCTCTTGTGTGTCACCCCCCCACTTGAGAATCACTTGCCCTACTTAACAGCATGATGACAATGTGATGCTATGTAAGGCCCACTGGATTCAATGGAACTTGCTCCCTAATAAATACGTTTAATATGTCATCTCAGCTTCATTCAATCCTGTGTTCAACCTATGATTGAAATGCCCTTTGTCAGATGCCCTTCTTTAACTATGTACAGCCCCTCAACCAGGACTGCAATTGAGGAAGTCTACTGGAAGAGAATAAAGGTATCATCACTGGAAGTAATGAATGAGAAAGCAACAGATCTGAATAACACTACCAAGATTTATAAAAAAAAAAAACCATGGTGGGCACTCCTACATGTACCACCACCAAGCCCACACTGCCACCTATTCTATTGGATACAACAGAACTCTTCTTTCAATAACTCTTCTTTCATAGGGGACCCTGTGGAGGCATCTGCAGACACATGGGTGTCCATGGGGGCCACGTTGGTGACCCCTTGCTCCCCATTGCTTCCTTGCCTTCCAACTTTTTTTAGCTCTGCAAGAAAAGAAAAGAAAAACCTAATAATATTCATGAGAGGTTCCTAGCTGATTCCATGCTCTACAAGCTGTTAACAAAGCCTGAGGGACTCTCTTATTCTTCAAGTCTTTTCCTGCATACTGGTGTAATCTTGCAAATGCCAATTGGTGAGACAGTATCTAGGGGGCAATTAACCCAAATTGGTGCAGCCCTTAACCCTTGATAAATAGGAATAACTGGGTAATGCATCAGTCCTTCAGGGGGGGCTTCACGGCAGTTTGATGATGGGGGTCCAGTTCATTACTAAGGCACAGTCTGTCAACCTGAGTGTTCATGACTGAACACTTCAGTCCCAAATTACTTGGGCAGAAATCCCTTTGTACTCTTCCTGTATCAGATTGGTTTATGTTGTAACATGTAATTCAATGTGCAGTCTCTTGAGAATGTACCTTGTTTTATGATGTACTGGCTGTGAACCTTGATTTTTTATGGTCAAGGGTTTGTACTTTCCTCTCTTTTTTTCTTTATTTTATTTCATATTTCTTACTGGATTGTTTTAACTTCATAATAAAGTATTGAAGCAGAAAAAGAAGACGAATGTGCATGTAGCTTGCAAGCTTCAGCCCAGCAACAGCTGGCGACAAATTATAACATAGATGTTCTGAGGGGTCTGCCCTTTTCTTCTCCCTTCTCCCAATTAACTTCCATCTCCAGGACCCATCCTGTGACATCACTGGGGGCCATCCTAAGGGTCTGGGATGCTCCTGACCTGGCAACCCTATTCAGAATCCATTATGCTTCTTGCACTAGTGTATTGCATGAGGTTTTGGATTTCTACCCTCCCCACCACTGGATAATGAACGTTCATATTATGTTTCCTTCTAACTTTAGCTTGAATGTAAGATCACGGGTGTTGAAAGCAGACTCTACACTCGGACACCCAAGGGCCACATGAGGCAGTGGATAGGCCAGAGCCAAGACCAAATGCACCTACAGCTGTTTGGAGGGATACGGAGAGAACAGTTTTGTTAAGGAGAAAGGCATGCAGAGCTATCCTTCCGTGTACACCTTCCCCCCAACCATCATACTCCCCCAACACAATGGAATTCTGTAAGGCTGGGTGGCTTGAGCATCCACAGTGGGTCACACCGTAAACCTTCAAAGGGTACACATCACCCACAGGTTTCCCACATCTCCTCCAAGCCTACATCAGCATGCCTAACCAGATTTAGAATACACATTTGATTTTGAACACTACAAGTAAGGTAACATTACCAAATAACTTGCTATTCATTTTTATTACTTTGCTCAGAGGTTCTCTTAACAAAAAATATTTTCTAAACAGATAGCAGTTTCAGAGAGAAAAGTACAGTAAGTGCATTTAGATCACTATGTATGAAAAACACACGTTTACTACTCTGTGAATACTATATGTAATAGTTGAGCAAAGAAGGGTTTTCACTGTGCAAACAGGACAGTTTTAAGGATTTCACATGGTAAAACTTCGTAAGACCAGTGTCTTATCTTTCTCATGACTTAAAGCCACCCTCCCAATTATTGCTAAATTCTGAGTCATTCATACCCTGTGCACCCAAACTGCACGTAGCAAAAGGAGTTCCCACTTCCTCACAGACATGTGTGCTTTGACACAAGTTACTTCTAGGGCTGGGCTTTACTCAACAGGCTGAGTGTAGAGAAATCACTTCCAATAATTGACTACAAACTCTACGTATGAGCTCCCTTGAATTCTTCAGCATCTTATCCTCACAGTGGTCAGGCTGTGTTTCAAAGAATCCTGAGACTTGCTCAATAAGAAATATTAGTGGTGGCAGGCAACTTTCCCCTGAAAGGCAACTTGATACTCACTTCCCCTGCAATGTGGTGTTCCTGTAAGTATGCTTGGTGCATATTAGGCAATGATGAGATCCAAGGAATCGGGCCGGGGTTTTATGTGCACCCTACAACAAACCACAAAGTCTTCTGCTATGCCCAGAGGTTCCCTGGCAAAGCACATTAATGCAGGAAGCAGGGCTGGAGCTACAGCAGGTGGCAATCCACAGGGAGGTGCCAAGGGCACTGTGCTGCTGGCACCACAGCCTTCAGCCACCTGTTCCACAGCTGACAATTTTAGACCAAGTGCACTCATAACTCTTGTGATACTAAGGGTAGTAGACCAGTGGAGTTTAAATTTAGCTGAAGCCAATAATTAAATATCCTACACCAAATCTGTAATTCAACAAATTAACCTCCAAGTGTGCAATGAAGCATTTGGAACACAGGATGGAACAGAAAAAAATTGCTTTAGATTGAACAGTTTCTGTAGATTCAAGGTGAGCGCCTGTCCAAATCTGAGCCCCATACAATAACTGTGCTGGGGGTTTAGCTTTAAACACTTCAGGTGCTGATGGTATGTGATCGCCACCTTTTATATGGGAAAAAGCATGTCAGAATCTTGGTGCTTTGAGGCGCTTTTCCCTTTTGCATATTTCTGATGTGATCCCCTAGGCCTGGTGCTTTATTATTTTTTAACTGTGAAATAGGGTTATTGACCTCAGTTATAGATACTGGAGGCCAGTCTGGTAAGTTTTCCAAAGAATCTGTTGTTTGGTTGACCTCATCATTTTGCGCATGATATCAAGTGAACAATAATATTGCATCCATTCATTGGGTCTGATAGTACACACTGGAACATTACAAGCATTCTCCAGCAGGCCTGATATTGTATGCCAGAAGAGGCAGCAAAAACTGCAAAAAAAAATTAGCCGGGGCAATTAGAGTAAGATCTTTTATTTAATTATTGATGTAAATCTCCAGAATGTATTGTGTATAGTTAAGTTTTCACCTCTGTCTTCAGTACATTTTATTTTATTTTATTGCTATGGCTAGTGACTGATGCAAAGAAAGATTCTTCTGACTCTCTGTTCCACAGTTCTGAATGCCATGTGGTTGCCACGGCAACTGCCTACAATGCTCCAAAGAGGTGCTGTGTCATTCCAGGACATTGTGGGCAATTACAATAGCAGCCATCTGGCCACCATCAGCCTCCTTATCCTCTGATAAGCACACCCCTATGGTTGGTGCAAATACACAGGAGGAGGTTAGAACCCTGCCCAGCCACCAGCTATTGCAGTAGCCTGGCAGAAATGGTTCTCTGAACCCTGCAAGTTGTTCAGGTTATGTCCTGAACTCTGTGACACAAATGGTTGGCTGTATCTAGCTAGGTTAGAATTTGGTACAGTATTTGATACCAATGCAGCGTGTCTCTTTGCTGCTTATTCCTATTAACTATTCATATTAAAAATCCATATAAGGGTCTGACTGGAAGAGGAAAAAAGCATCATGACTCAACAGGGCCTCTTCCAACTCTACAATTCTATGATCAGGAAATCTCATGTACTCAGGTGCCTCCTAAACATGAAGGGATTTCATGTGCAGGTATGTAATACAGAAATGGGCCTAAATGGTCTCTCAGATTCTATGAGACACTTGAGGACCAACCTGGATAAGATGTAGGAAATATG
Organism: Podarcis muralis; assembly: GCF_964188315.1. NCBI lineage: Eukaryota > Metazoa > Chordata > Lepidosauria > Squamata > Lacertidae > Podarcis > Podarcis muralis. The sequence continues at coordinate 64,589,104 of NC_135659.1, forward strand.
TCAACAGATCCCCAAATGTTTCTGTTTTTCTTAAAATGAGTCTTCTGAAGAGCAAGGGTGTTATACCAGCTCCAAAGCGGCCCTAGGATAAGGCAGAGCAAGGCAGCAGATTTTGTTTGTCACAAAGGGGAAGCAATTTGCTGTTTATTTTTATTTATTGCATTTCTTGGTCGCTCTATCTTGCCCAATGCACTCCACAGCAACATAGAAACAAACAGAGAACCCACGCAGATACATTGAAACTAAGAGGGAGGGACACTGAAAACATCTCACCCACAAATGCCTGGTTATACAGGAACGTTTTTGAATTCTTGTTGCAGAAGACACAAATCCATCACATAGAGATGCATTTGCCTGAACCAACCTGAGCAAGACCCCTGACCATCCAACTGGCTATTACCAGCCGGGGTGGATGGGCGTCAAGGAAGTGGCCCAGTGCTAGCCATAGTCATCAGGCCTCATAAACTGAGCTCAATAACATAAAATGTGAGAAGATGCTGCATTGGACGCCGTGACCGGAGTTACAATTCTGGAACATCCAACGCACTATGGAGCTGGGAGACTTCATGCTCAAAGCGCTATGCTCCAGGGGCCCATCCACCACTTTTGGTATGACCCAGCGAAGGCATTGAAGTGCCTTTGAAGCTTTCACTGTCAATTGGTAAACAAAAATATGTAACCTAACATGTGTCCAGACACCTTCAGAGTGAGTTTTCCACTACCTGCACTCCAGCATGCTTCACTGTCTGCAGCTCCTCAGCAGAACAAGCAGCAATCCACATTGCTCTGCAGCAATGAAGAGAACCCTTGGGAGCCATTTTACAGTGAAACATGGAGCACCTGGTCTGTCTCCTGGGAAATTCCCCAGAGCATCTGGAAATTCCCCAGAGCATCTACCATATTCCATTAGTCTCTAGGGGTGGACCATCCAAATCAGTTCCCCACTCCTGGGACCTTCAGATGGAAATGGTGTGAAACCAATGGCTATTTCTCACATTCAAGTATTTAAAATGTGCATGCAAAAAGTTGGAATACGGGTGCAATAAGCATATGTTTTACAAGATGTGCAACACAGATACATGCAACCAGTGGTGGAGCTTCATGCTCCAGCACCGGGGGGCAGAGAGCAGGTGGGGGTGGCAGCGCATCCTGGGGGCAGGATGTGCTGCCCGCAGGGGCAGGGCGCACGTCCTGAGGCGGGATGCGCCACCTGCGGGGGCGTGGCACCCAGCATGATCAAGGGGCGGTCACGATGGCACCCTGCCAGGATCGCGCTGCCAGGGGCGGGGTGCTCCCCCCACACTCCTCTTCCTCCTCCAGTGCATGCAACTGGTGGCCAGGACTGGCTTTGGTTCCCTACCCTTGCCGCCGGATAATGTGTGAAACAGAGAACTCCTCCTAAGATAGAACAGGCTGCAATCAATGCTTTAAATTCCAGGTTGCTTACATTGGTTCCCAGACACAGCTGAAACATTCTGCAGCATGTAAACAGCTTTCTGGTCTGACTGCTTGATTAAAAAAAACAACCAACCTCTTATCTTGGGATCCAATTAGGCACCAAAGGTTACTGTCGATTAACATGTTTAAAGTATGTTTTCCTCTTTGTGGACTGAAAAGTGAGCATTAGCACAGAAGATAACTTCCAGGGATAGGAAATTAAGTAGGGAAAGTTTGAGGACAATATAATTAGTGTCAGACAGGTGGTTTAGAGATGTAACCCATCTGATGTGGCAAAGCCCATGCTAATTCTTTAAGAAGGTCTGTTCAAGGAGAAAGGATCTTTCTATATATGCCTGTTCCTTAGGTACCCCAATGCCTTTCTGTCTGAGAATAGCAAGGTAGAAACACTCTCCCTATTAGTAAAGTTAGACATCCCAAGCACACTTATAAGAGGCAGAGTGCCCAGCTAAGTCCTGTGAGGCTAGCAAGGAAATTTTGTTTTGAAATCAGATCCTTGTCTCAACCACAGGAAAAATGTCTGGGTGTATAAGCACAACTGAAAACAGTGCAAGCCATTGAGGGCAAAGGGCAAGCACAAGACCAGGGCACATTGAATGCTGGGAAGGGTGCTCACTTTTTACCTAGCTGCTGCATTTGGGTTAGAAGTGGATTGGCTATCTGAGACAGTGATCAAAGGGATTCAGTGCTTCCTCCTACACTTGCTATTTAGTTTTTTAAAGCCATCCACACAATGCTAACTGCATCTTGCCCAGTTTGGCCCTTAAAACAAATGCTGACAGTCACATCAGAAAAAAAAATTGTGAGAAAATGCCTTGTGTCAGCACTGGAGTTGATTGTGCATCTGTCCCATCCTCCAGAGACACAGCCTTTCAAAATATAGAACGTATTTACTATTTATGTGAAATGGGTTAATAGCAGCTTGAGGTTAGAGAATGTATTACCAAAGTTTATGTAACCTGCTTTATGTTGCTGATGCAATGCTCATTTGGAGATGGAGGTGAAGAAGTGTGAAAGTGGCAGGGAGAGATTCACTATCACCTTCACAGAATGTGCATCCCTTCCATTTGCGTGGACAGGCAGAGTCCCCCAAACCCTGGGCAGCCCCGTGTGGAAAAACAACTCAAGACAATGTGCTATGGGATTAAAATTGGCCACAACTTTATTATGTTTCAGGTGTGGGTAGACCTTGGCTCAGGCATTGGGCATTTATCCTTCCCAGTCCCCTGCCGGGGATCTGGGGAACATCAGGGTTATCCAGTTTGTGGGGGGGATGGGCTGGCTCTGGAGAACATATGTTCAAGCAGAGAGAGCCCGCCCCCGTTACACCGCCGTCGCAGGGGAGAGCAATGACAACCTCTAGGCGTACGACCAAAGCCTCCCCTCAAAACAACTTTAATGGGGAACCCTGGAATCGCCACCGCAAAGAGAAGGGGGGCGTGGGTCACTGCTACATGCCCACCCCCATTTAGGGAAGATAGACTAAAGGATTCCACCCAAGGCCTGATACCGCCAAAGTTGTGATGTTTTGCTATGGGAAAGGCTAACCTGCCAATTCAGGAGAATTCCTTTCCGGCCCTTCAACAGGGACCCTGACATAGCATACCTGTGAATAAAAGGTTAACCTGCAAAATAAGTCTTAACTGAGGGTGGGTAGGGCAGGAGAAGCTCTGGAGCCAACTGAGGATTCCCTGGTAAGATCCTCACCCTATTGTGTGGGCAGGGTGGTCCCTCCCCCTACCTGGCCTGATCACCTTGGCAACGCCTCCCCAGGCAGGATTGGACAACTGGCTGAGGTAGGCGGAGACCTCCAGGTATCCCACCTGGGGAAGGCGAAGCCAAGCCTGTGCTAATGGTGCCTCATAGGGTCCAGGGGGCTGCGTGTGACCATGCAAAGGGTGCCCCCCCCATTTAATGTGGGGAGCGGTCGTTCTGACTCGCTGCTGGGGGACAGTTGGTTTCTGCATAGTTTCCTTATTAGAGAAGGGAAAGCCCATTGCATAAGGAAAGTTTTGTAGAAAGGGGAAAGGAAATAGTCGCATGCAGCATAATTTTAGTTTAAATCCCTGTTAATAGTTTCACTGCTGTGCTCTTTTTCAGATATAGTAGTTTTGCCGGGAGGGGATATTTTATAAATGTGGGTCTGTACCTATGTCTGCATTCAGATTTAAAACACATCTCCCTCTACATCTCCAACTGATCAAACTCAATCTGCTTGGGAACAAGAATTTTTAGAATGCTTCTGGAGAAAAGGAATAACTAAACACTTCAGTCAGATCTCTCCAAAACATGAAGAAAAAGAGATGCAAGAAAGAGAGGACATCAGACAGAGTAATATTGTTTGAGACTTCACAGCAGCATGGGTCTCTTAATCTCAGGGTCGTGGGTCTGAGCCTCACATTGGGCAAAAGATCCCTGCATTGCCAGGGGTTGCACTAGATGAGCCTTGGGGTCCCTTCCAACTCTACAATTATATATATTGGCAAAAACCAATAAAATGGGAATAGGGTTAGCAGTGGCGTAGCGTGGGGGGTGCAGGGGGGGCCGGCCGCACCGGGCGCAACATCTGGGGTTAGGGCAAATCCACGGGTTAGGGGGCGCAAATCCACAGGTTAGGGGGCGCAAATTACTTGCCTTGCCCCGGGTGCTGACAACCCACGCTACGCCGCTGAGGGTTAGGCAACCCAATTCTAAGGTAAAGGTAAAGGTACCCCTGCCCGTACGGGCCAGTCTTGACAGACTCTAGGGTTGTGCGCCCATCTCACTCAAGAGGCCGGGGGCCAGCGCTGTCCGGAGACACTTCCGGGTCACGTGGCCAGCGTGACATCGCTGCTCTGGTGAGCCAGAGCCGCACACGGAAACGCCGTTTACCTTCCCGCTAGTAAGCGGTCCCTATTTATCTACTTGCACCTGGGAGTGCTTTCGAACTGCTAGGTTGGCAGGCGCTGGGACCGAGCAACGGGAGCGCACCCCGCCACGGGGATTCGAACCGCCGACCTTTCGATCGGCAAGCTCTAGGCGCTGAGGCTTTTACCCACAGCGCCACCCGCGTCCCTTAACCCAATTCTATGGATTGGCTAAAAAAGGTGTCTGGGCTTGTAATAATATGTTGGATTTCTTAAAGTGTTTCAGCCACTATACAAAATCTTTCCCTCTTATACATTGAGTATTCACACTTGCTCCTCAGTGGGTCTTATGGCCAAACAAAATGATGGAACAGGAAGTGGTACAATACGATCATGGGGCACATCCACACTGTACATTTAAAGCTTATTTGAAGCATGTGGGTCACCCAAAGAATTCTGAGAACTGCAGTTAACTGCCTCACATAGCTACAATTCCCAGGGGGGAAATGGGTTTAATTGCTTGACATGGAAGTGATCCTTCCTTTAATCACTTTCCAGTATGGAAAGACCATAACCACCAGTCCTACAACACCCAAGGTTTAGCTTGAACCAGAATTAGAACTCACCATGGCTTGGCGCTTGAAAATTTGCTTCCAGTGCCAGAGCTCATCCCTAGAATATGTGGAATAATAAAACATGGCTTCTGAACATGAGAATAGTGATTTTTTTTCCACCACTGAGGAAGCCCAGCCAACTGCTGCCACACATGTGGGGTGAAGAAGTAGGATTCTCAGATCATAAACTGTAGCCTGAGTCCCCTAATCTCAGTTTAGAAGTGAATCTCTGCCTGCAAACTGTTAACAACTTCTGGAATCATTTGTGAATCACTATTCTGTCTAAACTCTTTGAGAACACTGGACATCCACAATGGGCAGAAGGTAAATTGGGATCTGTAGGTACATTGCTAGATGACTTGCAGTGGATCAGCAAGGGTTTCTAACTCCCAACAGTTTAACAAATGCAAAAGGTGGGTGACGTTTTGCTGCTCAAACCTTGATTTGCATTAGCTCAGATGTAGATTTGTACCTGTAAATACAGAAAATATCGGTGTATAGCTCATGGGGTACAATAAATAAATGGTTTTATCACCTAAACACTATTTTGCACCTGATTCTACAACTCCACACACCAAAAAATAGATACTGTGTTGCACCTGGCACCAGTTGGTGGACCTCAGCATATTTCTAAAAACATGAAATCTGTCCACGCCAGCTGATGTGATGACCCTTCCAGGCATACAATGCATGGAAGTTGGGGGCTGTGGGCACGACCATGATATCAGCCATCCTCCACACTTTCATTTGGAAAGCCTAAACCAAGCTCTATCCTTCACTGATTCACTTTTTTCAACCCTTCCTTATCTGGATAAAGCAACAAGGTCTCTGCTGCAATGAGAGACACTTTTGCAACAGACTGCATGCATTCGCAACCCCTTATTATCCAAATAGACAACACAGCTAGTGGGTGAGAGGTGAGAGGGAGGCATAAAGGCTTACGCAAGAGTGCCCAGCAGCTTTAGGGACAGAAATAGAACACAGATCCCAAAAGGCCGAAAACCATGCCCTGTGTACCAGAAGAGCAATTTCTCCAAACCATTCTCAAAGCTGGCAAGAACAGAAACGATGCTAACATGGGTTGCTTGCCTTTCCCCTTAAAAAAAAAAACATGAGTCAAGCACTGGAGGAAGGGGCTGGAAGGATCCGCTCAGAGGTGGCTGGTCCCCACTGCTGGATTCTGAAGGTAGTTGTTGGGCCTTAACATAAAGAACCTACATACAGCCAATGTGGCGTAGTGGTTAGTGTGACAAGTTTTGGTCCCATCTGCACCACACAAAGACGACAATGTTATACCACTCTCCCAAAGAATCCTGGGAACTGTGGCTTATTAAGGGTGCTGAGAGTTGTTAAGAGACCCCTATTCCCCACAGAGACCTACAGCTCCCAGAGTACAGGGACTAGCTGTGAAACGACTCAAGAGTTGTAACTCTGTGAGGAAAATAGGGGTCTCCTAATAACTCTCAGCATCCTTAACAAACTCCAGTTCCCAAGATTCTTGCAGGGTGGGACCCATGACTGTTTAAAGTGGTATAATCCTGCTTTAAATGTACAGTGGAAGCTTGGGTTGTGAACATGATCCGTGCGGGATGCACGTTCACAACCCGCAGCATTCGCAACCCGCGTCTGCGCACACACAGGTTGCGATTCGGCACTTCTGCGCATGCACAACGCGTGATTTAGCACTTCTGTGCATCCGCGACCGCTGAAACCCAGAAGTAACCCGCTCCAGTACGTGGGCAGTGGAACTCCTTGAGTGGAAGGTGGGGTACAAGAGAAACACACCCACCCATATATAAAGGTAAAGATACCCCTGCCCGTATGGGCCAGTCTTGCCAGACTCTAGGGTTGTGCGCTCATCTCACTCTAGAGGCCGGGAGCCAGCGCTGTCTGCAGACACTTCCGGGTCACGTGGCCAGCGTGACGAAGCTGCTCCGGCGAATCGGCACCAGAGCAGCACACGGAAACGCCGTTTACCTTCCCGTTAGAAAGCGGTCCCTATTTATCTACTTGCACTTAAGTGTGCTTTCGACTGCTAGGTGGGCAGGAGCTGGGACCGAACGACGGGAGCTCACTCCGCTGCGGGGATTCGAACCGCCGACCATGCGATCGGCAAGTCCTAGGCGCTGAGGTTTTACCCACAGCGCCACCCGCGTCCCCCACCCATATATAGGGCCCTTAAAACTCTACAATTCTATGATATATAGAAACTGGGTATCTAAAGTATGGCAGAGTCTGCAGACTCAGTTTGGCTCAGGAAAACCAGGGTTCAAAGCTTTGCCTATCCACAAAGCTACCCCGGAGTCATTAGAAGAGGCACTATCCCAGTGCATTGACTGGGGCTGATGGGAGGTGCAGCCCAGCAACAACCGGGGGGCACTTGGTTGCTGTTGGATGCAGCGTGTGTTACCTGCTCTTAAACCATTGCGCTTGGGGGCCGGTTAATAACCCCAATCACTCAACTGAGCGAAACAAAGCAAACGAAGAGGCATATAAGCCAAGTCACCGGTTAAGCCTCCTTGCAAAGCCTTCATGCCCTTTAGCGCAAGACTGTTTTATTAGAGTGGGGGGAGTGAAGGTCATCCTAACACTGGCACCCGCGCACGTCTCCGCCTGCTTATTCCCTGGCTGAGTAAAATGGGCTAAACCCCCCCCCCCCCGACCTTTGCAAAAAGAAAAGATCCCGTCTGAGGGCCCGCCGCTTGCTACGTGACACACAACTACACCCCTCTCTCCTGGCGCAGGAGACGGGCCTCCCCCTTCCCGTCTCCTTGCCCGGGTCACTGGCAGCTGGCGCCCACCCCGGCCCTGCGCCTTGCCAGCTCGCGCGTCCCGGGAGGGTCCGGCCCCCTAAGCCCTCCGTGTGCTCGCGGCGTGCTCGGCGCATGGACAGCCCCCTTGGCCCTCCGCCTGCCTGGGCGACCTCTTGCAAGCTGACTGGGGCCAGAGGCGGGGCTTCGCCCAGCGTGGGGAATATAAAGGCCCGGGCTGCGCGCTTGCAAAGGCAACAGCTGAGCAGCACCGAGTGCCTGGTCGGATCTAAAGAGCAGAGAGAAAAAGCACCGCTGTTGCTTAAACAAGAGATCTCTCGAGGCAAAGATTGACAGCTCTGTGGTTCTGGTGAGTACGGCGGATTTCTGTTTTCTGAAAGGATGTTAAACGACAGGCGCTGAGATAGGTCGATAGCTGGCGGCTCAGTTCACCTAGATCCAGTTTGGGATGAGGTTGAATTAATTAATCCTTGAATTAAAGGTTTCCAAGCGTGGGGCTGCATGGGGGGGGGGGGTGTTCTCCGAGCTCCCATGCTTTTTGCACTGGTAAGCCTTATGCATGCGTCCTGCAGTGAGACAGGTAGATAATCTGAACTGCATTGTAATTGCAGAGATAACGTGGCCATTGTAAGTTGCACTTCTGTAAGTGCTGTCGGTTTCTTCAAAGATCAGCTTGTGGGATTTTTTTGGCGAGGGGGAGGCATCCTTTGAACTGCAACTGATGTCCTTTCTCTTTTCCGCTTTGCTCTGCAGGTCTCTGTGACTCGCTGTGTCTACTCCCTTAGCTAACGATGGAGACGATGCAGGAGCTGATTCCCTTTGCTAAAGAGATGCTCAGCCAGAAACCCAACGGGAAGATGGTCAAGCTGTACATGCTGGGCAGCGTGCTGACGTTCTTTGGGGTGGTCATTGGCCTGGTGGAGACGGTCTGCAGCCCTTTCGCCTCCGAGGAGAGGCAGGAGGAGGAGGAGGAGGAGAGGGAGAAGGAAAAGGAGAGACCTGCCACCCCCCTGACGAAAGAGGAGGTTGTGCCTCAGAAACAGGAGGGTGTAACACTGGAAAAAAGCAAGCAGGTGTTAGCAGTGAGAAATTTGGTGAACCGGCAGCATGCATCATAAGAACACGTCCGGCGCCTGCAAGAACATGGTGACGTGAAATGCACAGGACATTCCTTGCCCCATTCCTTCTTGACAGTGTAGTTTCCAGAAGGCAAGAGAACTGTGACTTGTATGCGAGATGCAAATGGACTCTATACCTAAAACCAAGACTGTTTTATTTTGCTGCCATGCAGCAGTTTTAACTACACAGCCATTTCAATCTACGTACCTGTTCTTTAGGTATGGATATGTGAAGCTTGTAGCATCTTGTACCCACCTTTGTGTGGGGTGGTTGTTTTTATATTATTGTTATTATGATAACTATGCATACAATTTACATACATTTTCATTTTAAATAAACTATTTTATACCTGACACTATTGGCTTTGGTCATCTTGCATTGGTGGGGGATCTTTCATCACCATTTTCTGGGTTTTGTAGAACTTAGTTTTATGAAAGTACACTTAGGGTTGGGGCAATTGGTCTGTGTTCCTGAGCACTCTCTACTGAGGGGGGAAATGGTGTCCACTGCTACTGAAGCAATGAGAAATATGTTTGGGTAAGTGTCTGAATTCTGAAACCTTTCATCAGAATACAGGAATATTTGGCTGGTAATTTAGGAACTGAATACTACAACAAAAATGGGGAATTTGGGGCCTTCCATAGGACATCAAACTCTCATAAGCCCAGCTGGCCTAGCAATATATGGTGGGGGGAAGCACATGTTTTCCATCCCTAAACTAGGGAACCTGAATATATCAGGAGGGGAAAAGGGAGATGTCCCTATAGCCTAGGGTTGCCATATTTCAAAAAGTAGAAATCCAGATGCAAAAAGTTGAGCTTTTCTTGGGAAAGTTGTTGAGCATTTTGGGGGAAATCACCCAAAAAAGAACACTTTCTGGTTCTGTTTCCAAAAAACCACACATTTTGCCAATTTTTAAAAATTGAAACAATTAATACAATGTTTAAAAATCATGAAATATTTGTCAGTTGATTTGGTGTTTCAAATTCACTAGATCATCTGTGCCTTCCCCAGCCTGGAAACTTCATTAGGCAGTTCCTCTTTGCTCTGTGCTTTGTCATCTTTTGGCTTTAGCACGTAGCTTGCTACAAAGGGATCTTCTGGAGTATACTTCCGCAGTCACGGTGCTGCCTTATATTGATAATACTCTTTACATGGTTACATTATAGTTAACTTACTAATTTGACTACACTCCATCAGAAAATAGAGGAAATATAATAGATAATTAGGTCAAGTATAATTTAATAATTAGATTCAGCCAGGTTTAGGAATTTCCAATGGGTTGGTTTTTGGGGTGGGTTGGTTGTTTGTAAGAAATGAGGTGTCACTTCTGCCATGGACCCATCAAGTTGGCCTGAGTCACCAAAGTGCTGGACCAGACTAACTCGCAGGTTACAGTCCACCCAGGTCTGTGTGGAATTCAAGGATGACATCAGCATTTTGATCATCCATATTCCATATTCCAGTCTGAGAAGGGGATGTGCTCACACTTCTGGAGTCTGAACATGAGGCCCACTGGTTGTTCTGAGGCCCGCTGCTGATTTTAGCCCAATGGGGTCAAAACTCCCCTGTGTGACATGTTTGTACAGCTTGGTCAGAGAGAGGTAATCCACCCTGTGTCCTTCCAATAAAGTTTGTCTTCCCCTCCACCAAAAAAAGAATACTGAGGTCCAGCTCCGAGGGCCTTCTGGCAGTTCCCTCACTGTGAGAAGTGAGGTTACAGGGAACCAGGCAGAGGGCCTTCTTGGTAGTGGTGCCCACACTGTGGAATGCCCTCCCATCAGATGTCAAGGAAATAACTAACTTTTAGAAGATACCTGAAGGCAGCCCTGTTTAGAGAAGTTTTTAATGCTTGAGGTTTTATTCTGTTTTTAATGTTCCATTGAAAGCTGCCCAGAGTGACTTGGGAAACCCAGGCAGATGGGCGGGTAGAAATAATAAATTATTATCATTAAATTATTATTATTATTATTATAAATGAGGTGTCAGTACTCATACACTGATAAAAGTGCCATTGGTGCCAGTAAAAAAATGGCTGCCATGGGCAGCAAAAAAGTGGTGCTGGTATTTTCTACCAGTGAATACTGTCACATACACAAACATGTTTTGGGATTTCTATAGCCTCTCTGTGCCCAGTGAAATGTAATAGCTGGTGCTCTCAGAGGATAGTTAAGAGCCCACTTTGTCAATGAACAGATTTTACAGAATTAATCAAGCCACAGGTCATGATGCTACTATAGTATTTAAACAGTGGTGGGCCACTTTTTCCTGCTGAGAACCACATTCATTTGGGGATACTCCATCAAGGAAGGGGTGCATACCAATGGTGGGTAGAGGCAGATCAAATGATGGTCTACATCAACAACCCTGTTTCAATTCTCAGACAGACCTGAACAGGACTAGGAATTCTATCAGAAGTAAGCCCCACTGATGGGATTACTCTCAAATGTGTAGACAGAGGATTTATTTTATTTTTAGTACAACAGACCAATATAGCTACTGTAACTACTTTCTGACTTTACTATAACTGTAGTTACTATTGTTACTATGAGATAGTTGTCCCTACAAAAAAAAGAATACTAAATTGCAATACATCAAAAGTTTTACAATATTCTTAACTAAAAGTATCCAGCTTGCAATAACATATAAACACATCATACCACACCCAGTTAAAAGATGAATGCTGTGTACTAATGCATGCTACACACCAGTGCTATTTTTCTAGAAAAGGAGGTACCATGAATGCCTCCCTTGTTCTCTTAGAATGGCAACGGTGCCCACCTGAGAGATGCTGGAAGTTCTAGTGAGTTCCAGCTGGGGAAAAAAGCCCTGCTCTACTCACATTAAGAAGAAGAGGAGGAGTTTGGATTTTATATCCCGCCTTTCACTCCCTTTAAGGAGTCTCAAAGTGGCTAACATTCTCCTTTCCCTTCCTCCCCCACAACAAACACTCTGTGAGGTGAGTGGGGCTGAGAGACTTCAAAGAAGTGTGACTGGCCCAAGGTCACCCAGCAGCTGCATGTGGAGGAGCGGAGACACGAACCCGGTTCCCCAGGTTACGAGACTACCGCTCTTAACCACTACACCACACTGGCTCTCAAGTTGTTATTAGGCAGCTAGGGGAGGAAACTTCTCTTACCCAAGCCATATAACCAGGAAAGGGAAAAGGAATGAGTTTTTTTTGAAAAACTTATCTTTTTATTTTTATTTTTATTTTATTTTTATTTTTTGTAAAATAAAATACTGCCCCTTCCAGTTCTGAAAAATGCACAAAAAGGAAGCACGGGTGAGTGGGGGTGAGGGGCTCTTTTAAAAGCTAGGGTAAATAAAGAAGGAATGAACAGGAATGAAGGAGCTCTCCAGGGGATGGAAGAATGGAGCAGCTTCAGGTGGTTCTGGAAGTCACATAAATTAGGTTGGAAGCTGCTGCCTTCAGGCTGCAGGTTACCCACCTGTGTATGAAAAGGAGTGTGTATAAAGAACCTGTTTGTTCAGCTGAAACGAATAGCATATTTCTGGTTCACTGCTCCCTTTGGGGTCAAGTTGTCCTTTACAATTCTTCAGTCGGACACGACTAAAAAGCCATGATGGAGTTTCCACAAGCAGCTGCGCTGTAGTGCAAAGAACTGAGAGGTGTGGTTTAGATTTGGGTGCCATAGGCTGAATCTTATCACCACAGGTGTCTGGAGAAGCCAAGAGGTTAGAGAGGGAGAGGCTCTGTTTTCTCCTTTTAAAGCAGCAGCAACAATAACCTTATAATGCCCTAGGAAATGATTGATTGCGGGGAGGGGGGGGGAGAGCCTATGGCTCAGGGATGGGTGAAAAGTGGAGATAATGTGAAGTAGCACCGGGAGGCAGTGGTGAGTCCTTTTTCTGAAATAGGAGGAGCAACTGAGGGATCCGTCTTTTATTTTCCCATAGAAAGCTCCTGGTGAGAGTGTATTGTGGAATCAGAACTGCTGATTGAGAAAAGCCTCCACACAGCCTTGTTGCCATCAAAATGCCAGCCCGTACTTCAGTTTAAATTTAATTCAGATTATTTTCTTACCATGGGAGATTTGATCAGTAAACATAGCCTGTTCTACACCTCAAGTCAGTGTGGAAGGTGATTAGTGCATTATTTGGGATAGACAATTTGTCATATGTGTGGTCATTATCACCGCTCTCATTTCTTCCTTACCAGAGCACAACCTAACCAGTTTGTTTCCAGCAGCCAATATTGTAAGTCTATGACTATTTCCACCAATTGCTGCATGCTAAAGGCATGCTCAGGGATGCGTATGGCGCTGTGAGTTAAACCACAGAGCCTAGGACTTGCCGATCAGAAGGTTGGTGGTTCGAATCCCCACGACAGGGTGAGCTCCCATTGCTCGGTCCCTGCTCCTGCCAACCTAGCAGTTCGAAAGCACATCAAAGTGCAAGTAGATAAATACCGTAGGTACCGCTCCAGCGGGAAGGTAAATGGCGTTTCTGTGCACTGCTCTGGTTCGCCAAAAGCAGCTTAGTCATGCTGGCCACATGACCCGGAAGCTGTACGCCGGCTCCCTCAGCCAGTAAAGCGAGATGAGCGCCGCAACCCCAGAGTCGGCCACGACTTGACCTAATATTCAGGGGTCCCTTTACCTTTACCTAAATGCATGCTCAAATTTCAGCAACCCTGTTTGGAGTAGTTGTTCTGCCGTAATCACAATCCATATATCAGACTTTTTAAAACAAATTAGTTCAAAGATTTCTCACAACACCTCTTTATCACTCTTAGGCAATCCTTAATCAGGAAAAGATCACTCTTGCACAAGACTTCAGTATAAAAAATAAAAACCAAATGGAAATGGGTATTATCATCCTACAAAAAAAAACCTCTTTATTGCAAAAAAAGAATTAATGCTATGTGATATGTCCTGCTCCTGTAACGGCAAAACCCACACAAGTTTCCCTGTCCTGGGAAATCTTAGGATGTCAGCCAACAGTTCCATTTGAGAAAGTACTTTGTTCCCACCAAGTCTTTCAGTGCTCATTTCCTCAGGCAGTCAAGATCCAAGATAATTGCATTCCCTAGCAGCTAGCATACAAATGAGAACAAACTTCACCCAGGATAAAATTGCCTTCCTCAAATAAAGTCGGGAGCAAGATTGGAGTTCAGTTAGCTTTGCAGCTCTCAAAGAGTCCCATGCCCTAAAAGGCATGTTGCAATCCCAGCCACAGACACAGCACACAGTAAATTAAAAACAAGGCAGATATTTCAAAAAATGTAATTAAGTTACTGATCCCATCTGTTCTGGCTGCACAGCCCACATGTTGGTGGAAGTTGATTCAGAGACCCAAACATTCACACACCACCCAAACCGACTTTAAGTTTAAGGGTGTGTCTGCTTTTATGGGATGTGGGGGCACTTTACTTCCCCACTAATCACCCTAAAATGAGCCCATGTTGGTCCCCTGCCCATCTCTCTGACAGACAAGGAAGACAGAGGACAATGGATTTCAAATAAGGAGAGCAACAGAAAACACTACAAATATATTTTGAAACATTTAAGACTGCAATCCTAAATACACTTACTAGGGAGTTGTGGGCATCCATCTGTCTCTGGAGACAATGGAGAAGTCTGCCTCTGGGGGTGAAGTCAAACTGTTGGAAGGTTGCAGCACCTGCCATGGCTGTAGCGACTAATAAGGGAGAGAGATGTTTTGTTGCAGCTGGGGCAGATGAAGGCGTCAGGTTGTGCTACTAGGGAGTAAGGTTCACAAAACATGATGAGGTGCACTTCTGAGTAAAGATGCATAGGACTGCACTGTAAAGCTTGTGATTCTGAAATGGCAGAAGTTCCATTTCAACTGGATTTTGTAGCTCTGATATGACTCTTCCAGTGGAGCAAGAAAGCCTGTTTAATAATGTGAAATGCTGTGCCCATGGCTGAAGTGCCATTGATAGCTGTATGTTTTTAAAATAAATGTTTGCTTCTTTACTGGCATGAGATTTTAAAATGGAAACTCATGATTCCTACACCTTTAATGGTTATGTAGAAGGAGGATTTCAGCAGTTGTAACATGTTGTGCAGCTTCTAAAGGCACAAGAGCCTTTTCCTCTTTTGAATCTGGCCAGCCCACTGGGGATTAGTTAAAACACTCTGCATGGAGACTGTCCAGCAAGGAAGCTATGAAAAAAGAGTTATGAGGTCGTGATGACTTTCAAACAAATATGGGAAAATAAGTCTGACCTCTCTTCCAGCACTCTGGAGTGACTAGTGGCTGGCCCAATTCCATGCCTGATTTAAGAGATAAGAAAAGCACCCTTCCATCAAGTGTTCAGCCAGCCTGCCAACTTCATGCTTCTGGGCCTAGAGAATGTGATCTCCAGGGAGCATAATTAGGGAGACTGCCAACACAACATGGTCTCCTTTGCAAACAGAGACTCACAAACAACTGCTGGTTTTTAATTTTTGCTTTCGCATGTTAACACTGGCAGCTGAGGTCTTAAATGCTGGGTTAAGAAGATCAGTTCAAAGGGAATACCCCCCCTACACAGATCCAGAGAGAAATACACCTCTTAGACTGAAGGGTAGAACTGATACATATTTCTATGGAAAGGACAATGATGCCAAGTGAGTAGGGCCCCAATTTCTGTCTGTGGAGCTTTCCTGTAAAATCCATGTGGATTTTTCATTCTGCACGCCATTCTTCATGGGTAGTCTGACGTTGCTGCTACAATTTCTTTTCCAAGGATGCTTCTCGTCCAAAACTCTGCATTGATCATTTGAATTCTATATACATGCATGCTCAATTTCCATAATTTGTTCTGTTTCTGCAAAGACAACACAGGGCATTGAACCCCCACCCTCTAGTCCCTAGTAGTTCCACTCTTTCCCACCCACCCATCTGGCACCTGAAACCTCACTCTGCATTGTTCATATTTGTACCATTTGGGGCTAGAAACCTGGTTTTTAGAAGAAAGCACGTTAGACATAATTTGTTTCAACATCTGCATCTTTGGGGTCAAAATGTTTGAGGAACAAGTTGTCTACAGGAATTTGTACTACTTATGTGACTTCAAGCTAGCTAACTGGTACAGGGCAGTGATGAATGGTAGGAAACCAGAGTCCCTACTGCTTATTAATGTAGTGTTTGGCCCCAAGCCATTCAAAGAGGTAATGGTGTAAATAATAATTTTAAAACGCAGCTTGCTTTGGTTTCACTGATATTAGAAGTTGAACGATGATTCAAACCTTGTACAGTGGTACCTCCTCAGGTTACAAACGCTTCATGTTACAAACTCCGCTAACCTGGAAGAGTTACCTGGAGTTGAGAACTTTGCCCCAGGGTGATGAACGGAAATCGTGTGCCAGAGGTGCAGCGGCAGCAAGAGGCCCCATTGGCGAAAGCACGCCTCTAGTTAAGAACAGTTTCAGGTTAAGAACGGACCTCCGGAACAAATTAAGTTTGTAACTAGAGGTACCACTGTACATCTGTATTCACCAAAGCTTATGATCTCCAGAGAATTCCAATATTTCAGCCTTGACGTCCAAAATCAGTTTAGTACTTTGGAACCAGCTTCCAAACCCCAAAATATGCATTTGTATGTATGTATGACATGACATTTGATTGACTGAAATCACACAGTGAAAAAGCTTTCAAATTTAAAAAGAGGAGAAACAGAAGTAGAGACAAATAGATGTGAAAAAAATCTGCGAAAGAGTGGAGTGTAGCAATGTTACTATGGATTTTTTTGCCACCACTCCTAAAGAGGCAACTTTTGCGGGGGGGGGGGGAATGCAAAAATTGGATACAGCACAGTAGTAGTAATTTATTGTCAAATGATGATCCATCAACACAGTATCTCATATCTGCTCCAGTGAAAATGCCCAACTGCAGACACATTAGCTATTAAACCTTGTTTCCACTGAGCAAGGCTACTGATATAAAATGTAGCAATAAAAAGACATGTAAATTAGAAAACCCACTCTCTCACCCCTGCCACCTTATTCAAAAGCAACACCGGTCTTGGCTAATGCTTGATTGGGCAGAGCTTAATCTAATGAATATTTTCAACTTCACACACTTAAAAATGGCAATTTGATTCTTGTCAGGATGAACGGGGCAGAGCACTGCAGCCTGTACCGTTTTGGAAGCAGTTGTGCAATGTCATCGTTTATAAGCTTAATGCAAAGAGATATGTGTAACTGTTGGAATAGCACCCAGGTGGCTCAGGCAGCTAGAATAGACAGGATTATGTTAGTCCTTCCGTCCAGCGCTGTTTCTGCCTCCTGACCTGTTGTAATCTCAGAGGTCAACACTCTCGTAATATTACTGAAAGAGGTCAACCCATCCATCTTACTTTGTCAATGTGGCATTTAATAACTAGACTAATGGGGAAAGTGCTAGAGAGTAAATTGTGTTGGGGGGGTGGGAATCCTTGATACAATAATATGTGTAAAGTTTTTGAGCATTTCAACCTCCTTCCTATAAAATCTCTGTGTGTGTTTTTAAGTAATAAAAAGATGTGGGCACAGCTTCTGAGGGCAGAGTACAATATGTGTTTCAGGCCTGTTTTATATAACATCTTATGCAATCTGTTTGGGAAATCCAAACTGGAAAGTTGTTTCTTAACAGGGCGAAAACTGAAACGAATGAGCCATTGCTCTGACAAAGTAGGTATTCATGCAGACTCCAGGACAAGGGGAATCCTGTACTTCAGCAAACATAGCTAACATTACTCTAGAGCTTAAAGCAGGAAAGAGCCATATCTTAGTGGTAGATAGTGCTCTGCATGCAAAAGTTCCCATGTTCAATCCCCAGCATCTCCCTGTAGGGCTGGAAAGGACTGATTTCTGAAACAGTAGACTATAGTGAGCTAGATGGACCATTTAGTATGACTGTAGAAGACAAATTCCCAAGCTCATAGTATAACTAGTTGCAATCCTATGCTCTCTCAGAATAAAAGCCAAATGCACAATAGCAGCTATGATGTGGAAGGGCAATGTAACCACAATGGCAGCTGCTCTCATAGTGTTCCTATGGACCATTGCCTCACATCCTCAGCACAATATTGCTCTTAACAACACTAGCAGAACTGTATTGACACAAGAGCAAAAAAGAAAAAGAAAATAAAAGACCAACAATAAAGTCATTATAGCATTGCTTCATTTATTAAACACTCCATTCTGCCAAAAAAAAACACTCTACTACGACAGTAGTACCTCATGTTAAGAACTTAATTCATTCTGGAGGTCCATTCTTAACCCAAATCTGTTCTTAACCTGAGGTACCACTTTAGCTAATGGGGCCTCCTGTTGCTGCGGAGCGATTTCTGTTCTCATCCTGAAGCAAAGTTCTTAACCCGAGGTACTATTTCTGGGTTAATGGAGTCTGTAACCTGAAGCGTCTGTAACCCGAGGTACCACTGTACTAATTTTTTATTTATACCCTGCCCATCCCAGCCACTCTGGGTGGCTTCCAACACACATAAAAATAAAAATAAAGCATCAAACCTTAATAGTAACAATCAGATTGTATATAAAAAGTCACAATAACTGTAAAATAAACAGGTTATATCAAATAAAGCAATATTCAATGATCCTACCACATCACATTCACCAGCCAGTAACTTTATATTAAAAATGAGATTGGCACGGCTTGTTTTTGAGAAACCCATGCTGGGTCTTAGTAATCACAGTATCCTTTTCTAAGTGTTCACATACTGACCATTGATTGATCTGTTCTAGGAGCTTTCCTGGTATCAATGTCAAGCTGACCAGTCTTCTTTTCCCCACTTTTTGAAGATGGGGATAGCATTTGCCCACTTCCAGTCTACAACCTCAGCTGTTCTCCATGAATCCTCAAAGATTATAGACTGAGTCTCCTTTAGTACCCTTGGGTGCAGCTCATTAGCCCCTGGATACTGCAATTCATTTAAAGTGGCTAAGTGTTCCCTTAACCACCTCTTCCTTTGTGATTCCCCCCCCCCCCTTTTAAAATCAACCTCCCTCTTTGTGCATGGATTATGCAGTTTTCATTATATAAGGATCCACAGTCAGAGAATGAATTTACTGTTAGTAAGTATGATTTCCAAACCACCATTTAAGCAAGGAAAGAACGATGGTGAAGATGATTAAAATTTGTTAGTTGTTTTATCTTGCCCAGGGCAACCCACAGAGACTTACAACCAAACAAGCTGAAAGAATAAATCTCCCACATACATACATTAAAACCAAGAAGAACAAAGAAATACATTAAAACACCCCACCCTCTTCTAAAAGATAATGGATAGTTAAAGGCCAAAAGTTTGGTTATAGAGGAAAGTTTATGACTGGTACCTAAAGATATATAATGATGGTGGCAGGTGTTCCTCCACAAACAGGGAACACTGCAGAGAAGGCCCTTTCTCATGTTGCCATCCTCCACACCTCTCATGGAGGAGGCACATGAAGAAGGGTCTCAGATGATGAGCGGAGGGTCCAGGATAGTTCATACAGGGAGACGCAGACCTTGAAGTATTGTGGTCCAGTGCCATTTAAGTCTTTATAGGTCAAAATCAACACTTTGAATTGGGCCTAGAAACTAACAGGCAGCCAGTTCAGTCAAGTGATGATAGTTTATTGTATTATTTCCAAATTCCACCCACCCTTTTAGACCTCTCTCAAGGGCAGGGAGGCTGTTTATAGAAGGAGATACTGCTATTTACAGGCTCGAAGCATCAGGTTCCAAATGCCACCAAGACTAAATGTAGAGGGGTGATGTTTCTTTTTTAAAAAGAAAGTATCAAGAATAGTATCCAGGAGTGGCTGCCAGATGCATGCCTACCCGAGTTGGGAACGCGCATGGCAGGCAAAGAAGTGTTTCTGAGATAGCTGCAGTTACATGCCCTTCAATAAACGTTCACAAAAGAGTGGCTCCAGAAGATTAAGTTCCCGACCATAACATGAATGTGTTCACTGACAAATTACTAAGGGAACAATTCTACCATCACCGTGCTGAATAGTGGAGGAAGGTGGTATGGCACATTAGGAACTTCTCTGCAGAAAGGATGCTGGAAGATAGAGGAGTACCATCATTGATGGATGGAGGTCCCAGCTGGGTGGAAAGGAGCTGTTGGTGGTGGCAGGCAGAAATCCCCGAAATGGGTGTTTGGGGAGCAAGGATTTTTTAGGACTGAAGTTGTTGAGCTTTTTTTAGGATTTTACCCCAGGAAATAAACTGCCACAGGGGCCAGATTAAACCGACCAGCGGGCCTGATTAGGCCCCCGAAACAGACTTTGGACATGCCTGGCTTAAATCATAGCACCATCATGGCGGAACAAAATGGCATTGGCTTCTGCCGCCCTGATCTATTTACATGGAGAGCAAAATGCTTGCAAAAGCGTCCAGTGTTACTCAGTGTGACACTTGCACA
The DNA here is from genome assembly GCF_964188315.1 of Podarcis muralis. Lineage (NCBI taxonomy): Eukaryota > Metazoa > Chordata > Lepidosauria > Squamata > Lacertidae > Podarcis > Podarcis muralis. The sequence continues at coordinate 64,609,295 of NC_135659.1, forward strand.
ATAAACAACTTTCCTAACACAATGAAAGTGCATTCCACTCCCTATAATAGAATCTTGCCCTCTCCAAAGAGCAGCGGCGGGCATTGGCTTGCTTTTCTAGATGCCTAAATGATTGTTTGATGGCCTCAATTGAACCTTTCATAAAGAATTCCTGGTGGTATTTGGCAGCTTGGGGGAAGGATCCATTTGTTGCTTGTGGTCTTGGAAACACGTGCCCTTGAAAAAGCAAAATCAGCTTCCCAAGGTTTGAAAGCAGCTTTGAAGTGTTCCTAAGGGGTCGTGGTAGAATTGTAAAAACGTGTAAGGGCAAGGTCTGAGTGCACATGAGGCAGTCATCTTGCTGGTGCTAAGCAGGTTTGGAGCTGGCCTGTGCTAGCATGGGAGAGCTTCTGAAAACCCCATCTGTGCCACCTCAGGCTCCATGATAGAAGAAAGATATAAAATAAAAGAAACATTTGGATCCCAGGACTTGGTTATTATGCGGATAGTGTCATTATAGGGTTTAGTCACTAGGTGGCACAGAATTTCTTTGTATCTGGCTGGTGTCAGAAATTTCCTGTGCCTCTCCTGTTCTTCTTGTTTAAGGTGGGGTCGAGTATGTGAGCCCAAGGCTGTGGTACATAGTGGCATTGTGACTTCCAAACAAGTTGCACAGTGCAATGACATGCAACGTGTTTTGTGCTAGATGCTGCAAGGAAAAGAGAGGAGAGCCACGCAGTGGCAACAGTTCCCTGTCTTTTAGGCTATTCAGAACCTAAAGCTGTCGGACTTCCAGTGAAATTTAAAGCATCCCAAATCTGAGACCCAACCGTGAACGTGCTCTCAAGCTTCCTTTACCATGACATGGAATCAACTCGCTTTGGCTAGGTGTGAATAGACAATTCCCCAGGTTTGTGCCTAGCATGTTAAGATCCAGTTTCAACTGCACCCTTTCCCCACAGCTGACGCAAAATGTGAAATGAGAAGAAAGAGACAGATTTGATATGCTGCTTTCTGCCTGTTGAAAGTGGTTGAAATATACAAGTATCTTAAACCGCGTGGTATGCTTAAAAAAATCTTTTGGATCAGTGACTCACTCTGCATGAAATCCAGAAACAGGCATTGCCAAAATCTTGTTGATAAGATCTACAGCTACAGTCCTTAATGCACTTACTGTAAAATAGTTTGACTGAAAATAGTTTGAATATTCAAGTGAGAAATGGAGTTCTAGGCAGCCTTTGCCAACTTGATGCTTTCCAGCAATTTTTGTAATATATTTAAAAAAATTAAAAATTGTCCAGTAGGACCTTAGAGACCAACTAAGTTTGTTCTTGGTATAAGCTTTTGTGTGCATGAAGAAGTGTGCATGCACATGAAAGCTTATACCAAGAACAAACTTAGTTGGTCTCTAGTGCTACTGGACAATTTTTTATTTTTTATATATATTTTGACTGTGTTAGACCAACACGGCTACCTACCTGAATCTAGCCGTTTTTTATTATCCAGCCAGCATAGGCTGTGGCTGATGGGCATTGGAGTCTCACTGAGTTTGGAATTCCTTGCTTCAGTAGTGACTTCTTCATGATGCTTTTTTCAAGGGCATCTTGATGTATCTTTTGTCCCAACTGTCTGGACTAGATCTTGGGGTTTTTCCTCATGTTTGACTATGTTTCCCAGCTCAATTTAGAAGATGTTTGTGAAGGATAAAGGAGGCAGCAGGCATAGTGTGTAGCATACATGTGAGCAGATGTCAGAAGACCAATTGCTTCATGAAACTTTCTTCTTTTCATTTGATGATAGGCTAAGGAGTGCCCAGGGAGCCGGGTGTTTAACAGCCAGAGACCCCAAGACAGTCATTGTATTGTTCATAAACAACAAAATACCTTTGCTTGATCTATATGGTCTCTGTACATGTGCGGCAGAGTCTTGTTCCATGTCAGAAAGGAAATGAGACCTGCTATGTTTAAACACCATTGAAGCTGCTAATGAAATGATCTTTACATCAGAGATAAAAATTATGCAACAAGCTAATGGAATTGGCTTGTCAGTCTTTCTGACAAGCAGTTTCTGCAACTCATAGTCTAATCAATAGAGATACTTGGGAGTAAGTCCCACTAAACTCTGTGAGAGTTTTCTGTTGTTTTCTGTTGCTTCAGCAAAAGTTGTTCTTCCTTATGTCTAGTAAACATACCCCTGCCGTCTGGTACAACAGAAACCAAGTGTGATAGATATTTTGCCAAGATGTTGGGACAAATCATTCTTTGGAAATAAAAAAGCTCATGCAGGCTATAAAGAGGTCCTCCAGTGAAGGGTCTCGTTCTGGAGATTCTCTCTAGAGATTAGAAAGAACTTCTTGAAGGTACATGCTGTTCGCCAATAGAACAGACTGTATCAGAATATAGTGAACTTTTCCTTCATTAGCTGTCTTTAAGTAGAGGCTGGGAGGGCCCTAGCTCAGTGCTTTGCATGTAGAAGTTCCAGGTTCAATCCCAGGTGTAGCTGGAAGTGACTCTTGCCTGAAATCCTAGAGAGCAGCTCATAGTCAGTGTAGACAATACTGAGTTAGATGGCTCAGCGGTCTGATCCACTATCAGGTAGCTTCCTATAATCCTATATCCCTGTGATGGCTACTTGTCAGGGCTGCTGTAGTAGGAGGGTTTGATCCAGTGAATCCAGGAGGTTGAACCAGTCGACCCTTAAGGTACCACATGAGCATTTTACATGCAATCACTTTGCCTCTATCAAACTTATTCTTGTACACACAGACCTCTTCAAACCCTTCATGGATGCTTTCCATGCCATTTAAATGCTGAAATCCATAGAATCTTTCTGCCTCAGTTCCCCAGCTGTAAAATGGGTAAAATAAGGAAGGTGCAAATGACTTTGTAAAAAGTGTCCTTCCGTTTCCTACAACTGTGCCAGGGGTGTGGTACCATTTTCAGTCTGAGGGCCACATTCCATTCTGAGCAACTTTATTGGGGCCACATGCCATTCCTGGGTGGGGCAATGGGTATAAATTTTTACCTTTGTACAACAGCCTAGTTTCTGTATGCACTCCTGCACCCTTCTTACTTCTCTATCTTGTCTCTAAGCAAGAGGACACATTCCAGAGTCGGGAAAACAAAGCAAGGATAATAGCAGATGTAGACGTTGTGAAGCAGAGACAATGGTGTGTGTGTAGAAACCTCTGACTTTGCATGGCAATGGTAGCATCCATTGCTCTGCTTCTGGTCCTGCCCACCAGTTGCATATACCTCCTGGAAGGTGTCCAATACAGTGGTACCTCAGGTTAAGTACTTAATTTGTTCCGGAGGTCTGTTCTTAACCTGAAACTGTTCTTAACCTGAAGCACCACTTTAGCTAATGGGGCCTCCTGCTGCTGCCACGCTGCCGGAGCACGATTTCTGTTCTTATCCTGAAGCAAAGTTCTTAACTTGAAGCACTATTTCTGGGTTAGCGGAGTCTGAAGCATATGTAACCTGAAGCGTATATAACCCGAGGGACCACTGTACTGAAATATGGCCCTTGGGGTGAAAAAAGCTTCTTCATTCCTGTGCTAGAAGGTACACTGAATTTTCCACAAGTCTGTGCTGATTCCTCCAATGCAATGCAAGCCCCTTGAAAATCTTCCCTAGAGGGTTGAGGGTTCCCTAGAATTCCCACCAGAACTGCATGGTATGTGGTATAGAGCAGTGTTCTTCGACATTGGGCCCCCAGACAACCCCCTTCATTCCTAAACAGTGGCGTAGCATGGGTTGTCAGCACCCAGGGCAAGGCAAGTAATTTGCGCCCCCTAACCCGTGGATTTGCGCCCCCTAACCTATGGATTTGCCCTAACCCCAGATGTTGCGCCCGGTGTGGCCGGCCCCCCCTGCACCCCCCACGCTACGCCACTGTTCCTAAATACTGGCTAAGCTGGCTACAGGTGATGGGAGTCGTAGTCTCCCATCTGGGTACCCAAGGTATAGAGGGCTACCTATATATTGATGAAAGTGGGGTGCCTGGCCTTGGGCTAGTGGAAGCACTTCTACCAGCACAAAGCTACCACTGGCTGCCATGCAATGTGTGGGGTTTTCATAGGAGACCAGTGAAACATATTATCTCCCCCGCTCACCTTCTGAAATGGTGCAGCCCCAAGAGGGTTTGGCCATGTGCCTCCTCTGAATGTTTGAAAGAGCTCATCAAGCCAAAATCAGGAGAGATCAGCCAAGTAGGAGGCGTGCTAATCCCTTATGTAAACAGAAGCACTTTCAGTGGAGAGGAATGATTCAGTGCAGTGCAGCTTGGTGCCAATAATAAAAAAGAGATAATATGTAAGATGACATACAGGAAAAGAAATAGGTTTTGGAAGTGTGCTCTTGGCTGTGATGGGAGTACTCATCCTGGGATGGTAGAGTCTTCATTTGATGTGTTTTACTTTAACACTGTATTGGAAAAGGCAACAGGCAAAATCCTGGAAAATACAAACGGGTGTCTACCAGGGATTGGCCCCAATTACTGTTTCATGGCCCCTTCTGCGCTGTTTTCTTAAAAAGCAGTATAATATCACTTTAAATATTCATGGCTCCTCCAAAGGAATCCTGGGAACTGGATCCTGGAAGACCCCTATTCCCTCACAATTCTCAGAGTGATTTACCAATCTATCCCGGTGTTTCCCAACACCTCTCAGCAAACTTTTAATTCCCAGGATTATTTGATGGCCATGAGTGCTCAAAGTAGCATGATAGTGCTTTCCACGTTTGGTGTGGACAGGACCATATCTAGAATTCAAATCATTAGATACTCACAGGTTTCCATAGCAACTTTGAGCGTGGGTGGGTGGGGTGGGCTGGGCTGGCAGTGGAGGAAAGCATTTTAACTCCACTGCAGTACTTATTAAGCATTTTCCTGTTGCCTTAAAAAAAATACAGGGTTCCTGTCAAATCAGGGGTATGAGAACCAGTTGCCCTGGATATGCTGTCGAACTAAAACTCCCATCATTCCTGACTAGTGGTCATGCTGGCTGGGGTTGATTGAAGTTGAATCCAACAGCACCTGGAAGGCCACAGACTTACCATATGTGGTATAGGCAAGTGGCCAAATGCTTAATTTTGTTTTTACGATGGCCTCTTTAGAAAGGAATGACACATTTAAACATCAGCAAATTGTCATGTTCCATACCAAAGGCTGAGTTCACTGGGCCAGGGTCAGTTTAAAAGAGACGCACATCTGTCAGAGCAGAATTGCCATCCTTTTGATGGCTTCATAACTTTAATGCCTTCAAGATGGGCAGAAACTCTTCTCACCACCGTATGTCCTGATCTATCCCCAACCATTCATGCTCTAGTTAGGCAGCTCTGTAACACAGTCTTGGGGAGAGAAGGGGGCTGTTCTATGAATAGGTTGTCTGAAAGAGCCCTGAGTTATTTAGTATTCATTTGACTTGGAAGTCAAAGTTATTGACTAAAAGCCATGCTTGAAATCCAAAACTGAGCTACGAGGGAACCACACACAGTACCTGCAAACTCTGCCAGGGTATGAGTCAAAGTTGGGCATTCTTTCATTAGACGACAGAACTTTAAATTTATGAACTTGAACAAACTCATTAGATTCATCCTGAATTTGCAGTTTTAAAAAATGTGGCCAAGTAACAGAAGAGCTAGTTTCTGCAGTGTGCAGGGGCGGGGGCTTCCCACCACTGGTGTAGCATACAGGTGTTAGATATGACAGCTGTTAATTCCTCATTTATTCACTCATGTAGGTCAAGTGTCTGAGTCTGTGACCTCAAGGTTAGAACAAGAAAAGGAGGAGAGTCACAGGAAAGCTGAGAATTTCCCTGCAAAACAAGGACTCATTATATAACTGAAAAGCCACACAAAAGGTTGGCTGTGTTTGTAAGAGCAATTGCCTCCCACTTCCGCAGAGTGCTGAGTTCAGTTTAGCACAACGGGATGTGCAGGTGATAAGCATTTTTAAACATCCGGCTCTATTTAAATGTCTATTAGGAAGTGGGGAGGGGGTTGCTGCTGCTGCTGCTACTGCTGCTTCTTTTGGAAAACCTTTTCCTCACCAACAATGGGAAGTTGAGAAATAAACACTGCAGCAAGCAAAATCTGTGTAATATAACAGTTGCAGAACAGACTGCTGTGGGGGTGTGGAAGGGGAAAACCAACTTTCATTTTTATTTTTTTGTCCCAATCATGGTCTGTATAACAAGGTGGGATCATACAGCTCAGCATGTGATGGCTATTCAAAAGTTGACTCCATGGCAGCTCTAATCATGTGGAAGTTCAGTCACTGACTACATGATGAATCAAGCCTGCCTGCACTTGACTACATGATGAATCAAGCCTGCCTGCACTTCCTAATGACGGAAAGCAGTGTTCAATATGAAATTATTGAGCTTAGCAGAGAGCAAGTCTTGCCTGAAGCTTCACTTCTTCTGCAAAGGTAAGCCCAGTCTCGCTTATCTTCTAGTTCTTCAAGAGTGTCAACAAGCTTGTGAATTGAGGTGGTCCAATAAGCACTGCATACTTCGACTTTCAAAAAGCCTTTGACAAATTGTCACTTCTCAGACCTTCTGGAAATTACATCATTTGATAGCAAAATAGGAAGCTGCCTAATAATGAGCCTGATCCATTACCGGCAGTGGTTCAGCATTTCAGGCAGGGGGCATTCCCAGTCCGACCTGTAGATGTCAAAGATTGAAACTGGGACCTTCTGCATGCAATTTTTGTTTCATAATAACAAGGCTCATAATTAGTTGGCTTTAATTACCAGGAGCTGGCAATTATTGCTATTGAGATGATCCCAAGACAGAGTAAACTGGCAGGTATTCATTAACTATAACCATCACTGCAGCCCCCTAGATAAGAATAACTTTGCAACTAATGATTGAATGGAAATTTGCATCCTTTGCTTTGTTTTTGGTAGTGTCACATCTCTCTCTCCCTCTGATACTCTATTACTACTTGGCTGCTATGCCATTGGGGATTTGCACCAAGAACAGATACTTCAGGGTTAACTTTTCAGTGGCTTATTTTTTGAGTGGGAGGAGATGTTGCTAACTTCCCCCTTTCCTAATTGTTTTTTAAGTTGATTCTAGCAGTCAAGATTCCAGAGTCTGCATAGACTGTGGGAGAGATGCCCATTATACTAGAACACTTCAACATCATCAAACTGCTGCCAACAATGTTTCCTGTGGAACATTGGTTTTAATCTTGTGTTATTCCTCCAAACACAGATGTTCAGGATCCTGTTAGGTGATTCTTAGCCCAACTGGGGTCATGCCTAGTCTATAAGTACTATGGCATCATGCCCAGAACGCCACGTAATGAGATGTACTCTACTGTTCTGTACTATCCAGGAAGATTCTCTGAAATAGATCTAAGCAGTAGGTAATTTAAGATGACACCTGTTATATAAGAGCTGAATTGTCAATACTAATTCCTAGTGTACAGAGACCTTAGATGCTTTTTAGTTTACATTTAATTTCTCTCTCTCTTATTAAAAAATGGCTTAAACGTCCTTTAAAAATTGGATCTAGTACACCCAATTTGAGTCACACAACTCAAACAGATTTATTTTTTGTTGTGTGTGTGTGTATAAAATTTGTTGTATATATTTCAACAATCCTAAAGTTTAAGAGTTAGTAGCCCAGATGTTGTAAAGGTTGAAGAAGGTAACAGTGGTTACCCAGACCCCCTTACTGGTTGCGAAGAGGCCCCCATAACAGTTCAAGCTTCAGAGCTCCAAAAATGTAGGTCCACCACTATAAAGTTAAATTGGTATCCATTGCTCTACCCAACACTGGCATGTGGCCCCTGGAAAGTTACAGGGGCTGAAGAAGCTCCCCCACACTTGCCTTACATGGAAGGCTGAGGCCACCCAGTGTCTGATATGGACCCCCTGCTTCTGCCACCTCCTTTTGCTAGAACAGTGTCTCCTTTGCTTTCCTTTTCCCATAGGCATGGATGGCAGCAGTTCATTTATAAGCAACATGTACGCAGCCAGGGCTTTTTTCTGGGGGTACACAGGGGAACGCCTCCCCCTAAACATTTTGTGAATCTAAATTTGGCCTCATTGAGGGGCAGTATTTCAATATAAGTAGGAAAATGACAGCGCCCCTAAACATTTTCTTAGAAAAAAAGCACTATACAGCATATAAGCTACGGTGTGTGTGTGTGTGTGTGTGTGTGTGTGTGAGAGAGAGAGAGAGAGAGAGAGAGAGAGAGAGAGAGAGAGAGAGAGAAACTATTTGTCTTTTATTACTTTAATAACCCCAAGTGTTGAGAATCAGGCTGGCTCTTTTCTGCATAACTCTGCCTCCTCATCTTCATCTAGAGCTCCTTCATTAGTCATACTGGTCATGCTAGTCACTTTTGGCACTGACTTTGAAAAAAATTAGAAAGAAAGAGAGAGAAGCACAAGGGGTTTTTTGTATGTTCCAGTATGTCTTGGAAGAATCATATAAACATACAAAGTTGCCCCATAGCTGACTGGTCTGACAGTGGTACTCCAGGGTCTCCAACAGAGGTTGTTCCCTGATCTTTATGGGTGGAGAAACCAGGGATCGAAAAGATTCCGGCATTGCAGGGGGATGGACTAGATGTACAATCTTTGGGGTGGTATGTTCTGGGCCCGTATCACCAGTTGCTTCCGTTTCATCATGGGGAAGCCATGCACATAGTGTATGAAGAACAAAATGGCACACAACACAGTGCTGCTAGTGAACCTAACGTGGTTCAGTCATTGGCACCACAATTGCATTGGATGCAGTGCTGAGTTCATTGGCAACTTGAATCTTTGACTGGTCCATAGCTGCGCAGGCACTGGGCGTCACATGAACACCATGGTACAATTAGGGCGGATCTGGCTCACAAATCTGTATTAGAACACATTCAGAGTCGGAGGCCCACGACTGTAAAGTGGGGATTAACCTATCTTAGAATGGCTTACTCTGTGGTATCAGAAAGCATAAACAGCACCACGTAATGCCAATGATGAATATGAAGTTTTGAAATATTCTACTAATTATGGGCATAAAAGTACTTTGGAGACTGATAACAACTCTGCGAGGCTGTCAAGAGTTCCAAAAAGGATCTGAAAACTCACAGCAACACGTTTGTTGGCTCAGCTTCCCAAACATGTGCAACTTAGTCATGTCCACCCATTTGCCCTGAATCCCTGATATTATAACAACAACATCCTCTGCTTCTGCACTTCAGTCTCTGCAAGCTCTTTGGGGTGGAAGTCATAAGCTTCTTGCACTTGAGCCTTGTGCTGTGTGTGGGGTCTATGCCTGGCAGATGTTAAACAATGATATATTTTTTTATAAAAAAAAAAATAGCCCACCTGGAGTAGGCAGCCTGGGATCTTCTCTGAAGTGAAACTTGATGCTTTTCAGCAAAGACACACCTCTTTCAGGGTGTTGTGCAAATTTCTCTATTTTAACCGTAGGGACAGGAAATATGAAATGGGACAGCCAGGATCCAAAGATCACGTAGGCCGAAGTTTATCAACTCTTGACAAACAGTAAATTAGAGGCTTGTGATGGAGCTGTTGCCACGAGTACCCTGAATTGTCAGAAGGTTGGACATTTGGGCAAGTTGCTGCCTCTATGCTACCAGGTTTTTGCAGCATAGACATTGCTCCCTCTGTCTGGAACAGCTCTGCAGGGCTTTTTTTCCCTCCTCCTCCTTGCTTCTCATGCTTGATTATTTCCTGACTCTGCAGTGGGATGGGTCTGCTGCAAAAGATTCTGGTTCTTTTTGCAGGACTGATCTTGGCCTTCTTTTTTTATTCGGGAAATGAAGACTTTAAGCCGGGTAAGTTGTTGTTGTTTTTAAGTAAAGACATTTTAAAATAAAAGCAGGGGGGAGACGGAGGGGGAGAAAGAGAAAGGAGTCACACTGGAATGGTTTTTATACAGGAACTGGTGCAAGCCTAAAACGAAACATGTCTGGGCGTTGCTTGCATTGCCGATAATAGAAGGCTTTGCTTGGCAAGCCTTTGAAATACATCATGCAACAGGCAGGGCTATTTTTTTTTTCTTCCTGCAAACAGGTGTGGTTAGGAGGCTTGCCATTTGGATTCTCCAACAGCCTTTCATATTCTGTCTATTTCGAAAAGGCTTTCTTTAAAGTTGCTTAATTGTACAATTGCTTCAAAAACTCAAGAAAGCTGAACGTATGAAGTGGCTTGAAAAACAAATGCATGTTCATGTTTAATTAGAGTAAAATAACAACAACAACAAAAATAAATGGCTGTCTTGGCATTCTGCATCCTTTTTGGAATGTTAGCAATTCTTATGACTGCTGGTTTCTTGGGAGAAGAATGCAGATTAGACTGGAAGATTGTTGGGACTGGGCAACTGATCGGCAGGCAGAAATGGCTGTTTTTCTTCTTGAGCTTCTTGCCCTTTTAGAGACTGATTTAGGATTGGGTGGTGTGTTTAATGCGATCTTTATAAATGGCTGTCCCTATATCTTGCTCTCCAGAAATGCTGAAAGGGAAGCGTGTGATTGTTACTGGGGCAAGCACTGGAATCGGTGAGCAGATGGCATACCACCTGGCACGCATGGGCTCCCACATACTGATCACTGCGCGAACAGAAGCCAAGCTCCAGAAAGTAAATGTCATATACTCATATATGCATGCCTTTTACTGGGCATGCTTCTGTAGAGTCACCTGCACACACAGGTGATAGATAACGTGTAACCCCATGAATGTAAAATTCATATTTATGTGCATTGGGATAAACATTCACATACGGGTGACGATAAATTGCCAAACCTGACAGGAAGGAAGGGAGAGTCGTATGCTTTACTAAAATTCAGATTTATATAAATTTATTTATTTCCAGATGCAATTTAGGTTTTGCAGTTTTACCACCAGCAGAGTGTGAATGCATGTCTCAATTTACAGGAATATCAATTTACAGGAATATCAGTGCATTTGCTCATAAAAATAGAAGAGAGAGGCAGTAGGTGCCGTTACAGAAGTGTGACTCATGGGAAAAGGGATCCACATATAAGGGCATTCAAAAATTATGAAAGAAAAGATAAAAATTTGGAGAATTCCTAGTGGGTTGCATGCAGGCCTTTTCTTGTGCTTACATTACTTTCAGGTTGGTTATGGGATGTTTCTGAGCATTTTTTCCCTTTCATTCTGCAAATCCTCTCTCCAGTGGTCTGCACTCTGCAGCATTCCTGGGTGCCTGCATTTCCTGAAAAAGCCATGATGTCCTTAGCTGCACTTTTCTGTAAGCATGGGAAAGCGGGGAGGCTCCTGGCAGCTATTGGCTGTTGTTGTTTGAAAAGTAAAGGGTTTTAATTTTATTTTTTCCTTTTAAAGAAACCATTGAAAAATGATTTTTAAAGGACTTCCTTCAAAAAACAAAACAAAAAAAAACCAAATCAGTGATCACACTGTTCTCTGTGCCTGGGCAGCGAGCCCTCCTGGCTTCCTATGTTTCAATTCAAACTCAGGGGAAGAAATCATGCAGTAACACCCCCCCTGGGCCTTTACCAGATCAGGAAGTGCAAGCTGCTGGGAAGACTGTGGAGCTCTGGAGAAACATTTCATGGAAAGAAAAACACAAGACGCACCCACAGTCACTTTGCAGTGATAAGATAAGCCTGACCCCTCATCCACTCAAATTCTAAATCCTAAAGTGAGAAAGAGGTGGGACGGTGGAAGTCTCTTCTGCAATGGAAGAATACTTTTTCAGAACCTGAAGAACAGAGAGTTCAGTACACAGCACTAGGAAAAACCACCCAAGGGTCACCATGCATGTCAATAATGACAAACAGCAGTGTGAGAAGCACAGATGTGGGAAGATTATTGCCCTAGAGTGGAAAAAGAAACAACCCAGGAGGTTTTATAGACAATAGACAATAGCAACCCACACAGCGACTTGAAATGCTGGAACTCAACTCCATTTGTTCCTATTTGCACCCTTAGCCAGGCGAGAAGAGGCAGTGTGCATTAGGTTCATTAAGGGCCACAACTTTATTTGTGTTTTATACAACAAATTCACAGTGAGACTGGAAGCTGCGCAGCCCTAAGGACTGCCCCTCCTAACCTGAATTGTTCACATTGCTCCCGACATACACATATTTGTATGCAACGTCGCCTAATATCTTTTCAAGGATTTTCTCCCAACATTTTAGAGCATTCGGGCTCATCCTGCCATGATCACACAGAGCTGTGGGCATTGCCTCTGCTTCGCTTCTGGCCACTAAGCCAAGCTGATGAAATCGCACTGTCTGAGTAAAGAACAGGGCATTGGCAATGCCATTATCCAATTCTGGGACATGGCAGGCAAGAAGCAGTACTTTAAAGATAAGGCACCATAGTGTAAATGACTTCACCAAACCCTTCTGATTTCAGAGTTAGGAGATTAACAACATGCCCTTTTGCAAGATTGTCAAGCCAGAAATGGGACATGGAGTTGGCAAACAATCAGACACTGCCATCATTTCAAAGAATTCTAAAAATCTGAGGTCCTGTGATTGCATGTTAGAGCGGGATGGGAATGCCTATTGGCCTGCTTCTTGGTTGGTTGCCTTTGCCATTAATCCAGGCGTAGGCAAACTCAGCCCTCCAGATGTTTTGGGACTACAACTCCCATCATCCCTAGCTAACAGGACCAGTAGTCAGGGATGATGGGAGTTGTAGTCCCAAAACATCTGGAGGGCTGAGTTTGTCTATGCCTGCATTATTCTATCCCTTCTTGAGACACATTCAGTTTAACAACATCCAGCAATATCAGTCCCTGGACCCTTATGCTCCACAAGTAGCTATATTTTCCCCAAACCCCAGTTGCGCTAGAACAACTGTTTACAGGGGGAGTTAACCACCAAGGACGCAGGGGGTTAAGCCTGGGACCTTTTGCCAGTGTAATCTGTGCATTAGCACTGAGCCAATGCCTGCTTGGAGCTGTTAGGATAGTGTTGGTACAGCCAAAGTCTTGCAGCACAGGAAAACCTCTTTGCCAGCAGCGCCCAACATGCTCCATCACTCACTGCAAAGTCAAGGAAGAAGAGCTTGTGAGGGGTGGAGTGATTCCTTCATTGATGTGGTTTCTGCCTTGAAGCTGGTGTGCCCACTTGCATGCATGCATCTGCATGTCTAGTGTCGAGCTTGCTTCTTTCTGGCACGGGCGCACTGCCTTTCCTCCAGCCACTCATGGGAACACAGGAAGTTGCCACTGGTCCATCTAGCTCAGCACTGTCTCCATCAGGGATAGCCAGCATGGAGCCCTCCAGATCATCCTTGAACATCCATCATCCTTGAACATTGGATGATGGGATCTGTAGCCAACAACATCTGTTGGGGGCAGCACATTGACTACCCCAGCTGTTGTTCAACTACAACTCCCATCATCCCTCACTAGCAGGACCAGTGGTCGTGGATGATGGGAATTGTAGTTCAAAAAACAGCTAGAGACCCAAGTCTGGGAAACCCTGCACCAGACTTTCAGCCTAGCAAGGTTTGGTAGAAGTGGGTCCAAGCTAGGGATCTTTATCTTTGTACACTGACTGAATTACTTAACAGAAAAAGTAACAAAGCCTATGATAGGGTTAACTACTGCAACTACGCCAGTACTCTATACTTAGTACATACTTATGAATCACCTTTGCTTAGATTTTAATAGCCTTTATATTTAAATTATTTGTTATATTGTAAAGAAGAATGCCCCCTTCATGGATCACTACCTTGCCATGGCGAAGGGGCTTGAATAACTCAGAGAAGCTATGAGCTATACCGTGCAGGGCCACCCAAGATGGACAGGTCATAGTGGAGAGTTTTGACCAAACGTGATCCACCTGGAGCAGGAACCGGCAAGCCACTCCAGTATCCCTGCCAAGAAAACTCCATGGACAAAGACAACAGGCATATAAAAGTTATGACGCTGGAAGATGAGCCCCTCAGGTCGGAAGGTGTCCAACATGCTACTGGGGAAGAGCGGAGGACAAGTACAAGTAGATTCAGAGCTGATGAAGCGGCTGGGCCAAAGCCGAAGGACGCTCAGTTGCGGATATGCCTGGAAGCGAAAGGAAAGTCCAATGCTGTAAAGAAAAATATTGCATAGGAACCTGGAATGTAAGAACCATGAACCTTGGTAAATTGGATGTGGTCAAAAATGAGATGGCAAGAATAAATATTGACATCCTGGGCATCAGTGAACTAAAATGGACGGGAATGGGCGAATTCAGTTTGGATGACCATCACATCTACTACTGTGGGCAAGAATCCTGTAAAATAAATGGAGTGGCCCTCATAGTCAACAAAAGAGTGTCAAAAGCTGTACTGGGATGCAATCTCAAAAATGATAGAATGATCTCGATATGAATCCAAGGCAGACCTTTTAACATCACAGTAATCCAAGTTTATGCACCAACCACTGGTGCTGAAGAAGCTGAAATTGACCAATTCTATGAAGACTTACAACAACTCATAGAAATGACACCAAAGAAGGATGTTCTTCTCATTATAGGGGATTGGAATGCTAAAGTAGGGAGTCAGGAGATAAAAGGAACAACTGGCAAGTTTGGCCTTGGAGTTCAAAACGAAGCAGGGCAAAGGCTAATAGAGTTCTGCCAAGAGAACAAGCTGGTCATCACAAACACTCTTTTCCAACAACACAAGAGACGACTCTACACATGGACATCACCAGATGGGCAGCATCGAAATCAGATTGATTATATTCTCTGCAGCCAAAGGTGGAGAAGCTCTATACAGTCAGCAAAAACAAGACCTGGAGCTGACTGTGGCTCAGATCATCAGCTTCTTATAGCAAAATTCAAGCTTAAACTGAAGAAAGTAGGAAAAACCACTGGGCCGGTAAGATACAATCTAAATCAAATCCCTTATGAATACACAGTAGAAGTGAGGAACAGGTTTAAGGATTTAGATTTGGTGGACAGAGTGCCTGAAGAACTATGGATGGAGGCTCGCAACATTATACAGGAGGCAGCAACTAAAACCATCCCAATGAAAAGGAAATGCAAGAAAGCAAAGTGGCTGTCCAACGAGGCCTTACAAATAGCGGGGGAGAGAAGGCAAGCAAAATGAGAGAAGGCAAGCAAAATGCGAGGGAGATAGTGAAAGATACAGGAAATTGAATGCAGATCTCCAAAAAATAGCAAGGAGAGACAAGGCCTTCTTAAACGAGCAATGCAAAGAAATAGAGGAAAACAATAGAATGGGGAAAACCAGAGATCTGTTCAAGAAAATTGGAGGACGATTCATACTTATTTTCCTTCACATTTATTCTAAGGGCAGTTATATGACAGGAGAAAACAAAAAAATGAAACAAAAAGAACACCCCTGCTTAAAAACAAACAAACAACCCACTTCAGAAAACAGCAGTCGTGTACGTCTCATTTGATCATGTGTAGTACAACTTATTGATGCTTTTGAATTATGGTGCTGGAGGAGACTCTTGAGAGTCCCATGGACTGCAAGAAGATCAAACCTATCCATTCTGAAGGAAATCAGCCCTGCGTGCTCACTGGAAGGACAGATCCTGAAGCTGAGGCTCCAATACTTTGGCCACCTCATGAGAAGAGAAGACTCCCTGGAAAAGACCCTGATGTTGGGCAAGATTGAGGGCACAAGAAGGGGACGACAGAGGATGAGATGGTTGGACAGCGTTCTCGAAGCTACAAACATGAGTCTGACCAAACTGCGGGAGGCAGTGGAAGACAGGAGTGCCTGGCGTGCTCTAGTCTAGTCCATGGGGTCACGAAGAGTCAGTCACGACTAAATGACTAAACAACAACAACAAAGAAGAATGCAAAAACTAGGTACTAGAGAGCCAGTGACACTTACAATTAAGTCTGTCAAACTGGAATAATGAAGAGGATTTTCCACCTGCCCTGATTATAGAAAATCCAATGGTCTCCTGAATATTGTTGCAGACTTTAAAATGCAGCTCTTGCTCAATACAAAATATGGTCATGATTACAGACACATTTTTAGGACTTCCAATACATTTGTAAAAGCAAGCTAGAAGCCAGACATGGCTGTGACAGCAGCTGTTGCGGTGACACCAGTAAGGGATAAAGTTCTAAAGCCAGAGCCCATACCCAGAATTTGCAAGTTCATTTTAAGAATGTTCAAGCCCATTTTGCTTCATTTTGATTTTTACAAATGAGAAATTCGGTGTTCTTGCAGCTGGAAACTTTGATGAAGCTGCTTTTTCCATTGGAAATTCCCCACTAATAATGCTGACCCTTTATGCACACAGCCTCCACCCCACCCCCGAAAAAATGTTGTGCTCAGAGGATTCTGGTAAGCTGGACTAGCCAGCTGTTTCCTTGCAATGCTGCATAGCATAGGAATTTAATTTGCTGGGATGCAAAAGGGGCTGAAAGGGCAACGAGCCTCCAGAATTCTCCTTTCCTCTTTGTTTCAGGTGGTTGCTCAGTGCTTGGAGCTGGGAGCAGCATCTGCCAGCTACATAAATGGCAGCATGGAAGACATGGCATTCGCTCAGTCTGTGGTGAAGAAAGCAGAGGAATTGTGGGGTATGCTTACTTTATAAGGACATCAGAAGTGCTGTGCTGGATCAGACCAAAAGCCCATCAAGTCCAGGGCCCTGTTTGCCACAGTGGTCAACCAATAATAATAATAATAATAATAATAATAATAATAATAATAATACCTTTATTGTCAATGTACAACCTGTGTACAATGAAATTAACTGAGCCTCCCCCCCCCCCGACAAACACTCAATCTCATTGCAGTCTGTGTACTTGTCACACAACACCCCAACCCCGAATGTCAGTTGCACTATATTATTTTCCATTCAGCAGCCTAACAGCCCATGGATAGAAACTGTTTTTTAGCCTGTTGATATGACTGATTATACTTCTATATCTCCTACCCGAAGGTAGAAGATTAAAGAGGTGCTGGCTGGGGTGTGAATCGCCCCTGAGAATTCTTCTTGCTCTCCTAAGGCAACGATCCCTTGCGATGTCATCTAGCGGGCTCAGGGGACAGCCCATGATATCATGTGCTGTGTTCACCACCCTCTGTAAAGACTTTGTGTCCGTGGCTGTCAAGCCAACGTACCACACTGTGATACAATATGAGAGGACACTTTCTATTGTGGACCAGTAGAAGGAGGTCATCAGCTGTTGTTTAACAGTGTTCTTTTGCAAGACCCTGAGAAAATCGAGTCTCTGTTGGGCCTTCCTAACCACCTGAGTTATATTGTTTTTCCAAGTGAGGTCTTCACTAAGGTAAACTCCCAGGAATTTAAAGGAAGAGACTCTCTCCACACCAGATACCCATAGGGAGCTCATACGCAGGACATGAAGATAATAGCCCTCTCCCACTCATGATCTCATCAATCAATATTCAGGGGTAGACTGCCACAGAACCTGGAGCTTCTACACAGCCATCATAAATTGATAGCCTTATCCTCCATAATGGATTGTTTGGTCACCTTTTAAAGCTGTCCAAGTTGGTGATCATTCATCACTACATCTTGTAGCAACAAATTCCAGAAATTAATAGTGGAAAGTTTAGTGAGTCAGAGCAATGCAGGAAACTCCACCCTGCCACCAAGTCCCTCGCAACTCACTCCTGCTGTATATCTGTCCACACTGGCGCAGCACCTATGGGTGCTTCCAGGAGGTGTTTATTGTGGGATGAGCACTCCCCGTAGCTGCAGATTTTTCACAGCATCCACATTGGCACCAGTGCCAGCCTGTTCTCCTCTATTTAATCTAAGTGCATCCTTTCTAAGGAAAATAAAACCTGTTACCAACATCGTTAGAATATTAAGGCCCTGTGTGGAAGTGCTGTGTATTACGAGTAGAGAAAAGAAGAATCCCAAAATCATCCCTGTAAAAGCGTGGGAGGATAACGGACAAAACACTGGGATGCAGTGCTTATCTGTATTCCCTGTAATATATGAATGAATAAAATATTCCAGGGGAAAGGCAAGTTTGGAAGCAACCTGAATCTCACACATTCACTCAATTTGAAGAGATTCTTCTAAACCTGCTCCTCACAGTCCACTTGGATTTTCACTATGCTGAATACCGTAATTTGGTATCATTCACAACCTTGGTCACTGCAATGCTCACCCTGACTCCAAATCATAATAATGTGTTCCAATAGAACTCCTTGGTGGAACACTAGACCACTTACTCCCCTGTTTTTGTTAAAACTGCCCTTTTATGCCTAACATTTAGCTAATTAACACATACTACTATGCTGTGGCTTTGGTGAAGTACTTAATCAAAGAAAAGATGTCCTGAAATCTTCAGTTCCAAAATGGCCACTACCATAGTAGTATAAGCATCACTCATTAACCTGATAGAGAAAGCTAGTCCGAGTTCTGCTATGCTATTAAGTGCTCTTAAAGCTTTCCAAAGCTTTCCAAAGCTTTAAGCTCTGTTTTTGATTCTCATGGGCTGCAACTCTCTGTGAATCAGGAATGTGGAGCCTTCTGGCCCAGTACGACCCCAGTTGCTCACACTCACCAAACCATTTTGCAGAAGCTTTTGTGACATGATTGCATGGCTGACACACTGGGAACTGAACCATGGACCTCCCTAGCTAGAAGCACACAACTGGAAGTACTCCAAATCTACCTGAAGAGTTTGGCTCCAGTGTGAAGTGTTAACAGCCTTATATGCCCTGAATCAGGCACAGGCTTGTACGGAGCATCATAACTCACTGAAATATAGATGGCCTGATAGAAAACCTTGCCCAGCCTTACCTCTGCTGCAGATCAGAGCTAGATCACACCCAGGAAAATGTGAATCATTGCTTCAGGGTTGTCATTCTAACATTGTTTCCTTGAGATAACAAGCCTGTTGCAAGCACAAGCTGAGTCCAGAAACTCTGGACCAAACGCAGGGAAAAATGGCAGTGACACAGCTGAGTCCTTCAGTTAGGCACCTCAAGTTATGCAGACACATGGGTCGGAACCAGGCATTCAAGTATCTCTTCTTTTAGAAATTAAACAGCATTGCTAGGATAGCTGATCAAGACAAACAATTCTAACAACCCTTTCCTGTTTTTAGGAGGTCTCGATATGCTTATTCTGAATCATGTTAGCCCTGCCTTCTTAAGCTATTTCAACAGTGATGTTGCATATATGCAAAAGGTCCTGAATATCAATTTCTTAAGCTATGTGACCATGACAGTTGCATCTCTTCCCATGCTTAAGAACAGCGGAGGAAGCATCGTAGTGGTTTCATCCTTGGCAGGTGAGTACAAACAGCATTTGTGTGAAGTAGCTCTCAGCGGCCCTCAGAGCCTTAGAGCTCCTTAAAACATTTCTGATTTCCCTGCTATGATCGCCGTGCACGTTGATGACTGCGAACATAGATGACTGCACACTCAGCTGGTTGCAGCTTCCAATTGTGCACACCCTCAGCCAACTCCAAAAAAGATCACGTGTGGTGATCAACTCACATCTTTAATGTGTTTTCTTACCTGAAATGCTCCCATTAATGAAAAAAAACATCTCTGAGCTGCTCACCTTGTTAAGCAATAGCAAGGCTAAGGAATTTTCCATAACAGTGATTCTGGTGACTGTTCTCCTTTGTAGGGTACAAAACAAACCCGGTGTGAATTATATGGATGGGTCTACTCAATTCTTCCATTGGCACTTCTGCAAGGATGGCTTCTAGTCCCTTCACCTCTCTCTCTGCTTGTGAGACAGGCCAGGGGCTAATTTTTGAATGTCTCCTGCCACTGCTCAGGGAACGGTATTCAAATGTTCTACTATTGGTATCTCAATTGAATTTCATATATTCATCATAATCCTCATAGCAGCTTTACCCTAGCACAGGGGACGGGACTCTATAGTCCTCCAGGTGTTGCTAGACTACAACTCCCATCAACCTTAGGTCCCGGTCAGGATGGCTAAGGGACAGGGATGATGGGAGTTGTAGTCCAGCAACCTCTGGAGGACTAAACTTTCTCCACTTGTGCCCTAAGCATTTGACAGGATCTCTGGGTCACAGTCCGGCAGCCTTGTGCTTTTATTAAGTGTGGTTCTGTACAATTCTTCATTGCATTTCTATCAGAGTGTTTCTGTTCTGCTTTAAAATTTCACAGGCTATAATCAGAGTTGCATATAACTGCTAATATACAAAACAGCCCTATAGAGGGGGTGGGGAGGGAGAAACAGTTCATCTTGAGAGCTTTGAAAGATATGCAGTATCTTTTTAAAAATTCTTACAAGGTCCAGTTATGCCATAAGTTCAAGTTTCTGAGTGCTTACATAACTTGGAAACATTTTATAAACAAAATAATAAGTAATCAAATGGAAGCAGGAAGGGGGGAAATATCTCTCACAGAGATGCAAGCAATGCTGGTTTTACTTTGCCACCTGCAGGATTAAAGTGGAATTCACCCATGACTGTACTATTGCTATACTGTATTTGCAGGCAAAGTTGCATTCCCATTCACTGTTTACTATTCTGCAACAAAATTTGCCCTGGATGGGTTTTTCAGCTCCTTGAGGCAAGAATTTGCCATGAAGAACACCAACGTTTCCATCACACTCTGCGTCCTTGGACTCATCGATACAGGTACAATTTAACATTTTGAAACCTGACTATAAGGACCTGGCTTTCATTGGCAGGTTTGTGCTGTGCTCAAAATCCTTCAGATCTCAACTTCAACAACGTGAACGTGAATATGGATCGTTTGTTTATTGCCTTTTTTCTAATCTAAAACACCATAGATTGTAATGCCATGAAATTGCCAAGAAACGTCTTCTCAAGTAGGGCTTGCCCATAAATTATGTTTGGACAGTGAAGCCAATGGATAAGGCGTGCAAATTGCTTCTGAAGTGAATATGCAAACTTTTGCATTAATGATGAAGTGTTATTTCTAACTCAAAAGCATCCATTTGCATCAGTAGAATATAAAATGGTTCCTCAGTTCTTCTCTATATATCATATATTATTTAGAAGAGAAGGAACAGTGCTGAAGAGAAGAGGGCAATGTTTAAGGTTTAATTTCTAGGTCTGGAATTGACTGTGAGCTTTCCTTCCCTCCAAACCATGTGAGCTTCTTCGACTTCCTTTTACATAGAGACCCTTTTACATAAACACATACTTGCACATGCAACGGCACAAAGACACAAGAGTTACCATTGGAAACAGCCAGCACATGTAACTCAAAATTCCTGAGAACTTGAAAGAGTGATTTCTAACAAATCACTTGTCTAATGCACAAGTTGTAGGGATCCACTTGGGCAAAACCATGACCGGATGGCAACCACCACAAGCTGTAATGTTTCATCCTATGAAGGCAGTACCAAATATGGTCTACGGTACACTCCTGATGTGGAAACTGCCACTGCAATTAGTCATCTGAATTCCTCTGAAATAGTCTATTCTCACATACCACCCCCACACACTTGGAAATTCAGTGATGCACTACAGTGGTACCTCGGGTTAAGTACTTAATTCGTTCCGGAGGTCTGTACTTAACCTGAAGCACCACTTTAGCTAATGGGGCCTCCTGCTGCCGCCGCGCCGCCAGAGCACAATTTCTGTTCTCATCCTGAAGCAAAGTTCTTAACCTGAAGCAATATTTCTGGGTTAACGGAGTCTGTAACCTGAAGCGTATGTAACCCAAGGTACCACTGTATTTAGTGGAAAGAAAACCAGGCAAAGTTTCTTATCAGCTCCACTAGACTGCAATCCTTTACACATTTATCTGAGGCTGAGCCCCATTAAACCTAATGGGGTTTACTTCTGAGTAGACAGGTATAAGCAGGGGTAGACAATCTAAGGCTGGATGTGGCCCAATCGCCTTCTCAATCCGGCCCGCGGATGGTCCAGGAATCAGTGTGTCTTTACATGAGTAGAATGTGTCCTTTTATTTAAAATGCATCTCTGGGTTATTTGTGGGGCATAGGAATTCATTCATTTCCCCCCTCCCTCCCCCCCCAAAATATAGTCCTGCCCACCACATGGTCTGAGGGATGGTGGACCAGCCCACGGCTGAAAAAGGTTGCTGATCCCTGGGTATAATTCACTCTGCCCAGTAGGCACTTGTTGACTGACTTCTTGAACAGAGGGTACCTACTTAACTCGAGCTCCTTTTCTTCCCTTAGAAACGGCCATGAAAGCAATTTCTGGAGTGGTCCAGATCTCTGCAGCACCAAAGGAGGAATGTGCACTGGAAATCATTAAGGGAGGAGCCCTGCGCCAAAGGGAGATTTATTATGAATATTTATCTACAAGAATCCCTTTATTGATCCGGGACTGGGCTCCAAATCTCCTGGATTATATCATTCAGAGGAATTATAATGTTGAAAAACTGAAAGATTAACTGCTCTTTAGCTTTTCTTATTTTACATATTAGCCACATTGAGTCCCTGTCAGGGGAAAAGGCGGGGTATAAATAAATATAATAGCACCTAGAACTTAAGAGCACTGAGAACTTAGTGCACTTGGAAATAAAGCTCTGCCCAAATTTCAGATTTGGCACCCACATACAAAAATCAAATGTGAAAATTTGAAGTCTTTGGGGTTCATTTTTGACAGAGCTAGTTTTGCTGATAAAAAGGTAAAGTTTATAGGTCTGTATCCAAAGATGTCACTCAACTGACTGTAAGTCTTCCATTGACAGAGGAGGGAAGGGAGCGCTTTTTTCTGACAGCACCCCCTCCCAATGTGCTGTGAGACCCTTCAGAGTAGATTTAGGGAGGCATGGGGATTAGAAGAAGGAAATTGATTTCCTTACTATATCACTTATGGAAGCCTTGTTGTCAGTTGAGAAACGACGACTGATACATCCCATGAGGTTTTGCACTTTAAAAAAAATAAACCAACAGAGAAACACTGAACTACCTAAATCCATATTTGAAAATGTTGTAAAAAAATGTGTCAGGGAAATATAAAGTTGATTTCTTGCAAGAAATTGTCTCCAAAATTTTAGCTCTAACTGCCCAGAATGGGTACAAGGAGACGTAAAATTAAAGCTATATGTAAATATGTCTTTATATTGCTTTCCCTCCTCCCTCCAGAAAAAAAGACATTATTTCATTTTTAAAAGCTGATCTTTAAAGTTATAACATACATATTATGCTACTGATTTTATTAAGGGATGGATTTGTATTTATGGCCTTTTAAGCAATGTTTTTTGTGCATCCAATGGCTCCCCCATCTGGTGGATTAGATTCACAGGCACCACATTGATCTGAACACATGCCAGCGAGCTGAAACTAGGGCATGGCAGCTCTTGAAACCATGCTGTGCTTTAATATATTGCTTCTGCGTAAGAATTGTCTACTTTTAAAACTACTGTTATATAATCTTGTTGGTGGTTTATTTGAAGGGGGGGAAAGCAAGTTACACCACAGTTTAGCATTATTCAGGAAAACCTAACTGCAAATATGAGAAAATACTCTATTGTCCCACAGCCCCCACCACTCAGGAATGCCCTCCCAGTAGGGATTCCTGTATTTGAGCCCTACTTGTTTTAGCCACTGTTCATTAGGTTGGCAATGTTCCTGATGTTACTATGATTTATCTTTGTCTAGATTTGTCTCTAACCGTTGTTAAATAGCCACGTGGCATCTTGATCTCAAGCTATCCTCTCCTCTCCAGAGAGTACCGTATTTTTCGCCCTATAGGACGCACTTTTTCCCCTCCAGAAATGAAGGGGAAATGTGTGTGTGTCCTATGGGGCGAATGCAGGCTTTCGCTGAAGCCTAGAGAGCGAGAGGGGTCGGTGTGCCGACCCCTCTTGCTCTCCAGGCTTCAGGAAGCTATCCCCCCAGCCCGGCAAGCTCCCAGAGTGATGCCAAAGCTGCACACAGCTTCACCATCGCTCTGGGACCCGTTCTGGGGGCTGGGATCGGGGGAAGCTCGGGCTTCCCCCACCCCCAGCCGCGCAAGCTCCGAGAGCGATGGTAAACGTGCGCGCACCTTCGCCATCGCTCTCCGACCTGCTCTGGGGGCGGGGGAAGCTCAGACTTCCCCCACCCCCAGCCCCACAAGCTCCGGGAGCGATGGCGAACGTGCGCACACCTTTGCCAGCACTCTCCGACCCACTCTGGGGGCTGGGGGCGGGGGAAGCTCGGGCTTCCCCCAGCCCCGCAAGCTCCAGGAGCCACTCTGGCTCCCGTTCTGGGGGCTGGGGTTGGGGGAAGCTCGGGCTTCCCCCGCCCCAACCCCGCGCCTGGGGAAAAAAAATAATCCCCCCCTTTATTTCCCACCCCCCAAATCTAGGTGCGTCCTATGGGCCGGTGCGTCCTATAGGGCGAAAAATACGGTAAATATCATTATTAGGAAATGCACCTTATTTCAGGGTATTCTTGTCCCAGCAAATAGGCTTCCTATTCAGAGATTCAAATGAAGTAACTCCTATGGACTCCCAGTTCCTGTCCCCTGAATGACCAATATTTCATTCAAAGACTGACATTGCTCCTTAAAGTATTACTTGATTATATTTGAATAGAAAATGCAATGCTGCTTAATTTACCCCTAATTTCAAGGTGTTTTCGCTTTGATTATCTCTCATTCAGAAAGATTGTAACCCTCACTGTGAGGTCCAGGAACCATAAGGGGAAAGAGCATAGTTTTCTGATTCTCAGAAATATTAGGCATCCAGCAGTTTTTGTTCTGTCACATTTCTCCTAAAAGCTCAGCATGAGAAATGAGCTGTACTGAAAACACAGCTCTTCTCATTTTATTGCATCAAAGGCTTAGCTTAGGCAAATTGTTAGACTTGCAGCCTGAAAGCTTTCCTCATCAGGAAACAAAATTATTTTAAGCTTCTCCAACTGAGCCTGTGGAGAAATGAAGACAAATTGTTGGGCAAAGCTTGCTATTTGAACCCAGATGAACACAGAGCCAGATGAATCAGTGCAAAAGGGATTGATGCATGGGTTCATGGCAAAATGTGAAGGATTTTAAAGAAGAAGGGAAGGCCTAGAAAATGAAAGGGTTTGTTCTGTTGTCCCCCGGCACAGTAAAATCAATACAAGTTTGAAGCTGTACAACTATGATTTGTCCTATTGGTGAGGTCAGAGGTCAGAGGCATACGTTGCCTTCTGACACCATCAAAGCAAATAAAATCTCAGTTTGGTGGCAACTTGGGAAAATCTCCTGTCTGCTGTACAGGCATGGAGGAGAAACTTGATCAGCCAAACTTACCCGATTCTCACTCCCTGAAACCATTTGCAAACTAAAACACAACCATACTTCAAAATTCACACTTTCCAAATTTTGTGGTGCACTTCTCCAGCTAAGTAATGTGTACAAAAATGCACATAGTAGGGTAAAGTGTGAATAACAATACATCTATTGGTGAAAAGAAGATACAGTGGTACCTCTGGTTAAGTACTTAATTTGTTCCGCAAGTCTGCTCTTAACCTGAAACTGTTCTTAACCTGAAGCACCACTTTAGCTAATGGGGCCTCCTGCTGCCGCTGTGCCGCTGCTGCACGATTTCTGTTCTCATCCTGAGGCAAAGTTCTTAACCCGAGGTAATATTTCTGGGTTAGGGGAGTCTGTAACCTGAAGCATATGTAACCTGAAGCATATGTAACCCGAGGTACCACTGTACAAAATTGCATTATATTAGCAGAAGTTGTTTTGTTTGTTTGTTCTGGAGCATCTCTAGCAAAAACTCTGCTCAGAGACAGAGCTTTTAAGTGCGGACCTGTGCCTGAAAAGAGCAGGGCAAAGGGTAAGCGTGGATAAGCCCTATATTAAGCAAAATTCACACAAAAATGTTGATGAATTTTCATAAGGACTTATTTTGAAAAAATGCAAATTGACTTGGAAGTGTAAAGAACTGAGCTGAAAACTGGAAATTAGAAGCCAAGAGAAACCAGATTAACATCTTCACCCATTCCTACTCCCATATCACCTATTTATGCTGTCAAATCACGACTCACTTCACTTTAGAGCACCCCAAATTTTATAGTACTAATATTTACACTACTACAATACTAATGTTATCACCTTGTTTGTTTGCCACTTTTGCCACCCATTTCTAAGCCCTGCCTCTAGAGTTCGTTTTCCAATGTTCATGACTGGACTTAGACTTTGTTTTCAGTAGACTTCACCCTCTCTTTCAGTATCAGTATTGTGTTTTTATAGAAGGAAGAATGACAGGTAACATAATGGGATCCATCGGGTGAATATTGCTTTAAATAGTGAACTGGTTGGTGTGAACTTGCAAATCAGTCCCCAAGTAATTTTTCAATTAAACTGATGGGATTATGCAATGGAGGGAACTGGGCTCTTCTGTGACTGTGAGATGCTTGTCCTACAACTTCTCACAACCTACTACTGTAGGATTGTACACCAAGGAAAGTGCCTTCTAACTAAGGGCATACATTAAAATAATATCTACTAAAACAGTTGTCTGTGCTATTTTTTTCTCTCAATTGTGACATCCTAGTTATTGACTTTCCTCGGGACAGTTCACAAAGCATTATATCCTTTCAGCACCAAAGGCCTATTTATTTCCCCAAGCCTTTATAAAAAATATTAACTAAGATTGGTCTTAATCTGCTGCTATGGCTTCAAATTTTGCACCAATGGTCATGATTTATATTTCATCTGGGTTTTTTAAATTTAATTTTTTTGTTGTTGTCTTGATGTCATTACTGTTCTTTTTAGCATTAGCAATTGTGGGAGTGTTTGTAAGTAAAGGTGGGATACATATTTAAAAAAACAAGCTAGAATTTGGCATAACACAGACACCATCTTTAGTGTTGCCAACAACCTGTAGAGGAAGAGGAAGAAGTAAATCCTGCTGTATTAAATGCAGCTCACTCCCAGGAAAGTGTGAACACTATTGCAGCCTAAGTTGGAAGTTTATAGTGTGCTTTAAGTTGCTCATAGTATTATAGATACAGGGTGGGGGCAATGGGCCACAGTGACTAGTCTAAGGGCACATCTTTTTTTAAAAAATCGAATTGTTGACAGAAGTCAGAATGATGGAGGACTTCCTGGTTGAAAGCTCACAAAATAAACCACTATTCTACTGCCACCTTAAAAGCTTGACTGTCACAATGCTTGAGAATGGATGAACGTTAATTTCTTCTCAAGTCAAGGAGTTCTTAATCCATAAGGTATCATGGCTGATGCCATTATATCATAGTTGACTCGGTCCCGGGGTGCAAACCACAGTCCCTTGGAACGAAGTACAGGTTCAAGGCGCCAAAACTGATAACAGAAATTCAGCAAAGAACTGTTGCTGCAGTCCCAACGATAGTGAAAGAAATACATTGACTGCCCAACCACAATGAGGTCAACCTATTATACCATGAACCTGCTTGCAGAGTTGTGGGCTTCCTGTCTCCTCCCTTGTCATATCAGAGTAAGCCAGAATGAGAGACAGCGAAAGAGAGGAACTAGGGTAAAGTGTTGTGGCTTATAGTTCCTGTTTTGTTTTGCTTTTTGCTTTTTTTAACGGAGCAGCAAAGTGAAGCCGTCCGAATGAAAATGACAGTTGCAGCATGTTAGTACTTGATAGCTAAACGGGCATCTTCTCGTTTGTGCCTCGGCAAGTGAAGAGCCAGGCTTCTCGGATCTTGTCGAGTTCACTCAGGCCCACCATGGAAAAGCAAAGGTAAGGACTTCCCTTGTTCGTAATGACCTTCCATTTTCGTTTGTGGATTATAGAAAGCAAACGCAATCTACAAAAAGGAACGTTTTGCTTTTGAGCCTCTGACAACACAATTGACAACGTGCAGCCATAACATGAGCAGGCATTACTTCCCCTGATTAAACTGGTGTGTATGCGACCATGCCTGCACGGGAAAGATAAAGGGCATCTGTGTTCATCCGAGGCAAATACTTCGGACAAGACTAGAAGAAAGAAACTAATAATGTGGTTAAAAGGCCTCAGCAGTGTGCCCAGTTTTGTGGGTTAAATAAAGAGAGCACTTCTCACCTTCATAGTCTGGTTTGAATCTAAGGTTTTTTCCAAGCAGCTACAAAATAAAGTAATGGCATCTGGAGAAGGTAGGTAGTTCCTAAGCTCTCCATGGGGGGGGGGACCTGTTGCATAAGTTTTTTGGGGTACAGAAGTAATTCATATGCCAGGCTGAATGGGCTTCAAAATCCTTGTTTAAAATATCTAGTTTTAGACTTTGAAATGGATTGATTTTGAAAATAAAGAACTGGTTGTGTTTAGTATAAAATTACCGTACATGATATGTGTGAACCTTCCACTTTTTAGAAGGAACTCGCAGGAAAAACAAAACCAACTTTGACTGCAGTGGTGGTGGGCATTAAGAGGGAGTGAGGTGGTGATCGCCATACTTTTCTCTCCCTCCCGCCCCCCTTTATGACAGTTAAACACTTACGGCACACAGCTTTCATTATTTCTTCAAGCAAGCAGAAATAGCAGCTTTTCATGCTGCCTCTCAATCTAAACTGGACATGGCAGAAAATAGAGGAGGGAAAAGGTGGCATGGAACCAGTGGAAGAAAATGAAGATGAAATAATGTGTCAGCTAAATAACTAGACCTGCGGGTATAGGGTGGTATATAAATTTAATTTAACAATGATGATAATGATAATAATAATAATGTAACGTGTCTCATTCAGGATATATCACCTGAGAATTTTGCAGGGCAACCCCCCCCCCCACCAATAGGAAATGAGATGCACCTGCCTCAGGTCAGTGGCGTAGCAGGGGGGGGCGGTCGCACCGGGCACAACATCTGGGGGGGGGTGCGCTCGCACTCGCAGCTAAAATTCACAGGTTAGGGGGCGCAAATTACTTGTCTTGCCCCGGGTGCTGACAACCCACGCCACGCCACTGCCTCAGGTAGCAGATATCGGGGGACAGCAGCAGCAGCCCTTGGTTGTTCCTGCTAAGACAAGCCTGGCCATTTCCCTCTGTTGGAAGACAGAGCTGTGTTTGCTACATGGCATGCCTTTGCCTCTCTGAACCAACTTGCTGCCTTACATGTTGTGCAGGACACTGTCCCCATCACCCAAGTTGAATAAAGATTTAGCTGCCAAGCTTCTAGGCTTGGAATGCTCAGGGAAGGACACCCTGTACTTTGCCTCAAACAGCAAAATGTCTTGGTCCAGCCCTGGTATTTGGCTCATAAAATGTGCCAAGACAAGATGTGCAAAGACCATCTGAATGCAAGAAAAAAGCAAGGAAATTGCAAAACAAACCTATTTACTGTATGCCCTCAAGCAGGAGCTTTAGTACAGTGTTGCAATACTAGAAAGTAGATGGAATTCAATTCAGACAGAATTTTGTAGAAAGAGGACAGCCTGACACTAACAACCATGTGGCAAATGCAAATGTGCATGCAGAAAAATGAACAATTAAATTTTAGTGGCAGGGAGACGAAACCTGAATTGCTTATTTCTACCATTTTATCTAATCATTTGTGAACATCAAATGTGGTGGCAATTAATGAACAACTTATGGAACACGTTCCCACCAATTGGCTGCCTCGTGTCATAACATCAGAGTTGTGGATAAGAAGCTAGGCAGCAAGAAGAGATACTTGTTCAGCTTTTGCAACTTTCTGTTATTTAAATTAATACTTTATTATATCCTATAATTATTTCTATCCTGCCTTTTAGGACATAAATCCTATGAAGGAAGTTTAATCGCAAACATATGCCTTGACTTTCCACTTAACCCTGTCTGTATACATTGTGTTTTTAATATTCTGTTGGGAGCCACCCAGAGTGGCTGGGGAAACCCAGCCAGATGGGCGGGGTATAAATTATTATTAATAGTATTATTATTAATCCATTTACATGACATTGTCCAGTATAGGAAGAAGATAGGTGCTCAGGCTGTGAGTGGGAGAAAGAGTTGAAAATGAAGAACAAATTCCTGAATGGTTTTTGACAAAAAGGCTATGAAGAATACAAGTAAAAGGAATCCTACCAGAAAAAAATTAAAAAGGCAAAACATATTGCTTATTGTGGCTCCTTGATACAATCTTTTTTCACTAATCTTACTATTCTTCATGTTATCTCATTGGACTAGCAATAAGCAGCAAAGGTTTTTGTACAGACCCTATGCAGATTGGAGATCCAAGCACGATGAATTTTGCTAGGTGCAATCTGCCTCCAGTTTCTCACTGCACTAGAGGCAGATTTGCTGCAGTGCTAAACTGGGAAATAGGGACTGATAATATATATTGGATAGAGTTTACACTACAGCTGAGCTTTCCAAACTGTGTGTCACAACACATTAGTGTGTTAGCTGCAGTGTGTAGGTGTGTCGCACAAACGCTCCCTGCGCTTCTCCTGGGGTTGGAAAGGAGTCAGTTTAACTTCCAGTTTGCTAGTAAAACTGAATTACCATGTCACAAAATTATGCATGTCTAAAAAGTGTGTTGCCAACATGAAAAGTTTAGAAAGCTTTGCGCTACAGCAAGGTAGCCAGTAGGATTCTGTGCATGAACAGCATAGCCTCAGCAAGTCTAGCCTCCAGATACTTCTGTACTACAACTCCCATCTTCTGTGAACGCTGGCCATGCTGGCAGGGCATGATGGGAGTTGGAGTCCAATAATCTCTTGAGGGCACTTTTTCTGCACTACAGTCTTCCTTTTAGATCATTCCAGCAATACTGATCCTGATAATTTCAGGTTGTCATGAAATGTGAGATAACAGTCAGGTACTAAAGGACTGAAGATGGGTTTATACTGGTGAGCTATCCAACCACTTAATATGTGCTTGGTACCTACAACCCACTCAGGGCCTAACTATCTCCCATGTTTCTGAAGTTATTCCATTCAAAAGGGACATTAAAAAAGCATCTATCTGTCTGTCTATCTATCTATCTATCTATCTATCTATCTAACTATCTATCATCTATCTATCTCCCTAAGCACTAAACATAAAAACTGTTGTACATCTCTCATACTTTGAGAAAGATGATTCATTTGAAAGTCATCCTGTGAGCCTGCATTTCTGTGGTTGGCTAGATGAATGTTTCAAGTCATGTATAAATTATCCACCCTTTCTGTTAACTCTTTCAATTATTTTTAAGAGACTATTCCCATCTAAGAAGGAAATACTTTCACAAGAGAAAGACTGAAAATGAAGTCAACCATATACTTATTTTTAAACAGAGATTGCATTGCACCTCAAAACAGGAGATACATAATAGGGAGGAGTGCCTTTGCTTTTTGAGATCACACATGCATAATCACACATACATTCATCATAGAATTTTCCTAATTTCATTGGCTCCTGCCAGAAGTGGCCTGAATAACATACCCTCCAACCTTTCTCCAATGAAAATAGGGACGTCCCATTTCATAATGATTATTTTACTATTTATATGCCATACATCTTACTGGGTTCTCCCAGCCACTCTGGGCAGCTTCCAACATATATAAAAGCATAATAAAAAACAGTAAAAAAAAAAAAGCCTTCCCTATACAGGATTGCCTGGGGGTCAGATAATTCCATACCTTCCAACATTTCACCAATGAAAATAGGGACATCCTATGGAAAAGTGGGACATTCCAGGATCAAATCAGAAACCAGGATGGTTTCTCTAAATCAGGGACGTCCCTGGAAAATAGGGACACTTGGAGGGTCTGGGATATTGGATCCAGTATGAGAAATGTGTGGCAGCTGTCTTCTTTGGTGGGCAGCAATCATGTCTCTTCTAAATCCAGAGAGTGAAGCTTGCTTTGAATAATATTAGTTAAGGAAAGTACACATTCCAGCATGCACTGTGGGTGCCTCTATTTCTTTCCTCAGTAGAGAAAACAGCAGCTTGAGGAGGGAGCAGCTGAGGTTGGGAAACAGTGGGAGGGAATGTCTTACAAAAAACTACATCCCCAGCATTATTTATCCAGTCCTATTAGAGGAGAAGAGACTGGGGTTTTTTTAAAAGAGAAAACCCATGCCTCAGGAAATCCATTCTCAAAGTGTAGTTTGGCCCTGGATCTTCAGTGGGTATACCGCTGTGCCTAGCATCCAATATGCACTGACCTTTGGACTAAAACAAAACCCCTGTGTTGCAATACAGAATAATCTGCTCAAATACAGCCACAACACACGGCTAATAAGTATGGTAAATGTATTTTTAGTAGTAGTTAGAATATAACCCAAAATTTACAAAATAATAAACATCATTATATAATGTATATATAAATCCATAAACAAGAAATAGTCAACGTAATGAATTGCTGTCAGGGAACACCATGATGCAGGCAGAATGCCTTTCAACAGATATTGTCCAACAGTATTGTAGTGCTGGGTATGTAGAATTCAATAATGAACAGCAAACAAGCAGAACAGTGTTTCCAGATTAAGTCAACTGTTTCAAAGATGAATCTTTGTCATCTAATAATAAAATTAAATACATTACATACAATGAATGAAAACAAAAATAACAGTGACCAAGCTGCATATTAATCAATAAAATACGGACAAATGTGGAATACATACCAAATAATTTCTAATAAATTATCCATTCAGGTAAATGGGATACTTACTAATATTGGACTGGCAAGCAATGAGGGAATGAAGATGGGCAATTTACCAAGTGCTTAACGCTGGGAAATTTGTCAGTTTCTTAAAACATCTGCTAAATAAAGCACAGTATGCTTGAAGTGCAGCAGCAGAGAGGCCTGTGGCTAGCTCTGCCACACACTGCAACTGCTCTTACTTCACCCAGTCCATTAACCAGTTGTGCTGCTATGGTGTGACACAACCTATCCCTCCACACATTGCTGCAGCACTTTGTCTCTACTTCCTGGTTGCATGTTAAGGGAAGCAGATGATTCATACGTTCTGAAACTGCAAGTCTATATATATGTGGGCTAATGGTGTTGTTTCAAAAAGGTGGATAAAGTATTTTTGAAGTTGTCTTTCTCTTAGGGGGGGGGGAATCTGCCTTTAAGAATAGATGGTGCTGCTCTTAAGCTTGCAAAGTCCTCTGCTCATTTGGGCTTTTGTTTGATTTTTAGCCGATAAAGCTATATCGTGTAATGTTGCAGATTATCTAGGGTATTTTATATCCACAAGTGGTTGTTTTTTATTAGCTTTGTAATTGCTATATGTGCAGTCACTAGGGTTGCTAGACAATCAAGTCTGACCTGAAGAGTCTCCAGGTGGAGCGCAAGAGTACTAATAATAATAATAATAATAATAATAATATTCAACCTGGCAGGGCCTGGCTGCAAATGACAGTATTGATGCTCTGAAGTGTCAGCTCACCTCTTCTCCCTTCTCCCAATTAATCTCCATCTCCAGGGCTCACCCTTATGACACCATCAGGGGCCACCTCCGGATCTCAGGGTTGGGCCCTGAAATCTCAGGTTCTGGAATGCTCCTGACCTAGGAACGCTAGCAATCGTAATCACAACCAAAAAGCCAATTCAAGATGGAAGGAAACCCGTAAAATAACGTTCACCTCACACCAGGGCTTTTTTCCTGGGGGGACACAGGGGGACGCATACCCCTAAACATTTTGTGAATCTAAGTTTGGCCTCATTGAGGGGCAGTATTACAATATGAGTAGGAAAATGAGAGTACCCCTAAACATTTTTTTTTTTGGGGGGGGGGAAGCATGGCCTAACACATTGAAATCAAGGTGATTCTTTTTCTAGGACAATTTCTTTTTGCTGCTGTTTTTTATATTTGTTAGCTACGGTAAACTGATAATTTTTAAACTATATAGAAATGTTTTAAACGAATTGTCAATGCACATGCTCCACCCCTACACTGAGTGTGGAAGATATTTGCCTCCCAAATATAGTATTATAGCCCTGGGCATTAAATATGAAAAGGCAGGGTATAAATGAAATGAAATAATGGAGTTGGTAGAGTGGACTGTACCATTTCAGACTGTGGGGACTGTCCCATATTTTTTTAATCCCATTCCCACATTATCATCATTTTCAGCACTATTATAAATTGTCAATTGCTTGTAAAACACACCAAAGGTCTCCAAGCAACTTATTTAAGGCCGTAAGCAAAACTGCTTATATATTTTTTTTTAAAAAAATGGCATTCATAAAAAATAGAAAAGCAAGCCCCAGTAACTTTTTTTTTAATGGGAGGCAATTCACCAGCAACTTGGAATGGTACAGCCCATTTTGACGCCCCTTGCATCCCACCTTCATTCTGCTTTGTGTTTACATGGGGCTCTTACCTCCACTTTGGAAGTGAGGTGACAATCGCTTCATCTGCCAAGGGGACAGACTCCCACCTGACTGTGATGGGGGTTTTGACCTAAAGAGAAGCTATCCTGGTGGAGCAGGCCTAGGAGTCCTACAGCCTAGTAAGCTGCAGGCCCAGAGCACAGACTTGGATGGAGGACACTGCAGAGTAGTCAGATCAAAATGCTGCAGCCAGAGATAAAGGCATCAGCTGGGAGTGGGGTGACTTTTTAATTAGCTGAGTGCAATGGACACCAATTACGTTCCCTTACACATCTTCCAGCTGTGTATCAAAGAGGTAACAGTGCTTATTTTATTGCAGTGTGGTGAGGCTGTAGGTAGGGATTGTGTTTATCTCT
The DNA here is from genome assembly GCF_964188315.1 of Podarcis muralis. Taxonomy (NCBI): domain Eukaryota; kingdom Metazoa; phylum Chordata; class Lepidosauria; order Squamata; family Lacertidae; genus Podarcis; species Podarcis muralis. Next base: position 64,643,739 of record NC_135659.1, read on the forward strand.
CTCTCTCTCTCTATATATATATATATATTAAGAAGTGGTTATTTTTAAGTTGATTATTTATTTTTAAAATAAGGATAATAACCTGAATTTCAATACAAACATTTGATTTGTACTTATAATTGAGTACCTGGCTTGTGTGAGTACATTGCATTTTTGCCTTTCTCTGTAAGAGCTGAGCTACAGGTGATGTTAGTTACAGAGTTTGGCTAGTTTTATGTTTTTAACTAATACCTTGGGGTGGGGCTGAGCTGGAGCAGGACCATGGCATGGGCAGAAGGATTTAGCTCCCCCCCCCCCACTCCAGTTGGAATCACAACCCCATATGGTATTTGCAGTGGGGGGGGGTACCATTGTTTCCAATACATTAGCAGTAGTTCATGCATTGGATTTTTGTGGTACATTATGAAGATGTATATATCTTATAAATCAAAGAGCATGAGTATTTACTTTCCATTGTATGAAGAATAGCTGTTGCAGCCAGAAAGTGCTGGCCATTACTTCTGGAAGTCTGGGCATGTTAGCTCAGACTCCAAAGAGCGACTTAAGTTCACAAAGGAGCCATTACACCATACTAATGGATTTTTTTAAAAAAACTTGTAACTTTTCATTGAACTGATGATCCCTCTCCTTTATCATCTCTCACGAACTGCTTTTGAAACACCCCTCAGTTTTAAAAGCAGTTTTACATGTGGCAGCTGCTTGAAAAAAGCAAGTTCTGTAAACCCTTGGGCTTACAAAAGCTAGCTTCATAGTTCTTTGGGTCCTGGCCTTATTCAGAACTTCTCCCAAAAGAATGTTGGGAACTGTAGTTTTTAAGGTTGCTAAGAGGTTTTAAGAAACCTATTCCCCTCACATATAGTTTCCAGAGTGATTTAACAATCAATTCCTCTGTAAGGAATAAGACAATAAAACAATAAAACATCAATATAAAATAAAATACAGCCCAAAACAGCAAGAGCAGCAGTTTAAAGCAGTGTAAAAGCCAGACCCAATAGATATGCTAAAAGTGGGGAAGAATAAAAAGATTTTCTCCCGGTGCCAAAAGGATAATAATGTTGGTATTAATTGAGCATCACTGTGAAGATGGTTCCAAAGTATGCAACCACAGCCATACATTCTGGTTTCTGCTTGCCGCCTTCAAAGTGCAACACAGAGCATCTGTTGCGAGTGCTTCCCTGCCCTTGGCAAGCTGCTGAGCTGTAAGTAATATAACTGTTCCAATGATCAAAATAAAGCAACAGTCCCCTTGATTGCCATGTGTTTAATTCCCAGTAGGTGAAGCCTCTGCAGATCACGGAAACCTTCCTCCACATTGGTCAAGCCCAGAAATCAAGACTCCAAGAAAGAGGTAAGTTGCAGGAAGAATTGGACCAGATCATACGAAACACACACTGAACCTGTGCAGAACCTTCTGCAATAAACTTTTTGAGCCCTTTGCTCCTGTTTCCCTGATTATGGTTCCTCCTTCATCTTGGGTGCCACACATTGGTCCGCTTTTACTCTTGGTTTTCTTCTCCCATGCCCACATTGTCGCTTTCTGCCATGCTGCTAACCAAGCTAGGCTTAGTATTGCAAAACTGAGACAGGTAGGTAGATATGAGACTAGACAGTCCTTAAAGTACCTGGGACCTAAAGCTTGAAGGGCTGTAAGCATCAAAAGCAGCACCTTGAATTGGGCTTGGAAGTGAACTGGCTAACAGTGTGCATTTCTCAAAATTGTCAAGTTACGCTCCCAGCAAGTAATTCCACTTAAAATCCTGGCTGTTGCATTTTAAACCAGTTCCAGCTTCCTAGTCCGCGTGGTCAAGCATACTGTTGCAGCTAGGTAAAGGGGACCCCTGACCATTAGGTCCAGTCGTGGCCGGCTCTGGGGTTGCGGCGCTCATCTCGCTTTATTGGCTGAGGGAGCCGACATACAGCTTCCGGGTCATGTGGCCAGCATGACTAAGCCGCTTCTGGCGAACCAGAGCAGCGCACGGAAATGCCGTTTACCTTCCCGCTGGAGCGGTACCTATTTATCTACTTGCACTTTGACGTGCTTCCGAACTGCTAGGTTGGCAGGAGCAGGGACCGAGCAACGGGAGCTCACCCCGTCGCGGGGATTTGAACCGCCGACCTTCTGATCAGCAAGTCCTAGGCTCTGTGGTTTAACCCACAGCGTCACCCGTGTCCCTTTTACTGTTGCAGCTAGATAACTGTTAAACTGGGGAGGGTATGGAAAGAAATAAAGCTCTGCTAGCCACTAAATTGTATCGTAAGGCCAATCCTGTTCTAACCTTCTTTCCTGAATGCCTAGCATGCTCACATGATCCTCCTTTCAGCCACCATTCTTAGAATATGCACAGGGATTATCCCACTGGCTTAAAGGATGGATAAGGTTTTTTTTTGTTGAGTTCTCTTTCCCCCACCCCCACTACCCTGTTTTCTATTTCTGATGGAAAAGCAAAGATCCGAATCCTTTCATATAGTTGACTCCTAGGACAAATTACATACATACTTGTAACATATGAGCCGTCAAGATTTTAATGAGGGAAGGAGGAGGTTAACAACTCACTCTTTATATAGGCACAGGGTAACAAGGTAATGCCAAAACAAAAGCATTCATTCTTCTGTCTGAATTCTGGCACAACCTGCCTATGTAACTTGGATTAAGTCTGATATACACAGAAAACTGCCTTTAGCTGCAGTTTTCGGGCTTTAGTTTGTAAGCCTTCTTCAAAGTGAACATAAATATATTTAACTGTGTAGCATTAAGCAATAGAAAATGGCATCCCTAATCCAACAGCCTTTGGACAGTGTGGAAAACAGAGAAAGTAAAGCTACTACAGGAGGTAAGTGGTGGCGGGGTTTTTTTAAAGGAACAGTGGCATGCCTGCTCATTGTTACAGTGAGCTTTGCCCTCAGAATTTGTCATCTCTAGATGTTCCTTTGATGACTCCCAAGCAATCTGCAAAGCACACTCTCTGCAGCCCTTAAACCTAAGCAGAAGGTGAAATGCAAAAAGCATCTGGAGGAAGAAACCCACTTTCAAAAATTGCATCTATTGCAGATATCTGTGTGCATTAACCAGTGATTTTCCTAGTTCAAAAGCTTTACAGAGCTTCAGGGAGATAAAAAAAATACTCAAAATATTGGGCAACTACAGTGGATTTCTTTTGTATATTAGTAGTAGATTAATTTTAGTTTAATTAAAAAAAATTAAGCATTTTTAAAAAATCACACGTGTTTTTAAAAAATCATGGAATTTGCATTTGGATCCAACATAAAACTTTGGGGGGGGGAGGGTGAGCAGGAAGGTTAATTAGATGAATGATCCTCTTCTAAAATATTATTTCCCACATGTTGTTGAAATCACAAAAGACTTGAATAACAGGAGAACAGTAAGGTCTGGAGCTTTTAAAATAACCCTGCTCAAGTGAAGCAGTAAAATTTCCACAATATGCAATATGATATGAACAGTACAGTTTGCTTCATCTTCCAGAAGCTCAGAATTTAGTTACCCTACCCTCATGACAGCATATTTGATTTTATGAAAAAACGTTTTCATTTTGGAGTCAATTGCATCCTATTCCATAGATACATTGTGTGTATTATTGTATACAGAAATCTTCCACAGCCTAACATCCTGCTAATTTCTGTTCTCACGGTTTCCCCAGGAAGGTGACTCTCAAGTGTATTTGGAAAGTGCTCTGCACTGCCGTGTCTTGTGCCATCAGCATGATAAAAGAGATTTTCAAATCCCATGGCTGGCGTGGCCCCAGGCATGAAAGTTATGAAGAAAAATATGAACGCCGGCAGGAAAAGCGAGAAACGCTGCGCAGAAGGAGGAACAGGACCACATGCCGCCTCACGGATAAACGCCAGAGCAAAGAAGCCAAGGAACTACTTCAAAGACGCCGAGAAAAAGTGATCCTCAGAAGAAGAAATTTAATAATGGAAGGGCCAGGAAGGAAGGAAGTGCATTTGACTCCTGGCACAGACATGTCCCTGGTTCCGGAGAACAGACCTGGAGATTTAGGGGAGAGATCAGCATATCTGAGATCATTGCCTGCTAACCAGGTAATATCTGAACATAAGGGCAATGGGACTTTCTCCCCGCACAGGGCTACAATTCCCATAATTCCCTGTGAAAAGAGATTGATTGTTACAACTCAGAGAATTGTAGCTCCATGAGATGATGGAGGTCTTTCTCAGCATCTATCGCAAACTATTGTTCACAGGATTCTTTGTGTGAAGCCATGGTTGTTAAGGTGGTATAACAGTGCTTTAGATGAGTGATACAAATGTGGTCTCAGTGACTTCAGTGGCCCATTTTCCTTGAGAAACGTCTGTATCTCAGTGGTGGAAATCCCTGATTCAATTTCCAGCAGCTCCAAATAGGACTGGGAATATCCCCTCTTTTGAACCTGGAGAGCCATTGCCCATCAGTGTGGACATACCGTATTTTTCGCTCTATAAGACACACTTTTCCCCCTTCCAAAATTAAGAGGAAATGTGTGTGCGTCTTATGGAGCAAATGCAGGCTCCTTGGCTTCAGCGATAGCAACGCAAAGCCTCCGAAGAGCAGAGGGAGAGCTCCCCCCGTGCTCCGGAGGCTTCGCGTTGCTTTCGCTGAAGCTGCCTGAAGCCCCTGGAGCGCAACGGGAACTCCCGCTGTGCTCCGGGGGCTTCAGGCAGCTATCTGCAAGCCTTTGGAGCGCAGCAGGAGTTCTCGCTGCACTCCAAAGGCTTGCGGATAGCCGCCTGAAGCCTGGAGAGCAAAACCGGTGCACACCGATCCCTCTTCCTCTCCAGGCTTCGCTTCGCTGGAGAGGCGCTGCACAGTTTCCCCCCTCTGCGCAGCACCCCTTCAGCGAAGTGGGAGGAGAAATGGAAGGGGCTCCGTTTCTCCTACCGCTTCGCTGAAGGGGCGCTGCACAGTTTTCCCTCTCTGCGCAGCGCCCCTTCAGTGAAGCAGGAGGAGAAATGGAAGGGGCTTCGTTTCTCCTGCCGCTTCGCTGAAGGGGCGCTGAGCAGAGAGGGGGAGAATTCCCCCCCCTCTTCTCCCCCTCCTATGGTCCGGTGCGTCCTATGGTCCGGTGTGTCCTATAGAGCGAAAAATACAGTACCTGAGTTAGCTGTATTAAAGTTCTAACTGAGGCCGCTCCTGATCAACTTCCTGTTGATCAAGGCTGGGGGATTAGTCACGAATAGCCTCTGGTTTTATCTTTTGTTAAACTGCTTAGATATCTTTGGATAAACGGTGGCATATAAATGTTTCAAATAGCCATGGCGGGGGTGGGGGGGAATGACGTACCAACTTGAATTAGCTAAGAGCAAAGCTAAAATATTTGATTTTTATATAGTGTGGTATGATTTTACCTCATACACAAATCAAACAGCTATTTATCAAAGCTTTTATTCTGATCATGGGAAAGAGACTTAAGTACAAACTATAATATGGTGATGACTCAAATTTCCAAGTTGCCAATGGATCTTAAATGGTTCATTTCCTCAAATTATTTTATTTTTTAAGTCCCATCTTTCCACGGGCAGACAATCTGATACTGGGGCAATTTAGAGGTAATTTGGCACTAATACCACCCAATTCTATTTCATTGTGGCTATAAGACATGACATCATTACTCAAGCTTGAGACCAATATGTTGAAGAGAGACATGTTCTTACTTTGTTTCAGGAGTCTGGGGATAACTGTACCTCTCAGCTTCATACCAAATCTGTGCAGCACAGCTTCACTGACACTTTTGCACATGGCAACTTGAACTCCTCTCCCAAAAACATGTTCACTGTGAAAGTTTACACAACCTGTAAAGGTAAGACTCTGCAAACTTTGAAACCACTTTAGCAAAAAACTAGTATGCAACTTACTTCTAAATTTTACATGATTCCATTTGAACTGGTTGGGCATTCTTTCAGATAATGGCAAGACTTCAAATGTCCACTTAGGTAGGAATAAGCCTCACTGAACACAGTGGGATTTATTTCCCATAAACATGATTAAAATGTTGCCATTAAGATGCAAACGCTTCCATTTCAAAGACTCTGGAATGGAAGTATTTTCCCCCTGTGCTGTTCCTTTCATAAATAAACAGCATACGTAAACGCAAAATAAATATGTCCAATCATATTTAACTTTCCATTGTTGAAAGGAGTTATATGGAATTTTATTCATTTTGTGTTTTTACAGGTACCCAAACCACAGATGAGTTGAGTGCAGTAAAGAGAAGCTCAGGCCAACAGACAGAGTAAGGAAGCACATTGTTTGTTTTTTGTATGGACACGTTTGATGATTACCTATATATACTATTCACTAGACACTTTTGATCATTTACCTCTTTCCTACAGTATCATTCTTTGCAATAGTGGCACATCCTCTTTTGACACAGTCCTCTCCTTTTTTCTTTTTCAGTTGTGGAACAGCAGTTTTAGATAAGGTATGGAATACAAGAAATGTGAAACCTATTGTTTTAAGACATTAATGATTGATATACTCTGTGTAGCAGCACAAACCAGATCCTAACGATAAAATATCTTTGGTGGTAAAGACTATAAGCTGCCCTAAACAAACCTGTACATGTGTTTCCACTTTAGCTTATACTTTCCTTTTCTGCTGCCTGCCTGGGATTGCAAAACAACCTCAGCGGCATCATAACCTTTTGAAACTGGGTTTTGGGAATTCTTTAAAAATACTGACTAAGCTCTGGAAAGCTTCTCAAAGAAAACAGCTTATATTATATTTTGATGGGGTTGGGGTTGAGCTGGATGACCTCTAGATCCCTTCCTTGTGAGCTTTTTAAACATACGGTATAATGAGACATTCCTTTTCTGCTGCCTATCTGGGACTTCAAAGCAGTCGCAGGGTAGGCAATTGTTAAGGGCCACTGAACCATGCAGTGACTCTCATCTTGGATAAACCTGGGCAGGTCATATCATTGTGCTGCAGCCAATTGTGGATTGTTCTCCAAATCAGCCACCTCTCCAGATATTTTGGGCTACAATTCGCACCAGACTGATGGGAGATGTAGCCCAAAACATCTGAAGCACACCAGGCTGGGAAGAGCTGCCTTTTCCAGTAGTCTTTCTATCATAGAAGGCTTTGCCTTGAATCCTTCTTATCAAGTACCCTTAACTTTGCAATGCCCACCAGTATCCATAGCCTAAACACACTGAATGTTTGGTCTATCTGTTATCTTGCCAAGAATACAAGCTTCATTTTGAGGCTTACAGATTGATAGTGCCTGTTTAATTTCCTTGACATACGCTAATACTCCCATGTTCAACTCAAGTAGAACTTTAAGTCCATTTATTTCAATTTCAGGAGATTATTCAACTTTCTAACTACCTCAAGGTGAGTAATTAACACTAATTTGGAACATTTTTCAAGAAGGGTTGTGCCAGGACTTTTTTGTTTCTTCTGAAAGGACTTCTGTCCTTCAGATAGGACCATAACTGTAAATGAGACATGTACCAGTTAGGAAAATTACCTCAGATTTTCTGTCAACAGGTTTTGCTTTTGCTCTCAGATCCCTGACGAAAGCATTATTTAGAGTCAAACATTTCCTCACATTTGGTGCCTTAGCAGACACCTTGAAGGCAATACCAATGGAGAAATGGCTTTAGGCCTTGTGCATATTTTCACTAGGTAAAGGCTGCCACACATTTTCCTGGACATGTGGCTTACCAATAGTGTTAAGTATAAAAACAGACAGTTAGATTAATGGATTAATAATCTTTTAAAGTATTTTTTTAAAAAAACCCACCCCATGTGAATCAAGCAGCAGGTATAAAAAAGGAAGTTTAAGTTATTTAAAATGCAATTAATTGCTTTGCCTACAGTACATCCCTGGTTCAATCCCTAGCATCTTTAGGTGAGGTGAGGCTGAATGCCTGGAAAGTCCAACACTGAGCTAGAAGTTCTATTCATGCAAAGCCAACTTCTCCCTGCCTACTGCATCACTTCTTGCCATATCCTTGCTGTTCCAGAAGGTTCCCCTACCATCAGAAGCATCTTTGTAGAGGACATAGGAAGCTGTAGTACATGAAGAGTTGCAGAGATGGATTAGCAATAACTAGTTGTGAGGGGACGCGGGTGGCGCTGTGGTCTAAACCAGTGTTTCCCAACCGGTGTTCCGCGGCACACTAGTGTGCCGCCAGACGTTGCCTGGTGTGCCGCGGGAAAAATTGGCGGGGGGGGGGGAATAAAGGGGGGAAAAATTATTCCCCCACCGCCAGGCGTGGGGCTGGGGCGGGGGAAGCCCAAGCTTCCCCCTCCCCCAGAACGGGACCCAGAGCCACGCCGAAGCTGCGCGCAGCTTTGGCATCGCTCTGGGAGCTTGCGGGGCTGGGGGAGGAGGAAGCCCTCCGCCAGCCTCCAAACCATGTCGGGAGACAGCGGGATGGCGCGCTGCGCCTCTCCCGTTGTCCCCCGAGTTTGCGGGGCTGGCGACGGGGAGGAGCAGGCTTCTCCCCCCCACAGCCTTCTAGCCAAGTCGGGGGGCAGCGGCAAGGGCGCGCTGCGCCTCTCCCGCTGTCCCCCGAGTTTGCAGGACTGGCGATGGGGAGGAGCAGGCTTCTCCCCCCGCCAGCCTTCCAGCCAAGTCGGGGGGCAGCGGCAAGGGGGCGCTGCGCCTCTCCCGCTGTCCCCCGAGTTTGCGGGGCTGGCGATGGGGAGGAGCAGGCTTCTCCCCCCGCCAGCCTTCCAGCCAAGTCGGGGGGCAGCGGGAAGGGCGAGCTGCGCCTCTCCCGCTGTCCCCCGAGTTTGCGGGGCTGGCGATGGGGAGGAGCAGGCTTCTCCCCCCGCCAGCCTTCCAGCCAAGTCGGGGGGCAGCGGGAAGGGCGAGCTGCGCCTCTCCCGCTGTCCCCCGAGTTTGCGGGGCTGGCGATGGGGAGGAGCAGGCTTCTCCCCCCGCCAGCCTTCCAGCCAAGTCGGGGGGCAGCGGCAAGGGCCTCTTCTGAAGGCGGGCGGGGGGCGAAAATCTTTGTCCCCCCTGCCTGCCTTCCCAGGGGCTTTTAAATCGCCCCGGACAGCGGAGAAGTCCTCCGCTGTCCCGGGCGATTTTAAAATGCCGCCCGCCAGCATTTTAAGATTGCCCCGGACAGCGGAGAACTCCTCCGCTGTCCCGGGGTTTTTTAAAATGCTGGGGGTGGGAAGAAAAGCCCTTGTCCCCCCCCCCCCCCAGCCTTCAGAAGAGGTCAGGGGACAGACTGTCCCCGGACCTGGTCTGAAGGCGGTTTCCCTAGGAACGCATTAATTGATTTTCAATGCATTCCTATGGGAAACCGTGCATCGCAAGACGACAAACTCGCAAGACGAAGAGACTTGCGGAACGAATTAATTTCGTCTTGCGAGGCACCACTGTATCCGGAGAGGCGACCTTCAGGCGAGTTTTAATTTTAATTTTCCTTCTCCCACTTAATGCCCCACGCTCGCCCAAGCAGCTTGCAGTCCTCGGTAACCACGGCGACCCGAGGGAGGGGAGGGAACAGGGAAGTCGAGGGCGGCGGCGAGCCGCGATGACGTCAGTGGGCCGCGCCGCCTCGCCCTGGCACGGTGTGAGAGCCCCGGCTAGTGGTGCGAGCTTCAGAATAAGTGGGATCCGCGTGCGCGAGACCGAGATCGCGGGTAAGGAGCTCAGCCCTGGGCAGGAGGAAGCGGGGCCGCGCGTGCGGGCCACATCCCCACAGAGAGCGAGCCTCCCCCAGCCCACCACTCCGGGCAGGTCCACTCGCATGAGGGGGCGGCGATGGCGACGGCCGGCAGCTTGCCTGCAATGCCATCCCTCGAGCAGGCGAGGAGCCCGGAGGCTACCAGATGCGAGCCCTCTTTCCCACCCTGCTCGGGAGTCCAGAGCACTTGGTCGCATTCAGGATCTAGAGTGGGGAAGCGGGGCTTGTGTCTGGGCTGGACACATTGGGCTGCCTGTGCCGCTCGACCTGCGGGGAGAAATCAGGGTGGGAGTCACGACCGTGAGGCAGGGCTGCCAAGTGTGGCAGAAGAGGACACGGCCGTCGCACCTGTCCTTAGGTAGGAGCTTCTTCCGTGTCGACCTGCTGCCCTAAAGTCTTGGCTTTTTTCTTGGCTTTTTGGCGGTTGGCACAGAAGGAAGGCAAGGGGGAGCTGAAAAAATTGAAACTTACACTTTCGTGCGTCCCTCCCGGCGTGACGCTGTGCGCTGACGTCACGGGGCTGTAATGGTGGTGTGCCTTTTTTTCATGAAACAAGTGTGCCTTTGCCCAAAAAAGGTTGGGAAACACTGGTCTAAACCACAGAGCCTAGGGCTTGCTGATCAGAAGGGTCAGCGGTTCAAATCCCCACAACAGGGTGAGCTCTCGTTGCTCAGTCCCGGCTCCTGCCAACCTAGCAGTTCAAAAGCACGTCAACTGCAAGTAGATAAATAGGTACCACCCCAGTGGGAAGGAAAACAGCATTTACGTGCTCTGCTCTGGTTCGCCAGAAGCGGCTTAGTCATGCTGGCCACATGACCCAGAAGCTGTACACCGACTCCTTCGGCCAGTAAAGTGAGATGAATGCCGCAACCCCAGAGTCGTCTGCAACTGGACCTAACAGTCAAGGGTCCCTTTACCTTTAGTTGCAAGTAAGTGCTTTCTGCTAGTGCAAAACCACGTTTAATAATAATAATAATAATAATAATCATCATCATCATCATCATCATCATCATCATCATCATCATCTGCAGTTTTGCACAGGTTTCATCAACCAGTCATTAAAATGCCATCCAATTTATTGTTGAGCAGTATGATTGTGTATGTATCTACTCAGAAGTGAACCCACTTGCGTTCAGTGGGACTTACTCACATGCGAGGATTGAAGTCTACGAGTTGCTCTGTTGAGCAGCAGCCTTAGTCCTTGGAGGTGGGGAAAGGTCTGAAAACCTAGAAAGCTTCTGACAGTCATTGGAAAGGGCATGCTAGAGGGACCAGCGGTCTGATCTTAACGCAATGCTGGGATTTCCTTCCGAAAGCCTAACAGGAATGATAACAGTGGTGTGCAGGAAATGACATCTCAGGCACAGATAAGTGAAGAAGATAGAGGGGAAGAGTTGCAGTTTAAAGGTGGCCCCTTGCGAGCAACAGGATCAACAAATGCAGGTTGATAGCCGGCTTATGGGAAGCTGGTGTGAGAGCATGTGCACAATCAGAGCCCCAGAAGAGATTTGGCAAATGCAGGGCGCCTCTTTTGTGTGAAGCAGTCAAGGTGTTCTGAACCAGCCTGGCAGCAATTTCTACTGGGAGATTAAGGGAAACCTCAGTACTGACACAGCAGATGGGTGTGACATCCACAGCATATATTTAAAGCACACGACTTCCCCCAAGGAATCCTGGGAACTGTTGTTTGTGAAAGGTGCTGGGAATTATAGCTCTGTTGGGGGCAAACTATAGTTCCCGGGATTATTTGGGGGAAGCCATGTGCTTTAAAAGTATGGTGTGGGTGCATTGGGGAATAAGTACACCTTTTGCACACTTTGCTGGGCCTGAAATCTACCTTTCCTTTTTTCAGGAGGCACTTCATCGGGAGCTACTGCTGAAGCAGAAGATGGCCATCTTACAGGAACTTTTTGCCACGTTGCTGCAAGCGGCAGAAAAGTCTTGGAAGGTACTGATTAGCCATGCTGAGATTATCTGTAGCAGGTGAAGGGTGGGGTGGTGACACTCACCTGATCTCTGATTTGCCGTAATACTGCTGTTTACCTGGAGGTAGAGGAGTAGGGACAAGGCACCTACACATGTTATCACTATCTTAGCCAGTGATCAGATGCATCAGTGAACATGGTTCCTGGACTTTTCATTCTTAGGCCCAGGTCATTCCTTGTGCAGAAGAGACAATTTCAGTAGGTGCAGTGCTCTGTTGTGACAAGGTGTGCTTGCCAAGAATCTCCCTTTCTAGGCATCTACAAGAGGGACAAGAAAAGTACCACATTCCAAATATGAGTTGAACATTTCCTGGTAAGTACGCTTAACATTTAGCCATGCACTCATATGCACCAATGCTCAACTTGACCCTGTGTGCAAAAACGACTTACCTGCTTTCCATAGAACAAAGCTTGAAATGCATAGAAGCATCAGGTGTTTCAGATAAAAGCTATGGACTTAGAAACTATAAGCATGGTTCAAACTGACAGAATATCAGGATTGTTATTTATTCCTTCCTATCCCACCTTCTCTGCTTCCTTCTTACCTGGCTTTTATTCTGTTTGAAAAACTTAATTTAAAAAAACTCCAATTTTTATTACCATGATTCAAGGTGGTGGAGTTAGCACCCTGAAAATTAGAAAATGCATTCTAAGTGCTTGAGACTTGTGTAAGTCTGTCCAATCAAGTGCTTCATGTGCCACCACGTTTGTCCAAAGTGTGTAAACAAGGCTCACAAAAAAGGAAATTGCAGTAGACCTGGGCCCTTTCACTGACACTGCAGTATTTCAGAGAAATACCACATTCTGAGAGTGATTTTGCCCAGTATCACTTTAGTGACTCCAGTCCCTGTTTCACTATGATCAGACTAGATAACCAGAGAGTAGGAGTCTTGCTCCACGGTGGAGTGCCTTCATGTGGGGCAGAGGGCAGGAAAACATTTGTGCTCATTTTATATCAAGTCAGTGTTAGTAGGTCTACTAGAAGTGGGAACTCACTCTGTTGAGGTGAGGGGGAAATGGTTTCCAAAAACAAGGAAACGATCTTTTAAATAGCAGGCCATTTCTGTACTGGGCTATTGCAGTGCATGTGTTTTTTCTGCGGTAATATCATAGGCCACTTGCAAATAGGTGCCTATAGGAGCCATACTGACAGGCTTTATCGCCCTTTTGATAGGAGGAATCAAGTTTTTGTGGATTCAGCAGGGATCATATTGAAAAACCGCCAGACCAGTAAAAGCACATCCTTTTATGGGATGGAAGAAATGCGTTTGGGTTGTTAGCAAGGATGGTCTTATTGTACTGCCCCAAAACCCCACAAAATATTAGGTCCTCTCTATAGCCTAAAGAACTTTTCACAGTTAGACAGGTAGGCAGCATTGAAAGTTAAGCCCTTAAAATGCTGCAGGCAGTTTTAAAAAAGAAAAGCAATGCAAAGTAGTTTGCCCAAAAATAAGACCAGCAAGAGCTCTGAGAGAAGAGAAATGCCAAAGAATATGTACAGTTTGATGCTTTTGTGGTTTGAGACTTCCTCTGTGAAAGACTTCAGTCAAGCTTCAAGAGGAGTGAGGAAAAAATAGCTTGACACCCTTGCTGGCAGGAAGTGTCTCTGAAACCTCAGTTTAGCAACAGGTGGGTTTGCACTTCACCTCTCAGCAGTGACGTTGTAGAAAATAGTTTTCCACTGCAGCCTTTGCCTTAACAGCTTACCTCTGGAGAGGAACAAATAGCCTGCTGCTGGGATTTCAAAAACAAACACAGATTGGAAGCTTTGAGATTTGGCACGGCAAATGTCAGATGAGAGATGAGTTAATTAAAAAATAAGAGCCTCTTTAAAACCGTAGGTGGCATCTAACATTTTCAGTGCCCCAAAATGTCTAAGGAGCAAACTTGATGTGATGCCTGTCTTGTAGTTTGCTCTGCCATGTTTGATTTTTAAAGAAATAAGCAGTTGGCACAGAGTCAGGAGCAGGAGTGTAAGGGAGGGGAAGCTTTCATCACTTTGTTTCCAAATAAGAGAAGAGAAATAAATCTGATTTGGAAATGGCTATGTGGCTCCTCTAGGAACCTATAGGCTAGTGTCCTGTAACATCCTTTAATTTCTTTCCTAGCGATGCTCATAACTATGTCCAGCACACTCCTGAAGGGACCACATGCTCTTTTCTTTTCTTTTCGATCCCTCAGATTTGCACAAAACCAGAAAACTGCACAAGCAAACAGCATTAAATATTTACACACCAGATATTGAGCAGCACCATTATTCTGAAAAGTGTGTGCTGACAATTTATGATTCTTTTAATTTTATTTTCCAGCTATGCAGGTAATTATTTCCGGGGTGCTCTTGAATGGCATAGCCTTCCATATCTCTCAGATTTGCACAAAATCGGAAAACTGTACAAGCAAACCGTGTGAAAATTGGGTGCTGAGAATTTACAGTTCCTTGACTGTGTGCTATTGCACACTTCCTGGACAGGGAGATTTAAAAAACAGCCCCCAGGTGTGCACACAGCTATCTGTGTATGCCCCGTCGGTGCCTAATAGGCATAACAGAATTTGCATAATAGATTCAGCAGTTTGGAAGATGGGGACAAACACAAAAGGGAACACCTACTGGTATGAACAGGAAAGACCAAAGTTGTTCCTCATACACATGTGATCTAATTTGAACGAGGGAAGAAGTGGATTAACAGCTAGATAATTCTCCAGTGCAGACATGCCCTGTGAATGTGATGTCTCTCTGTTGCCTTAGGATCGTGTGGTGTTACTGAAAGTCTGCTGCAACATAGTACCTCTTTGTAGGTGTTGTTAGCCCATTTTGGACACAAGTGGAAGCACTAGTTTGTTACCATGCCTTAAGAGACTCAAGTACCTAAAATCCCCTTTCCTCGGTGTTTCAAGGGGTGCTGCCCTAGGCACCAGCTCCATTAATTTTAAGCATTGCTCTTTGGAAAGCAGATTTGCCATTTTGCACATTGGATTAATGCACTGAGGCATTTCCTAGGGATCTGAGCCATCGTTTTTGTGCTTAATCACAAACATATTAAGAAATGCTCCACTCAGGTTTGGTGTGCAGTACTTTGCTAGGCAGGTGCCTAGAAGAGGAGATTCTGGAAGGTACGCCTTGTCATGACAGGGCTCTGCAGTGGTGAGGAAAGCAGCACCTGTTGAAATGTTCTCCTCGGCACAAGCGATGGCTTCCACCCAACTATGAAAGGTCCAGGAACCCTGTTCTGTGATGCACCAAGTCACTCTCAATAAGACAGTGATAAAATGCATAGATACAAATAACTAGGGAGTGCTGGAGATGAGAGGCACTTCCAGACTGCCATTATTTCAGCTGAATTGCTCATATTTTGCAAAAAAACAACAACCAACTCTGGAAAACATGAGTGAACCAGGGCACAGGGATATGGGGACGTGGGTTCTTTTTCTTTGTTTGTTAGACAAATCTTTGGAAGTTGAGGATGTAAAATTCCAACCTTTCCCCCGCCCTCCTCTTAGGGTCAGCTAAATGAAGACAAACTCAAGTGCAGGCTGAGTGCCCTGGAGAATCAATTGCAGACTTGCACCCAGGTAACATAGTCTTAATAGTTTTAACATTGTTTCAATTCTATAAATGTTTGGTGGTTGTTGGTTTTTTTTAAAAAAATAAAATGTTTTTAGGTGTTCCTGTTTTATATGTCAGCCTCATTGAGCCCCTGTCAGGGGGAAAAGTGGGGTATAAATAAATATATAATAATTATAATATAATGTAATCATCTTTGGCTCAAAAAAGGACTGTTTCTCCCCTCTGAGAGAATTTTCATAATTATGGCAGGAATGACCAGTCTTTGTATTCTCAGGGCTGCTCTGTGTTTCAGAGACGAGTGCTTGGGCATGACCTACTTGACTCCCTCATGGAGCTTCCAATTCTGTTATAACATTGCCATTCTCTAGATCACAAGTGGGCAACCTTTTTTTTTCTCCTCCCCCTTTTTTAAAATTTGTTTTCCAATATACCCCCAATAATAGCCAAATTATAACAATAACAATTAATTTCCAAATTATACAATTATCAAAATACCAATCAACTTCCAATTAATACATTTTTGTTAAAGTGGCTCCCCGCATGGTGGTTTGGGTGCATTTCCGATCTTATATCACTGCTTTCCATAATCTTAATTAATGCCAGTTACATTTCACTTACTATAATAATCCCTTAGTCAACAGCTACTACATAATTAATGATTTCCATTCGTGATGTTACAATATATAAATTTATAAAGCTTCAAGTGAGGAACTCAAACTATTATCTTTTATTCTGCCCTGTGTGTGAAAACTGTGACGTCCTTGGAGATTCCTTCTGTCCATATATGGTGTTGTCTCTTTCACTTCCTAGCTGTTGTTTTCTCCCATCATGGCTTGGGGCAGAACTGAATCTTGAAGTTTCTCAGAGCTCTTATCTCTCCGCCCCTTGCTTTGATGTCTCGGAACAGGCAACAGTCTGCTCGAAACCATTCTGTCTCACTAGCAAAACACGTCGCAAATCTCCTTTCCAACTTTCCAATCTCTGTGGCATTCTAATCACAGCCCCCAAAATTCTTTTCCTTCCAGCAAGAGATTTATGGCCCAATTAAACTTTATCTTAGATTATATTCCGTCAGTAGCACACACAAATATCAGTCTCCATTTCCTCGTCTATTGTTTTTAATCGGAGGTGATGGGAATTACATGGTCTTTCCAACATAGTCATACTTGAGCTTCCCCTCCCCCTCCTTCATTTCAGATCACACGTGGTTTCCATTTTTCCTTGTTAATATCAGTATTAATCCAACGTCCCTTCCTCACTTATAAATATCTTTTTATATTATATTCCAGAGAGGGTTGCTGAATCATAAATATATAAAAGAAGCTTAGAGTAAACAAACTATGGGTTTCCCTCTCCCCAACCGTCTCAGGCCAAAGAAAATCTTATCTCAGTTCAAACCTTTGATCCATATAACTGGTATATTCTGCAGTATGTTTTTGCAACCCTTTTCCATCACGTGCTGAGACATTGGACCCTCCGGATGCAAATGAAATTTGTTCCAGGGTTCTGTACTTAACCTAAAAAATCCATAACTGGCGGCGCTGCTTCTGCACGCACACGGCGCGCAGAATGTTTCTGCACATGCGTGCGGTGCACAGAGCATTTCTGCGCATGCGTGCGTGGCAAAACCCGGAAGAATACAGTTCTGGGTTTGCCGCGTTCGCAACCCGAAAGTTACGTATCCAGAGCGCTACGTAACTCGAGGTCCACTGTACTTTAAAACCAATTAAAGATCCAATTAAACGGAGAACCTCTGCTTCTTAATGGCGGCGTAAATGGGAGTGTGTGCACATCCACATTCTCTAGCAAATGGGTTTAATAATTGCCCAGTGTGAAAAAATTCCAGGGCATGTTGTCTACTTTGGTGAACTACAGGTTGTATTGGTTTTAATATTTTTAAATTGGGCATTGTTCTTCAGTTCTCTGTTTGTTTGTTTAGAGTCACTCAAAGTGGAGCTTAAAGAGGATTCTGCTGGAGATGGAAGATCAAAAGCAGAACTATGAGCTGAAAGCGAAAGAGTCTCTTCAGAAACTCCTTGAGGAGAAACTGCAGGTGGAAGGGCAGCTCCAGAATGCCCAGGTAGGTGTGGAATTTCAGCCTGGAACAAGGACAGGATTGGGCAGCAATTTACACAACATGCTCCATCTTTACATACATGCGGGAATTTTGTTGTGCATTCAGTACAAGGCTGAAGCTCCAGAGCAATGTGAGAGGTGTATTTTTGGAGCACAGTTGCTGACAATAACCACTTGGCTGCATCATTGTGGTCAGGTCTGCCTGAAGCATAACCTTAACCACATTGCTCAATTGAAAGAGCATGGTGGGGATTTTGCTTGCCTTCACTACACCAACTTCCACAGGCTTTTCTTTACCCCGCTAAGCATGTTATTACCCCACGCCATGTACAAGGGGGTTATTTCAGGTAACGTGTAACAACTCTGCAAAGCAGCCACATGTCTTTCTGTGGTGCGTGGTTAATTATGTACCTTCAGAAAGTATTAAGCTGGTGCAGTATGCTTACTAAAAGACTTGAGCCAATCAGGCATTCTCTGGCTCAGATCTCACCTCTGCTACTTTTTCTCTGCCTAAAGCTCCAACAAGGGGTGTGTTCGTATTACCTCCTTAGAGTGTACTTAAGTTGTTTGGGTTTTCGGATGTATTTCATAGGCTTAAGGACTCCAGTCATTGTGAATCTGGTTTGAGAAACAATGCATCAAACACCAGCATTTTTTAAACAAGGTACAGTCGTATCTTGGATCCCAAACGCCTTGCGAGTCAAACGTTTTGGCTCCCGAATGCCACAAACCCAAACATTTTGGAAGTTGAATGGACTTCCGGAACGGATTCTGTTCGACTTCCAAGGTACCACTGTACAGGATGCAAATGCATTTTGGATAACTTGTTGTGAACATGGATTAAAAACCCAGTGCTTGGAATGATGTGTGCAGAGTAAACATTAAACAGAACACAAACAAGGCATCTTACAGTACTTATTTTTAAATGTTCTGTTAGCAGTCTACAATGCTGCACAAAGGAGAGAAAAGCTCTAAATAAAATCCCACATTAATAAATGAATGCATTTATCAATCATTTGAATTAATTTTCAGCAAAGCTTCAGTATTCTACAGATCCCAAATAGAGTCCGACATAATAACTAACACAAACACACATGTGCACAGTGACTGGCCACATTGCAGACCTTTTATTTTATGTCTTTGAAAACTGGTTGTCCAGCAGCCACATGGGGAGGAAGGTTAACCTATTCCTCCTGCACCATCTCACAAAGAGAAAAAGGCCTCATCCCTCTTGCCCTTTGGAGCAGCTATTTTCTACAGCAATTTTAGAGGGTAATTTTTCATTGGTAAAGTATCATATAGAGCAGGGATTGTAATGTGCTCCCCTCCAGATTTTTATTTTTTGGACTACAACTCCCATCACTCTCTACCATTTCTCATGATTGGCTGATGGGAGCTACAGTCCAAGAAAAAAATATATGAGGGAACCACATTGGCTACCTTTAGTATAAGGGAAGACTTTGCTCCCTTCCTCCACATTGTCCTAGTCCACTTTGGAGACCTGCTTGGGCTATTTGTTTTTGGAAAAAATGAAGGATACATAAATGTGATCAAATATTAAATGTATTATCTGGATTGGCCCTTCACATCCCCACTAGATGGCACCATATGGAAAGCTATATGGCATAAAATAGAAGATTGCTAGTGGAGCAAGATCTGTTGACTGTAATGTTTGAGCTTTTGTTTCATTCAGCCCTCCTTCAGGCAGAAATATCAACTGCTGCTTTGCTGCAGAGAAGTGGGGGCAATGTGTCTGGTGATGATGATTCCCCTCTTGCTTCTGAGTTTGCCAGATAGTATTTCTGGAAGTAAATTTGAAAATAGCAAATGCCTGAAGCTCCCTTTAATAGCACACATCTTGAAGGAAAACAGAAGTGGGGAGAGGATTAAGGTTAGCCTAAGGTATCCACATCCATAAATCTCAGGGACAAATCAGTTATTGTGACACAAGCAAATAAATGCAGACAGAAAGAAGACGAAAATTGAGTTGCATGACAGAACTTCTCTGCCCTCTTGGAAAACCCCAGGAACATTTTTTTGGGAGGGGCAGAAGCGATGGAAGGGAAGTTCCGTTGTGTTATAATGAATGTGGTGTTTTCCATCTACACCAGGTTGAATCACAGAATCATGGAGCTAATTTAGCCCAAGTCCCTGCTCAATGCACTCCTACATTAGGGGTGGTTAACTGGAGGCCTGTGGGCTAGTATGGACATACAGCCACCAATTTTGCCTGCAGTAGCGGAATCTGTGGCCAGTGATATTGTGGTGCTAGGATGGGCCCTGCCCAGTGCTGAGATGGGAAGGAAAGCTTTCCCCTGCTCCTCTGTTGATCTGTATCAATCAGAAGAGGAGCTCTGTGCCTGTCTCTGTGTGAGAGAGACTTGTGCTCTGTGCATGTACAAGACTGTGAGTTAACCACATACACTTTGTGGCCACCCCCACTCCTGACCTATGGCCTGTGGCGAGGCCAGAATGAGACAGTGTGGCCCTTAGACCCTCAGCTAGCCTGGAACTGCTGCATGCCTGAGAGCCTCCTAACCTCTGCTTAAATTCCCTCATCAAAGGAGAGAGCCCAGCTCCTCCCGGGACACTGTTAGGGAGTTTCATTTCCGTGCCATCTCCACCTGTTAGCTCTAGTCCTGCCACCTGAGACAGCTGCCCTCTTGAGTTCCCATCCCAAGTCATGGAGATCACAGCTTGCTTTATCCACGCCACCTGCTCCCTTTGTCACTCTCGAGAAGGCATGCTTGTCGACTTCCACCCTTACATGTGACCATGTTCTTCCTAGAGAGCCCTAGCCGTTGCAGAAGAAGACTGTGCCCTCTGGAAAGAACACTACAACACATTAAACGAAGACTGGAGCCAGCTGACTGACAAGCACATTGAACTGGAAAACAATCTTCATGTCCTGGAGAACAAACTTCAGGTAGCTTCCTTGTCCTTCTGTGAGACCACCTTCCCTTGCACAGCAGCAAGTCTGGCAATCACTTCTCAAAGTCAGAATTTAAAATAGGAATAATAGTGGCTAACATCACAGGATCCTTGAGAGGGTGAATCATGGTCAGAGAATGAACAAATTGTCGCTGAGAAATGCACATTCCCCAAAGCCTGCTGGGGATTATGCGTGTTGGCTGGAGAATGTACAAAATGTACAAAATTCAGTGCAGATATGCATATTTCCCAGGGCCCGTTGATAGCATGTGTAATGAACTGAGACTGTACAAATTTCAGTTGATACATGTTTTTTTCCAAAAATATTGATATTTTATTGGAAAATATAATCTACATATAAAACAATATGTACATTTCTGAAGACCTGTTGGCGACTATGTACAATGACTGGGAAAGGTGCACAATTTTCTATTCACAAGCAGATTATGTGCTTGAGGCCTGAATATGCGCAATGAATAGTTGTTACACACATTTACTGCTCAAATTATATTGGCCCTGTCCTGCTCTTTTAATGTCCATGCACCTCTCAGGACAGCTTACAACCATTAAAAATCACAATACAATAAAAATATATTAAAATATCAAAACAACAACAAGAAAAATACATAAAATATGCAGCATTAAGAACAGCAGGGATCACTGATAAAAATGGCCTCAGATAATACTTAGCAACAGGGGGTTTTTTCCTAGAAAAAGAGGTCAGGAACTTGTTGACCTTTTTTTTTTTTTTTTAGAGGGAGAGCCCACCACAGCCACAGCAGCCTAGAGAGGTGTGTTCAAGCTGAAAAAAAGCCCTGCTTAGCAGGCAAAAGCATCACACAAAAACAAAAAATTAATCAGCATCCTAAGACAACAACTAGAGAAGGGGCCATCTGGAATTTATTGTATTCCAAAGTGTCGGTGCAGCAGTCCCTGAAAAGGTCTTATCTCTTGTTGTCATCAGCCATACCCATATCCTAGTTGCGACACAAAGAATGGCCTCTTCTTTTGATCTTACGGAGCAGACAGGATGAAGGATGGGAGACAATGATCCTTTAAGCATCCTGGGCCCATGTTAGACCTCATCCTGAACCTGATGGTCCAGTTCATAGCTGCTGTGCTGAGAGTAGTGACTCATTATGCCAGTACAGGAGGCCAGTTCAGGGCTCCTGTTGCTGCGCTTGCACCACACCGTCCCCCCACTTGCCACCTCGTTCCTTTCCCCATCTCCCTCCTGGTGAGCAGCAGCTGCTCACCTGCTGGAATGTCAGGTAAGTGCCTCCACCTCACCATGCCACAAGAATTCCCACAAGCCTTTCTCTAGTTATTTCTTTGCTAACCAGTTCCTTGTTATTGCTGCTGTTTGCTACCTGCAGTGGTCCGACAGCCTGAACTTTCAGCTGCACCAAGCCCTGCAGAGCTCTGAGACTGAACGTGCCCAGCTCTATTCCAGAATTAATAATCTGCAGGAAGACTACAAGGTCACAATTGAGTGTCTCAGTGTACTGGAAGGTAAGACATATGTAGAGGAAACAGGAGATTTGATGCTGATTGATCTGGGTCTTAGGCAGAGCAGGAAAATGAAAAGTTACAGGTTTCCAAAAATAAATAAATACATGACTCTTAGAACCTGCTGTTTTGAGCATAGTGTCAACTGTTAGGTTTCAGTCAGTTATTTCTAGCGGGAAGGATCTGATTCAGATGTTGGTGAGAAGCGAGTGGCACAGCCCTCATTTACAGCTGTACCTCCTCTGAATGGGCAGATTGCTTGTCTGAAAGATGAGTCTGATGTCTAGCTTGCAAGCTAGACTGAGGATACTTCTTACCAAAAGTCCTAGCTTTCTACATGCTGGGCTAGAGATGCTTGTGAGCAAGCAATTCTCTGTATGCATTCAGTCATATGGATGATTGTACTGCATACCTCCCTGAACGTGTGGGTATTTATTTTTTGTTTTGAATATGCATATACAGCCTGCCATGTAAAATATATTCAGGCAATGTACAAGAAGTCAAAGTCAGGTCACTTCCTCAGAAGAAAATAACTTTTTGGGAAACGTGGACCCTATTTCTGTTTGTGCTGGGAGCTGCTTGAGGAATACCAAACAAGGTATGTAAAGTGCAGATCTGTTTTCCCCATCTGAGCAGCGGCAATAACACATTTTTGATTCCTATAGTTTCAGTAAAAGCAAAACATTTACAAATCGCAAAACCACAGTGTAGTGCTGACCCCACAATTTCAGTGGGCTAAAGCATGAATCCCACCTGAATACAGGTTTGGGAGAAGGAAAAGCCCTGCATGGAGTCAACTGTGTTGTTCCTGAATGGTTTTGTTAATTTCAGGCAAGCTGCGAAGTGAAGAAAGAGATAAGCTACAGCTGGAGGCAACAATTAAACATTTGCACAGTAAGTAAATCATAGCGATCCAAAGAAATTAACAGTGAACATGCAGGACCACAAACAGAGCGTTCACACATTGTGCTTCATGGTATAATAGCCCTATTTAAAATCCCTCTGGGTATAATTCATTTGATTCCTATAAAAGTGTAAATATTTGATAGTACAGAGATAATTACTGTATACTTCAATTTTTACAGCTGTTTTCCTTTGCTACAGTCACTTGTGGAGAGGGACAGGAAGGGGGTGTTGCCAGCTGTACATCTGAATGTGGCAATAGTTTTCTGATTATGTTTAATAATAGGTTGTGTCATTGAAAGGGTGCCCAGTAAGGGATGACATCATGAAGGATGCTTTGTGCAAGAGGATTTTTGCATATGACCACAACTCCCATGTTGGCAAATAACATGGACTTCTCATGTATACCACACGGAGCATTTGAACATGTGGTGCACAGGCAGGAAAATGTTGTATGCATTGATCTTTGCAAAAATAGCTGAGATTTGTGCTCCCATGTTAACTCCTACTTGCAAAGGAGCCAGCTGTCCCCAAACATAAATTGTGAAGTGCACACATTTGATAATTCAAACTACCAAAGATCAAGAGATTTTATATAATTTCTCAGAACTCTGTGGTTACTTGATTACCAAAAGAATAAAAGGGACAGCATTGCTCAGGGTTTCAACAGATCTACTTTTGGAGCAACTGATGGGCATTTTTTCCAGTCCCAAGTCAAGTCCAAAATACCTGCTGGCAGAATAAGGTGGCAAGTTATTTAAGGATGTGCACCTAACCCGCCATAATAAGTGCACAGGTTGTTTCAGTGTGTGCTGGTTCCCTGCTTGTCCTTTAGACTAAGTAGGGGTTGTTGCAGCACCAGTACAGTCTATGCTGTCTGCAACTGATTGCAACACCTTTGCAACTGTTTGAATTGTTCGTGAATAACTGAATCGAGTGTTGGAGACAGAAAAGCAGTGTGGAAAGAGAGAAGCAATTGGTTCATGCAAACATTCTGCATTATGATCTGCTCTGGTTTCTTCCATTTGCAGATGGGATGCAGAATCAGTCCAGTTCATGAAGATGAGATGCAAAGAACTCATCTAAACTAGTAGTGGGACTTCTGGGCATCTGGGGTTTTGTGACTGGTACTCTAAGAACCACTCCTCGCAGGATAGGACTGGATCTAGACTCTAGTTTTATGTGTGCCCTCAGATTAAGAATCACAAATAGAAGCATTCCACATAGTGTGTATTGTTACTGGTCTGCAAAAGGCTGCTTGAAATATATATCAAACTGTTAGAAGTTTTCTCCTCTGTTGGCATGAAGCTGTATCTATTGGAGCAAGTTTTTATTGGAGCAAGCTTCTTGTACAATAAATGATTTTTGCTCAAACGTTGATGTCCACTTTGTTTTTGTTTTTCAAAGTAGTTTTTATTAAAGATTTTCTTGGGTTACGTAAAGGTAAAGGGACCCCTGACCGTTAGGTCCAGTCAGGGACGACTCTGGGGTTGCGGCGCTCATCTCGCTTTACTAGCTGAGGGAGCCAGCGTACAGCTTCCGGGTCATGTGGCCAGCATGACTAAGCAGCTTCTGGCAAACCAGAGCAGTGCACAGAAATGCTGTTTACCTTCCTGCCAGAGCGGTACCTATTTATCTACTTGCACTTTGACGTGCTTTCGAACTGCTACGTTGGCAGGAGCAGGGATTGAGCAACGGGAGCTCACCGTCGCAGGGATTCGAACCACTGACCTTCTGATCAGCAAGCTCTAGGCTCAGTGGGTTTTTTCTCCAGATCAGTTACATTCGATGTGACACATTAATGTTTTATACAATACAGTATAAGGTTTGGGGAGAGATGTCCAGCTTTGCTGATTTTTTTATTTAAAAAAATTAAACTATGAAGCATAAACAGAGGAGAGCACATTGGTGCTGTGATGCCTGCTGAGATTCCCAGATAGCTCAGGGAATTGTGAAAGTATCCATTTTGTTCTGTAGCTAGCAGCTCTGGACTCAGCTCAGCCAGAACCAAACAGTCCAAAGACCACGAAGGGGGGAGAGAAAGCAGCCTGGAGGACGTGCTGCAAAAGAGGACATCCCAGCTTGCAGCTAAGGAAAAAGAGGTGAGGAAGTGACTCAAGCAGCTAATGAGATTAAAGGATCTCATTGGGAGATTAACTGCTATTTTCAAATGCCTTCCAATGCAGATCCGAAAACTCTGGATGGCAACAGATACCTGCTATGTGTGCATCATTTCAGTGTGCATACCTGATAACCAGATGGCTGAAAACTCATTTAAAAAATAAATAAATAAGCACATTGATTTGAAAAGCTTGCTTTCAGCCACTTTTTCCCATTGGTTGCATCTGCATTCAGACGTTAACACTGAACGAGTGTTCTATTCAATCTGCAGGACTTTCCCCAGCCTATAGCCCAAATTTGGCCCCCAGGCCTGTTTTCCTGTCCCCATTTGAACTGGACATGGTAGTGACAAACCTCTGTGTTAAATCACAGTAGTACTCAATGCCAGAGTAGGTCCACTGAAGTTAATGGAATGACTAACATCGGTTTATTTATTTCTTTGGAGCTACTTAGGGTATAACTTAGTTGAATGCAACCCAAGGTGGTGGCATTCTGGGTTTATCAGCGAAAGAAGCACTCAGGTATTGAGTAAGAACCTTCCCTCTGCTTGCTGCTCCCTGCCCCACTGCCTTTCTCCCAGCCAGACTCACCTGTGATTAGTTGGAAAACATTGGGAGTATGCAGACTACATGGATTGTGCTGCAGGTACATGAGGATTTAACACATTTTACCTCCATCCTCCTTTTGCACTTGCAATTGGATACCCCAGATTTAAACATATTTAAATCTACTGCACTCATGTCTAGTTTGGCTCTAAGCCAGTGTTTGAAACTCCCATTGTTCTAGGCACACTTTGTGTCAGGGAATTTCATTAGCACAAGCAGTTTCTGAGCTCTGGGTGCAGTACTGAGGCCAAGATTTCAGATTAAAACTGCAGAGTGGAAGGAGGACCTTTTTCTGCCTCCCCACTTATAGCTACTCTCTGAAGCCTCATACGAATATTAGGGAGGTGGGCAGGGGAAGGACTAGACCATGTAAAAGATGAACATAATATTTTAGCTGCAGTTCATTCATTTCCAGCTTTGTATTGTTATAAAAAAGTGTGCCTATACATTCCATTTTTTCTGCCCATAACTTAGCTTTAAGGTGTCATTTAGCTCCTAGCTTTTATATCTCTGTTTCTAACACTGCTCTAAGCAACATGCCAAAAGGTAAGGGAGACACAGGAAAGCCTGTTACCTGCATATCCAGAGTTTTGAAACAGCGTGCATTCCATAGTTCAAGGAAACAAAAAATATACAAGTTTACAATTTTATTAAAAGATTCTTAGAAGGACCTGTTCACAATTGTAAAATATTTTATTAGCAGTGTAAATCTATGGCACACAAAAGGTGGGAGTTTTAATTACAGGCTGTAGGCATATGAACAACGGACATTCTAGCCCTTGTTAGATTTTGATTGTTGGCAAATATTCCATATCCTGCTAGGAGTCATTCTCAACAGTCTTTACATGTTCTGAACATTTTCTTCATGAGATCATTGCTTCCTTCTGGAAGAGAGTATTTTCTGAGTACCTGCAACTTGCGTGACAAGAGAGCAGAAGGGATATTTGAATGGTGACTTAGATGCTTTTAGAGGTTATTGTTGTTTCGGTGCTTTATAGAAATCATAGAACTGTAGAGTTGGAAGGTACCCTGAGGATCATCTAGTCCAACCCTGTGCAATGCAGGAATATGCAGCTGTCCCATATGGGGATCAAACCTGCAACCTTGGTGTTAATAGCACCACACTCTAACCAACTGAGCTATCCAGTGAAATGAATATTCATAGCAATGTTCCTATCAGTCAGAGAGCTCATCCTAATGACCCACATCAAGTTTTCTTTCTGTTTTGGAAGAAGCATCTTCCTGGACGTGTATGGAACAGCAACCAAACAAAAAAAAAAGCAGGCAAACATCTTATGTGCAGACTTCCAAATTGTGATTCCCTAGGACACATCAGCTTGAAGAAAACAAATCACTGCTGATTCATGTGACCATCTGTAATCATTTTGAAATCCTGCACGCAGCATGCAAAAATATTGCCCAGGATGGCAGCTGCATACTATTGACTAGCTGGTTGTGGACAGCCAGCAGATAACAGTTTGTTCATGTGGCTCTCTGGTGTCTACTTTGAATGCGTGTATGAATTGGCTTTGAGAGCTAAAAACACAAAACAAGGGACAGACTCAGGCTATTAAAAATAAAGGCTTCACAATAACTAGAAACTCCAGATTTTTCAAACCAAAGTTTCTACAAATAGATGCACATGTGTGGCATTCTCCAAAATTCTGAACTAAATGTGATGTCAAAGGCACATGAACCATCTTCACAGGACATCACACCCAATTGCACTATGCATGTTCAAATATTAATGTAGAAACAGCAAACCCCACTGTTTGCTAGGCCTTGGAGTCAGGAGGAGAGACCGGATACCATTTCTTTCTTAGGGGAAACTGTATGACTAGCAGCTGACAATGAATGCTTTTTGAAGACCATGGATTGAATCCCACAAAGCGATTGTGCAAATGGAAAGGTCTCTGCTCATGGAATGCAAACTCTCCCTCTCCCCTCTCCCTGCACACGGACCCCAAACTTGCTCTGGAGGGATGGGGGAGAAAACAGGCAGGTGTTTACAGGGGAAAGTTTACTTGCAGAAGTTGTTCTGCTCGTGCAATGACTTTGTTGAATTCAACCCCATGCCTGTTCATCAGGATCAGAAGACTTGTATCAATACACTTCATTCACAATAACATTTATAAGAACTAGAAGTCATTCAGGTTCAATGTCATTTTCTGGCATTACATGCTGCGTTAACCTTATTCATAGCCTGAAACAAGAAGGAAGTTTTTAGCCAATGGTGAAGGAAGCCCTAGATGTGCTGTGAAGCAAGGTGGGAGAGAAAGCCAGGTTTAGGACAGTAGAACTAACCACCCTGATTCAGGATCAGGGATGCTCAAGGTGCCACCACACTAAACTTATTGGTACCTGCTGCCCTCAAAACCATTTGAAAAAACCAGAGTGGACAACCATACTAAACACTTATTTGCTTTCTTGCCCAGTGCATAGATCTCCGTTGTGAGCTAGAGATTCTGAGTGACGAGTACCGCAGCTGCCTTGCCAAGTTACAGCAGTGCCGAGATGAGATCAATCACCCTCAGAGCAAAAAGACCAAAGTAGGAATTCACTCTGAATGCCCCCTTTGTGCTACCTCATACTGTTGATATAGTCTGTTGATAGAGCGTGCCATGTCAGGCATGGGCGTAGCAGGATTTTTGTTGGGGGGGGGGCAGAATCTCAGTTAGCAATGTATTTTTATTTTTATTGATTTGGGAGGGCAGCTGCCCCCCCCCCTACACCCATGATGTCAGGTCAAAATGTGAGTCAGTGGTCTTAGATTTCAGCACAAACTCAAACAATAATGCTAGGACAACCATCGTGGACCAGCAAGATACAGGAAAGTGCAAGTCTTTCAGGTTCACTAGAGTGGTGGGTTTTAGCAGTTCTTGTATTTTATTTATGATAAGTTCCGAATAATCAGTCTTCAGCATCTATGCAGTGAGTCTCATTTGTTGTCTTTGCAAAGTGGGGGGAATATTCTACTCCCCAAAATTCACTAATATCACCGTTCCATGCAAATAGAACCACAGACTTTGTTGGAATAAAATACAAAAGGGAAGTGTAGGAGAGACGTAAGTGTAGCTGATCAAATAGAGGGAGGAATTACAGAGACACATTATACCCTAGTTTGTTTATCTTATCAGATTTCTCTCTTTTTTCCCCCCCAGAGATGGCAGGATCATTGGATTCCTCTCCTCCTGGTAGTGATGGCAACAGCTGTAGTATCCTACTTAATAAATTTTGTACCCTGAGTACACCCTACCTTTAGTTTTGCTTATGTTACTGTTTTTGCATTTGGGCATTCTGAGTTGTCTACAGAGAGTGACTATTTTTGTATCAAACATGTTTTTAATTTCTTACAGAATTTTGAAATTTGCTATCTCCTAAAGGAGTTTGTTGGACTGCTTGGCTTTGTATGTTGCTTCATTTGGCTGTTCTATTCTTTTTAATTAAAAAAAATTTAAAGGCTACAATACAAAGAGTACAGTGTCTGTCTGATGCATCCACCCCCCAGAGGGTTTTGAATGGAAACATCACACAATTGTCCCATAGCTTTGGAAACCTCAAAACCTACAATCCAGCTATGTGCTGTCTGACCATGTAGAACAAGGCTGGGGAACCCATGTCCCATCAGATATTATTGAACTACAACTTCCATCATCCTATACAGTCAAACCTCGGCTCTTGAACGCCTCCGTTTTGGAACGTTTCGGCTCCCAAACGCCAAAAACCCAGAAGTAAATGCTTCCGTTTTCTAACGTTTTTCGGAAGCCAAATATCTGACATGGCTTCCACTTGAGTGCAGGAAGCTCTTGCAACCAGTCGGAAGCCGCGCCTCGATTGTTGAACATTTCAGAAGCCAAATGGGCTGCCGGAACGGATTACATTCGACAACTGAGGTTTGACTGTACCAGTAGTCACACTGGCTGGGAGATGGAGTTCAGCAGCTGAAGAACTGCAGCTTCCCCATCCCAGCCTAGGAGTTGGGACTGGTAAAAACAAAGAAACAAACAGCTGAAATATTTGTGGCCGGGGTTAACAAGGCTTCATTTTGAGAAGACTGAATGCAGGATGGCTTTCCAAATGCAGCTTTATATACCACCTATATATACACTGAGTCTGGGTATAGACACCCACAGAAATTTGCAAGTGGGAGCCTCCTGTCAATGAAGAGGGGAGCTGTATTCCATCAATATCTGGAGGGAACCGTATTGGCTACCCCTGACTCCAATAGAATAAGAGCTGCACCATTTTCCCACTTCCTTCTCTTAAGCAGTGAGTCATACTCCCCAAAATACTTCTCAAATATGGCGTGAGGAAACATTGCTGCATTCCTCTGAATTGCAGCTCCCATTTACAAGGCCACTGCTGCCAGAGCAACGACTTCATTTGTAATACAGAGATCTGCAAAGTCTTTCTGAGCTTTAAAAGCATCCTTGAGATTTTCGCACCACGCGTCAAGGCCTCTTTTCATGACGGGATACAAGAGCTCTGGGATGCTGAAGGAGTAAAAGCGTACTCTAAATTCGTTGCTTATCTTACAGAACGTGGCTTGGACAGTGAACACCCTCAGTGGGGTCAGAGAAAGGCAATTGTCAAAGCTCTTCTGAACAGGGAAACTGTAAGCAGCAGGATAGCCCAGCAAGACACCAAAGAGAGTGCATAGATTCCACTTTGAGCAAAAGACCGCACTGGAGGAAAGCATCTGAGATGTGTCTGCTGCCTGGGCTTTAATATGATTCAGTATCTCTGACAGGTGGCCTTTGATGAGACCCACGTCTTCCAGATCACAAAGGCTAGGGCATGTCCTGGAAGCAGAAACGTCAACAAAGGGGATGTTGTCCTTAAGCAGGATTGTCTCCAACCACAGCAGCATCAGCCCCAAGTTGACAATCAGAACATTTTCAGCTATGCTCAGAATGTGTAGCCGGCATCCAAGCGGATTGATGGTCTGAAGCTGCTGAACGTAGTTTAGGATCTGAGAAGTCCCAGCAGAATTGTAATCGTACAGGAAAGCTGGCTTCAAGCCGGCGGCTACAGCCAGTATCTCGCCAGCGAGGTTCAAGGAGGCTGAGCGGGATAAGACTTTCTTCTTCCCGATTCTGAGGTGTTGGCGGGCTGCAGCGATGAGGAGTTGAGGGAAGGGCTCAGCCATTCTTAACCCTGTGGGTAGAAGTCCTAGACTGGGTTTGCTCAGGGAACTGAATCACCTCATTGCATCAGGCCTTTAACCATCAGCTGCTTCAGCCTGGCTCTAGGAATAAAAATCACAGCAATCAATATAGCTAAAGTAACAACAACCAGTGCACTTTTTATCTTTAGGAAAAAGGGGTCTTGATGAAACTGTGGTAGAACTCAGGCTTTATGAGCATGTGGCCTCATTTAAGCCACAGTAGTTGCATCTTGGAAGTGGAAAATGGGT
This sequence comes from Podarcis muralis, assembly GCF_964188315.1. Classification (NCBI taxonomy): domain Eukaryota; kingdom Metazoa; phylum Chordata; class Lepidosauria; order Squamata; family Lacertidae; genus Podarcis; species Podarcis muralis. The sequence continues at coordinate 64,674,516 of NC_135659.1, forward strand.
ATTACAAAAATGAAAACCGATCAATCAGCCTTGCTATAACAAGGTCTATAAAAGGGATTGAGGACTAAACCACATCCGCAGGCTCTCTGCGCCACTTCAGAACCAAGGACTAGCAAAACAGCCCACCTTTGAACAACCAATAAAAATATTCACCACTTCATCCTAAGATCAACCACTTGGACAGGCATCTCACCATTAATACCTGAATTCTCTGGGTTCACTTCCCCTGCAAAAAAATGTGTGGTGGCGCCTGAAAGACCAACAAGCTTTCCTAACGTTCATTAAACGTTAAATATTAACCTCCGTCTGCGTGTATTATATATGCATGTGACACAGACAGAGGGAAGGGAGGGTAGAGACTCTTGTTAATATGAGGTCAGGAGTCTCAGCGATGGAAGAGATAAGTATGCCACATCCACTATTGTTAGCTATTCAAGAGTTGATAAGGACTTGGGGAAACAATTAAATTAGTGCACATAACATATATAAACAGGACAGGGCACATGAACTTCCATTTGTTTTTTTAACTAGATCTTTTAACTTTACAGTGGTACCTCGGGTTACATACGCTTCAGGTTACATACGCTTCAGGTTACACACTCCGCTAATCCAGAAATAGTACTTCAGGTTAAGAACTTTGCTTCAGGATGAGAACAGAAATAGTGCTCTGGCGGCGTGGCGGCAGCAGGAGGCCCCATTAGCTAAAGTGGTGCTTCAGGTTAAGAACAGTTTCAGGTTAAGAACAGACCTCCGGAACGAATTAAGTACTTAACCCGAGGTACTATTGTACTGCCATTCATATGAGGATCATAAGGTGGTATCAAAACACATAGTAACATAGTAACAAAAACAATACCCCCTGCCACACACACAGTTCAACAGGCCATAGATTGTTTAGTTAGCCAAAGACCTGCGAGAAGAGAGCATTCTGCAAGTAGGAAGCCACCGCAGCAAATGCCTCTTCTCTTGCTGCCACCATCCAGACCTCTCATGGGGAACACTACGAAAAAGGGCCTCAGGTCATCACAGGGTCCGGGTCGGTTCATGTTTGTAATTCTTAAACGCTTAAATGAATAGTGTTTTTACAGGCTCAGTCGCTGGAGCATGAGACTCTTAATCTCCAGGTCATGGGTTCGAGCCCCACACTGCGTTAAAGATTCCTGCGTTGCAGAGAGTTGGACTAGATTGTTTAGGGAAGTTTTTAATGTTTGGTGTTTTATCGTGTTATATTCTGTTGAGAGCCATCCAGAGCGGCTGTGGCAACCCAGGCAGATGGACAGCATACATTTATTATTATTATTATTATTAGTGACCTTTGTGGTCCCTTCCAATTCTACAGTTCTAATGCCCTATTATATTCTGATTTGTAAAGTTACCTGGGAGGAGAAGCCCTAGCAGCAGCCCAATTGCAATGCATGACTTTGGTCTCCTTGTGCATTAAGCCAAAACATTTTATTAGACCCAACGCCTTTCAGAATTAAGCAGCCCCTTCTTGGGGTTGAACTCGCCAGCAATCTCCAAAGATAAAACTTCTGTAGCAGAGGAGAAAAGCCGCAAGAATTTGAAGCCGCGACCACGCCTGAAGGTAATTTCTTAATTCTGAAATTCGGGGCTCTTATCAGAATGTGCTCTTAGCCCCGCTTCCCCGCCCGGCATCCCCTTCCCGCTAGGTGGGAGTGTGCATGTGTGAATGCGTGTGTTGATGAAGCATCCGGCTATGCGTGTTATCTGCACAGGGATGCTGGATCTCCTTCGGTACCCTGAGCAACCGGGGTCGGAGTTCAGGTGCACAGGAGGATTCTCTACCGGAATATGAAGCGACGCCGGGCAGCCGGCCAACTGCTTCTCCCGGGCTCCCGCCTCTCCGCCCTCTGCACGCGCCTCACTCACCTCTCGCCCCGTTCCAGCCCGAGCATGCGCCCTGCCGGGCGAGCGGGCGGCGTTTCCGCTTCCCTCGCCTGAGCGGAGGAGGCGGACGCTGAGTCGGCGGCAAGGGGCACCGTCCGCGTAGGCGGCGGCTCTTAAAGAGGCAGCATCCCGCGGGTCGACGCGCTGCCGGGGCATGTGCAGAGCGCCGGTCTCGTGGACCTGCCCGGGTCGAGTCCGGCGGCAAACAGGAGACGCCCAGCTGTGCAGGTCCGGCCAGTCGGGAGTTAAGAGAAACCAAGGGGAGCTTCTGCCGGCAGGCTCCACCTGCGAAGGTTGGCCCGGGGCATGCGAGTCGCTCTCCCTGGATGGGAAACGTGGCCTCCGAAGTGTTGCTGGACTGCAACTCCCTTCATCCTGGGCGTGGCTGGGGATGATGGGAATCGGAGTCCGGCAGCAACTGCAGTAGAAGACCGGTTTTCTCACCGCTGCAACAAGCCCTTTTTATGGCTGCTGCAAGTTCCACTAGAACTGCTTGGGGACAGGCTGATCGTCTTCATCGCCTTGGTGTCTACGAAATGAAACGTTATCTACCTTTTGCGTTTCTTTGGTATAGGGCAGAGAGGAGGCTAAGTTCTCTCCCGCAGGCTCTCAGGTTTCTGCATGGTTTCTCTTGTAGCATTTACCAAGTACAGTATGTCAGTGTGTTCAAAGACTTTCGCACACATCACCTTAAAGCAGCCCCATAAGGCAAGGCCAGTAGTGGGTCGTCCCATATTGCAGACAGGAAACTTAAGTTGAGAATGAGATAATAGTGGCTTAACTAAGGCCATCTGCCCCACATCTACGACTTTTAAGGCTGCAAACTTAGGCAGATGTACTTGAAACTACATCTCATTGAATGCAGTGGGGCTCATTTCTTCAGTTCACAAGCAGTGAGCTAGTCTATAATAATAATAATAATAATAATAATAATAATAATAATAATAATGCCCTTGACCCAGGGGCAATTCACAACAGAAAAATGAGATGAGAAGACAAAATGCAGAATAAAACAAAACCAAAAAACAACCAACCAGTAAATAATGACCGCTCCCACAAACACATTTTAAAAGACATACAATGTTAAGTAGGATGGCCATCTGTCATGGATGCTTTAGCTGAGATTCCAGCACTGCAGCAGGTTGAACTAGATTACTGCCATCACATAAGGGGAGCACTTCAGGCCTCATATTTAAAAATATATATTTATTCAATCTAGAGCAAATATGAAGTCATTCAATAGCTATTAAAATAGCACTACTATAATGTTAGGGACGCGGGTGGCGCTGTGGGTAAAAGCCTCAGCGCCTAGGGCTTGCCGATCGAAAGGTCGGCGGTTCGAATCCCCGCGGCGGGGTGCGCTCCCGTTGCTCGGTCCCAGCGCCTGCCAACCTAGCAGTTCGAAAGCACCCCTGGGTGCAAGTAGATAAATAGGGACCGCTTACCAGCGGGAAGGTAAACGGCGTTTCCGTGTGCTGTGCTGGCTCCCCAGATGCAGCTTTGTCATGCTGGCCACGTGACCCGGAAGTGTCTCCGGACAGCGCTGGCCCCCGGCCTCTTGAGTGAGATGGGCGCACAACCCTAGAGTCTGCCAAGACTGGCCCGTACGGGCAGGGGTACCTTTACCTTTTTACTATAATGTTAAGAAGCATTTCTGATGCTCTCTATGGACAGTGTTCCCCCACTCACCCAGCTCTCCTGATTGCAGGGCTGAAACCAAACATTTAACCATAGCCTTTTTTGAAGCATTTTTTTGTTGTTGCTATAGCATCATACCAGCAAAGCAGCTGTAAGCAGGTAATCCACCCCTTCACCTTCTCTCTCCTAAAGTAATTAATATAGCATAGTTTTAGGGTTGTATTCAAAGTATTTATTTTATAAAATTTATTGTAAAAAGAACTCAAAAGTGGTTTACGAAAAGATAACAGCCTAAAATCAAGAAAAAATTACAAAGTAGCACTACGGAGAACAGTATGTCAGTGCAAGGATTTTTTCCTGCACAACAGAACATTCTTCTGACCCTCTAGGGTAGCTTTGGGGATGGTGTGGGGTACACAGGGGAGGATGGGAGTCCTGCTGCATCCTTGCACCAACACAGATATTTAAATACCAACCACAGTTCTACATTCCCTTGTCTCCACCGCAAAATAATTGCATTTCGTCCACAACTGCGCACAAATAAAAAATCTTCACACTCTCCATGTGTCTCCTGCAATTGGCTCAGAGGGTTGGGAGAACCCCCAGAACAACACTTTAGGGGGGATAATTCCATCTGGCAAGCTGAAATTCTTGCACAGATGGAATGTCTGTAATAGCATAGCATTGAATTCCACCATAGGGAAACATTTGCAGTACACAAGGTATTTTCCTTCCATTCAATTCAAGATGTTTCAGACAAAATGCTACGTAGGACAGAGCTGAATGCTAGTTTTCTTGGAGGTGCAAGTTAAATATACTTAACTCTTGCTAGTAAAAGAGACATGAAAACGTTATAGTTAACCAGAAACTTTATTATGGGACATTTTAAGGCATTTTCCAGCAGAGGAAAGAAACACGCAAAAATGCAGCCATTTAACCAGTTCAGAACAAAGCTTAGCATTGAAAGCACTGTCATATTTAAAGCCAGCTATATTACATCTCAAACAGTATTCAAATTTCCTAGGTTCCACAATCTTCTTACATCTATGCCAAACAGGTCCTGCACAGAGCAAGCAGGGGGCTTTGGTGCTTTTCCCTATCTTCTAGCAATCTGATATACTTACAAACAATGGAGACTTTTTGGACAAATCCAGGTTAGCAAGGATTAGTCCAACAGAAGGCGCCACTAGTTGCTGTACTGAGCTGCAGCATGCAACGTGGAACTACAATAAAAGCAGCTTCTTGGATTTCCAGTTAACAATTTAGTATCTTCCGAATACCTTAGCTGTACTTCATTTATTGTAAGATCTGGCTCAACTGATTGTTAAGTAACTTTAATAAGAACTATGCCTTTTAAGACTTAAGTCATTATTTTGCACTATTCATCTGTAGTGTATGCAGACAGGAAATACTATCAAATAGCAGTGGAAAATCCAGATAACTTCTCAGTCTACTACTACTTTGCAAAGCAGTTTCACTGAACAGTTAGAATTACAGACACTAAAAAAATGTTTTGCATTAGTTCTAACATTTCACATGTGCCAACAGCACTGGCTATTTTTTATATAAAAAAATATACAGAAACATGCGATTTATGTAATAAATTTGACTGTGTTATCAAGCCAGTGGGTGAGATAAAACTAAGGTGAAAGTGTTTTTGTTAGCCCTGTGAAACTACTTTTTAAAAAGAGCACTTGAACACTGATCACATATACAAAGAAAACTGTGTGTAACATTTAACACACAAATTAAGGCGCAAATTACGGTAAATGCCATTTGATATATTTACATTAATTGAAGAGAAAGACAAATGTTCTCGTCTACATGCATTAATCCAGAGCAGTTTTTGCAAAGTATAAATTTAAAACAGATTATGTTGTACATAATACATTACAGTTGCACTTACTCAAAAGACATTTAAAATTAATTGAAATATAAACACACAATCCATTAATCCAGCTAATTTCTCATTTAGGTAAAACCAGGTCATCACTGTGCTGCAAGGGGCGGGGCCATCTCCATGCTTGGTGGCTGCATTGGCCAGCCTTCATTATGATTTTGCAAGAGGCGGTAGAGTTGCTTCAGCTGAGCAACTATGTTGTCCTTGATATCAGGGGTAGAAATCTCAAGCCGTACACTGCCACTGTCAAAGGAGCGGGTGAAGTCACCAGAGAACATCTCATAGATTATGCGAGCTACAACTGGAATTACCTGTTTGGAAAGAAATTTTGCAGCGTCAATCCAGATGGGATTTTCAATTGTATCCGAAAATAATAAGCTAAAAGCTCAAGTAGAAGGTATAACAGCAACACACACAAAAATTTTCACTCTTGCATTCATTTTCATTTTGAGTCATTATTAGTCATGATAGAAGAAAGATAGGATAAGGATGTAAGATAAATAAAAGAACATATGTTCTCACAATGCGAGCAGAGTAGATGCACTGGTAACAATTCTGAAATGCCTACCAATTCAGGATGTTAGCTCCAATCATCTGTAAAAATCCAGGCCTCAGATAAAACATTTGGCCCACATGGTCTGCACTGCCTTTCAGGTAGAATTGGTTGCAGACAGATAGGATGCTAATGCAGCCAAGATGAAAGAGCAGTAGTATGAACTACTGCACAAACTTATTCAATTATTCTTATGGTAGCTGGGGACCCAGTTGACCTGTTAGCTAAGAAAATGCCTATCACTGATGGAATCACTGTCCCTTCGTGGGCAGGTTCTAGCCTGGGGGTGCTCCTGGACCTGTCGTTACTCCTAGATTCTCAGGTGGCAGCTATGGTCATTGGCCATCTACAGTGATACCTCGGATTAAAAAACACCTCAGGTTACAAACGCTTTGGGTTACATACTCTGCTAACCCAGAAGTGGTACCTCGGGCTAAGAACTTTGCCCCAGGATGAGAATGGAAATCGTCTGGTGGCGGCAGGCGGCCCCATTAGCTATAGTGGTACCTCAGGTTAAGAACGGACCTCCGGAACAAATTAAGTTTGTAATCAGAGGTGCCACTGTATTGACATGGATTGGTTGGCACAAACACATTACGCCTATTCCATAACACTGAAACCAGTTTGTTTCAGGGCAGAATTCAGAGGTGCCAGTTTTTGGTGGTTTTGTCTTGTCCTAAGCAACTCAAGGAGTGCCTTCTCCCAAACACATACAGATACACAACCCAGAGGGCCATATTCATGAGTTTTGACCTCAAGATCTTTCTTTGAGGAAGGCAAAGTTGTTATCTATCCGGCCGAGGCTATTTACACAGATGTTCCAAGTTGCCAGGTGGCTCTTCCAGGGGACATCCACGTTCTCTTCCCTGATATTTTTTTATTCTCTTGGGCGTTCAGGCATTAGTGGAAAGACTATGCTTTTAGGTAGTTTTAAACCGCTATTACTTCAGTTATATTTCCCCCTGTTTCGTATGAATGGTTTTTATTTGTATTTTAAAGTGCTGTAAAACCTTTTCATTGGAAAGGTGGTCTATAAATATTGCAAATAAGCGTGTCTGTGTTGTGGATGAACACGCCAGTGCTGAAACTGGTATCAGTACAGTCGTTCAACACTATAAGAACCCCAGCTTTCAAATATCGAGGCTGCCCCAAGTCTTAAATGTTTGTAGACAATGGACTTCCAGTGGCCAGGGCTCTAGAGTCACACATTTTTCTTTGCATTGTCCACGCCTGATAGAAGCAGAATGCATGCTAATGTGTACATTTACATCGGCTGCTGAATTAAAGTTTCTGGGTTATAAAATGGCACATAGTTATATCTTGTGAAAACTAGGAGTCAACTAAATGTTCTCACAGTAAGTTCTGACAATTAACGCTCCTTAGTAATTCATTGTTCTCTTACCTGAACAACAATCAGTTTCCTGTCTTTGGATTTTCCATCTGGCCATTCTTCCCCAAAACAAAAGTAGATCTCAAATGGGGGTTGTTTAGCAATCTGTCCTTTCTGATGAGCAATCAGTTCTAAGCAGGAGGGAAAGCAAAGCTTGTGATGTACAACTCTATTTCCCACATATTGGATGCAACACTATTTCCCACATATTGCCTCTTCTAGTTCAAAACCCAATTCTCCTACACTCTTTTCTATCTTCTCTCCCATAATCTTTTTGTCTAGAGATGCCATAATGATATTAGCTATCAATGCTGTTTTCCCTTTGACCCTGTATACTATAACAAATATAAGGGATGCCACTTCACTGACCATAGGCGAGAACGTCAACCACAGCTATGCTTCCTGATGATTGATTCAGGGCAAAAAATAAAGGAAGAAGCGAGAATTGCTTCTCTTCAACCAGCTATGTTAGAGCACAACAAACATCGAACCAATGCCCATTCACTAATGCCTGCATGCAAACACTATAAGGTGCACATTGTGAGCCCAGCAAGTTCTGCACAAATTGTTATCTGCATCATACCAGTAACACCAGACACAGCCCCAGGTGACTTAACCGGTTGGGACCCAATCCCAATGGGCTGCAGTACCATAATCGGGTATACAAAATGTTTCAGGGATTAAAAAGAACATATTGGCTACTCTGTGATGGTGACCCAAGAGCATTATAATTACTCACCACTCAAGAATGTTTCCAAGCAGAACACCTTGACTTTTTTTTGTCTTTCAATCAAGTTTGGTGTGGTGCCAGAAGGTGCGCACGGTCCAGACCAATACACTTTGCACTGGCAAAGCCTGATAGCATAAATAGCATGGCCACTGACTTCCAGGATCAGCCCCCTGTCCATGACATCAAGCAGACGGCTTGTGAAGAGCTTTTGCTTTTCATTGGTGATCTGTTCCGGTGCTGGAAACTTTACTTGTTCCAAATTGATAGGACCAAAGAGTTCTTCTTGATCTGGCATTGGACCCAGTTCTCCATAGAAAAGTCTGCAGCCCTGGGGATTGCTCACAGTCATTGTTGGCCCAAACTCTTTGCCTCGATACTCAAACTTGATTTCAAGGTCTGTCACTTGATTAGAAGGATATATTGTTAGAATATCAGACACTGCAACAGGATCCATAATTCCAACAACCTGCATTGTCTATCATAGCACTTTTTTAAAAAAAAAAGTTTTTATTTATACTTTTCAAATGTATACATTTCATTAATTTTACAATCATTTTAACATTTCAAAGTTTGACTTCCTTCCTCCTCTTTCTGTGGTTCCTTAAATTTATTTTTTAATATCTTCTGCATATCCAAATTCATTTTATTTGCTCATATAATTATCTACTTTAAATATAAACTCTTATGAAACTGCAGGTTATTACAATAATCCTGCCAGTGTTTTTAATCTGTTTGCAATTTATCTGTAAATATTCAATAAACCATTTCCATTCTTTTATAAAAAGTTTGTTATCTTGATTTCTTATTCTTCCGGTTATCATGGCTCTTTTTTAGGGCTGAATGAAATTTGCACAGAATAGGGGCAGAATTATTAGTCTTCCTTACAAGTGCCAAGGAAACCAAGAGCCAACTCCCAAAGTCAGGGTGATCACAAGATAACACCAAATAACAGCAGCAGTACTTCATCTATCGCAGAGAGGCTTGCTCTTCACACGAATGCAGCACTGATCAGTAGACACAAACTTATCAGTTGGTATGGCTGATCACGACCACCTCAAGCTTCTTCTTACACAAGCTTCTAGTGTAAGAAGTTACTTCTGACACACACTATTCCAAATTCAACAGCAGGTTCCAGCTGGTTTTCTTTTGTTCATCTGCTGATGCCAATGAGTACATTACATTTTCAGACACAGAAGCCTCTCTGGGCTACCCCAATCTAAACAGAAATAACTGCAGGGGGGAAACAGCACACGTTCAGCATGTTTTTGCAATATGTAGTATACTCCCTATGTGGACTTTACATGCACACAACAATCTAGATGTATCTAGCGACATAGTCAACAGACAGACTTACTTGGAAGAGAATTAATCCAGACTTCAGGAGAGCTGAACATATCATGGGGCATAACCGGAGGAGGCATAGGCATCTCAATGTCTTCAGGTTCATTCTTTGGCCACGCAGCTTCAGGGCTGCAGGTCTCCACACTGGTGGGTGCCATTGGGGAATCTAAGCATAAGTAGTACATTTTATGTAAGCTAGACTGGTGACTGGGGGTGGCCGCTGGGACCACACAACACCGGTCCTGAGAGATCTGCATTGGCTCCCAGTACGTTTCCAAGCACAATTCAAAGTGTTGGTGCTGACCTTTAAAGTCCTAAACAGCCTCGGTCCTGTATACCTGAAGGAGCATTTCCACCCCCATCATTCAGCCCGGACACTGAGATCTAGTGCTGAGGGCCTTCTGGCGGTTCCCTCATTGCAAGAAGTGAGGTTACAGGGAACCAGACAGAGGGCCTTCTCAGTAGTGGCGCCCGCCCTGTGGAGCACCCTCCCATCAGATGTGAAGGAAATAAGCAGCTATCTTCTCTTTAAAAGCCATCTGAAGGCAGCCCTGTTTAGGGAAGTTTTTAATATTTAATGCTGTATTATTTTTAACACTCGATTGGGAGCTGCCCAGAGTGGCTGGGGAAATTCAGCCAGATGGGTGGGGTATAAATAATAAATTATTATTATTAGTAGTAGTAGTAGTAGTAGTAGTAGTAGTATTATATCCTGAAGGACTGCTGACATTTTTAAAATTACACAAGATGTCACTCGGACACTTCTCATACTGGAATGGCAAGCATAGCTCAACTACTTTATGTGGCTAAGAATTTAACCTTCTACCAATGGTAATTTATCTTCCTTTTCATTCAGTCTGACAAAAAAGAACTTGAAAGCTTGGATACTCTGGCTTGTGTCCAGAGGTTTCCATCAGCTGAATGGAGAGGAAGGCAACTTTTGTTCATTCCGACTCCCTCTGCAGCACCTCCCACACTGCTCTAAAAAGTCCCGCAACCCTCTGAAGCGGTTTGGAGCTGGTGGTCAAAGGAGTTGCAGGAGAAGGGAAGAATCAACAGAAATAGTGTTCTTTGTTCTGCTGCCGGAAGCCTCCACTGGATCAAAGTGCCTTCAATCAGCAAAGGAACCCCAGTGGTTACAACTCCCCCCCCCCCCCAGTAAGTAATATCTTGGTAAGAAGCAAGAATGCAGCTTGCATTATCTAGCTCCAAGCACAGTAATGACGTGATATCAGCACTAATTGCACGCTCTCGATCAATAGACTTTTCCAACCAAGGCTTCACCTTTAGCCCACACATGCAATTGGGGACCCACTTAATTTTTTGCCATACATTTGAATGGTGGTTGTGCTGCTGCATGCCAGGTCAAACTGTGACCCAGCAATGGGTCCCAGCCCATGAGTTGAAGACCACTCTAGACAGTTCATTTCCCAGGTTTTTAACAAATGACTTGAAAAGCACTGGTGATCAAGATGGTGCAACTGCTATGCCAAGAAAGGGTGGGTGGGGATCCATGGCTCATACTTCTGTAAATTGTAGTGAGGATATCTAGGAACTTGGTTTATAAAGTTGCATTTATAAAGCAAGCGTGTCACAGTCAAAAGGACTGGAAAACAAAATCCCCTATCCAGCAGATGCCCTAGGGCCAGGTTATAACTGTTCACTAAAACTGCCAATTCCAACTGACCTTAACATTGAACTATCAATTTGCCTCAATTAGACATTAGCCCTGGGAAAATTAAAAAAGCCCCCTGCAGATTGGGTAAGTTACCTATGTTTAACCATTTATAATATGAACGTAACAAAAAATGCAATACTTATAACAATACATAAGAAAGGAGATATAACCTAATCCTCTCCAGTGCAGCCCCCTGGATCCTGCAGAGCACATTTAGGGGTGCAGGGAGAGGAAGGTGAAGTCCCACTATGCAAGCAGAAAGCCATTTGCACAATGTTGGATTCTACCCACTGCTGTGGAATCCAACAGCAGCTCTGAGTGGTTAGTGCTTTGCCTGGGAAAATCAACTTCCCAGTTCTGAAGTTAATTTAATAATGTATGGAGCATGGAAGAACTGCTAGAAGACACATTGGGACCCCCTAAAGTCCTGATATGGCCACAGGAGTTCTCACTTAATAATTTACCCCATCTTTCTGTACAAAATATACTCAACAACTTATGCCTGGCATTCCTGCTGTAAAAAGTATAGTATCTTGGAAATAATTGGCAAGGTTAATCAGAAGCAACTTTCTTTACTGAACACAATGGTCAATGCCCTCAGATTTCTCCAGTGTAATTCTAACATCACAGCCAACATGTCCCAACTTGACCTAAAATGTCTTTCAAAGTGTACACAGAAAAAGAAAGATCAGTCTCTAGGCCTTTTGCAAACTTACTGAAGGAAAACTCCCCCCTATGCAATAATAAGTGAACTCGCCTATCACTTCTAACTGAACAGTTTACTAGATAGTAAAATATGTACCCCATTATGAGATCAAAGAATTAATATTGGTAGAGATGCACCAGACAGACAATTAGATTGCAAGAGAAAATAAACATTTTAAAAAGGTTCATTGAATGAAAAGTGTATACTATAAAATGCACCATAATAAACACCATTTGTGGATTAGTAATATTATTTCAAAACACATCACCATCAAAATATAACTTTAAACAAGGTCTGGTTCTTGGGAAACTTATGCAAATGTGTCTGCTGAGACAATATTACTGTTAAAACCTGTTAAACCAGAACCACACTCCAAGGAACAGACTTACAAAGCTGCATCATCATTATAGGCTACACACTGGGCAAAAAGGTGTGTCTGCTCTTGCTACATTGTGGGAATTAACCCTCTTATTAGAATGCTAGCTAAGTGACTGTCACAGTGACTTGTGAGGTCTTGGCATAGTGCCAAGGTTGAATCCTGACAAGACAGAAGTACTGTTTTTTGGGCACAGGGGGTGGGCTGGTGTGGAGGATTCCCTGGTCCTGAATGGGGTAACTGTGCCCCTGAAGGACCAGGTGCGCAGCCTGGGAGTCATTTTGGACTCACAGCTGTCCATGGAGGTGCAGGTCAATTCTTGTCCAGGGCAGCTGTCTACCAGCTCCATCTGGTACGCAGGCTGAGACCCTACCTGCCCGCGGACTGTCTCGCCAGAGTGGTGCATGCTCTAGTTATCTCCCGCTTGGACTACTGCAATGAGCTCTATGTGGGGCTAACCTTTGAAGGTGACCTGGAAACTACAACTAATCCAGAACGCGGCAGCCAGACTGGTGACTGCGCGTGGCTGACGAGACCATACAACACCGATCCTGAAAGACCTATATTGGCCCCCAGTACGTTTCCGAGCACAATTCAAAGTCTTGGTGTTGACCTTTAAAGCCCTAAATGGCCTCGGACCAGTATACCCGAAGGAGCAACTCCACCCCCATCGTTCAGCCCGGACACTGAGGTCCAGTGCTGAGGGCCTTCTGGCGGTTCCCTCCCTGCGAGAAGTTAGGTTGCAGGGAACTAGGCAGAGGGGCTTCTCGGTAGTGGCACCCGCCCTGTGGAATGCCCTCTCATCAGATGTCAAGGAAATAAACAACACTATCTGACTTTTAGAAGACATCTGAAGGCAGCCCTGTTTAGGGAAATTTTTAATGTTTGATTCTATTTTTTATATTCTGTTGGGAGCTGCTGCAACAGCCTGTTGCCCCACTTGGAACAGCATCATTGCAACCAAAGGGGAAGGCACAAATATCTCTCCACACCCTGCCCCAGTCGGCCTCACAGCTCTCAAGGGCCCAGTTCAACCCATGACAGCAGCACAGATTTCAAGGGAATGGCCTTTTCCTTCACACCTAGCTAGCTTTTGGACAGCTAGACCACACTAAACATGTGTATGAACATATCAACACAGAACAATAGGAATATTTCAGTTCAGACTAATCTTGTACTTCTCATATAGCGCAGACTTTGCCTTTCTCCTTTTGCCATTTTCTGCAGCGTACTGGTCAAGCAACTGCTAGCCGAGCTGCAATCCAGAGATTTTTAAAAGACTGTTTTCTGAAAGCATGGTTGCTTCATATTGTAATAATGAAGTGAAAAATGCCATTTAAAAGATAGGGTTTGATGTGCACTCTATGCCAGAGTCTATCTACTAACCATTGATATTAAGAAATGGAAAGGTATCCTGAATTGCTACATGAGATTGAGGCTGGTTTAATTCATCCTCATCTTCATCATCAAGCTCATTATCCTTCTCATCCCATGGAGCGGAACCAGTAGAACCTGTAGGAAAAGTGCAGTTGGAGAATTAGCAAGTAATATGGAATTTTATCAACTGAAGAGAATAAAGAAGTGGAATGGACATTTGTGTCACCCACAGAAGTTACACAGAAAAATTCTACTAGTAGCACTGTGTACAATCATCTCTTTCCTGTGGCTTTTTATTCAAAGTACTGTTTGCTTTGCTTCATAGCTCCAGAAACAGCACCAGAGCCAATAGTCTTTTCATGCTTCTCAGTTTATGCATGGAAGACATATAGCACGAAGCAACTCTCTCCCAGCCCTTGTACTATCCAACCAGAATCCCACAACCGGCCTCATCCAACCTCTCAGCTGGTTTGGACAAAGGTGCACAGAGGGCCAGATGAACATTTAGCTGATCCCAGAACCTGCTAGCCTTCTGCATCCAACAGCTAACTCCAAAAATGTTTCTACCAGGTACACATACATGTGCCCAGTGAGGTCCATTTCTTTCAATGGTAAACATGCAGGAGAAATTCCCAGTGAATTTCATTTAATGAAACACTCATTTCTGGAAGAATGGAATTTTAAAGACTGCCATCTTATTAGAATGCTTGCTTAGGGACAATGTGCAAAAGAGGGAACAAGGGAAAGGAAGGCCATGAAGAACTGAAAGCCCTTAAGCCCAGACACCATGCCTTTCCCCTCTTGCTTCTGGCTTTTAGTAGCATGCACCTGATCTTCAAAGCTTTCCCCTGAAATCTTTTCTCTTTTAGACTTGATTAAAAACAAAACAGAAAGCTGAACAATTAATAACATCCCTGTGTTGAATGCAACCTTGACTAGGCAGAACTGTCACCTACAGTTCACTTTGTGTTAGTTACGTTGCACAAATGAGAAGGTGAAATGCTTACTCAATTAAAAACGAGTTACCCAGCAGGAGTCACTAACAACATAGCATCATGGCATATAGAAGACTTCCTGTTACCAGGCTTCCTTAAAAACCAACAGAATCACTGTGCATCTCACCTGGATTAATTATTGCTCCCTGGGATTGTGGAATGTCACACACTTCATAAATTTTAATAGGATTCATTGGCACCTCTTTGGTGCCATCGTACATCAGGTTGAATTCCCGGCTTTTATTGAGAGCACACCGGAGCTGGGCTTTCCATTTCGCAGGGTCAGGATCATCAACTCCTTCCTGATACTTTCCTGTTTCCACAGCCCAGGCCTGGGAGCAAAGTACATCATGCTCAGTTAAGTACTGTCATCATGCCAGCTAATGTTGAATCATGCTACCAAACAAACTTGCATTTATCACATAAGTCTAGGCAGTAAATACTTAGTGCAGCAGCTAGTCAGCCAGACATGACTGGCACTGTTTTCCCCCTCCCCAACACAAACAGACAAAAGCAGCACAAATCATTTTAGGATTATCCAAACCAATTTTTTATGCATGGTATGACAGACCATTCCAATAGAGGCCACCCAATTGTGTCTAAAGGAACCCAATCTAATGGCAAACCAGGCTCTCATTTATTTACTTATTTGTATGTGGAATTAAGGTCCCAGATTTATCCTGGTAACATTATTTATTAATTTTCTATGCCACCCTTCATCTGAGGATCACAGGGCAGTTTACAATCTAAAAACAAAAAAATACATAACAGAGTAACAAACAACACTCTCATATAAAAGGCCATAGATTGTTTACTTAGCCTGAAAGAAGAGGAATGCTTTTGTCTGGTGCCTAAAAATATGTAAGGAAGGTACCAGGCAAGCTACCACAGGAAGAGCATTTCACAGGTCACCACAAAAGCATGGCTTTGCTCAATAATCTTCTAAGAAAATCTCTTAACACAGAAAATTTGTAAAATTCTCCTTAAAACAGTAGCCATTGCTAATGCCTAGGAGTTTGCTTCCAGAACGTATAAAATGATCTAAAATAATTTCTGCATCAAATTCAGTTCAGTCTGAGAACCAAAATATAAACAGTTCATCAGAACAAGGTCAAAAACCAACAGCAATAAACCAGAAGAGCCTTGTGCAGTGCAAGTCTATGCAGGTTTACGGGACTCAGCTGGCATGCTGTAGGACTCTTAACTTGAGAAGAGATGAAGACTTAAGAAGTAGATAACTAGAACCTTGATTCTCAGAAGGGAAGCCACTAAAGAGCTACCTTCAAAGAGAAACAGTCAACAACCAGATAAAGGACAGGAAAATCAACTCTGCAGGAGCACAGAGTACACAGAGTGATGATAAGGCAAAAAGCAGCTGATTGGGAGGGAGGAAGCTGTATCCCACAAGTCTTCTTCTTCTTCTTTGGCGATCACTCGTAGCCGAGTAAAATTGTCTTCCAGAAACACAATTTTAACAGTGAGTCCATAAGTGACTGTGGAGGCCAATTCTGGACCCACACATCCTTCCACAGTGGGGACATTGGTTCCCGGGTAGGAGTTGATCACGGTGTGGATTTGCCAAACATGCCTTCCTCTTAGCACGTTTCTCCCTTGCATTTTGAGTTTGAGTGTCTTCAAAGACCATGACACCATTGGTAAAGGCTGTTCTCCAGCTGGAGCACTCGCAGGCCAGTGTTTCCCAGTTGTCGGTGTTTATACTACTTTTTTTAGATTTGCCTTGAGACAGTCTTTAAACCTTTTCTGTTGACCACCAGCATTACGCCAAAATTATCAGTCTCTTTAAAAATGTGACAGAACTGATTGCAGAAACTATAGAGGCATCTCTCTATCCCACAAGTACTTGAAAGATGAATGATTTAAATAGAACAGCCCCTTTCACATTGCTTTGCCACAGTATTTCCCAGTACAAGTCGTATTATGATCTGAGTACACATTCATGGTGCTGCATATCTCTCTTCACAGCTCTAGGATCATATTTGCTTTAAAAGCACAGCTGACCAATTTGATCCCATGGTAACTAAAACACCATTTAATAACAGAATACAGTGGCATGCCATGATGTCCAAGTTTAAAGCAATTGCTATCACATGAACAAAACAAATGAACACTAGGAAATGCATTAGCCTTCTAAACGGAAGAAGTGGAGGCAAATGCATATTCATTTGCAGCAGTGATCCTCCTGGACTATGAAGCAGAAGGTGCTGGCAAACAATGGTCTTAGCTGCTGCAAGTCACCTGTAATACTTTTTATTACATTTGCATCCCACCCTTCCTCTAAGGAGCTCAGGATGGCAAATAAGGGTGGGGTTTTTTTCTATGTTATCCCTGTAATAACTCCGTAAGACAGTATAATGATTGACCAAGGTTAGTGCATGGCTGAACATGAATCTGGATTTCACCAGTCCATGACTACTAGTTCATCTACACTGGCTCTCCAAAGCGGAATGGAATTATTTCATTACCTTAAAAATTGTGTTCTCCTCTTCATGTTGAGGGCTGTGCCGAGTTGCATGCTTCCAAGGGATCTGAAATCGCTTTGCAACCCTGTTAAGCCATATGAGACCGGGATACATACCACTGTCTACCTGAGCTACCAGCCAGGGTTTCAATCGAACTCTCCGTGGATGTAACGCCATTATCTGGAGTGGGGGGGAAAGCAAATGCAAATAGCATTTCATTTTCTAGATAACAAAGCAATAGAAACCAATTGTGGCTGCTTTAAACACCATGCCAACTCCCTGAGTTTTGTTGAAGGTGTGGGAGGGGAGAATCCAGTCAACTTAAACTTATCAAGATAAGCTTGGAAATACTAGCTGAACTCAGGTGAGCATAGCCCCCCAAAATATAAATAAGAATTCTAATTTAAAATCTCGGCCTTTATCCATTTTTAATACACTGAGGACACCAATTCTAAGATGGGATAGAACAGCTGAACAAATGGGACTAAGTTGTATGGTACAGTTTTAGTTTTAGTTTTTAACTAACAAGACCACAACTAGATACAGCAACATATCTGTGGCCTCTAGCCCCTCCAAAATTGTGTCTGCTTCTTTCTTCCTACCAGTAACATCTAGGACACTTTACTTTTGTCACTGCATCACAGTGTGGCGCATGTCTCTGAAACAGACCATTTGAAAGCAGCAGCCACACAAAGGAACACATGGAAATGGTTTATACTACCCATGCTGATAAATTAATGCTAAGCCATGGTAGAACAATACACTGGGCTCCCCCAGCCAGCTCGTTAAATAGTATGAATCAGGAATCCTGGCTTAAAACAAACTCTGCTTAAACCCATCAGCTTCATAGGTCATGGTCTGAAGTTGACTTGCTTTGAAATGGCAGTTCATCTGTACATTACATGTGGCTTCGTTCACAGATCGGTTAACTATGGTTTACCAGTACTGCACAAAGATGTAGGATTCCAGAGAGTAGCTTAAATTCACCTTGTTCCTTTGTGGTCTTTTTTACTCTTGCACCGCACTGTGCTAAGTAAAGATTGGGCGAAGCGTTTCATCCAAACCAGGCTCATCCAAACAATGTACAGGTCATATGGCTAGCTAGAAGAGAGCCCAGGTTCAGACAGCACAGTCAGCCAAACCTTGGCTATGTTTAGGGGGTGGAAAGACCAGGAAGGAACAAAGCAGCTGCAAGCTTCTTCCAGCAGCCGGCACATTTGTGCAATCCCAGTAAGTCTTTGTTTTGCTTACTGTGGCTTGTAAACCAGGCTAATCAGTAAGAACATTGGTCTATCTTGTCAACGCTGGAGTTCTCTAGGGTTCTAGATAGAGGAGCCTATACTAGACCTACCTAGGGATGCTGTGGGGTTCAAATTGGGATCTTCTTCATGTGAAGTATGTGGCCTACCACTGAGCCCTTCTATCTAGGACACATGTAATCCCAGCCTTATTCTGCTCCAAGAAGAAATGTGAATAATAATAATAATAATAATAATAATAATAATAATAATAGGTCTAATACAGGGATGAGGAACCTGAGGTCCTCCAGATGTTGCTGGACTATATAATTTCCATCATCTGCAACCAAGGACTGATGGGAATTGAAGTTCAACAACATATGGAGGAACACTGCCTCCCCATCCCTGGCCTAATAAATGTGTACACTCCTTAGAAATATGCCATAGATTGTGTCTCTGTTTTTATGTTCCTGTTTTAATATTTTATTTTTGTACACAGTTTATAGAGATTTTTAAATATTAAGTGGTTTAGAAATGCTTTTAAATAAAACGAATTAGCCAGAAAGGGCACCGTAGCACAGGCAGCTGCAATAACATGTTTACTTGCCCTGGGTTAGCTTTCAGCTATGAAATAAACAATCAACATAAATATAACCAGAGTGATGTCACAATAATGTTAAGAGATCTGCACCAATGGATACAGCCGATTATTTCAAGTTGCTGCAAACTTCCTCACTCTTTTCAGTTTCCTTCATTTCCCTGGGTCTAATCTCTTCTCTTCTGCAGCACCCCCTGTTTCAACCTCCGTTTTCTAAGACGCCCTCTGGCCCTCTTGCTTTTTCTGCTCCTCCCATACCCAGAAAATCATCACACCACCACCACATCAAAAATACTTAATTTTTTTGGAGCACATGGTTGAAACATTTTCATTAAATATTATACTTCTGGAAGTGCTCCTCATAGATAAAACACGTTTTTGAACTCTGAACCAACACCCTTTTTTCTGATTGTTCTTACAGCATGCTTTTTCTTCAGAATTAGTCATCATAATATTAAATACTCATCAATGCAGTCAACTAAAGCATCCATTACCAGAGCATGATGCTACACAGCAGGGGAGGAACATATGATCCACAGCAAGTCAACAGCTCCATCATTAAAGAAACAGAACTACCAAGCAGCAATGCCTTATAAAAAGGTAAAGGTAAAGGACCCCTGACAGTTAAGTCCAGTCAGGAACGACTCTGAGGTCACGGCACTCATCTCACTTTACTGGCTGAGGGAGCCAACGTTTGTCCGCAGACAGTTTTTCCGGGTCATGTGGCCAGCATGACTAAGCTGCTTCTGGCGAAACCAGAGCAGCACACAGAAATGCCGTTTACCTTCCCACCGGAGTGGTACCTATTTATCTACTTGCACTTTGATGTGCTTTCGAACTGCTGGGTTGGCAGGAGCTGGGACCAAGCAACGAGAGCTCACCCCATCGCAGGGATTCGAACCACCGACCTTCCTAGGCTCAGTGGTTTAGACCACAGCACCACCAGCGTCCCCAGCAATGCCTTATAGTCAAGTGCAAAAGTAGGGCCTTACACTCAAAGTATGATTGGGCTTTTAGACTTCATGTGCCAATGCAGAAGATTGAAGTTCCAATGCAAAGACACCATCCACCACTGCAAAATCTTAAGGAATCAGTGGACAGACACCCAGTCACCCAGTAATGAATCCCTGCAACTGCTCAGGTGTAGTGCCAGAGCTGCAGTGGTACATCAACAGGTGACATCATAGCCCAAACACACATAAAAGCAATAAGGAAACAGACAACACACACAGACAACACACACACAGAACAAAGCTCATTCCCCACTAAAAATCAACCCTATAAGAGCAGAAAACTAACACAACAGCAAATATGACAGACAAGAGGAAAAATAAAGGGATCAGTGGTGAAGAGGAATGGTTAAAAAGGACAAAAGACAGAAGAGAAAGAAGGTCAGCTTCCTCATTAGGCTGTTGGCCATAGTGTAAAGACAAAGCATCCAACACATGATAAATAGTACCACCATTACAGCATAGTCATTATTTGTGACTATGATCACTAGAGAATCTTTGAACAGCAGCAGCTGGGATAGTCAAATCAGCAGCAGAAATATCTAAGGCCTTGCCCCCACTTCTGCTCGTCCAGTGTCTAGAAAGAACGGGTCCAAACAGTTTTCCCCTTGCCCTGCTCCTTTCCCACTCTCTAGCTTTAAGCCAGAACAAACTGCAATCCACGGAAAACCCAATTGCTGTTTGCTCCAACTGACCACTAAAGAGTGTTTTTTCCCAGGGAAAGCAGAAGGATAAGAGGAACCTGGCGAAGGGAAGAAAGGCTGAGCCATGCAGAGGCCAGAAGCGGGGGGGAGGGGGCAACACTGGAGTGTTTACAAATCCCATTTAATGCCTTGAGGTCATGACACTGAATTGATGTGAATGGTGTTCCTGGTTCCTGAAGGGACTAGGGGCACAGGTGGTCTTTTCATCATAACTGGATGAAGGAATTGATGGGATGCCCATCAAATCTGCAGATGACACCAAATTGGGAGGTGTAGACTACGACGCAGAAGACAGAATCAGGATTCAAGATGACCTTAATGGATTGCAGAGCTGGACC
This sequence comes from Podarcis muralis, assembly GCF_964188315.1. Lineage (NCBI taxonomy): Eukaryota > Metazoa > Chordata > Lepidosauria > Squamata > Lacertidae > Podarcis > Podarcis muralis. Next base: position 64,695,476 of record NC_135659.1, read on the forward strand.
AAAACTAACAGAATGAATTCTGGGCACCACAATTTAAGAAGGATATTGACAAGCTGGAACGTATACAGAGGAGGGTGACCAAGATGATAAACAGTCTGGAAACCAAGCCTTGTGAAGAATGGTTGAGGGAGTTGGGTATGTTTAGCCTCGATAAGAGGAGACTGAGAGAAGAAACAACAGCCATCTTCAAATATCTAAAGGGCAGTCACATGGAAGATGGAGCAAGCTTACTTTCTCCGGCTTTGTAGGGTAGGTACTGAACCAATGGCTTCAAGTTACAAGAAAGTATTCTGACTAAACATCAGGAAGAACTTTCTGATGGTAAGAGCTGTTTAACAATGGAATGGACTCCCTCGGAAGGTGGTGGACTCTACTTCACTGGAGGTTTCTAAGGAGGTTGCATGGCCATCTATCATGGATGCTTTGGTTGAGATTCCTACTTTGCAGGGGGTTGGGCTAGATGACCTTTGGGATCCCTTCCAACTCTACAATTCTATGGTTCTTTGAAGCCATAAGACATAGGGATCATATATTTTCAATTACTCTCCCAAACCACTATTTTTAAAAAGAACCTTGTGTTTATTGTTTATTATTTTTCACTTATTGTCAGATGCTTTGGAGACCTGATTTCTGCAAAAAGATGGGATGTGTATAAATTTAAATAAGCAGATTGCTATTGTTATTCTGTTAGCCACAGTAGCGAAAATGACAATCAATACAAAAAAACAAACAGAGGCATTCAAGAAACTGACTGCAAACCTTTACAGCAGGCATGTGCGGCAGCAAACACAGTTTCTCCAGCTACATGCAGTATAAGTGAAATGGAGTGCATAAGTTAACTACAGATCAAGACACAAAACACTTTATTTGTAGGCAGTGCTCGCCAAACACCTTGCAAGAAGCCAGCCAGAGCGGTTGCCACACAACTCCTCATTTTTCCTGCAACAGGCTAACAGATACATTGCTTTCGTGAGACACTTCATCAGAAGCATGTGTTAATGTCAGCATCAGTTATACCATGAGAGAAGGGAGGAAAAAAACGAGGGCAGGAAGGAATGTGAAGCCAAACAATGTAAAAGATTACCATGCAGAGCACAAATGAAAAGGTGATCCGGCCAGACTAAGAGATGAAATCATAGTAGGCGTGACTTACTCTCAACCGGTGATGAATTGGCAAAGGAAGATTAGTCACATGTATAAGCACCTAAAGAGGGACAACAATTTTCTGTAGGGAGCTAGCCACTCCCAGTCTCTTATGTGAACCCAAGTCTGATAGTTTCAGTTTTGTAAATGAATTCCTACAGCTGTGTGCTGGAATCTCCTTTTAAAGGTTTTTGCTAGTGTGGCACAATGACGAAGACATAATAGACATAATGTATATGCATAATTGTGCATGAAGATAAAGGGTATCCTCTGTCCCTCTTGCTGAAATGCAGCTTCCCTCCTGCTCAAATACCACTTTTTAAAGAAAAAAGGTATTTCTGTAATAGTCAGTTATTGTTTATTTTAGCCCAGACAAAATTTGACCATATGCAAATTTGTCCCAGCCTTTTTAAAAAGGTGATTTCCATTATTACAGTGAAACCAAATATATCCTGAAGCATATTTCTCTGACAACAGCAACTGATCACAAGCCCTATCATAAAAAAGAAAAGAAAACTTCCTCACGAGAGCTAAGGAAGTACCGTAGAGCAGTATCCAAAGTACAGTGGTACCTCGGGTTACAGACGCTTCAGGTTACAGACTCCGCTAACCCAGAAATTGTACCTCCGTTTAAGAACTTTGCTTCAGAATGAGAACAGAAACCGTGCGGCAGCAGCATGGTGGCAGCAGGAGGCCTCATTAGCTAAAGTGGTGCTTCAGGTTAAGAACAGTTTCAGGTTAGGAACGGACCTCCAGAACAAATTAAGTTCTTAACCCGAGGTACCACTGTACTGTAGAGCAGTATCCAAAGTACTGCAGTCACTTAACATTAGGCAGGGCTCTGGCACAACCAAATTAGGGAAACCGAAAGTACAAATCCCACCTCTTGCTTCACAGACTTGTATGTTGGCAAACTAGGCAGACAGTTATCTAAGAATGCTCTTCAGATACTACTGCGGGCTATTTGTATGCCCCATGCTGGTAGCTTGAAGGCATGCTGCTCAAAATTCTTTTATGCAATTCTTATCATTAAGCTCCTAAATGAGTTGAATAAACCTTCCCAACACTTTTCTGACCCTGTGAAGTCATTGCTGCACATTCAGTATATCTTACTTCACCAATCTCAAATGCAGTTTTGTTTTCCTTAAGTTGTCTCAAGTACACCCCCTCAAACATTCCACAAAGAAAAATACAGACATGCTTCCAGTATTCTTGTTCTCGCCTACGGTGTGTCAAATAGCAGCCTGTGCAGCACATAAACATATTTGCATTCATGTGCACATACTTATATGCATGTGCACTAGAAGCAAGATGCGTCCCCCAGTCATATTTGTCTCCTTGGGAGCTAAACTTCAAAGAACGACTGCTGGAAAACAGACCAACACTATTTCAGTGTTCCATCCTCAAAGGGTAACAATTTTGTCAGGACCAGCAAATATCCAACTAGGACTGCTTCATTTCCCTCCTCCCCACTCCCAACTGAGATACAGTGCCTTTAGCAAGCAGGCAGAAATTCATTAGGTGCATAATTTCCCAGCACTAAGATGCAATGTTAGAGATATGTCACCATATGGAGACATCACATAAGAAGATCACAACCCTATCCTCAAAATTATTCACAGGGACCAACATCCTACCCATTAGCCCTTATCTGCAGCATATTTATGCCCATGAACAAGGTTGGAAAGAAGCGACACACTTATTGTTATTAATTTATCATTATTAAGTTTTAGAAGCAACTTAAGAACATTTTATTTCACATATATATTTGATAGCTGAAAGACATAAAAAGGTAAAGAACCCCTGATAGTGAAGTCCAGTCGCGAACGACTCTGGGGTTGCGGCGCTCATCTCACTTTACTGGCCACGGAAGCTGGCGTTTGTCCGCAGACAGCTTCTGGGTCATGTGACCAGCATGACTAAGCTGTTTCTAGCAAAACCAGAACAGCGCACGGAAATGCCGTTTACCTTCCTGCTGGAGCGGTACCTATTTATCTACTTGCACTTTGACGTGCTTTCGAACTCCTAGGTTGGCAGGAGCTGGGACCGAGCAACGGGAGCTCACCCCATTGCGGGGATTCAAACTGCTGACCTTCTGATGGGCAAGCCCTAGGCTCTGTGGTCTAGACCACAGTGCCACCCACGTCCCAAAACAACTGGGTAGGTTTGTTTAAATAAGAACGTCTTACTACTTTGATGTCCAGCTCCTTACCCAGCTCATTTGGGAGGAAGGATGGGATAGAAGTTAATAAATAAATGCTTCTCTAAACATCCAGAGTGGGGAACGTTTTTCAGAATGAGGGCTACATTTCTAGGCCGCAAGATAGTGATGGGCAGAGCCAAAAGCAAAAATGAAGAAACAAATGCAAATTTTATCTTTAAGCTGTACTCCCACCCCCCCAACCAATTAAGAGGCACTCAGAGTTCAAGGAAACACTTCAGAGAGGCAAAATCACTCAAGGGGGGCAGGGTATGAAGAAAGGCTAGGGAAGGGAGTGTGGCTGAGAAGGATGTACAGTCTGGGGAGAGGACCACATGCCAGACAGAGAGGCCTGGAGGACCCTGGGCCTGAGGCTCCTCACCCCTTACTTTGCATGGTCGTACCTCCATTACTAATTTTTAACATAATAAACTATCAAACTTTAAAGCTCTGCTTTCAGTTTTATTATTCTACACTGAATATCACCAAGTGTCATCCACAGAGATAAAGCTCCCCGCTTTATTGTAACTAGGCTATCTGGCTTTTTAGACCAAATACCACAAAGTTAAGCCCTTATATTAAATATTATTAAACCCTGTCCTTTGATGAGGCACAAGAAAAGTGGTCATTCTAGAAATGCACACGATGAGGTAACATAAGTGTTTACAACTCCTCTCTGGTGCAGCTGCACAAGGCCTGCTATAAATGAAGACTTTAATCTCAGATCTGAAACTTGAGGACAATCTGCATAACAATGCCAGAATAAGTTAATCAACCCGCATCAAACACTTCAGTTACCATGACAAAAGGTCTGTCTTAACTCAAATAACCCACAAGAAAAATGGACTCAGGATAGCCTATTATCCTCAGACTTAGTTGTAAGCATGGTAGATCCTTGCTGGATCCATTTAAAGGAGGTTCAGTTCCCAGCCAACTCTGCTCCAGTTGTGTGCCACAGCATACAGGTGATCTACAAGAACAGTAGCTCCATAGCAAAACCCATGCTTTGCATACAGAGGTCCCCATTCGAAGCCCTGGCAGCTCCAGGTAGGGCTGGGAAAGTTTCCTGTCTGAAATCCAGGCCAGAGGAGGGGGGCTCTGTAGACAATATTGGGCACAGGGCAACTTCCAATGTTCCCCAAAACACCTGGAAACTTTAGGCTCAGGCACATTACAGCAGCAGGAGCTACATGCACTAAAGAGCAGCTCCTACCAAGTTCAATATTATCTAGTGCAGCGCCCTGGCCTTCCCCATCTACTTCACAGTAAACACGCCAGAGTCGTGTAGCACAACAGTCCTGTAGATCGTCCACTGATTTAAATCCCATGAGGTTATTTACTTGCCCCAAGTAAAGCAACTCCTGCTTGTGTGGACGGCCCCAGAGCAGGAACTTTTCTTCCAACCCAAGGCTATAGTCAAAGGAGCCCTTCTTTCCCTCAGGCTTTCGCAGTGTCCTCTTACTACCAAGCCATTATTTGCAAGGAAGCCTCCATTAGATTCGAGCGCAGAGCAACGAGGGCGAAGTTTGGAGGGAAATGAGGACTCTGGGAAACAGAAACTGTGAACAAAACAAACACCAGCCTTTTAAAAAAATGCTTTGGAAGAGTGGGGGGGGGGGCAAGAGGTAATAATAGTTCACAGAGGGCCAGGCAAGGAGGAAACACATGGGCGAGAAGGGAGCGCGGAGAGCAGGGGGATAAGCAAAGCGCACGAGGGTGGGAAGCTGGAGCCGCCAAAGGCCCGGGCAGGTTTCTGGAGCGGGAATGACCGTCGACCGTAGCCCAGGAGGGGACGGAGCCTACCTGCAAGAGACGGGTCGGGAGGGGGAAGCTTCCTTCTCGGCCTTTTCGCCCCCCTCCCGCGACACTCACCGCTCGGGCGCTCCTCACCTGGGCTGCGGCTCTGCTCCGCGGTGCGCTCACCTGAGCCAGGTGCTGCCGGGCGCAGGCGCTGCCGGCTCCGCCCCTGCAGGAAGGAGGAGGAGGAGGGCGCGAAAGGGGCGCGGGCGAGGAGCAAGGGAGTAGGAGGCGAAAGGGGCGAGGAGAGGAGGGACAAAGAAACGGGCCGCTTTGCGGAGAGGCACGTCGTGGTTGAGCTAGCCTAGGACTGTAAAACAAGTGGTCCTTGCGCATGGACAGAGTGCTCTTCTCTGTGGCCGCGGCATAAGCACAAGCTGACCCTCTTCATTCTCTCTCCCCTCTCCCACAACAGAGGTAAAAGGATGTAGTGTATTTGAAGCTTTTTTTAAAAAAAAATCCTCTCGTTTTCATGGGAAAGTGTTGGTGTCGGTGCAACTGGTTTAACCAGTACGCCCCCACTCACTCCCCTTCTCCAATATCAGGTGTCTCTTTTGCTTCTCTGCCTTGCGGGTTTAAAACTTGATTTGAGTTGCAGAACTCTGGCTGCCGCTGCTACTCGTACTTAAATTACTCAAAACTTCTCAGTTTCCTTGAAAGTTAAGCGCGGCAGCATAAGAGCGGTTCCTATAAAATTGCTGATGAGCAATTCTCCGATGAAACACACCCATCAGCCACGCTGGAGGGGAATTCTGCTGCTGAAATTGTGAGGGTCAAAATAGATGTCATCCAGTAGATATGTGTAACTGTCTCCCAATGCTGTTGGGTTTTGTCCTGTTCTTGAAGGAAAAGCAACTGTGAGAAGCACCAAGCTTGGAGAGAGGAGCTGCTGCTGAATAATAATAATAATAATAATAATAATAATAATAATAATAATAATAATAATAATAAAATTTATTATTTATACCCCAGCCACTCTCGGCAGCTCACAGCAGAATATTAAAAATACGATAAAACATCAAACATTAAAAACTTCCCTAAGCAGGGCTGCCTTCAGATGTCTTCTAAAAGTCAGATATTTGTTTATTTCCTTGACATCTGATGGCAGGGTGTTCCACAGGATGGGCGCCACTACCAAGAAGACCCCCTGCCTGGTTCCCTGTAACCTCACTTCTCACAGTGAGGGAACTGCCAGAAGGCCCTCGGAGCAGGACCACAGCTGAACCCTTGCCTTCCCTTTAGTCACTTCCCCACACAAAACTGCCACCATCTCCTAGTTCTCTTTCAGGGAGACTCATTGAGGTGCTGATGTGGAGTAGGGCATCCTTTGTGGAGTTCCGTTTCTGGACTGGTATGTCAGGTGCTGATCCTGTTATCATTTCAATAACAAGTGAAGATGTACCTGGGGAGGGTGTGTGTGTGTTGTGTCCTTAGTTTTATGTTGTACTCCACCCTGGTATCAGTACGCGATGAACAGCAGACTATAATTTTTTAAAATAATAAATAGCTTCCCCCCCCACACACATACAAGGAGGATAATAAGAATATATTAGTTTTTCCCTGCACAAGACTTGAGCGCCTACATATATGTGTGCACATATTTTCTCTCCGCTCCATACAACTGATGAAGTAGTCCCTTGCCTCCAGTAGCTCCCACAACAATGTGATTGCAATGCAATGCGTGCTTGCCTGAACATAAGTCTCCTGGAATATAGTGAGACTTCGTTTTGGGGGTCATGCATAAGAATGTGCTGTAAATGGGTTAATGTTTGTGGTGCCCCAAAAGCCTTTTTGTTTGTGACTATGAAGTCAACCGAATACAACAAAATACCAAAGTTGCTTTGGGTTTCCTTGGGCAAGATAAAGAGACAAACAAATTTTTAAAAAACAAATAAAATTCTCTCTGAGGATACATTGCTGTATACACATTACCAACTTCAATATCATTCTTTTTCTCAATTTGGTTTGAAACTGCTTTGGAGAGAAATACATCAAAATGCAGTATTTCATAAGAAATGACAGGATAGATAGAGATTCAAAATGGATTGTGGGTAAACTTGCTTCCCAGATCAACAGTGGGGGACGTACTGGAGGCAGTGTCTGTTTACACAGCCTATAAGTGTCCATGGCAGGCAATATGAAAAAAGAGAGGGAGGAAGTGTTCACACTCACAGTTGTGATATGTTAGCGGCTAACTTAGCCTCCTTTAAACACCATCCATTTTAGTTGGGCGAATGCCAGATAGCCTTGATCCACAAAGCAGTAAACTAAATTATTTCTTTTGGTTTCAGCACCATCGGTAGATCAGAGAGCCACATGATACACTACATGGTTTATTGTTACTGCATGATACCCAATGTTAGTCATTCGCAGAGCAGACTCACTGTAATCAGTGGATTTGCGTAACTTGAGTCAATTGATTTCAGTGGGTGGGCTATGACTATGGCTTAGTTGGCTATCTCTCGCTGTTTTAAATTGATGCAAGCCATTCTGAAGGTGTTCAGACTGAAGAATATGGTAAGAAGAGTTTGTAATAAATTAAATACTTGCTTTATATTTCTACTATACACCTTCTCACATTACTTTTTCAAGCAGCAACCTTTTCATTTCTGCCATTTTTACTGTCACCTTTTTGGATAAATGTTTTGATCATTTTTACTCTTTGCATGCAGCATACTATAATCTGAAAATGTCACAAAAGAGTCTTACAGATGTGTTTAAATACAAGGTTCTGGGCTTAATGGCCATGATCTGCCTCCACGGTCAAGGCAGTATGCTTCTGAATACCAATTGCTGGAAATCACAGGAGGGGAGAGTGCTCTTATGCTTGGGTCCTGTTTGAGTGTTTTCCACAGGCATATGGTTGGTCACTGTGAGAACAGGATGCTGGACTACATGAGCCACTGGCCAGACCCAGCAGGCTCTTCTTATGTTCTTATTTATCCTTATTTTATTTATATCCTGCCTTTCTCCCAGTAGAGGACTCAAGGAGGCTCAAAACTTGAACTGAAACAGATACAACTGGAAACATACCAATCAATATAAATATTTTTTTAAAAAACAAATAAGTTGCCATATTAAAACGCCACTGAATTTGAACACTTAAAACCATTAAAAAGCACGACAATGAAGAAAGAAAGAAAATGTACAACACCTACCCTCAGAAGACCCCCGCCACAACAGCCACTTAGTGGCCTCCACAGAAGATCTCAAAGTCCAGGCAGGCACACATATGACTGGACAAAATGTTTGGGTCTCCTCTTGTCCTTTCATTCTCTTCCTAATTTGGCCCTGCATTTTATTTTTATTTTCCCTACCCACAAAATGCTTTGGAAGCACCTTACAGTGAAATATTCCAGTTCAAATATAGTTAATGAATGGTATTATCTTTTGTAGTAGTTCTTTACAAAAACAAAACAAAACTTGGACATTGCAAACCTACGACACTTAAGTTCCTTATTTCAGAATGAAACAGTATGCCAGTATTCCTTAGTGCCATCCTCTGGAACCTTTACAGAGAACAACTGAAAGATTAAGAGCATCAAAATGCTCCATCTACTCTCACTTCCCCTCATACGAAGAAGCTTACCTTTGCTTGTAACTTCTGGACAGCATATTCTTCTCTCCAACAAAGTCTTCTCCAGTATGTTCTTGATACGATCCTTCACTCACATTACCTTAAACTAAGGTGGGGATCTATGACTCAACAAATCTTGGTTTCGAGAGAGCCAGTAACACACTGTAATTCTATGGAAATGAATCAGGAAAAAGGAAAGCATTTTCCTTTTTTGCTTCTACCCACACAGACAGTAGTCTGCTTCCAAGGTGTTGCTAATTTTGGAAAGACGGGCTTGTGCAAGGTTCAAAACCACAAACTCAAAATTAGTTATGAGGCATTTCTGGAAGATTTTAAAGTCTAGATGTCCCCCCCCCCTTTATTGCTATTTTCTGCTAGCCTTGAATCAATATCATTAGACTCGTGTGTGTGTGTGTGTTTGTGTGTGTGTAATATACTAGCCTTCATCAAAAGATCTCAGGGCAGTTCACAATATAGCCCATCACCATAACATTATTGTGTATGTTGCTCCTGCAGGAAGCTACATGTTATAGCTTGTAGCCATACAATGTTATAGATGTAGCCGTGCTTTCACTCTTGTTTGTTTTTAAAGTAAGATTGTATTCCGATGTTAGAGAAACACACAAACACACTAGGCATACTTGATTTCAATGGGATTAAGCCTCCCTAACTCTGTTTTGAATAGCAGCCACTGCCTTCAAAGAACTCCTTTTCAGATTAAAATTTGGAAAAGAAAAAAGGTATACAAAATGGGTGGGTACAGTATTGATCAAAGCACATTTGAGAAAGGAACATGCCCTTCTTTTCCTGTTACAATAATGTACAGGGGAGAAAAGAGAGGGAAGGAAGGCACTGTGTAGGAAGGCAAAGGAGAAACAGCTTTTCAAACAAGCCAACATTTATTGAATTTTAATGCATCTCAGAAATAGAATTTTCTTCTTCAGCGGCAGCCTGGGTAAGGATGCTTCTCAGCTGTAGGACATTCCTAAATAAAACAGCTAGTTTAAGTAGCATATGTGGCACGTGGTCTTACGTTTTTGACACTGTTAAACATTTCATCCTTAACCTTTGCTAGATGCTGTCAGGCCACAGACATGGAATCTGGAGTGGAATCCTCTTGGTTTGCCTGTTTTTATGCCCAGCAAAGGCAAACCTACCAGTTAGTGCAGATCCCAAGCAGATTATTCTGTCCTTGCTGCAGCTACTTTCTGAATTTCCTTCAGGCTTCAATATAGCTGGCATGTGGGAACATGCTCCATAAGCAGTCTGAAGGAAAATGAGTAATCTGTATTGCTGAATCCTCCCAGGCTGTCAGCTTGGAAATATCTTTGCTCTCATCACTGTTAATAATATGACTCACCTAGCAGAGCATATTATTGAATGTAATCTGTTCCTTTGTACCTTGGTTACCCAAGTAGTTCTCCCTGTGGCATCTGTCTAACATGCTTCCTTACTTGATTGACTAACATCAGGCTCTCACACAGATTAATTCATTTACTTGGCTTCATAAAACAGTGTTCTATCGGGAAATTACAGCACTATTTCAAAGAAACTAAAAGAAGCACATATGGCATCAGGTGACACATGAAGTCTGGTGTACAGAAGAAAGTGAATCCAAGGCTGTAACTCTTTCCACAGCAACTCTGGATGCAATCTTTATATAGGAGTAAGGGTACTTCCAGACCATTGCTATTTTGGAGTGAGTTTCAGTCACACACTGGCAAATTCAGATTGAGCAATTAAAGCTTTTGCATAGCAAACACACATCCCTAAAATACGGTAAGTGTGCTTTTTGCAATAAGGAAAGTGATCGAGAAATGCGCTTGAAAGTGTGGAATAACACTTACTTGACATGATGTCATCTAATCTCCCTGCAAACAAATCAGAATGACTGCTTAATAAGCAGGTCATCCGGAAGCAACCTAAACCCCACTGAACTCAATGAAGCTTGCTTTTCATTAAACATGTTGAATTGCCCTGTAGGTTGCAATCTTAAGAACACCTTCAGGAAGGATTAGGTTATCAATAGCTATCAGCCATGATGGCTATCTACTACCTCCAGTTTTGGAGGCAGTGCCTCTGAATACCAGGTGCTGGAAACCACCAATGGGGGAGTGCTGTTGTCCTCAGGTCCTGCCTGCAGGTTTTCCCTGGGCATCTGGTTGGCTGCTGTAAGAGCAGACAGCTGGGCTAGATGGGCCTCTGGTCTGATCCAGTGGTGCTTGGCATATGTTCTTTTGGGAATAAAGGCAAATAATATGATTTACTTCTGAGTAAACATATGAAGAACTGCACTGTAGGGGGGCATGGCTTCATAGACCACTTTCTGCACAGTGTACCACATGCACCCCATGATGTTCTCGCTGCTTCCCACATAGTTCCTCAGATATCTGAAATAGTTATGACTTGAGTGGGGTGTCCTCAGCTTCTAAGCTTCTCAAAAGAACCTGCTAGCAGCAACCAATGAACAAAAGTCCAGTGAAACAGGTCTGTTGGAGTCAGGTCAGTGACAGGCCTCTCAGCAGGAGCTTTCTGAGCAAAAACATCTTCTGTAGGGCTGCCACAAACAGGTAAGCAAGCTAAAGAACAAGGCTCGCTACTCCCTGCAGCTAATCTTCCTTTTACTACAGCTTCTCCTTCTGCAGCTCCTATTACTCCTGCTACTTGAATCACGGGATTGGAGAATCTCCACTACAAGGAAATGATAAACATTTTACATTCCTGTCCCCCATTTTTGTTTTGTTATATGTGCATCTATCTGTCCTGATGGTGACTTCTTTTTACATCTAGTTCCTGCGCTGAAATGACAGTGGAACAAATTCAGTGGATTATCATAATCCAAAACTGTTCTACAAAGCTGTAGGGAGGAAAAAACCGTTCACAGGATAAAGGATCCTGACTAGTAACTGCAAGAATGTTCAATCTAATGCCTACACAAGTATTGAAAAAGACCAGCTGCCCGATTCAGGAAACCCAGTTCATTCCTTCTGATACATTTTTCAAAGTGAATGCAGCAGCACTCTTCTGCCTACCTGGGAAGAAATAAGTAGAATCCGAGAGGTGCAAAACAAAGTGATGCGATAAGAATCTGGGCATGTGGAATCCTGTTGCACATTCTTAGTAGCTAAATTTCAAAACACAGCAGTTTCACAGACAACAGAACAGCAGAAAGTAACAGGTCTCAGTACGCTCTCTCCCTATTTTTGATCCCATCCACTTATAAAGTCTTGATATAATTACAGTGCACCGTTTTGTAAAGATAACAAAAATACTAAACAAATGCTATACTACTAGTAAAACAGTGGAGAGGCTTCAAATATTACTACATTAGTGTATTAATGTTGTGGTCATATCTGCATGAGAGAGGGTCATGAAGGCATGAGTGTGACCCATCTCATTTGGATTATTTGCACAGACACAGATCTTTATAAGGCAGAGTTGGCTCTATGAAGTGAATCAGAGCTTTAAAAGGGAGAAGGAAGCACAGCACTGGGGAACAGGAAGGCTCTCCACAGATAGCACCAGGGACATTCTCGAGCAAGCAAGCTTTATATGCTGGGTTTTTATTTATTTCTTCTTACATTTCTATCCCACTTTTCCTCCCAAAGGAGGAAGGAGTAGAGAAGGGAGAAAGAACTGAACAAAACAGGAGGAGCAGAATTGGTTTAAGCATTTATTTATTATAAAGTATCTGTACCACCCACCTTCCCAGTTTGTGTTTAACATGATTTATAAAGGCAAATGCCTGATACTGATGAAATATATAAAATAAATAAATAAAATTGTCCAGTAGCACCTTAGAGACCAACTAAGTTTGTTCTTGGTATAAGCTTCCGTGTGCATGCATACTTCTTCAGATACCCACTTACAAAGATACCCACTTACATGCACACGAAAGCTTATACCAAGAAGAAACTTAGTTCGACTGCATCAGACCAACACGGCTACCTGATACTGATGTAATCTAACTAGCCACATATTTGTGTAGATATGATTGATTGATTGATTGATTGATTGTAGAGGGTGTTTTTTATTAGCTTGTTTTTATGTAAAATGACCTGCTCTGTAGATGACCCCTTTTAATCATCAGTGCCTTACTATTATTACAGCGGAGACTATTGTTTCCTATTAACACTGTACCAATCCTCTTAGAATGGAATCCTGCCTGCTTATCAGGAGAGATCAAGTACATTTATAGCCACAGGTCATTTGTTTCCAGATAACATAACAACATAGATTTGGTCTTGGATAACCCAGAGTAACAATGGCTTTGTTTTTAAAGGGTCATTTATAGAAACAGGGGTCCTTTCCTTTGAACTAATACTCTACTGCCCATTTTTTGTTTTCATTTCTGAAATTTCTCTGCATTAAGGTTCATATTATTAGGATTCTTTTAATATCTGTACAGCACTTGACCATTTTAAGCACTTTGTAACAGTAATCATGAACTTAATAATAAAAATGTGTGTTTGATAAATCTTTTATATGCGAATCTCATTTATTTTAACACTTGCTGGATCCAGGGGTTAGAAGGATCTCAACCTACTCCACCCACAAACTCATAAGAGTAATAATAATCATATTCCTGGTCATCATTGTCTTTATAAATCTGATGTGGCTTCCCGCAGCCCCCAACTTTATGACAAAACCCTCAGGAATTTGGGAGCAGAGCAGACACAACTGAGCAGAAGCTGCGCAGAAGTATTTCACGCAAACCAACAGATCCAAAATGCCGCATAAGGTTGTCAGAAAGTTGCACAGGCTTGTGGCTTATCCACACTTATCTTTTGCCCTGCTCTTTCCAGACACAGGTCCGGGCTTTAACGCTCTGTGCCCAAGTGCTTTTCTTTTTGCCCCAAGCTTTCCCTGCGAAAACCTGCTCTTTAAAGCTGAATCAAAGCAAACACCAATTCGAGGTTTCCTTCGATTGTCATTTGCTCCATGTGAGCTTTTAAGAGCAGGTTTTTGTGGGGAAAGCTCCTCAAAATGGAGACACAGAGCTTTAAGTTGTGGGCCATGTCTGGAAAGAGTGGAGGAAAGATACGTGTGGATAAGGCCTTACAGCAACTGTTAAAGCCACTATGGTGTATTGGAAAATGTGTTGGGCATGGACTGCAGAGACCTGAGTTTGAATCCTTGTTCATCCACTAAGCAAACCGTGCCAGCCAAGCTATTACAAATCAGCCCGACCTCCCTCACAGGGTTGTTATCAGAATAAATTAGGAGGGCCATGGAGGCTGTACTCCTTGGAGAAAGGATGACATGAAAAATACTGAATAAATAAAACAGTAAATGTGTCTCTTAGCACTGGCTAAGAGAGCCAGTGTGGTGTAGTGGTTAAGAGCGGTAGTCTCATAATCTGGGAAACCAGGTTCGAGTCTCCGCTCCTCCACATGCAGCTGCTGGGTGACCTTGGGCCAGTCACACTTCTCTGAAGTCTCTCAGCCCCACTCACCTCACAGAGTGTTTGTTGTGGGGGAGGAAGGGAAAGGAGAATGTTAGCCGCTTTGAGACTCCTTAAAGGGAGTGAAAGGCGGGATATCAAATCCAAACTCTTCTTCTTCTTCTTCTTCTTCTTCTACTTGTAATATTTCCCTATAAAAGTTTGATTTTTGTTTGCTATAAAATATACCCATTCAGATTTTACTTTGACGAGGATTCGTTTCACTCAGGCATATAGGCGATTTTATGGGAAGGGGAGTCATTTCTGTATCCATAGAGCTGTCAGGTATGATAATACTTTTAGCCCTGAAGTTCTACTAAGGAGCTCAAAGCAAAATGCTCATTTGTAAGAAGAATGCAAAATGTTTCTGGTTTTTTTATTTAGTTTACTTACATACACTCGAAAAGGGATTTGCATACATTTGAAAATGACAATTGATTTTCAGAAGTACATAGTTACATCGTGATTCATAGAACAGAGACAGTAGGAGATACACTATAAATTTGCATCCACAGCAATGTTGGGTCCACGTATAGATAATGGTGTTTTACATTTAATCTTTCTTTCTTTCTTTCTTTCTTTCTTTCTTTCTTTCTTTCTTTCTTTCTTTCTTTCTTTCTTTCTTTGTTGTTGTTTAATATGATTTAATATGATTTAATATGATTATGGGACGCGGGTGGCGCTGTGGGTTAAAGCCTCAGCACCTAGGGCTTGCCGATCGAAAGGTCGGCGGTTCGAATCCCCGCGGCGGGGTGCGCTCCCGTCACTCGGTCCCAGCACTTGCCAACCTAGCAGTTCGAAAGCACCCTCGGGTGCAAGTAGATAAATAGGGACCGCTTACTAGCGGGAAGGTAAACGGCGTTCCGTGTGCTGCGCTGGTTCGCCAGATGCAGCTTGTCACGCTGGCCACGTGACCCGGAAGTGTCTGCGGACAGCGCTGGCTCCCGGCCTATAGAGTGAGATGAGCGCACAACCCTAGAGTCTGTCAAGACTGGCCCGTACGGGCAGGGGTACCTTTACCTTTACCTTAATATGATTTGAGAGAAGCAACCCCATTCACCTGTATTTGTGACGACAACTGAGAACACCTGCAATAGGTTTGATATGTTCCAAACGCAGAATCATTCAGAAAAGTGTTATAAATAGTCTTAACAGGGAGCTTTCAGGTCTTTAGACTGGCATCAGAGACCCCAGTGACCTTACTTGGGAAACACTTCTAAATGAGACATTGACCTGAGACCTCTGAAGGTCTCTGTGACGTGTATGAGGGAATCTCCTAATGTTCTTATACTTTCTTATCTTGTGCTGGATTAACTCAGGGGATCCACTCCCAGTTGCGCTTGTATGAGAATGACACTGGAAGGCTGAGTAGCCGCTGCATGGAAGACGGGTAAAAAGAAGAGGAAAAATGCTAAGGAGAAGCAGCCCAGCATAATCGTGCAATATTCACCAAAGCAAGAAAAAGAAAACTCACATTGTAAGTTTTTAAAAAAGTTATTCAAGAAAGAAAATACCAAGCTGAAAGAGGAGAAAGGGGAAAATCCCACCACTTCCATTTCGTGAAACAACATGGGACAACGCTTAACAAATGAGGAGGGGGAACAAGTTGAGATTGATGTGGCTGAACTGCAGGAATGGTATAAGAAGTTTGTGGTGGAATGTCCCAGCGGGACTCTTTTCATGCATGAATTCAAGCGATTCTTCGGAGTACAGGATAATCAGGAGGCAGCGGAATACGTGGAGAACATGTTCAGAGCTTTTGATAAGAATGGGGTAAGCATTATTCCAGCATTTGCTGTTTTAAAAAGCTTTTGATTTAATTTAATTTAGATTTATATTGAAAGAAGAAAAGTCACTTTCCATTCTTTTCTGAGGCAGCTTCCAGACAACTTGCTTATTGAACCAACTTCTGGATTTCTTTTCAGGGAGGTTAAACAATGTTGGATATTTACTGAGCATTCATTGCACCACACATGGTTTACTCCACACTCCCCATTTTATTTTCCTGTCACTTTTCAGATCTTTTTAGGAAGTGGATATGTTGCGCAAGACCTCCAAATCAACTTTAATTGCACAACCTGAATTTTCTGGTATGTGATTGCATCCCACCCCAAAATTGCAACACTCTGGAAGCACCTTAAATGTGGATTTTTCCTTTGGATTAGACCTTATTTGTTAAGTGTTATTTGTTCAGAGGAGTTACTGATGCGCCAAACTTGCAGGAGGTGGGTAATAATTTCCAGAACTTGACAGAGAGTTAACCAATAAAATTTAATTTTGTTCAGTATTCCCTCCAGCCCAACCCCACCCCAAAATTGGGTTCTTTGAACCTTAGATTTATCTGTCAGATTCTAGGAACCTACATTTTACACTCTTGTCTAAAGACTTGTGAAATGTACATCAGATTCAAGACGATACACAGTGAACAACCTTCAGCTGGACACATTTAAAGGGGTTCTCTCAATTGTAGCCGTTAATATAGCTTTAATATTTTTATGATAATCATTTATCTGGGTAGTGAAATGATTTTCTGATGAAACAGCCTGTTGTCACTGCACAGTGGAAGGAGAGTGGTTTTGGTGCACTGATTTATAGCAGTCACTGCAAGGTCACACTGACTATTGTTACATAAGATGTCACTTGACTATGTTCTAAACATCAGCGACTTAGTGGCCTTAGATCATAAAATCATAGAATTGTAGAGTTGGAAGGGACCCCATGTGTCATCTAGTCCAACCCCCTGCAATGCAGGAATATCAACACGCAGCCCCCCCCATCCAATTTGAAATCATACTGGACCCTGCTTAGCTTTGCAGATCTGCTAATGGTTTTATTGCTGCACCACTAGGACAAGTTGTTTTGTAACTAACAAAGAATCGGTTGCCAGAACATCATTTTGTTGTTGAAATTCCTGTAAACATTTTTATTATTGTTCAAGTACAGATCAAATATTGAAGATATTTTTTAACCAACCTCCATACCTATCTTACACACTTCTTGTAAATGTCATGGTAATTCATATCAGTTTAACTTCATTTTCCCTGTTCCAGGAAGAGAAGCACTATACAGTGGTACCTTGGTTTACAAACTTAATCTGTTCTGGAAATCCGTTCTTAAAACCAAAGCATTCTTAAACCAAGGCGTGCTTCCCCATTGCAGCGGGGAACTCAATTTACAAATGGAACACACTCAACAGGAAGCGGAACATGTTCTGCTTCCAAGGCAAAGTTCACAAACCAAAACACCTACTTCCGGGTTTGCAGCGTTCTTAATCCAAGTTGTTCGTAAACTAAGCTGTTCTTAAACCAAGGTACCACTATATAGACATAGAAGGAGTACGTTGTGTTGAACTGGACATATGAAAGATGCAGCTTGTATCCAAGTTGTGACTCAACACGTTCTGAGAAGTTTCAACTTAGATGGGCTGAGTTGCAGTGTGGGAGTGAATTAAACTAATCACAAAACCGGCTCAATTAATTAAAAATGAGGTGTAGTCATCAACTAAATTCTACTCCGGGTAGACTTGCTGAAATTAATAGGTCTAACTCAGCCATGTTCATTAATTTAAATGGGTCTACTCGCTGAGTAAAGCTTAGTGGGAGACCACGCCCAACTCCTGTTACTTCCAACACATAATTATCACATGCTTTGATGGCAAGGGAAATTTCCAGCAGGAAAGCATCAATTCAGGGCAACAGGTTTCAAATGGATAACACAGTTGAGAGGTAAATGTCCTTAGGAAGAATATTCTAGGATTTGCATTTTGTATGTTGGGTGTTTTTTAGTTTGACATTGTACAACTGCATATACTGAATGCAAGCTTTAACTAATTCACAGCAAGGGTAAGAGCAGAGGGGAAAGAAATATGCATATGCAATTGGATACCATAGATTGTTTTTGTTGGCATCTGCCCGTCATAGCTGTCAACTTTCCCCTTTTTTAAAGGGAAATTCCCTTATTCCGAATAGGATTCCTGGCAAGAAAAGGGAAAAGATGACAGCTATGCTGCCCGTCTCAGGAAACAATGGAGTGTGCCTCCAAGGTGACATCAAACCACTGGAGAATCACAGCACCTGCTGTGGCTGCAGAGACTGGTAACTCGTAACTGCTGCCTCCTGCGTTGTTTTTGCTATATTAGCAGCACTGAACTGACCTCCTTGAGGCACAAGCCTGGGCAGTGTGTGTGGAGGTCCTGAGCTGTCCAGACAACAAGACTCCCACCTCTTGGCCTTGCTGATGTGCTCCAAAGGAAAGCAGAGCAATACGTTTGGCACCAGCTTGGCTGCAGGAGTTGCTTCTTAGTTGCCCCCAGTTCTCCAGAGCTGATTTCGAGGCTGCACAAAGGCTGGAGGAGAGGAAGAAGACGTTAAGAGAATAAGAAGAGCTTGCTGGACCAGGCCAATGGCCCATCTAGTCCAGAATCCTGTCCTCACAGTAGTCAAACAGATTCTCAAGTGACACCTGAGCGCAAGATCTGTGTGCTCATAGAAATCTGTTGTGCCTGCAGAGCTGCATTGTTGGATGTCATCCTTCATACCAGCTTAATAATAATAATAATAATAATAATAATAATAATAATAATAATAATAAATAATAATAATTTATTATTTATATCCTGCCCATCTGGCTGGGTTTCCCCAGCCACTCTGGGCGGCTTCCAACTGAATATTAAAAACAATACAGCATTAGACATTAAAAACTTCCCTAAAAAGGGCTGCCTTCAGTTGTCTTTTAAAAGTAAAATAGTTGTTTATTGCCTTGACATCTGCTGGGAGGGCGTTCCACAGGGCAGGCGCCACTACCGAGAAGGCCCTCTTGGGGGTTTGTGCCTGAAATATAAAAAGTGAATAGACTTCAAGAGAGAGATGAATGGGAGTACAGTATAGGCTTTTGCATGGCCTGATCTTATAAAAAAGTGCTCCACTCTTAAGAGTAGTAGAATTTGATCTGATTGTTTCAGTGTTGGTATCAGCTCGAACTGGCTTGCCGTGCAAGAATTTCCATACAGTTCTGTATTAAGTGCCTCTGGGCCAGCCGTGAGACATTGGCTTGGGGAATAGAGGCAGAAAAATTCCCATAGGAATCAAGGAGAGCACAGAGGTGCACTGCTCAAAGCTGACAGCAATGAAAGCAGTGTATTCTATCTAAAGAAATATGATGAAATGCACTTTGGGGACTGCAGAGGAATTTATTGCTCGCACCCCTCTAGCTTAAGCCTTACCCATTAGACTGGGCTGGCAATCACTTTAAGCTTTGTAAAGACACTTAAGGGTGTTAGTGGCCGATTTCTGCTATTTCTCATGGAAGCTCTGGGGGTTGGCAAAATCCCAACTGTCTTAGGTGTATGCTCCAATTTTGAGAACATTGTATGACTGACAGGACATCATGGTCTACCTAGCATAAGTATATGTTCACATACATCTTAATGGCAGGAAGATCAAGCCCAGCTAATTGAAGCTATAGCAGACCTATCACTGCATGGCTCACAATTAAGAAACTGGAAGAGCAAGCTCCTACAACGCTTAAGAACTGGAAAAGCAAGCTTCTATAACTTTTTTTCTTGAGGGAAGTTGGCTTCAATCAGATTTGACCATATACAAATTTAAATAAAGATTGTGCCGTACAGAGAGCTGCGTGGATGTAATGAAAAACTAAAACCAAAAACAGTCTGACGACTAGTTATGGAGGGTGCTACAGCAGCTACACTGCCTACCCTACTTATTCTAATCCTTATCTCACAAAGCCTGATTCTGTCAAGAATGATTCCTGCTCTCTTCTTCAGTCAGGATGCCAAAGACTGGCTTTGAGAAGGAGGATACTGTCCATTGTTCCTGTTCAGTATAGTTAAATGGTATGCAGGACAAGAACAGGAAAGCCAGACATAGAGATTGTAGGCACCTCCTATCTTTAGGAGTTTTATTACAGGTGTATTCTGCAACATATCCTTGACAAAATAATAGTGCGTTGGTGATGGATTCATTTTGATTTATCATTAGTTCTACAATATTTTCCCAATGCTTGGGGCCGGATTAAGACAAACAAAAATGGAGGCTACATTTGAAGCTGACAAGCAGAGGGCGAATTAAGATTTAGAATAAGCAAAAATACATTTGTTTTCAAACTTTCAGTGCTTCTTTAAAACCAAAGAAAAAGGCACTATATTCTGTACAGTGGTACCTCTGGTTATGAACACCTCTTGTTATGAACGCTTCAGGTTACGAGCTCCACTAACCCAGAAGTAGCTGCTTCTGGTTGCGAGCTCTGCCCCAGGATGCGGACGGAAATCGCGCGCCAGAGGCACGTGCGCAGCGGGAATCCCCATTAGCGAAAGCGCGCCTCAGGATAAGGACGATTTCAGCTTAAGAATGGACCTCCAGAACGAATTAAGTTCATAACCAGAGGTACTATTGTATTTACATAGTGTCCTCCAATGGCAGAACCTGTGGTTTTAAATATAGCATATGCAATCTGTGATTTCTATCTAACATGTTAATACAAACAAATAATTGTACGAAGTGTTTCTAAAACACAGCACGCCGTCCAACTTTTTCATTTCAAAAACCAGGACACGCGTCTTCTGCAACATGCTCCCAGGTGAGTCAAGTGACCTGCATTGCAATCTTGCCCTGAAAAAAAAAGTGCTTTTTCAGGGCGAGAGTGCAAGAGAGAGCAGCACTCAAATTGGCGCCATAGTCTTGCTTTAAAAAATAGGGTGCCCCTTTTTGCAGCACTCAGTGCCATCTGAATGAACCGATTCAGTTTCTGTCTGAATGGAACCTTTGGAGGAGAAGATTCTTGAGAATAACTCTCCATTCATGTAGCCATTCAGGTCAACTAATCCATGCAGGCAGTTCATGTACTTGTCAATATAGAATATGGTGTCAGGTGTTTGGTACTCTGTGTAGGGAGAGGGATGTGGAAACTGACATAAAAATATGAGCCAGAAAGTCAGACATGGGAAGCAAAGTTGTGTATCAGCACCAGAAGAGGATCAAGATAGTGAAGTCAAATCAGGTTTATATAGATCAAGGGAACTAGGTGTCAATAGTGCAGGGTCAAAAGTCAAGAAGATATGCCAAGTAAGGAAAAGAAAGTCAAAAGAGTAAGCAGGGATTATACGCTTCATATAGGATTAGATAAACAATGGAAACATGACCTCAGCACGGCCACACAGGAGCAAGGAGGACAGAATGCCAGTGACAATATGGTATAAAAATGCTAAGGTTGTGTACCACACACTATACTTTTAAGAAGAAGAAATCTGAGCATCGTAGTTTGTTAAGGGTTGCTAGGAATTTTCACTCTGTGAGAGAAAACTGTAGTGTCCAGAATTCTTTAAATGGAAAGAATGTGCTCAAATGTGCTTTTAAGGTATAGTTTGCACATAGCCCAAGTCCACATCTGTTGTTTCAAATATACAAAAGACGATTGCACCATTTGGAATCGTTGCACACTTCCACAGAAACCACTAGTGTCTGCTGTGTTCTGAGATTAAAGATCTAATCCGCAACTATTTTCAAAATTCAAATGTAATTAAAGTCACTTTTTATTAGCTGAGTTTTGTGATAAGAATCAATTTTAAAAGATCTTCAAATTATCCTTGTTAGAATCTAAAACTTAAATACTTAGACATTGGATCACCCATTGCAGGGTTACTGCCACACCCAAGGAACTCTTTAGACTAGATTATCCTGAAATAGGTTGTATTACAGGATCACTGGGAAGAGTAGAAACTACTCTTTCAATTCCAAAGGTCCCCCCCTTTTAAAGTAAGTTTTCAAACAATATATAGTCTTTAACAAAAAACAATAAAACCATTAGACAAGAATGAAGCTTGTGAGAGTGAAACACAGTGTTGTTGTTTAGTGGTTTAGTTGTGTCCAACTCTTCATGACCCCATGGACCAGAGCACACCAGGCACTCCTGTCTTCCACTGCCTCCTGCAGTTTGGTCAAACTCATGTTAGTAGCTTCGAGAACACTGTCCAACCATCTTGTTCTCTGTCATCCCCTGCTCCTTGTGCCCTCAATCTTTCCCAACACCAGGGTCTTTTCCAGGGAGTCTTCTCTTCTCAGTAGGAAACACAGTAGGAAGGCAATAAATATTGCCTTCTGTCAGCCATTAAATAGCTGACAAAGTATTTGTAGCCATGCTGATCATTTGGAATATAGAACACACACACACAAAGTGAGAAGACACCCTGATTCAAATGTGAATGATCTTTTACGTTACACCAGGGGTGGTGACCACATAAGCTCTCTCTCAGAGACCTTTACAAATCATCCAAATAGGCCTACTGCTACATTTAATATAGTGAAGGGTTCCAGCTTTCTCCCTCTATCCTAAGACTGAAAACAAGTCAGAAGATAATATATGCTAGACACAATAATAAGACCTGGTGTGTGGATAAATGTGTGTGCATGCAGACACATGGTGCCAAGCATGAAGAAGTGTACTTGATAACTTCATTTGATAACAGGAATCTGCACAAGGTAGTGTGCTTGATAACATAAACTGTATTTTTGCTACAAAATCTTGGGCAGCTTCTGCCTCCAGAAATGGAGATGGGATCTGGCCTCAGGAAGGACTTTACCACAAAGACTTCTTGCGATTAGGATTCAAGGTGCACAAATGCTTCCTGGGACAAAGCACTAAGTGAAGAGTGGATTCCTTTTGGACATATAGAAACCTGACGTAAGGCACAACTGGTTGGTAATGATAATCTAAGAGATTTTGAGATTACATTGAGTAATTACGTCAGCCAAAGGTTATAGGAGAAAACAAAAGTAGATAGCACATGAGTAAATATCATAATGACTACGTTTAGATTTCATCAGGGAATTGAAATTATGGCATGCAGCCATCATTCTAACTCCATTTCCATTAGTTTAAGATCTTTTTGACAAGTTCGCTCTACATTTTGCTTCACTCTTTCCAAATTAACCCCTCCATGTTTTTTAATCCACAGGACAACACCATTGATTTCCTAGAATATGTGGCTGCTCTGAATCTTGTTTTACGAGGGAAGTTGGAACACAAACTGAGGTGGACGTTCAAAATATATGATAAGGATGGCAACGGCTGCATAGACAAACCTGAGCTCTTAGAAATAGTTGAGGTGAGTAGGAATTTAGTATTTGCTGCCAGACACTCTGTCTGATTTCATAACTTGAGTTTGGAGGCTTCTATAAACCCAGTCCTGCTTGAAGAACTGCTGCAGGGTTTCTCAAAAATGGGACATTTCAGCCATCCATAGAGATATGTGAAACCTAGTGTCCGGCACTGTCATGACACTGGATCTGCTGCTGTGAGAGCGAGACCTATAATGTTGATCGCTCACCTTCCCTCTTGAATTGTTTCATTTATTTGTAGCATTTGTATAACTTTTTTTTTTACAATACATAAAACAAAATAATTTAAATGCAACCTAGGACATGAAATCATAAAAACAAAAGGTACATATAAAGAAATACCGGTACTCTCAAAGTAAAAACACAGATTTAAAAATGGGCACCATAATCCAAAGCCCATTTAGCTGGGAGGGGGGGGTATCCTGATTCTGCCAGTCTTTGCCTACAGCAGTGGTTTTCAACCAGTGTGCCGTGGCACCCTGGGGTGCCTTGAAGGATGGTCAGTGGTGTCGCGGGCAACACTGGCCTCTGCCCCTCTTTCTTTCCCTCCCTCCTTTGATCCCCTCTCATGTCTCTGCCTCCCAAAGGCTTGCACAGCTGTTTGTTGCAGCAGCCCTGGCTATAAGCTCTGCAAGCGAATGGTGCCTCTCGGGCTGACCAGGGGGTGCTGGTTACCAGAAGCTGAGGCGGCCTCGGAGTAAACAAGCAAGCAGGCAAGGGAGCCCAGCCAGCCAGTCCACCAGCCCTTGCTGTTGGGAGGCTGGGCAGATAAGCGCTGCTTTGGCCTTTCTTGGGCTTGCTGTGTGCAAGGCCTGCCTGGGAACTGAGTGCCCACTGCTGCCTCCCAAGGTAAGCTGCTGGCCTCATGGTCACTTTTGGCTATTCTCCATTGGACCACTAAGGCTGGGGGTATCCTCTTCACAGGCCTCTCTTTGGAGCAGAGGTGGAGGGAAGCTTAGAGATCAGGGGCGACAGCAGCAGCTGCCCAGAGGACTCCCAAAGAGAGCCATCATACAATCATCCAAAACAATTTGTCTGCCTCCTCCCATCATGGGAGCATCAGGGCTGCAGATGCCGCAATGACCCCCTCACACCATTAAGCTGCAGTAGGAGCACCCAGGGTATGAATTTCAGCCTGATCCAGGCTACAAAGATTGTTTTAAATACCTGGGTGAACAGAACGATCTTCCTCTTGTGCCCCAAACACCACAAAGATGGTGCCAGAAAGGCTCCCTGGAAAGACTATAGAGCTAGGGTGCCACAACTGAAAAGGCCCTGACTGGAGGAGCAAAGCCTCCAATGAAAATGTTAAGCTTTTGGGAAGATGCACATGGGAGAATGTGGTCTTTTGGACAACCCCATCTAGGGCTTTAAGGTTAAAACTGGCACTTTAACTGGACCTGGAAATGGACTGGGATTTTGAAATCTGATTTTTTTTTTAATGGTGCCTTTGCTCTGCTCTGTTCACTTTTACTGAGGTTTCCCAAATGATGTTATTGACAGTAAAAAGTAAAAATCTTAACTTTTTTTTGTCTATCATGTTAATATGCACACGTCATGCTTTCTTAACTTTATGTGCATGGTCAGAAAGAGTAGTGACAAGGAATGGGCTTCAGTATCAAGGAAAGGATCCAGCTTCTTCTAAATTATCAAAGACTGACAAGTTGGGTGTGATGCAGTGGCTTTCCTGTAATGCTTCTGATCATGATGAAGGTACAGTGGTACCTTGGTTTACAACCATAATCCGTTCCGGAGGTCCAATTGTAAACCAAAACAGGTTGTAACCCAAAGCGTGCTTTCGCCAATGGGGCCTCCCCCCCAAATTGGTTGTAATAAAATAAAAAAAATGGGTTGTAATCCAAAATGGTTGTAATCCAAAGCGGTTGCAAACCAAGGTACCACTGTATTCGAACAAGGTGGCAACACAATCTTGAGAGATAGCAGTGGATTCCAGACAGTCTGAAGGAACAGAGTGCAGGAGATGGTAATGGGTTTCTATTCACAAGTGGGAAGAGTGCTGTTGTGCTCAGAGCCTGCTTGTGGGCTTCCCATAGGCATCTGGTTGACCATGGTGAGAACAGGATGCTGGACTAGATGGGACATTGGACTGATCCAGCACTTTCTCTCTCTCTCTCTTTTAAATACAATTTTTATTAAGTTTTACACAATTTTTCAACACAACATCTCCAGCACTACATAACAAATCCTTGGCTATCATAACGTAGGGGTTCCATCAACCCCTTCTGATGGTTTTCTGAATTCCTTTCTAATTGTGCATTTTATTACTATGCTTATTGTTTTAAATCCAATCATACCGTAGATTCCGGCGTATTAGGCGACTGGGCGTATTAGACGACCCCCCAAAATTGGCAGCTGCATTTTGGGGGTTCGTCTTATAAGCCCAGTCTTTCTCCCGGTGTGGAGCCCGCCACCTGCCACCCATACCCAGCGTATAAGACGACCCCCGACTTTTTAACCTCTTTTCCGGGGTTAAAAAGTCATCTTATACGCCAGAATCTACGGTACGTCAACTGATCTTAATACTTCTCACAATAATTTGAATAGCTCTCCTTACAAAACTTCTTGCAATCCTACAATTCAAATACAATATAAATTTCTTCCAGTCCTTTAGGAAAGTCTGGTCCCGCTGGTTTCAAATTTTCCCTGTAAGCCTTGCCAGCTCAACGTTGTCCATCAATTTTATTTGCCACTCTTCTTTTGTTGGCATTTCTTCTTGCTTCCATCTTTGGGCTAATAGTATTCTTGCTGCAGTGGTCACATATAAAAACAGTTTTTAAAAATCATTTTAATGAAATTCTGTACCCACCATACCCAGTAAAAGAGCTTCTGTTTTTTTGGGAAATGTATATTTCAGCATTTTTTTGCTTTCATTATAGATCATTTCCCAGAAGTCTTTCTCTTTTTTGCATTCCCACCACATGTGGTAAAATGTGCCCTTTTTTTCTTTACATTTCCAACATTTATTTTTTGTTTTATACATTTTAGCTAGTTTCACTGGTGTTACGTACCACCTATACATCATTTTCATTATATTTTCTTTTAATGCACTGCAGGCAGTAAAATTTATTCCCTCTCTCCATAACCTCCCCCAATCATCTATTGGTATATTATGTCCTATATCTTTAGCCTAATGTATCATTACTGATTTGACTTCTTCATCTTTTAGATGCCGTTCCAATAGTAATTTGTACATTTAAGTGATCCAGCACTCTCATGTTCACAATGGACAAGTAAAGGTCCCTGGAGATTAGAACAGTGGCAATCCAAATGGAGAAAATGCAGCTAGGTTGTTTTTTGTTTTTTTGGTAAATACTCAAACTCAAACTCAAATCCGTTTATTGTGAGGACCATGCCTGTGCACAAACATCAACACTACAATAGTTAAAAATATTAAAATTCATTACATACTATGCCAACAAAACCTTCTTCCCACAAAATAGAAAAGGAGGGGGAACGAGCAACGAGTTAAACAGACGATGAAGGGTAATATATACCAGAAAAGAAAAGCAATGCTATGTGATCTGAGGAGCTCTTTTTACACACACGGCATGCTGTACATAACAAAGAGCAAACAGTGTAAAGGAGTGATTGGAAATTTATTGGAAAAATTTCTTGCTTCAGCTAGCATTACGTAAGAATAAGGATTATAGAGAGAGAAATCAGGACTAAGCCATTGCACTTATCACACTAGCCATTCTTTCTTTCCCAAGACCAACTGCATCCAGTAGTTAATTGCTTCAAGTAAAACAAAGCCATAATTCCTTTGGTGAGTCATAAGCATCAGGAAGATAAGCAGCCAATGACCTGTGCCAACAAAGAGGTCTGCTTTAGGCAGATTCACAGTCCCAGTTTTAAGGTCCGCAGAGAATTGGCCATAGCTGGGTCATGCCCTGGCTAATCCACAGTCTGGTGAGATGCCTGGCCCTTGTTGAAAGATGTAAAGAAAATCAAGGAGGGGAGAAGAGAATTCTAATTCTTAAGCCTGAAGGGAAAAGAGAGGCCATGACTCAGAATCCCCAAAACTGCAAAAAACAAAAAACAAAAACAAAAAAACCCCACAAATCCATCATAATGTAGAATCATGAATTTTGAAGGAATTTCAAATGGATTCCCAACACCTGCCAAGGCAGGAAAACCACTACTCCAGCTCCCCTGATAAGTGGCCACCCAACCTTGGCTTTAAAAACCACTAACAAAGAAGAGCCCAGCACTTTCTAAGGCAGTTTGTCCCACTTTTGAACAACATATGATGTTTAGTCTAAATACCTTATTTAAATTTTAACCTACTCGTACTTTCTGGAGCAAGAGAGTATAAATTTGCTCTATCATCTATGCAATAGCCCTTCAAATATTTGATGACGATCATCATAAATAAAGCCTCTTAATCATCTCTTTCATGGGCTAAACATACCTAACCCCTTCAACCTTTCCTCTTAGGTCTTGTTCCCCAAGCTCCTCACTATCTTTATCAACCTCTTTGTCATATGACACATTCGATTTCTATTTTATACAGAAGTTATATTTTCACTTACATTTGAACGGAACTGCTATCCTAAGCACAGGACTAAGAAAAAGTAGTGTTCAAAAAGAGAATATGCAGTTTAGAGGAGGATGGGTGATTACAGAGTTGGAAGTGATCAAAGGCCATTGAGCTTAGTCCTTAATCACACAACAGCTCCATCAACTTGTCATGCTTTCAAAGACCAATCTGCACACCACATTAAAGTACTGTACTGTTTAAATTAAGTTGTGGTTTAATGTGAATGAGCAGCATGCTTCTCCTCTCTGCTCCTTTCTTTTGCGTCTGGGAAAGAAGAAAAACAGAGGCTGGCTTGCTGTTGTGTGTGAACCAGCACTCATAGTTCATTTCTCTCTTAACAAACCATGATGGTAAGCCTAAAACAAACCATAGCTTTCCAAAGTAGCTGTTTGGGAGAAAAACAAATCATGAGCATTGGTTTGCACATAATGGCAAGCAAGCCTTTGGTTTGTTTCCTCCCCAGTGCACTGAATAAAGGAGCTCAGGAACAGCATTGCAATGCATTTTGTTTAGATCATAATTTAGACCAGCATGGGTCAAATGGTATACATTACATGTGATTGCATCTCATAATAGCCTAGTGGTCTTGTTAAAAAAACACAACACACACAATCTGGAAAAGTCATTTTGGGAAGGGCAACTATGGATAGAGAAGGGGTAAATCCTTAACCTCTCTCCCTGCCCACTCCCTTCCTGCTACAAATAGCACCTCCTAGCTGTTTTTCTGTTCAGAGCATCCCAGGTGCATGTTTCCTTGTGCAACCAACAGGAGAAAGTACACTGCACTGAAGTCCCAGCAAAGCAGACAGGGAGACTTTACATACGAATCCTCAAGATGGTTCTGACTCAGTGACCATGAACAAAACTTACCTAAAGGAAATTGAGGAGGTGGAGGTGTATGTCTACCCCATCTGACATGCTGTCTCTTGCTGTGCCATTTTCTGATGTCTCAGATCCTGACATGCACAGATTATTTCCCCAGATTACAAATGTGAGCAAAATATTCATTAGATTTTTCTGCATCTGTCTCGGAAACTTAAGTTGCTTTCTTTTCTGGTCTTCTCTTACCAGCAAGTGTTTGTTTTTTTAAAAAAAAAACATGGTTGTTTTTCTGTCTTCCAGTCTATTTACAGGCTTAAGCAAGTATGCCAGCCTGATGAAGAGCAAGGGACACCTCGTCTCACTCCAGAAGAAGTTGTGGACAGGATATTTCAGTTAGTGGATGAGAATGGAGATGGTAAGAAATTTACACCTTGGGTGATATTTGTGTCTGGATCTGTAATCCTTATGCCATTTCAATTATAAATGTTTACACCAAAACTCACGGGAAGGAGCATTGTATGCATTTTAGTACAGCCCAAGTCAACTCATTTAAAATGCAAGGGCACTGGGTGGCTCATTTGGTAGATCATGAGGCTTTTGATCTCAGGGTTGTGTGTTCAAGTCTCATGTTGGGCAAAATATTCCTACATTCCAGGGGCTGGACTAGAAGACCCTCATGGTCCCTTCCAACTCTATAGTTCCACGATTCTATGATTCCCTAGATCAGGGTTGGGGATCCTGTAGTCCTCCAGACATGGCTTGGCTACAACTCGTATCATCTCTGCCCCTTGACCCTGCTGCCTGAGACTGATCTTCTTTTGATTGATGGAGCTGGGAGTCCAACAATATCCAAAGTGCCACAGGTCCCACCACCCTTGGTCTACATAAAAGCTTCTACATTTTTGAACCTTTACTCAGATTTTCTGTGGACCATCATATCCAATCATTGCTGGTGCTGAGCCAAATCTGAATGTTTGATTTGCACCTGAGCACCTACTCTTGGCTTTCCCTTTTTAGACTTGCTCAGGCACTTCACGACTCCCTTGAAAATGTTTGAAGAGCACACAGGGTGGGGTGGGGGAAACTCAGCAAATAATGTGTCCGAAACTCTCTTACGGAGATTCTGGCTGACTTAAATGCTCTCAACACTCATAGTCCTGGTTGGTAAGAATCTGAAGCGACTATATTGGAACATTCTGATAACTTGTTTTCCTACAATGAATAAGTGCAGAAGCACCATTTGGGACCTACTAGCATGAGGATACCCATTCCCTTCTCTCCCCACAATGAAAATGGCAGGTGGTAGGTGGCAGGAGAGTCTCTGATAGCACATGGTGGCAAAGAGGTGCAGTGACCCAAGTGCTGGCATGCAGATGTACAGAATAGGTAGAGCTTTGAGGGCATGCTTCCTTTGTTCCCTTCCATCTTTGATAAATGTCTCTCTTGCTTTGATTCTTTAGGGCAGCTGTCTCTGGATGAATTCATTGACGGGGCCCGAAAAGACAAGTGGGTGATGAAGATGCTACAAATGGATGTGAACCCAGGAGGATGGATTGTTCAGCAGAGGAGGAAATCTCTGTGACCGGAAGGATGTGGTGTGGGGCAGCAGGTGGTTCAGTGTGTTGCATTTCCAGTTGTAACCAAATGGAGAGTGCTTCCTTTCATTCTAGAATCATTTGCTTAACCGAAAGCATTCTCCAGCAACTCTGTGAAGCATGTGTATTGAAAGTACCACGGGTACTAACCTATGTGAGCCATGGCTGGCCAGTCATGCTAGGAAATAACCATATGCATAAATATTGTTTGCTGGTCCAGGTATCAAAAGGGACTGACTTAGAAGAGTCTCAAAAGTGAACACTGAGTGTCATTTGATGCTCAGATGCAGAAAGGGACTGATTAGTGAGTCACAATGCTTTCTTTCTAGGTGTATGTCTGCTATTTTATGTCTGAGGAGAAAGAGATGAACTTGCTGGAACAGAGGAAGTTCTTTGGTAACAGAGTTTGAGAATATGGCTGGTTAGTCTGTTCTGATTCTGAGTTGGTGTGTTCCAAGGGTTTTACTTGATGTTAATATTCTGCTGCTAACCTAAACCATTTGGAGACTGTTTCATCGCAAGTGAGATGTTCCAACTTTCTGTAACATTGCAAACGCACAGCCAAGCATATATGGAATTGGAAACAGGAAAAGAACCTTTTTACTATATGCAATGAGACTGCAGGGAGTACAGGCTCTTACTAGACCAAGTGCAGAACATTATGAATACTGGACTTGTAGCATCATACACCTATTGTGTTCTGAGTCTATTTCCCTCTGTCACCTCACTGATTGTCTTAGGGCAGATTCCTCTACATGGTAGATCCTTCTTCGGAACCCTTTTCTAGGAATTTTAGTGTCATTGAGGAAACTTTGGTCTGGTTAAGATGATCCTCCAGACTACAGTTTGAAAAATCAGAAAGGTGACATAAGATCATGCGCTTGCAGTAGCTGTCTCTCTCTTGCATTTTCTTGTGGCGGTTCCCAAGACCTTTCCTTATTTCTTCTAACCATAGTTTGCCATAATTATTGACTTGGGCAAACTGTGATTAGCAATAACCAGGACTAACTCCAAACAATGATTTGCAAGCCTATGGTCTCAAGGCATAGTTTGCAGGCAAGTATTACCCTTAGTTTGCCTTCTTTGGACATCGCAGGTGGAAACCTGATAATGGAGTGGCTCAGTGTGCATCAATGGAGGTGAGAGGGGGAAGAGAAAGTGTGAGAACACTTGGTACCTTCCCAAACTTCCAAACCATGGTTTGGAGTACTGGATCATGATGTCTGCCCAGGCCTGAATATGAGGATGGTGACAGGGCAGCATGTTCTGGTGAGAAATGATGCTAATTGTGAAATAAGCAGTGCAGATCTGTCACATTTGCACTAAAAGTTTGCAGATGAATTAGTGAATAAATAAGGTGAGGCTTCATTTGCTGAGCCCATTGCACATTGTGAATACTAGGTACAAGTGCTCATTAGCAAATAGGTGACATTGTATTATATTTATTAAAACCCTTCAAATACAGAAGAACTCATTTGTTTGAGTGGCCTGCATTACATTCAAGCTTCCCAGAGACTACAAGCCAGGATCAGTGCCAGGCTTAGTGGGGCACTTGGCACTGCCCAGGTGCCCCTCTTGCCTTGATAACCTGCAGGCCCAGCAACAGAAAAAGCTGGTCCAGCCAGCAAGCAATGCTATATTGGAGCCCCAGAGACACTGGGGGAGGGGGTTAAAATGACAGGAGCCACCCACAGCCATGCGGGAGCCAGTGCTGAGAGGACCACCGGCCTCAGGGGCCAAATCAGAATTTGGTGGTGCTTCCTTAGTGAGGGCTTAGGTCCTTAGCAATGGCCTGGTGGTGTTTTTTTTTTTTTTTCAAACAAGTTATTCATTTAATAAGCATTTTACCACATTGTATTGTACACTGTCATCTGTTCAAAAAGATTTTGTTGTTGTTGTTTAGTCGTTTAGTCGTGTCCGACTCTTCGTGACCCCATGGACCAGAGCATGTCAGGCACCTCTGTCCTCCACTACCTCCCGCAGCTTGGTCAAACTCATGCTGGTAACCTCGAAAACACTATCCAACCATCTCGTCCTCTGTCGCCCCCTTCTCCTTGTGCCCTCCATCTTTCCCAGCATCAGTGTCTTCTCCAGGGAGTCTTCTCTTCCCATGAGGTGGCCAAAGTACTGGAGCCTCAGCTTCACAATCTGTCCTTCCAGTGAGTACTCAGGGCTGATTTCCTTAAGAATGGATAGGTTTGATCTTCTTGCAGTCCATGGGACTCTCAAGAGTCTCCTCCAGCACCATAATTCAAAAGCATCAATTCTTCGGCGATCAGCCTTCTTTATGGTCCAGCTCTCACTTCCATACATCACTACTGGTAAAACCATAGCTTTAACTATACGGACCTTTGTTGGCAAGGTGACGTCTCTACTTCTCAAGATGCTGTCTAGGCCTGTCATTGCCCTTCTCCCAAGAAGCAGGCGTCTTTTAATTTCGTGGTTGCTGTCACCACCTGTAGTGATCATGGAGCCCAAGAAAGAAAAATCTCTCACTGCCTCCATTTCTTCCCCTTCTATTTGCCAGGAGGTGATGGGACCAGTGACCATGATCTTCGTTTTTTTTGGTGTTGAGATTCAGACCATATTTTGCGCTCTCCTCTTTCACCCTCATTAAAAGGTTCTTTAATTCCTCCTCACTTTCTGCCATCAAGGTTGTGTCATCTGCATATCTGAGGTTGTTGATATTTCTTCCGGCAATCTTAATTCCAGTTTGGGATTCATCCAGCCCAGCCTTTCGCATGATGTATTCTGCATAGAAATTAAATAAGCAGGGAGACAAAATACAGCTTTGTCGTACTCCTTTCCCAATTTTGAACCAATCAGTTGTTCCATATCCAGTTCTAACTGTAGCTTCTTGTCCCACATAGAGATTTCTCAGGAGACAGATGAGGTGATCAGGCACTCCCATTTCTTTAAGAACTTGCCATAGTTTGCTGTGGTCGACACAGTCAAAGGCTTTTGCATAGTCAATGAAGCAGAAGTAGATGTCTTTCTGGAACTCTCTAGCTTTCTCCATAATCCAGCACATGTTTGCAATTTGGTCTCTGGTTCCTCTGCCTCTTCTAAATCCAGCTTGCACTTCTGGGAGTTCTCGATCCACATACTGCTTAAGCCTTCCTTGTAGAATTTTAAGCATAACCTTGCTAGCGTGTGAAATGAGTGCAATTGTGCGGTAGTTGGAGCATTCTTTGGCACTGCCCTTCTTTGGGATTGGGATGTAGACTGATCTTCTCCAATCTTCTGGAGAAAAGATTAGGTTTTTTTAATTAAAAAAAACCACACACCACAGGATACTGTGTTATATTCATAGAAACAGGTGAACAGTGTTCACTGTTGTAGCTGGTTGTTTTTTAAACTTTGTGGAATAAGTCTTCAGCTGCAACAAACAAACAAACAAACAAACAAACAAACAAACCCTAAAAGGAATTCTAATTCTCAGGCAAGTCTCTGAACAGCTCTCCACACGTGGCAGTTTTCTGAAGTGGCTAAAATAGCACAGTAGCAAGCTTCGACATTGAATATAGGGGAAGTATCAAAAGGCTTTAATCCTGCATCCCAGCTGATCCCAGCATTACTCTCTGCTAGTTCCAGTCGTCTTTCCTGCAGAAGAAAAACCCTGACTTAGATACTGCCAATGGATCCCTGTGAGCCGTGCCAACAAGTTTTCTCTATGCACTTTGGTTTCACAAAAAGAGACACAAACCTTTAAAATAATGGCTTTAATTGTCATTTTGAAGTATATGGGAGGGAAGTGTGCTTGAATTAAAATATACATCATACCAGGAAAGCTGGCAAAGGTTATGGGGTGGTTTCAAAACGCTGACAAAGACATTCACAGTGGTTCGTATAAACAATATGCAATTCGACAGTAATCAGTTTCCTAGTCTTGCAGCACACTAGTGTCTCTTAAGTCCTAAAAGAAAAGCAGGCATCACACACCACCTGGTCTGTACAGGTTCAAGGAGTCAATTGTACAATTACCCGGAATGACAGGATAAGTTGCTGTGAAGTATACAGCTGGAACAATAAGGGGGGAAAGCATTTTTTTCTCTCTTCAAATGAACATAAGAATTTTAAAAAACTCTTCTTGAGAAGGGAGAAAGTCTCATTTGCTGTTACAACCAGCAAACGCCATCCATCAAAATGAAAACAAAAACAAAAACCCACAAACACATTAATCTAGTCTTAGCAAGCTGACAGATACAAGTTACCGTTTTTAAAAAATGATTATATACTATAGTACAAGTCCCAACTAGGCAGGGCCAAGAGTGATTATTTCTTTGCTTGTTTTGTGATCATACTGCTGGGTGGTGTTACAGGCCGGCTAGCATTGGGCTTCTTCTTCTCGGCAGGCTTACATTAGAGTCTCATCCACGCTCATCATGGCACCCGCATTGTCAAACTCCCCACAGTAATTTGGGGCAGAAAACAGAGTTACCAGTTGCCTTTTTGCAAAGAACTCATATCCATCCTCAACCACCTGATGAACTCTGCATATAAGATCCAAATCATGTTTATGAAGGAACTTTGCAACCACATCAGCTCCAAACGTGAAAGAAACTCCTCTGTCATTTTCTCCCCATCCCAGGACATCTTTGTCAGGGTCAGACCACAGCAGATCACAAAGGAGGCCTTGATCTGGCACATCAGTAGGCCGCATAATTGATTGGAGGTCTGGCAATAAGCCTCCATGACAGCAGAATATTTTCTCATCCACAATGGCTGCAATTGGTAAACAATTAAAGCAGTCTGTAAAGGTTTTCCACAGCTTGATGTTGTATCTTCTTTTACATTCATCGTAGAAGCCATAAATTCTATTAAGGCTGGCACATTCATGGTTCCCTCTAAGGAGGAAAAAATTCTCTGGGTACTGTATTTTATCTTGTAGGCCAGTAAAAGACAAATTGTTTCTAAAGATTATTTCCCTCTATCAACATAGTCACCAAGAAATAGATAGTTGCTTTCTGGTGGGCAACCTCCATATTCAAAGAGTTGAAGTAAATCATAGTATTGTCCATGGATGTCACCACATATTTTAAGCGGTGCTTCAAGTTCTAACAGAATGGGTTGACTGAGAAAGATTTCTTGAGATTTCAAGCATAATCCTCTTATTTCGTTCTCTTGAAGTGGCACATATTTACCGGGTTTTGACCCTCTTACCTCCAGCAGCCATTGGATGATGCTGTCGATGTCGAGCTTGTCAATATCCACCATCGCCTCTCAGCAGCCGGGGCGAGGGAGCGAAGCCGGACCCCGCCGGGTCGACCCGCACGGCTCTTCCCCCGCTCCCGAGCTGGCTCCTTCCTTCTCCTGAATGCCCTACCGCGCGGCCCCTTTCCTCCCTCTCTCGCTTTCCATGGCCTGGTGGTGTTGACCCCAGTCACTGGACGGTATAGCAATAGCATGGAATGGTCTGGCATGTGGAAACACCAGAAATAAAGTCAAATAGGCAATATTTTTGAATATTCATAGATATGTAATTATGGGGGGGGGGGACTGTTACATCTATCAGAGATATCATATTCTGGTAGAATTGTGTGATACAATAAGACGACCCAAATGCTAAACTAAACCAGCTGAATAATAATTTTCTCACCTTACCTTGAATGTATTTTATTTGCCATTTTCTTATTCTTCAGACTCATAAGACAAAATCTGCTCTGTACAAGATTGGAATAATATGTATATATATTTCTGTGGCCTTTTGTTATAAACCCTTTGCTTCTCTTTAGTGTCTGAGTTTTACATACTTGGTTTGCTTTCTTACATTTAGGGGCATTGGGGTTGGTACATGGGTGGGTAAAATAAAATCATTGTTTTCATCAATGCAGTACAAGTGTGATTGACATATCTCTACATTCTAATATGCTTGCCTCTACTATCAAAGAAAATATATATTTTATGAAAAGTGTCACTAAAAGTGTTAACTTTCTTCATCTTCATTCACTTGCAACCAAACAAACTTTTTACAATATAGGATTTTTCCAATGGCATTGTATTTGTTTGTTTGTTTGTTGTTACAACTTCTA
The DNA here is from genome assembly GCF_964188315.1 of Podarcis muralis. Classification (NCBI taxonomy): domain Eukaryota; kingdom Metazoa; phylum Chordata; class Lepidosauria; order Squamata; family Lacertidae; genus Podarcis; species Podarcis muralis. The sequence goes on from NC_135659.1 coordinate 64,731,777, forward strand.
TACAGTAGTACCTCGGGTTAAGTACTTAATTCGTTCTGGAGATCTGTACTGAACCTGAAACTGTTCTTAACCTGAAGCACCACTTTAGCTAATGGGGCTTCCTGCTGCCGCCGCGCCGCCGCAGCACGATTTCTGTTCTTATCCTGAAGCAAAGTTCTTAACCTGAAGCACTATTTCTGGGTTAGCGGAGTCTGTAACCTGAAGCGTATGTAACCCGAGGTACCACTGTACCGCTTCAGTGTAGGGGGGAAAGCCTCTAAGTGATTTATACAAATGATAAAACAATATAACTATCACCAAAGATTTACGACCATTAATTAAAACATAAAGTTAAAACCACAATAGAGCAGACTAAAATAAAACACATGCAAACTCTGAACAACTGGGTAGGTTTGGTTAAATAAGAATGTCTTCAGCAGGCACCAAAAAGAATACAGTCGTACCTTGGATCCCCAACGCCTTGGCTTCCGAAAAGATTGGCTCCCGAATGATCAAAACCTGGAAGTGAGTGTTCTGGTTTTTGAATGATTTTCAGAAGCCAAATGTCCGGCGCAGTTTCCTGCAGCCAATCAGAAGCCACACTTTGGTTTCCAAACGTTTTGGAAGTGAAACGGACTTCCAGAACGGATTCTGTTCAACTTCCAAGGTACGATTGCACAGTGAAGATGTCTGCCTGGTATCAATAGGCAGGGAGTTCCAAAGTGTTGGTGCCACTGTCCTAGACAACTGAGTTCTTACAGATATGGTAAAGGTATTATGTGTCACCTATAAAAGTGCCAATTCCTCTGATCAAAGTGGCTGAGTGGGCACATATGGGATAAAAGGACCTCTTTCTTCTGTGCCTGGGAATAGCACAAAAGAAGCTGGATATTCTTGAAGGACACTAAGGCCATGTCCACACTTCATGGTAAACCATAAACTTGGCTTTGCCGTCTGAGGGCTACATTCCCTCATGGACAACCTTCCAGGGGCCACGTTCAAGTGTCAGGTGAGGCCAGAGGCAAAAGTGGTCAGAGCAGTGGATGTGGCTCTTCACTCTGTGAAGGAGGCAACACAAAAGTCAGTTTCTATACACCTCTTTCGTCATCCTCCATCCAAACAAGTAAAAGACACCATCGTAGTTCATGGAAACTTTCCAGCCAAGGAAAATCACTCAACAAGAAGAAGAAGAAGAGTTTGGATTTGATATCCCGCTTTATCACTACCCGAAGGAGTCTCAAAGCGGCTAACATTCTCCTTTCCCTTCCTCCCCCACAACAAACACTCTGTGAGGTGAGGCTGAGAGACTTCAGAGAAGTGTGACTGGCCCACGGTCACCCAGCAGCTGCATGTGGAGGAGCGGAGATGCGAACCCGGTTCACCAGATTACAAGTCCACTGCTCTTAACCACTACACCACACAAGGAAGATGCAGAACCGGGCAGTCAGGGGTGTGGCCTAGAGAGATAGAGGTGTGGCCTGAGGAGAGTCCCGAGGGCCAGACAGAGGGATTTGGAGGGCCACATTTGGCTCCCGGCCCTGAGGTACCCCATGCACCAGTGAAACTGCCTACTTTGCTCCTCTCCACGCTACGTGGCTCCCATGCAAAGGAAGCCGCCTATGATCCCTGCCTCTGTGTTACATCCAAACCAGAGATCATAGCTTGATTTGATCCAAAAACTACTGTGAGTAAAGGAAGAACAAACCTTGCCTACAGATGGTGATTTGTTGGGAGTGAAACAAGTACTGTAAAATAATGCTTCTCCGTAGGGTGGAACTGAAACAATTGTTTTAATTCATTTTGGACATCAAACATATATACACAGTAACACCTTTTTTAAAAAAGTTTATTTTTGAGACACTCAGAATTGGGGCATAAGAAAGTGGGATAAAATAAAATTTAAAAATAGAGAAGAAAGGGCCTCAGCTGAAAGCTTTTTAAAGTCATTTATGAAACAGGGATTCTGCAAAAAAGAATCTATGGGTGCACTTTTCAGAGATGTTTTCTTCTTATTGAATCTTGCCATTAGTTCTCTAAGAAGGAAACTGACCCCCTCGCTCCAATTTGATTTAACCCCTGTGCTACTTACGATGTCAGAAACTTTCTGTAATCCATTTTCCAGACCTATAGCCTAGTTAAGATTGGATTGACTTGATCCGATTTCTCATAAGGCTAATTTCGGAAACAGGGAGGTGGGCCTCAAAAGCTTAGGAGGAGCAAATCCCAGCTGAAGCTACGAGCTCATCATAGCTGGTGCTTCTTTGTGATGTTGCCCCAAATAAGAGAGGCTTGAAGACAGATTCGTGGGGAAAGAAGGAGGAGACCCAGTATACCTCCTGGAGCACAGTATTATGGACTGCTGTATCGAGACGAGAATGTGCAGTAATAGTGTTTCATAGGAATATGTAAAAGTTCTGTGTTCTGTTGGATACTGAACAAACACATGTCTTTCCCACAGAACTTCCAAACTGATTGAAAGAAGGGCTACTTATACATTAAAAAAAAATTGTCTGAAGAGACATGCCATGCAACCAATTGTAGTCTGAAGCTCTTTTGACTACGAACCCCCAATTCTGGTTCCATGCCAAAGTTTTGTGCTAGAAAACTCTCTCTGTGCTCCTCCCAGTGGTCATTTCTCCTCTAATTACTGCTGTGGATATTATCTATCTATCTATCTATCTATCTATCTATCTATCTATCTATCTATCATCTATCTATTTACCTGCCCCTCATTAGCAGTTCCCAATGTAGGTTACAACAATTTAAAATTAAGAATTAACAACAGTTAATAAGAATTATAGAATGAAAAACTGTAAGGCTGTTCTGAATTCTTTTATTCCCTTTTCAGCCCAGCTTGAATTCAAGCTTTACCTGCATCTCCTGCTTGAATATGAGCCACATTTGCAAAGGAAGGTTTTTCCTTTGCAGCCTGGCTTCAGTTAAAGCTGTGAACTCATAAGCAAGAAAAGAGAATCCCAGAAGCACATGTGGCCAACCAACTCCAAGGCCTGTCAGGTCTCCTTTGGCACATTGGCCAGAGGTTCCTCACCTCTGGTATAGCAGTTAGAGCCTGGAATTTGGCTGGGAAGAGCTGGGTTCACAATCCTGATCAGAAGAAGAAGAAGAGTTTGGATTTGATATCCCGCCTTTCACTCCCTTTTAAGGAGTCTCAAAGCGGCTAACAATCTCCTTTCCCTTCCTCCCCCACAACAAACACTCTGTGAGGTGAGTGGGGCTGAGAGACTTCAGAGAAGTGTGACTGGCCCAAGGTCACCCAGCAGCTGCGTGTGGAGGAGCGGAGACGCGAACCCGGTTCCCCAGATTAGCAGACTACCGCTCTTAACCACTACACCACACTGGCTCTCACACTGTGGCATGGCTGCAATCCTGTTCATGGTTACCTGGGAGTAGGCTCAGGTGAATTCAGAGGTGCTTACTTCTAACTGCATATTTTCAACTTGTAAAACACACGTTATCAAAACATCTCCAGTTGCAGGCTGAAGCTCAACCTGAAGCTTTCAATTCAAAATGCAAACAACCTTGCAAATAAAGGTTACCATTTAAGCTACTAGCATAAAACAAGAATGCCATCAAAGGAAATAAATATCTTTCCAGAACTTTATTTTCCCCAAACTCTGATTTCCTCTGTCACAAAAAATAATAAAACTCCAAAGTCCCATTATCACCTCCAGTCACTTACCAGATCAGGGCCCAGAACTCTGCTCTCTTGCTGCCGCCCCCCGCCCATACCCCTTCTTGCTTCATTATATTATCGGAGGGAACTAGAATGCATTTTATGTCTGACAAATAGTTTCTATTGCATTAAAAAGATGGAATTACACAATAGCCTGCTCAGCAGAGTGCTAAGACAAGAAGTGTAACTACAGCAATGGCCAGATGGTGGCATGCTAGATTTATAAAACTCAGAAAGAATTCCAATTTACTGCAAAATGAAGTTGAAACAAATTAGGAGAAATTAAAGACAATTATTCCAACTCAAATTTGCTTGGAGAAAGTCAGATTTATCATCTCTTTAAAAAAAAAAAATTTCATTCCCAGATATGGTTCCACAACTCAAATTCAAGTTATATAAAAATTCTGGAAAATGTAATAGAGGGTGTGGGAACATAAGAAGCTGCCAGTTTTTTCAACTTACCTTAACTATAGGAGCACCTATAATCCTATATCAACAATGTAGAGTAATGTAAGACACACACAGCTATTCTAGGATGCTCACACCTATACTAGGAGTTAAATTTCCTTGAGTCGTGTATGGGCAGAATTGGGCTGAACTGGCAAATTTAGTGTCTTGGCACCAGGCCCTTTATGTGAACAGGCCCAGGAAAGCTACTTTGGGTTAGGAATTGTTACTTGCAGCCGAATCCTGTTCATGTTTACTTAGAAGTAACTCCCACTGTTTTAATGGGTCTTGCTCCCAAGTAAATGTGTTTAGGATTGCAGCCTAAATTTGAATTGTCACACGCTACCAAATATAACACACGTACCCAAGAAACAAGCTTTGGTTCTTGTATTCTTCTCCCTCCTGTTTCTACTCTCTTAACAAAATGGTGAATGCACATTACTATTGCATTATAACTGACAATGAACAAATTGGTATTGGTGAGTCTGAGATAACAGAGACTTGAACATGTAATTATATCATATACTTATATTGATGCTTAAGTTTGCTTAGCTGGTCCCAAGGAATGTTAGGAAATGTAGTTTATAAAGGCTCATAATTCATATGACGTAAGGGGCACTCTACTAATCCTGTAAAAAAGTTGTGGATTGTAGCGTCTTGTATTTTTTAGATTTTGATAGCTGCTATGATTCTCCCCTGGCTAGAGCTAGAACACAATGACTGAACACAATGCCACATTGTCTCTGGACCAATGTGGCAACCCTTTAATCAAAACACAGTTGCTGATGAACCATTATAAATGAGGTTTTTTAACATCGTGACTGCCCTGCAGTTCAATGAATGGTCTGTCTTTATTTAGCATGTGTCTGAGTGGAAGGCAATGAAGTACCAGATGCGTGATGATATCCATCCTAGAAACATCTGTGAAGTAGTATAGTTGCCACAAGAAGTTGGAGAAAGTGGATAGTGAAAAGTTTTTCTCCCTTTCTCATAACGCTAGAATTCATGGACATCCAATAAAGCTGAATATTGGAAGATTTAGGACAGATAAAAGAAACTACATCTTCATGCAGTCAAACTATGAAACTCATTCCCCCAGGACTGGTCACCAACTTGGATGGCTTAAAAAAAAATGTTGTTGTTGCTTAGTCGTTCAGTCATGTCCGACTCTTCGTGACCGCATGGGCCAGAGCACGCCAGGCACTCCTATCTTCCACCGCCTCCTGCAGTTTGGTCAAACTCATGTTTGTAGCTTCGAGAACACTGTCCCACTATCTCGTCCTCTGTAGTCCCCTTCTCCTTTTGCCCTCCATCTTTCCCAACATCAGGGTCTTTTCCAGGGAGTCTTCTCTTCTCATGAGGTGGCCAAAGTATTGGAGCCTCAGCTTCAGGATCTGTCCTTCCAGTGAGCACTCAGGGCTGATTTCCTGAAGAATGGATACGTTTGATCTTCTTGCAGTCCCTGGGACTCTCAAGAGTCTCCTCCAGCACCATCATTCAAAAGCATCAATTCTTTGGTGACCAGCCTTCTTGATGGTCCAGCTCTCACTTCCATACATCACTACTGGGAAAACCATAGCTTGAACTATACGGGCCTTTGTTGGCAAGGTAATGTCTCTGCTTTTTAAGATGCTGTCTAGGTTTGTCAATGCCTACTAGCCTGATAGCTATGCTCTACCTCTGCAGTCAGAGGCAGCAATGCTTCTGACTAAGTAGTTGCTGGAAACTGCAGAAGAGGGAAAGTGCGCTTGTACTCAAATCCTGCTTGCTGGTTTCCCACAGGCCTATGGTTGGCCACTGTGAGAACAGAATGCTGAACTAGATGGGCCATTGGTCTGATCCAGCTGACTACTACATTATCATCAGGGCTGGATTTAGGTTTGATGAGGTCTTAAGCTACTGAAGGTAATGGGGCCCTTTATATGTCCAGCTGTCCTTTGTCAACAACAAATGGTCACTTTTTTGTGTTGAATATATGCTATATGGTAATTTATGGACCTAATAGGTATCTAAAGCTATTTGCACATGTTGCCATGCAACCAGTCCATGCATAATGTAAAGGTAAAGGTGAAGGTGAAGGACCCCTGACAGTTAAGTCCAGTCGCAGACGACTCTGGGGTTGTGGCGCTCATCTCGCTTTACAGGCCGAGGGAGCCGGCGTTTGTCAGCAGACACTATTTCCGGGTCATGTGGCCAGCATGACTAAGCCGCTTCTGGCGAAACCAGAGCAGCGCATGGAAACGCCGTTTACCTTCCTGCTGGAGCAGTACCTATTTATCTACCTGCACTTTTGGGTGTGCTTTTGAACTGCTAGGTTGGCAGGAGCTAGGACCAAGCAACGGGAGCTCACCCCATTGCAGGGATTTGAACCGCCGACCTTCTGATTGGCAAGCCCAAGAGGCTCAGTGGTTTAGACCACAGCGCCACCCACGTCCATGCAGAATGTAAAGGTAAAGGTAAAGGTAAAGGGACCTCTGACCATTAGGTCCAGTTGTGGATGACTCGGGGGTTGCGGCGCTCATCTCGCTTTACTGGCCGAGGGAGCTGGCGTACAGTCACGTGGCCAGCATGACTAAGCCGCTTCTGGCGAACCAGGGCAGCACACGGAAATGCCGCTCACCTTCCCGTTGGAGTGATACCTATTTATCTACTTGCACTTTGACATGCTTTCGAACTGCTAGATTGGCAGGAGCAGGGACCGAGCAACGGGAGTAGGCACCCTATATATAGAAATGAGGAAACCAGTAGTATTTTAGGGAGCAGGTTAGCAGGTGGGGCCCATTACTTACATCATAGGAGCCTACACAACACAAAACATTGCTGCTGTATGTAGGTTTTATTTTATTTGTTTTTTATCTTATGTTTTGGAAATGTACATCCAGTTTTTATTTTCCTTTAAAAAAAAATTGGGGCCCCAAGAGAGTGGAGCCTTAAGCTATAACCTGCTTAGCTTATACGTAAATCTGGCACTGATTATCATAGTCTCCCAATGCCCTGAACCATCATGAAAACCTTTATGCCATCATGGCTTCACGCTTTGTCATGCAGAGCCCCATCTTTGTTGAGGTACGCTAACCGGAAATCGTTTCCCTTCAGGCAAGTATTGTCCTCTGTCTGATTTGATACTTAACCAGCTGTTAGACTGTCAGTTACGAAGCCTGCTGGCTGAAAGCATAACGAAAATGTAAGCTTTATCTTTTCAACCAGCAACTGAACCAGCCATTCTAAGTATAGGTTTCACATGCAAGCAGCGTGGAGCCAGTAAGTTAACGGCAGCACATGCTAGCTAGCTCCTACTCATAGGGAACTTTGCAAAGAAACAGGAAGGAAGTAAAGGCTGAAAGGAAGTAATCTACTTTACCAATAAGTAGTTACTAAAAGAATCTGTAAAGAGAATAAGCTACCTGCCTCATTCAGGCTTATTGCTTATTGCAAGCATTGCTATATTTTACTTCCCAACAAGGGGAAGAGACTCAGCAGGGCAGCCAGATAGGAAATGGAATTCCTGACTCACTATTTCTATTATATTCCGGAAACAACAGTTATAATTAAAAACACTCACAAATTTATTTTAAGCATTCTCCGCCCTCCATGCGGATTTGAGAGACCCCAAGATAATAATAATTAAGTAAATGCGGCTCACCCTTTAAAATAACTAGGTAGACAGGGCCTGCCCTGAATTCCATTCCTGAATATCTTAGTCAAAATGGCTTCCAAAGCCCTGGAAGTCTCCCTCTCCTCTCTCATGCCTCTCCCACTCCACACCCCAGTCTGCATTCAAGAGCTTGACAGCCTTGAATCTACTGAAAGCAACAGGTCTAATTAAGCCAAATGGGTAGCATAAACAGGGTGGCAAATCCTGACAACATAAGAAAAGCCTGCTGGATCAGGCCAATGGCCCAGCATCCTGTTCTCACAATGGAGAGCCAGAGGTCTGTGGGAAACAAGCAAGCGGAACATGAGCACGAGAGCACTGTCCCCTCCCATAATCTGCATTTTCTTTTCCCCAAACTAGGGCCAAGCAGAATTAAAAGGGCACTGGTGGGATTTCTCTTGCACTTTATAGGATAAAAAAGTCCTGCTGTGCAGAGGCATCTCTAGATCCTGAAACCCTGATTGTGCACCATGCGAGTGCAACTAAAAGCATGGTCCCACAACACTTTTGCTGCATGAAGTGGAGACCTAGAGAATTCGTGCTCTTGGAAAAGAACGTTGTGGTCGTCACCACACCAGCCGTTTATCCTTTCCATCCTTTTCTCATCACAGTTATGTGACCAACCCTATTTATCTGGAAGCCAGGGGCAGCAGGAGTGGCTGCATACAGACCATACATTTGAATACACCCCCCAAAAAGGATCCTGAGAACTGTAGATGCAAAGGGTGCTGGGAGTTGTAGGGCTGTGAGGTATAAGCTACAGGGCAGTGTTCAAATAGCATGTTCCATCAGAGCAAAGATTTCTGCTTGTACAATGGGACTCTTGCCCTCACCCACCACATACCTTGCACCCTTCCCAATCTGCTCCACTACCTTGGGGAAACTCCCAGAACTGACTTAGGGGGTGCAGAGGGGAAGGGGAGAATGTTCCATTGCACCAGGAGAAATCCTTGCAGTGATGGCACTTCATGGATTCCACCCAGTTCCCAGGATTCTTTGGGTGGGTGGGGATATGCTTTAAATATGCTTTAAATATATGCTGTGTACGCAGCCAGAATCACAGATTTGGATTTAGCAGGCCTATCATGTCCTTGGATTATTTCACCATAATAATTCCTCCAGGTTAGGCTCTATTCAACAAGAACACATGCATGCCAGGAATTGCGGGAAAAGAGCAATTTTTTCGCTCTTTAGCTACCAAGCAGGTGCTTGCGTGACTATAAAAGCATCTAAGTTATGCTAAGTAGTAATTAATCTTCATTAATTTATTTTGAATAATGTTGATGAGAAATTGGACCTGAGAATTTAATTGCTTCCTGGAGCACCGGTTCTCAGATGAAGAACTGGCAAGAGAAACAACAAGAAAGAAGGTTTTCAAAGAACAGAACCTTTTCTCTTAAACTCTTAATTCCGGTCCGTATCATTTCCAACCAGTGACTACACAAAACAGATAGGCTACGGTATTTGATCTGTGAAATATTTCCGATCTTTTTGCCTTTCTTTTTTCGTTTCCCAAATAAGTAACTTCTTGTTTGTGAGCTTGCAGACATGACTATCTGCTCATGCTCAGATACTGACACAGAGTACATTCAGATCCAGAGGTGGAATGTGTCCTTGTGCACTCACCTTTAAAATTCATCAGATGAAAAACAAGTCAATTTTCTCTCTTCATCACAGACTGAGTAACTTTTTATTTTTATTCTTTTGCATGAGTGGAACGTCAAATAAGTCTCACATCCCCACCCACATTCTGGATGGGAGATGGTTTTTAATGAAACACACAGAAAGAATGCTGTCTCCACTAGAATCTCGTTTTTGTTTCATGGTAAGTCTAGCTCTGCACCTGAGTGAGCAGTTGTACGTGTGATGACGGAAACAGCAGTTGCCTAGAACAAGTGTTTTTCAAGCTTGGGTCCCCAGGCCCAGCTTAAGGTGATGGGAATTGTAGTCCAACCACATATGGGGACCCAGCATAGCACAATACAGATATGTGATATACTAGGGATTCCTCTTTTATCTTTGCTTGCATTACAGTCTAGCTGTTAATCGGTAGAAATCCTGAATCTCTTTCACATTTGGGCATATGACTGCAAAGAGGCGTTATTACGCCCTGCGTGGGTTCTGAAACTCATTCGTTTGCTGCTGCTGCAGCAGCAGCAACCATCTTTCTTTAAAGCCAAGCACTCTGGAAAACTAAGATACAGATATGCATTTATTCAAACAGGTAAATAAAAATACCAAAGAAAGCTGATTTTGTAAAATACTATCTTTAATTTGCCCTTTGATTACATTGTAACAGCCAAAGTATAAAACTTACAAGTTTACATTTGAACGGAAATATACATTTTCAGAAAATAAAAAAGAGTGTGTACATGGAAAATGTCTAATGTGCAATAGATAAAAGCTGATAAAGTTATTGCTTCCAGTATCACCTGACTCTCTCTCATACCTGTCTCCTGTCCCTGTCAGGTGAGGGAAAAATTAATTCAGTAATCACTAACAGAGATAGGGAGTGCATAGTTGTAGAAATGGGCAGGGATGTAGAGATATGGAGGACCTGAACATATTGCAGAGTTCCTGCAAAACATCACAGCCATATACATGATTGAGCTAATGACACTAACAATATATATAATCCACTTTCATCAGTGGAACAAACAGTCATCAACACAGAGCTCTTTGCGTTTTCAGGAAAATGTGTGATCATTGGAGTTAAAGTGCAGCTTTCTTGTGGAAAATTGTAATGTATGCCTCTCTAGACCACAATACAAAGCCTTATCTTTTTATCATTCAATTCTTATCATAAGTCATAATGGACCTAAAATTTTTGGCCACCTTGATTATGTGAAGATGTACCAGCATTTTAAAAGCTCAGCTCAGTTAAAAAAATAAAATAAATCCTACCAAAGGAAAGGATTTTTAATTTTCTTTTTGCAGGTATTTGGTTAATGTGATCATGTGCAAAAAAATAGTCAAAAAAAATCCTCTATGCTACAAATCGCACTCTAACAGTATAATTTTATAGAAATCTATAGTGAAGTCCCATAGAGTTCATTTGGGCTTCTTCCAAATAAGCATGTACAGGACTGCAGCCTTATATATTCACTTGTCAGAGAATAATGCAGGGAGCACGAATGCCTATTAAAAAAACCCACCCTTTCTAAATTTACAAAAATAGCTACTATTTTACAATCTGTCAAGACCAGCAAATAAAAAAGAAGCTTATGCTCTTGTTACATACAGAAAATATTCTACTAAAACTTCTTGAGCCATAATATGTCAGCGTTGCCATTTAGAGATTCTTCCTGCAACGACAAGAGGCTCTCACAGAAACTGCTTTGATTAGGCTGGTACATGTTTAAAGGCACATGCTGAATACTTGAAAGGAAGAGGGAGTAAATAACACTGTTGTCAGTGGTGTTGTTTTTCAGTTTCTCTAGCTCTGGCGTTAGGCCCTGTGATTTTTCAAACATGAACAGTGTCACCATTACCATGAATCTCATCAATGAATGCAGACAAGATTGTGTATTTCTGACTCTGAGCAACGGTCTTGAAATACTTTTCACACCCCGTTGCATCTTTTATGACTGTTGCTTGAAGGGTAGCAATTTCCCCCACAAAAATGGTACTACTATCAAACCCTGTGACATGCACACTTGGTCCTTAGCTTTTTCAGGAAGTGTGTGTGGAGGGAGCCTTTGGGCTCATTCTTCTTGAGATATCCAGTCTTGATTCATTTTGTGCAAATGTCTTGTAGCCATAGTGTCCCATGCTGAAATGGCTGGCCAGTGGCCGCAAGCCGAACTCAGCACAGCTCCCCGCCACAAATATTTTGTGAAATCTGATCAGCACTGATCAGTCATTTTGACAACGAACCATTTTATTAAGTGTGTAACCAGTCTATGTAAGTGTGTATACTGGTGCTTACATTGTGTTACTCTTTGCAAAAAATATATAAACATTTTCCAAACAAAGTTAAACAAATTTCAAAATCTTCTTTACTAAAATTAACGTTGGATACTTTCTGAAGGTGTGTTCAAACTGTATCATTAATACAGATATCCTAAGTAAATGTGGCTTCACTTTTGTGAAGGAATTAAGCCTCCAGGGCTTTTATCTGTATGGCTGAATTTTAGTGCCCGTTTGCTTCAGACACATTCTAAAACTGTCTCAATTTTCTTAACTGAAATAGCTAGATATTTAGTTTTGCCTGATGATTTCCAAACAAAAATGAGATATAATATTTTTTTTGGCCCAAACCTTATCTGCAAATCTTTGCATCTATCACATATGCAGAACTCTGCATCAGACTGGAAGCAGAATTCTGTGAAATATATTTTTGAAAGACTGAATGGCAACCAGCCTGGTTCACTAAAATAACACATGACTTATTTTGTGTTTCTTTTGATTTGGGGGCAAATCGTTATGTGCCTTGCTTGCATTTTCCAGGCTCCCACTTGCCATTGATGGGACCAAAACAGTTATGTAAAGTCTGACATACGGAAAGGGTCATCACTAGACCCTAGAACCATTTGAGTCCATGAGACTTTGGTCTCTGACTTCAGTGGAACCAAGTTTAGATTCTCAGGAACACATAGAAGATCTTGGATATCATTGAGCTCCACTGCATCTAAGGAGGTCAGCACCTAGGCATTTTTCAAGTTATATTTTTCAATCTTACATGATCCAGCTCTCTCCCAGCTAGATTATATCCCTCACTAGAACGTACAGCCTTCGGAGGCAGTCAAGATGGCACTGGGATTCTTGTGGCACCATTCAGAAATTTCCATCATGCTGGCCTCCTCTACTGACACTGATCCTGGAGGGTTCAGCCAACAAAGCATCTTATTTTTACATTTTAACACATTCCCTTCAGCAGATGTGTTGCCAGTTGCCTCTACTTCCCAAGCAACCTGGACATCTTAAGTACCAGTAACCATTATTCATTGTGATCACAACAGATGACGTCTTCTGATTACACAGAAAAAGGTTAAAAGCTGATACTTTTTTTTCTCTTTAGGGTACTATTCTAAAGCAGAGTCCCCTGGAACCCTTTCCAATTTGTATCCCTGATTTTTGTTTATGCGGTGTTACATATATTTAGCATTTTTCCTTTCCCCTTGAAAAATTCAAATCTGTCTATTCAGCAGCTCCTGCCACTTCCTCGGGATTCTTTCCATCATTCTGGATCATTCGAACAATGTGCGTCAGGTCCAGGCTACGGGTCAGGATGTCAAGTAGAACCTCATCTTTCTGTACTCCGTCCATGAACTCCTCCAGAGACAGCTCACCTGCAAAAACACATAGGATCTCAATTCATGTACTGTATAGCCTAATGTAATGGATGGTGTGGTATCTGTTTTTCAAAGGGATGACATGGAAACCGAATTGGCTATTTCTGCTTCATGCCCACCATTTCTGCCCAAGTCGGAGTTGCAGGATTTTGTTTCACTTCCAAAGAAGAGAGAACCCCCCCCTTCCTTACATCAAGATGTCACAATAGCTGATCAACCTACTTTCAAGGTCTGTAGCATATCAGATCTGAATCCGTTATCTTCACCCCTTTAAATTCCTATTTAAAATCTCTCTACTCAATTGATTTCTCTCTTTTTGACTAATCTCAACCCTGATTAAATTACTTCTTCTCCTGAATAAGCAAAATGTCTTAAGCATCTCAGTGGAGTACATGATTTGCAGACCTCAGGCTTAGTTAACTGACTTTTCCACAGTCTTTCCATAGACCTGCATTGGAGGTTTGTTCCCCTCTCACATTAACATTTTGTTGCATTTCTCAGGACCAACATGCAGTGCAGTGTGAGGGGGGAATAGTTTCAAAGATTCAGAAAAGTAAGTGGAATGTTTGGAATGGAATGTCAGTTATGTCTGCCTTAAAAGCATAATGGTCAGAGGGCCAACAGAAAAGAAGTAGTCTTATTTATTTATTTATTTATTTATTTATTTATTTAGCTAATTAATTTCTTCCTACCAAAGAAATGTGAGGTAGTACCCCACCTCTCTTTGATCAATTTTGGCATGTAACACTGGCGGCCATCCCTCCTGCGCTGAATTTTCTCTAGTGCAAACTGATGTCAATCTGAAACCTTCACACAAGAGTCCTATAGGTCCCAGTCTATACTTTTGGCCTATAAATATCAGGCCACACTTTGGAGTGCATAGAGAAATTCTTACCATCTCCATTTATATCGATTTTATCAAACACCATGTTTGTGAATTCCTCAGCTGTCATTACTTCATTACATGGGTTGATGGTGCGAATCGCCTGCAGGAAATTGAGAACATTTAATGAGCTCAAGTTGCAGAGTTATGTGTTTGCATACAGTAGATGGATTACTCCCCCCCCCCCCCCATGGCCCCTATGTGCGTCAGTGGAGCACACATAAGTCTGCTTTGCCCCATTACGGCCACCCCCACCCTGCCCTCTTTAGGCCCCCACATGTCAGTGGTCATGTGTCAGTTGGACACGTGCAAAATGGTTGCCTCCTGTATTCAAACAGTAAAGGACAACTGTGCCATGGAATCTTCCACAAACTTCTGTCAAACACCATCAATACAACAATTAGCCAAGGAATATAACTCACCTTAATGATGTTTAGTAACTCATCCCTGTCAATACAGCCGTTTCCATCCACATCATACAGTTTGAAGTACCATCTCAGCTTCTGTTCCACTTTTCCCTTCAGGACCAAGCTTAGAGCTGCCACATACTCCATAAAATCAATGTAGCCATCCTGTTGAAACACAAGAGGCAGCTTGTCAGATGCTATGAGTAAGCCACAGCCATTCTTGCTGAATGCTTTTGTGCCTTAAACATTGGATCAACCACAGGGTGCACACAAACAGCCTGGCAAAATACATTTGCAATGAAAATTATCAAAGAGAACTGCTCTTACCAAAACACACTCTTGGAGACCTTAGCCTCATCCTACCGTTCATCCGCTGTCCTTTTTCTGCACACCTCCTTTATGATATTTATATTGCTTCCCATAGGCACTGTTTCTGTGCCTATCAAATACATATCTCAACTTTTGTAATGCAAGTGCAATTACAACCCTGCTTTAAAGCCGGACAGAGGTAATAGTCAATGTTTGCAGCATTACACAGAACATTTACAGTAGGAAAAGGAACTGAAATGGGTCACAAGCACCAGTTCTCCAGTGAATTAAGCTGAAAGCTGATGTTGTGTATGGCATCCTTTTCCACATGGTTTTTGTTTATATGAATTTTACGATGCTCTCAGACAAATAGAAAGATCACTACTTGCTGCCTTTCACAGTTCCTCTGAAGAGTTGGGAGATAAATGAGGTGGTACTTTTAGACATCAACTACCAGGGATGTCTCAAAACACACAATTAAGCACCACACCAAAAGAATGAAGCTTCTGATGGTTTTGCCACCTCAGATGAACCTACTTTCTAGTGTCCTCCTTTTATATAGGAACAAAGATTTCCTAGAGATCTGCCTTTCATGGGCTTATTGACTGCTTATGTATATTGTCTGTACCTCTGTGATTCTCAAGCTGCTGTTAAAATAATGTTGACAAATCACTGCAAAGTTAAGGGAATGATTGTATTTCTACTACAAAACAGCTGATGTAAAAATGGGGTGGGGGTGGGGGGCCCTGGTGGACAAAAACCTTCCAAAATAAAAAAAAGATTTATTGTATTTACATATTTCTTCAAGTTTTTCTGCAGTGGTAAATGAAAAAAAGAATTGAAGGATCCTCTGTGCTTTGAGCTGAATCTGTTCCATAGGTCCATTCACTTCTAAATATCACTGGTGCAATGGCATTTTGGAACACAATGTCAATCAGGAATATATAGATGGATGCTAGAGAACTGTGCTTTTGAAATTCATGCGGCTGCGACTTTTGTACATTTGCTAACCGAAACCTAAGGCTGCAATCCTTGGCAAGAATAACTTGACAAGCTAAATTATTTGTCCAGATTTGTCTCCATGGAGATTAATTTCATTTTGAGCCCTGATTATCTGTATCTTCGTCCTTGTGCTTCATTTTGTTTTGCGATTGTCTGTTGCCATGCTACCTAGAGATTCATGTCTTGGCCAGGACTTTCAAGGTGCTTTTTAAGAAGCTATGTGTCAGGATCAATGTACATTTGCATGCATTATACACCTAAGATGTAAGTGCAGGTGCTATTTCGGAAATTCTGGAATAGTCTGCTCAAATCATGTCTGTATGGACCTGCTAAAAACTAAACAAACGAAAACAACAACAACCACTACACTAGATAGCTGTATGGTTTCATCTCTATGCTTCAATGACAGAACAGTACAATTTGAAGGGGAATATAGATTCCCGTGGGATGTTCTCTTACAGCAACTCAAACTATTTCCCTCTAGATCACAAACAGCTAATCTGATTTATTCTACAGGCGCAAAAGTCAGATTAGGTTTAACAACATTGAACCCAATTACCGGATTGGATTTCCTGCATGTTGATTTATTCATCATGGCTGGGATTCAAAGAACCATGCAGCTAAATTGCACAAGCTCAAGGGGGCTTTCAACTTGCGTTGCTCAAACAG
Organism: Podarcis muralis; assembly: GCF_964188315.1. Classification (NCBI taxonomy): domain Eukaryota; kingdom Metazoa; phylum Chordata; class Lepidosauria; order Squamata; family Lacertidae; genus Podarcis; species Podarcis muralis. The sequence continues at coordinate 64,748,116 of NC_135659.1, forward strand.
CAGTTATTTATCCCACATGTCATAGCCACATTTGTAACCAAGGATACTTTCAAAATAAGTTGGTGGTATGGCATGGGGGTGGCATCTGCTGTTCATGAAGGAGAAGGGTAAAAAAACCCCACTGGGCCAAGCACAAAGCAGCTCTGTATCCCACTTTGAAAGTTTATTTAGTGTATTTTTGGTCAACCTGGCACACTTCTTGCATTTTCTTCTTTTAATCTGTTGAAAGGGAGAAACAAAACTTCTGCTAACAGAAACCTAAGTCAGCAACTATTGATAAGAAGTAAATTAAAAGCCATGGAATTTATTTTCATACAAATATCCATGTTTGAGTATGCATGTTAGTCGTGTCTTTCACGAGGTCCAGCACTGAGGGCCTTCTGGCGGTTCCCTCACTGTGAGAAGTAAAGTTACAGGGAACCAGGCAGAGGGCCTTCTCGGTAGTGGCGCCCGCCCTGTAGAATGCCCTCTCATCAGATGTCAAGGAAATAAACAACTATCTGACTTTTAGAAGACATCTGAAGGCAGCCCTGTTTAGGGAAGCTTTTAATATGTGGTGAATTATTGTATTTTAATATTTGTTGGAAGTCGCCCAGAGTGGCTGGGGAAACCCAGCCAGATGGCCAGGGTACTACTACTACTACTAATAATAATAATAATAATAATACTATTTCTTCTTCTATTTCATCATCATCATAATTCTCTCTTATCTTAAAGACTCTTATTGAGAAATCAAGACTTGCTTTATATGAGATTTTTGCTTTGGCAAGGCCTGAAGATTAAAAGATCTGGTAATTCTAAATGTGAGTTGCAAGGCTGATTATTCCTATGACGTTGTGAGTAGGAGGCTGGATCTATGGTTATGAAACTGCCCCATGCTGAAAGCATAATTAAATTACTGCACGTGGCAATGCAGGCAGAGTGCAAATGTTTAATCACAGGGTAAAGATGGTTTGGCAGGTGTCACTGCATGAGGAAGCATTCATATGGAAAAAAACTGGTTATTTTCTCATTTCAACCACTGTCATTCATGATTAATTCTTATGCAAGAACAGGAAACAAATCTTTATTTTGATCAACTGTCTATCCCTTGCCTCCAAGAATTTCCATTGTAACTTCTCTCAAAATAATGGGATTGTACTATTTTATAACCAGCTATACATTTTATGTCCAATTTATTTCAATGAACTTTAAGAGCATGAACGTCTGCAGACATCCATTGAGGAAATCATGGATGAAAACTAAATTCACATGGATGTGTGCTCAATGACTTTGCACAACCACTTCCTTAATCCATCAAATCCTAGGAGTTCATTAAATTAATAAAGGCCAAGTCGTGCATCCTTTAATCATAAACACAAATAATCTGATATGGAATTATGGTTGTAGTCTTTAATGTACCAACAGAGATTATGTCCCTTTGAACTGTGTGGGACTTCTACAGTATATAAATATGCTTAAGAACATGCTTCTTAGAAGGCATTAGTTTGACCCATTATACAACAAGTCAAACCAAAGCTCTATTCCACAAATTCTTGCTCAATTTGGTAGTTGTAAGTGATAGCATCTAATGAAAGTTTTATCAAACACTGTGGATTAGATAATCCTGAATACTCGATTCAATGCATAAATAAATTCTCAGATATGCAGAGGGTGAGTGAGAAATATTGGGCATTTGTAAATTATTGTTGGCCCTGTAAGATATATAGTTGTTGTCAAGAATAATGGAGACCATTACTAAAATAAACAAAATGTTGGATACAAAATGGGATATTAACCTATTTCATTTCCAAACGAAGTCCTGCAATTTAAGAAAAGCGCTCTGCTGAAACAAAAATTCCTCACATGTTTGCACTGGGTTCTATATCACACAGGGAACCTTCATAAATTGCTGAAGCTCCCCATTTTAGACCAGGTACCTTAAACTCACGAGGGCTGTAAACCAGAGGATAGTGACATAGTAGAAAGGTGAGGCTTAGTGGAATCCGCCCTCCTCACCTTCACATGTTTGCTCACATGTAGAGATGAACAGAGATGGAGGAGAAATGCAATTCAATTTGCATTTAAAGGTGAATCTACCTAATTTGCACTGACTGACTGAAACAATACAAGAACTGAAAATTCTCTGAATGTTCCAGTGCAGTATAAAAATGTATATATTAGGACAAAATGTTCATAAAAATTAATATATTTGTGAAAATGACATACAAAAATGCATTATATTAGAGGAAACTGCTTTGTAATAATGGATTATATTGGGGAAATTGCTATGTTTAACAGGCAAAATTGCATAAAAACAAATGTATCTGAAGAGAAATCTGCACTGATTAATTTTCCTGAGAATTATTTTTTTAATCACAAAGTTATATGGAAATCTGGAGAATAGAATTTAAGATTGTAAAGAAGAGGAACCGAGAGAAACAAACAGATTTGCCTGTTCCTAGATATGGACAAATCTGTCAGTTTCAGTTTCTCCTTTTTTTAAAAAAATCTTAAATTCGATTTGCCACATTTCCACATTAGTTGCACTTTTTTTTTTTAACATTCACCTAAAAATTCCTCAGCCTTTTAGCATGCCTTTGTCCTAATATGCACATTTAGAAGGTGCAAATAAGCTAGGTTCACATTAAAATGAAAACAGAATGAAATTTCGCATCCATCTCTACTTAGACACAAGTAGAACAAATGCCTGATTAAAAATTCATTGTTGCTTTTTGTGAAAACTGAAGCAGGAATTTAATGATAAGGCCATTCTTTTAAACAAAATTATCATTGTCGGTTTGAATATTTGTAATTGATAATTATGAGCTCTGTACCACAAGATGAAATGGATAGAACCATTTTTCCAAATTGAAATGTCGTTATTAAAATCTATCTTTATTAGAAGCAATGTCCGGCAAGCTCTTACCACAACAAAAACGAGACAATATATCATTTAATCGTTTTGCCTGCGTAACTTTTTGCTTTGAAGTTAAAACTCAATTGAGGGACTAAAGAGAAAGTCTGGAATAATTTTCATTTGGGGTGACATTTCATGGGAGGCAGATGGAACAAAACATTGCCTTCCTGGGACATTCTCCAATTGTTGAAACTAAATAGCAGGTCTCCTCAACAGGAAATATTATACAAAGATGGGGAACCTGTGGCCCTCTAGCTATTGTTGGACTATAGCTCCTATTAACCTTGGCAACTAGCCATAGTGGCTGCAGACAATGAGAGGTGGAAGGCAAAACTTTGGTTCGGCATCTCTAATATCACGTGACCTTAGCAGCACCCTTTAGCCTAAAGTAGTTGAGGTAAGGTCAGTTTTGCTCTGTAGACTTCTGTATAAATAGCTCAAATCCTAATACTTTCAAATGACTGCGGACAGTGAATAGATGTTTCGCATTTTCAGGCGGAGAGCTACAGTCCTCTGGTGGAAAGTAATTGGGGGTAGCATTCCAAAGGTTTGTGGGCCAGGCCCCAAAGTGGACAGAACCAGAAACACACACAGCCACACACACATGATCACACTAACCTATGCACAAACACAAGGGATGACTGCTTAAGTGCCAAACAGCAAGGTTTTTTTAATGACTACAGAGAACACACACACACCCCAGACACACACTGAACACACAAGCACACAGCTAACACTCACTTTTAACAGAGACACACACTTAACTTTTATAATTAATACAAGGATGCACACTTAACACACATTTAAGTGCACACACAGGTTCAGCCAAAGTTGGGCACTTTTAGCTGCATAGTGATGTCAGTGGGAAAGTTAAGCAGTTACTTAAAGTATTTTACAGTAAAATCAATAAGACTATATAGTACTCAATTTTGGCTGGATCACTCTCACACTCTACATCTTTTTCATCTTTCATCTGTGGGAAGACTAATATCTGGGGGAGCCATTCTTACACAGGTATGAAGCATTTGGGGTCAGTTAAATAACCTCTTTATCCATTGTCTCTGATGATACTTTTCAGACAAAGTTCTCTCTCCCACTCTCTCTCTCTCTCCTACGAAATACTCTCTAATAATTAAAAACGACTTTCTGCAAGCACGGGATGTTTCTATCATTTAATATTTGTCCTAAATATTTCACAGTTGAACACTGCTGAACACTGTTGCCCCGTTTTTCTAAAATAACTAGGGTGGTGCAGAGAGGTATAGAAAAGGCTTACAGACTCTGTGGTTCAGAATTTAATGAGCTACAGAATAACTGATCATAATCCATGTCTCTATAACTAACCTTCACTTCTCTGGCTCAGTTACTGGTTCAGTCCTTATATGTCATTTTGGCATATAAGTGGTATACAAATTAATAAATAATAAAATAATAGCAATTCTCAATTTGTCTTTGGCTATCCACTGAAAGAGCCTCATTAGTGACAAGGCTTTTAAAAAAACCTCATTGGAGACACCCTGAAAGAGCACCTTTGCAGACCCCCCAAGTGTCCCTATTTTCCAGGGACAGTCCTGCATTTACAGAAGCCGTTCCGGTTTCTGATCTGATCTTGGAGTGTCCCACTTTTCCTTAGGATGTCCCTATTTTCATCAGACAAAATAGTGGAGGGTATGGTAGAATGTCCTTATTTTCAGCAGGTAAATGTTGGAGAGTATGCGACCTCCGAGCCAAGGAAATAAGTAACTACACAACCTTTAGAAGACATCTGAAGGCTGCCCTGTATAGGGAAGTTTTTTAAAATATTTAATGTTTTGTTATGTTTTTACATATGTTGGAAGCCACCCAGAGTGAGACAACCCAGTCAGATGGACAGGTTATAAATAATAACATCATCATCATTATTAAATAGGATGTCCCTATTTTCATCAGCGAAATGTTAGAGGGTGTGCCTTTGCTGCCATGAATCCAGTGCTTCCCTGCCAGTCAGGAGGACAGGTGAATAACAACACCCCACCTTAGCATACCATGCCTAAACCCCGTTCATTATCCCCCAAATTATCTCCAGATGAAATCATCTTAAATGATTTCCCCAACCCAGATCACCCCACAACACAATTTCCCTCAAATTCATTTTATATTCAGAAATATTTGGGGCACTTAGAAAAAGATTTGGGATCCTTACAGCTCCCCTGTTAAACGGATCTAGAACACATCTGACTTAAGAGTAAAGACAGGGCTGCCTCCTTTGACATCTGCAGATCAATTCTATACTTAACACATGCTGAATGACAGCAGGAATTGACCCTAGGGCCTTTTGCCTAGAAAATAAGCTTTACATGCCCCTAGGTCCTGAAAGCTTCTTATGCAGCTTTGCTCCTGGTTTGCCAGCACTCCACATGTGATGACCCTGTATCAACTCCACTGATGTTAAACAGGTCACTGTCGGCACATAATCAGAATAGCAGTATTTTTCATGGGGCAGCAGTAACCAATATTCCAGCTCCCCCTGAAAAAGGCTTGGAGAAGATCACCAGACTAAAATGAGACTAGAAGCTCCTCAGGAGTGTTGCGTGATCAGAATATTCAGAGCATCAGCAGTAATAGGAAATTTGCTTTGCAGATGCAGGTAACAAGAGTTTTTTTGTTACAAATCTTAAGAAATGCTCATGTGATGGGGTTCTGGGTGCAGGACTTTGAAAACGCAGGCTTTGAAATTTCCATCTAACCCCGCAGTAAAGGTAAATGATTAAACTAGCCATAATAACCAGACTACTTCTGAAAAAGATCCAACACATACAGCACGTTCATAAGCAGCAATTCAAAACTGAGAAAGGCACATTCCATTCAAAAAAATAGAAAGTGTGCAATATCATAAGACAGACAGAAATTACTGTTCTATACCAAGCAAAGTATAAACGGCAAAGATAAACACTGTGAGGATTATTCATAGATGTTATTTCATAGTATTTTAGATAAGAACCACATGTTCTTATATGTATGGGCATTACATATGTAAACAGAATGTTGTCTGACCGCAGCTAAATACCCACCTTATTAAAGTCGAATGTTTCAAACATCTGCTCGATGTATTCATTTGATGCTGGAGTCAGGTTTTTCAAGCCAAAAAACTGCTTGAACTCATGCAAGGTCAGCTGACCGGAGGGACACTCTGTCATGAACTTCTTGTACCACTGGTGGCACTCGGTAGCGCTCAGTTCCTCAACAGACTTTCCATCCATGTTCCCCATTGTAAAGCAAAAGAGGTGAGCACGTCTCTCAAAAACAGCAGAGGACTTCTAGAGGCTTCCCCCTTGTTACAATTCAGAAGCAGGCGGTTTGAGATTTATAAGGGAAAGAAAACAGCAAAAGGCTTGCTAAAGAGCGGGGATGATTGGGGGAGCTTCCTGAGAAAATTTCACACTCTGATGGAGTTTTAAAATTGCAAAAGCCTCTTCAAAGAAGCACCTGATGTTTAAGTACCCACTAAATCCTCCTCCAGCCAATGAGAGAAGAGTCCTATGATGGGATCCCAAAAGGGGCATGGGAAGTTCAGGGCAAAAAATAGAAAGGTGGTAAAATGGGAAAGCGTTTGGCAGATTATGGGACCCAGGAGATTAAAATGGCAGGATTTACCTGAAGACATCGTAAGCTTCTAATCCACTTCTCTTTTGATTCTATCAGCCATGTGCAGATATGGCATACAGGACAGAATGAGCTCCATACTTTGACTATGTGCTGTATGAACAAGTACTTTATCTGTCCTGAATCTTCTAACATTCAGCATCATTGGGTGTCCACAAGTTATGAGAGAAACTTTACTTGGTCCATTTCCTCCAGGCTATGAGTAATTTTATGAACTTCTATCATGTCACCTCAGTCTTGTCAACTTTCTTGAGAAATACTGCCATTTGATGTGTTTTCAGTCCAAAAAGAAAACATAAGCCACATTCATTTTGCAGTAAAGCGGAGGTGTGTACATTTGAGACAGCCATGGTATATACATGGATGACAGTGTGTGATAGCTTCACAAATAGGAGTTGGGAGGGTTTTCTTCTTCTTCAGTGAAGGGGAAATCAAACAGGGAATGCTCATCTGGAGAAGACATCCCAGCCCCCTCTCTGGTGTGTACAGCAGCATGCAAACAGACTTGAAACACAGTGTGTGTGGGGGGGTAGACCTTGCTGTATTTTAAGCCAGTGTTTCCCAACCTTTTTTGGGCAAAGGCACACTAGTTTCATGAAAAAAATCTCGAGGCACACCACCATGCCAGATGGGGAAAGGTCACTTTTTACTTATGTAAAAAAAAATAAAAAAATAGTAACTTCCAACGAATTCTGTAGGTCTTGTTTCTGAATCATTAAAGCTGCATTTGGGAAGGATTCGTAAGGGCGCACAGCAACTCAGTCCCACCAACTCCACAGCAGGGTTCTCAGGTTCAGTGAAGGGCTCCCTCAGGGGGGCACATATATACACCTGGGCTCCCGAAAAGCTACCGCAAGAGCCCTTCAGGAGTTCACATAGCGCAGGCCTGAAGGCTGCAGCTTCCTACTTAGCATCCCGCCAGAGGAGGAAACCTCAAGTGGTCGACCTGTTTTTCCCCCCTCCCGCCTCCCTTTTGGAGTGCAGAGTTTTGAAGGCCGGCATCAACTCCGTTTTCCCGGATACTTCCCGTTCGAACCGAGGGCTGGGTGAAGCAAGGGCGGCGCTGCGCGTTTTACCTCCACGGCGCAGGGGCTCTGGCTCGCCTTCAGCCACCGCACGACAGCGCTGGCTGCCACTTCGTCCTGCAGCAACAGCTCCAAAACAGCCGCCATGCCCACCTCTCTCCTCCTCTAGCACTACCGCGCGGGCGAGCCTCTGGGGCGGGCGCACAAGGAGCGTGGGCGCCACTCCTCGACGCCGTCCCAAAAGCCGCCAAAAAGCCCTAAAAAAAGAGGAGCAGCAAAAAAAAACACACCACACACGGGGGGCGTGTTCTAATTCGCTTCTAACTCCGGGTTAGAGCGCAGCACGTGGAGGATGGGTGGGGAAAGAGAGAGGAGGCGCACTGATAGAACGCCAGGCACGGGGGCCGCCAGGGAGAGCCAGCGCGCGCCCCACCCCGGACGCTCGCGGCCACCGCCGTCCCTCCCTCCCAGGGAAGGCGGGATTAGAGCAAGCGCCCGGGCAGCAAGAAGCGCGCGCGCCGGCCCTGCCCTGAATCCCTCAGAACCGCCAGTCTCTGGGAAAGTGGGCGTGGCTTCAGAACTCTCAGGCAGCAGCGCCCGCCGCCCGGCAAGGCTTCCCATTGGGAGGCGCGAATGCTAAAGTTTAGTGGACGGGGATTGGCGCAAATATAGGCAGGGCGGGCTGAGAGGAGGAGCCGCCGCCGAGGAGCAGCGGCACCAGCAGCGTTTCCTCTCCCCCCTCCCCTCCCGTGTCAACAAGCGGGGCGCCTGCGCCGGGGGTTTGCGCGTCAGGCAGGCAGCCAGGCAGGCAGACGGCGAGAGCCCCACGCTGGGCGGCCTCTCCTCGCCGCCGCCGCCCCGCCTCTCGCCGCCGACTCGCCCACCTCCCTCCCACGGCACACCAGGCAACGCCTGGCGGCACACTAGTGTGCCGCGGAACACCGGTTGGGAAACACTGTTTTAAGCTACTAGTGTGTACATAGCCTTCATCTCCCCAAGTCATACTTGTATCCATCCAACAGGGAAAAACACTAAGCTGCACAGCCCCATTTTTTCCAGCAACCCAGTGTGAAAGGGAGATGTCTTTCCACATGTCAGCTTTCCTCTTTATTATTATGAGGAATTTGTGCGTGTTAGACACCCTAAACTCTTTGGGACCAGTAGGTGTTAGAATTTAATCAAGGCTTGGAGTGTTAAAACTGGAGGCCAGAGCAGTGTGTTTTAAGTTGTGCCAGACACTTTTAACCCCTGGAATCAGCAAATGTTAAAAGCTAATTAAGCTAGGCTAACTTTCTCGTGAGGGGCTAGCATGGGGGATGAGCAATTAAGAGGACAAAGGATCAGAGGGACTCAGTATGAGATGGCAAATGGTTGGGACAGCCTTAAAGCAGAGCTTAGAGAGGTTAGAGTTAGAAGCAATGTGAGTTAGGAGTTATGTGATTGAAACGCAAAGCAGCAGGCAGCTGCAGCAGCTGTGCTTGAGTCCTACCCTAGGGTGCACCTCTGGGGAAAACAAGACCCTCTTGGAGTGCTGACACTATGAACTCCTCCATTGTAGGCTCAGGTTGTATAGATTTGTGAATAAACCATATAACATAAAAAGACCATAGTCTCAGCTGCGCCACATTTCCAAAAGGAGACACGGACCCTGAGTAAAGTACCTGGAACCTCCTAGAATCTCATTCCGCTAAGAGATTGTGGGTGGCCTGCAACTTTCTTCTTATTCTATTTCTATTCTGCCCTTCCTCCACATTTTGTCACATATCTGCTTCAGGCCACACCTGCCTAATGCTCCTCACCACTTCTGTATCAGTTCTGCCAGTGCTTTTTTCCTGGGGGGACACAGGGGCAGTGGCATAGCATGGGGGGTGCAGGGGGTGCCGGCCGCACCGGGCGCAACATCTGGGGTTAGGGCAAATCCATGGGTTAGGGGGCGCAAATCCACGGGTTAGGGGGCGCAAATCCACGGGTTAGGGGTGCAAATTACTTGCCTTGCCCTGGGTGCTGACAACCCACGCTACGCCACTGCACAGGGGGACGCATACCCCTAAACATTTTGTGAATCTGAGTTTGGCCTCATTGAGGGGCAGTATTTCAATATGAGTAGGAAAATTAGAGTACTCCTAAACATTTTTTAAAGAAAAAAAGCATAGAGTTTTGCTTCCCAAACTCATCTCCATTGCTCATTTCCCATTTGTCTCTATCTTCACTACATTGCAGTTTACCCTGAATCAGGAATGCTTTAAAGGGTGGCCTAGCAGGTCCGAGCTCTGAATCTTTTGCACCAGCCCAGTCTCCTGCCTGATTTTTCTCCATTTTTAAAAGCACAGTGCTGGTGAGGCCCTGGCACTTGCCATCTGAATTGGTTCACTTATACATTAGCACACGCAAACGATATGCACATTGGTGTCACTGGCCTGTGCCTGGATCCTTGAAGTGCCTAGAAAAACTCCTGCCCTGAATCTGATTGAAATATTATTAAAATAGCAACCGTAAGAGCAATCCTATGCACACTTTCCTGAGATTTACATGTATATTTCTGCGTATACATGTATAGGATTGTGCCATTAAGTCACCCACATTTTCCAATGATCGCATTGTTTCATTTATTGCCTTATATGCCCACATGGAATGCTTTCCCAGCAGCACCCCATAGAACTTAAAGAGACAAATACATAAAATTATAGAAGATCTCAGCTAGCAGGTCTTGCAAGAATCCATGAAAACTGAAGCCAACTTTTGCCAAGAAGTTTCTGGGTTGCCAGAGCAAAACAACGCAGTTCTAAATTCGGTGAGTCTTGCCACTTCCGCCCACTCCCCCAAAACCCTGGATCTCTGTTGTTTGTTCTATATGTTTCTAGAAACTGTGTCTTTGGAAAGAGCAAGTCAGATCAAGGAATCAGTTGCAGCCCAGTGCAAGGCAGTTCGTGACACACTTCTGCAGCTTGTGTAAGTGGATTAATATTAAGGACGAGGAGGAAACACCTGTTTATAGCACAGGAAATACCATGTCTGCTAAGCACCAGGGATAGCCCCTACGCAATTAGAGGATTTCAGGGGATTCCCTCCTATCTGCTGCAGACCCACTAAGTGTTGAAATTCAGCAGTTAGTTAGCCTGACCTAAATTTGGCTTTTGCTAGAAGCTCCTCTGCATTGACACATCTAAGGATTTACTTCTGATCATCCTGGGCTGCCTTCATCTCTTTCAGAAAGCCCCTTGGCATTTAGCCTGTTCTTTCAGAGATAGGGACAGTTTTAAATTTCGCTCCATGCAATGAGTCCAGCCGGGGTTGTTTTTTGCTTTGGGATCATTTCAGTTTCCCTAAAATAAACATTCCAGCAGCAATGGTCACTTACATAACCTAGCCTGGCATAAAATGAACAAGTGTGGCAAATGCTCCTTAGTAAGACTCCTGAGCTGTCGTAGAACGGTTAGCAATGCATGAATGTAACTTGCCTGTGTCCATGCAGATAAAGTATCAGGACTGAAATGCATACTTTATAGTGTGTGCAGCAGGCAGCCCTTGTGGAACTTCTTAAAATAACTGGACCTGGATAAAGTGCAACCAACTATGGATGCTTTCTCGTGCTACTTCCTCCTTGCAAATAGGGATGTGTGGGAACCCAATGACATCTGCATGAAGGAAACACAGCATCAGCATAACATCTAAAATATCTTCAGCCATGTTAAAGCAGATGGAAAACACACATACTGTAAAACAAACAGAAAAATAAATAGCTCAGCATTTGCAAGAGGATAGAAGCTGGAGACTTCCCCAGCAGGAGTCATCCTGACTCCAGTTTCATCCTCTACAAAGTGAGTGCACACCTAGAGGTCCCAGGCATTTGTGTTGTTGTGTCTTCCTCCCCCCTGCAGTACTTAAGATGTCCTAATTGTGTGGGCCCACAAATAATTTTAGACTCTGGGCTTAATGCGCTCTCTCTCTCTCTCTCTCTCTCTCACACACACACACACACACACACACAATCTCTTCACATGGTAATCTGTATCATTTCACTTACATCCAAATGTGGTAAGCACATACTGATTCTGCCCCTCAAATAACATCCCTGATAACCAAGATGTTTCTGATACACACAAATAGGTTGTGTAAAGTCCAATGTTCTCAACGTGTCACTAGACTACAGCAGAGCCTTATTTCAGGTGCACCCCAGGTTTCAAGAGAATGGTGGATACTTCTTATACAGTGGTGCCCCACAAGACGAATGCCTCGCTAGACGAAAAACTCGCTAGACGAAAGGGTTTTCCGTTTTTTGAGTCGTTCCGCAAGACGAATTTCCCTATGGGCTTGCTTCACAAGACAAAACGTCTTGCGAGTTCTTGCGAGTTTGTTTCCTTTTTCTTAAAGCCGCTAATAGCCGCTAAGCCGCTAATAGCCGTGCTTCGCGAGACGAAAAAACCACAAGATGAAGAGACTCACGGAACGGATTAATTTCGTCTTGCGAGGCACCACTGTATAACAAAGCTGTGGAGATACACAGCCCTGCTGCAGCAATGACCTGTCTGCTTGCTTAGGATACTGTGGGTTTCCCTCTCATGCTTCCACCTTAACATCTTTGCAAATTTCCAGATCGCTAAACTGGCTGCCTACCTTCTTCACCTGCCTTAGAAGTGACATCTTCAGCTCATGAAAGTCCATTCACATGCTATACCAAAGTGGAGAAGGTATAACAGAGTTGTGTATCAACCTTCCCTGTTCCAGTGGCTGTTTGAAACTCAGAAGACAGAACTCTCCATGCGTGAGATCCAAAAGCCCCCACTGACACCCCATGTTACAGCAAAACTGAGGAAAGTACAGCATAAATTATTTCTGCTTCTGCCCTTACCATTACTGTGGGGAACAAAAACACAGAGTGCATGAGGCCACAAGGATAAACGGAATCTCCTCAACAGGCTTTGCATTTTGGTGTTTTATTCACAGTTTTTGATCATCTGCTTTGCTACTTTTTGCATTCTGCTGACTCACGTCAAAAGGTGGAAAGCCAGGTGCCTTTATTGTTTCTCTCCAGGATGAGCCTTAGCTTAAAGTGCCAACTAAAACCTGGGTTTTGGTACCCGCTTTATAGTGGCACTTGGGTGACTTCGTTGCAAATTATCCCAGAAGCTCTTGTTAAGGCAGATCTGCTTCTTCTGAAGTTCCTACAACAATCTCCTTCTGAGTGGCCTTAGAAAATGAGTGAGCTCAAGCCTCTGAATGGAAGTCCCGGGTTAACTGCATGGCGATTTCAGTGTTTTGAGCTTGCTGCAGACAAGCCTGGCTTCTTCCCAAAAATGGGTTTCCACTTTGAGAAATCCACTCTTTCAACATCCATCACCTTCCTTGTGTGATCTGTGTCCCGACAATACCGATAACCGCAGGTGGGTTTTTGCAAAGTGTAAAATGGTGTGTACGTGTTGGAGTAGTTAGGGTTGTAGAAAGCATATCTGAGAGACTCACGCTTGTGTCCTCCAGGATGGAGGACAACAGGGACATACTGAGAAACTAAAGCCTGCTCCATCTTGTAGCCCAGAGCTACTGGGAATGGCTTCTGATGCTTGTTTGCAGCAGCTTTGGCTGCATTCTTCTCCTGTGACATCTTGCAGGCACAGATACATACTTTGGGTTTCATGGGTGCCTTGGTCTGTGAAGAAAAAAGCCACATGGAAGAAGGACATGTTGAGTCAATTTGTTATACAAGGAACTGCATGAGCCCCCCCCCCCCGGATATCTAATTGCCCCCTCCCCACAAATCAACACCTCTCCCCTGGCCCAATCCTTAATTCATATCCAATTGGATTAGATGAAGATTTAAAAGCATTTTGAACTTAACATCAACAAAAAGAATAGAGATAACAGGAAGAAAATGCATCTTTCCAAACTGAAGGTATGGAAATTCCTCTGATGATAAGTGTGCATAAGCATACATGATTTTTAAATAAACAATAGCCAGCAATCTATAACCCAATTGTCTCTTTCTTCAGTTCAAGTGCCGGTTCTATTAGTGCCAGTCATTTGGAGAGAAATATTTGTGTGAGAACTATTTTTTAATTGTTACTTAACCAGCTAGTTCCAATATAGCTGCTTTATTTATTGCCAGTGACACCGGTGCTCCAGGTAATTGTTGAATGGAAACCTGTGTCGATTATCCTGTTTAAACTCTTGACGGCACTTGAGCTTATTTTTAAACTCTGTTAACGGGCTTTCTACTTTCCATGATGCTCTGAGCTCATTAGGCTGCATTATTTTAGGCCTCTAGATCTGGCTCTGTCCATTGGCTTGTAAAGCTATTAATCCTGTAACAAGGGGAATCGGCAACCATTCATGTAAATCACTGAATGTCTATGACGCCAAGGGAGTCAGTGAAATGAAATAACCAACAGTTTCTTCCAAACAGGGGGACAGAGCCTTCGGCCTTTTTTAGATAAATGGTTTACCAAGCAACAGATACATAGGATCCAGATTTCTTCTTGCAAGGAAGCTCTTCGGTTTCATAAAAAGTGCACTCATGATACAATCAGCTATCCCAGTAGGGCTTCATTGTCTATCAAAACACACCAGTTGCCTCTATTATTATTTTTTTTTTGGGAGACAGACCCTCTTTTGTGGCACCTGTGTCTGAGAAACCGAATCACTGGCTGTTTTGTCCCCATTTGCCTTTTCAGAAATGTTCCATTGGAATTTTTTTAGTGTGAGATGCTAAGAGCAGTCGTTCTTTAGTGTTACTGCCCAGTTCCCCCAGAATTTAATCATTAATTGGGGAGGTGGCTACTAAACATGATGCCTAGGTTCTACTTTCACTGTTGGAGACATTCTGCTTCTGAATTCCAGTTGTCGGAAACTGTAGGAGGGGAGAGTGACATGGACACCTGGTTGGCCACTGTGAAAACAGGATACTGGACTAGACTGGTCACTGGCCGGATTTAACAGGCCTATTCTTATTGCTATACATTTGGGCAGTGCTTTTTCTCTAGAAAAGCCGGTACTCACCACAAAGTTGTTACAGTAAGTGCCACACTTTTTAACAAGAGAAAAGAGATGCTGGTACTGAGTGTACCCCTCCCCCCGAAAAAAGCACTGTGTTTGGGGGAAGCTGGGCAACCAGTAATAAAGTTTCTTTGGATATGAAGACCAACTGGCCACATCATGCCCTCATGGGCTTTCCAGAGGGATAAACTGGGTTGCAATAGCTGCAACAACCAAAAGAGAAAAAAAATGGGCCTGGGCTAGAGAACAGTTAGCTGAAAACTGGAGGGGAGATGCTACAAGAACTGGGGACATAGACATGTCTTGCTCTGTAATGAATCCAAAGCTGTGACTAATGGGGAAGCAAGATCTTTTGGGGCTATAAGCCCCTCCATCCTATGCTCAGGTTGTATATATGTGTAAATAAAACCATATAACTTAAAGAGACCATAGTCCCTGCTGTCTTTCCAAGGAACCTGAGCCCCAGGAAAGTGCTGGTATCCCTGGAGTCTCACCACTTGGAGTTTGGGGTGGCATGTAGAATAACGTTTTTATGAGAAGGATTCATCTATTCTCTGGTGCAAGCAAATGTATGTACATGGGCACTAAAGCACAATCTGCAACTTCACACGCTGCAGCTGGGAGGGTACCAACTGCTGTGGGACAGTTCTACTTTTTGACTGTTTATTGAGCCGAAAGAACAAACACCGGCATATTTTAAATCAGGCTACAGCAAAACCTCCAGCAATGTCTAATAATGGGTATTAGGCAGTAGTCTCTGTTATGAAAATAGAATTATTGCAAGCATGCCCCTATTTTTGACAGGGCATGCTATACCAGAGCAAATGGTCACTTACTTTCTGCCTTTGCATCTTTTAAATCCAGGTGGCTAATGGAGTGCTTGAATCTCTAGGTGGGCAAGGGTGCCTGCAATAAAAAATAAAAATAATTAAGAAGGCCAAGTGTGCAGCTTGCACACCTCAGAAGTTTGCTTCAAATTATAGCACAGACACTCTTCCATTCCAATTAACCTCTGTCTCCAGAGGCCATCCCAAGATATCAAGTTTCAGAGGCTGGGGTCTTCCTGACCTGGCAACTCTAGAAATAAGTCTTCTATATAAATGCAAATTTTAAATTTGATGTCTCAGCTGCTTTGCCATCACTAGCATGAAGCTCTTGGAAAGTGGACCAGAAGGGAAATAGCCTCTTGGGCTGCAAACGTTTCCCCACCCTAGCTCTAGTAGAACACTTACACTCTGTAGAATAGCATGCCATGATTTTAACGTTCTGAAGAATTATTTCAAAATCCATAAGCTGAGAGGGATGTGTACCTTATGCTTCCCTCACATGCACCCAACTGGAACCACGTTCAGATACCGAAAATAATGCTGAGTCACTCCAGTAAGAAACACTGAGATCGGCTAATAAAGAAGATAAATAAAGCAAAAATAAAATAAAGCCAAATTTCAAAGATTTTCCCCTCCCTTGTTTCTGTTTTAAAAGTGCTCCATAGGACCCAATTGCAAAGGAAATGGTTCTCAGCCTTCCTGTATTCATTAAAGCTTCTCATAGAGGCGCAAAATATTGGGTGTTTCCTCACACGACATATTTTCCAGATTAACTAGAAAGCCGTCTTGTCAACCCTTTTCAACGCCTGCGGCAACTAGTAATGTGCCCATAAGAAGTGACATGGGCAACAAACCTCCCAGAAACACAGGGATGAAGTCATGGGAACTAAGAAATGATCCACACCAGGATTATAAATAAGGCTGTCACCTTTTTTACTGGCCCGCTGTGCACTCCTGCGCCTGCAAACGCACATGCAACTGCCCTAATGCAGTTGGTACATTTGGAGTGTTTGTGCCAGTCTCAAAATGGCTGCCATATCTTAAAGGGTAGAAAAAGAGATGGCCACAAAATGGTACAGGCGTGTTGGAAAAGGCACCTATATCAGCTAGTGCAGTGCTCACTCCCAGGGAGAAGCTCTGTGCCCTTCTTCCGTCCAATGAAATGTGGGCATGTTTAAGGAGAGGCTGAACCAGTGCAGAGAGAAAATGAGCAGAGAGAGCAAACAGTCTCCCATGCACAGTGGATTTCTGAGGGGATGTTTGCAAATACCGTATTTTTTGCTCTATAAGACTCACTTTTTCCCTCCTAAAAAGTAAGGGGAATGTGTGTGCGTCTTATGGAGCGAATGCAGGCTGTGCAGCTATCCCAGAAGCCAGAACAGCAAGAGGGATTGCTGCTTTCACTGTGCAGCGATCCCTCTTGCTGTTCTGGCTTCTGAGATTCAGAATATTTTTTTTCTTGTTTTCCTCCTCCAAAAACTAGGTGCGTCTTATAGAGCGAAAAATACGGTACCCTTCACAGGTGACACAGCAGATTCTGGTGAGCACACTGGTTCTGGTGCCCCAAGATGCTGTCTTGATGACCTCTGACCAAGTGCACATTTAACATAGAATTCACCCCCACAAGGGGATTCTGATGGCTACCAGCTCAGAAGGCTTTGAGGAAGGACAGAAAAATTTCATGAAGGATACCTCTGTCAAGAGCTATAAGCTGGTACGGCTAAATGACACCTCCGTTTTTCAGATAGTTTGTTGAATTGCAACAGAGAGGTTCTAGACATTCTTAAACCATCAGCTCCCTAGCTTCCAGAGTAACCTCCAGGCAGAGTTCAAAGGGAGGGCAGAGATCAAGCTGAGAAACAGCCTGAATTACACCTCCAGGTCGCTCTTCTCTCGACTCCATCTCATCATTTTACATTATTGATGAGTTCTATATTCTTTCCTCGCGGTTCCTGCATTTGTTCTTTGCCTGCCTCTGCTGAAGTGCTTGTTATAGACAATGTTTAGGTTCATACAGTGGTACCTTGGTTACAGACGCTTCAGGTTACAGACTCCACTAAACCAGAAATAGTACCTCGGGTTAAGAACTTTGCTTCAGGATGAGAACAGAAATCGTGCTCCGGTGGCGCGGCAGCAGCAGGAGGCCCCATTAGCTAAAGTGGTGCTTCAGGTTAAGAACAGTTTCATGTTAAGTACCGACCTCCGGAACGAATTAAGTACTTAACCCGAGGTACCACTGTATTAGGTTTACTGTTTCATCACCTGCTTTATGGGAAACAAACATGCCGCTCGACAGCATGGATCAGAATCTTTGTGACCAAGAAAAACCATCCCTGGAGAGATCAATATCACGTCCACACTGGCACTTCTCCTGACCTTCATATATCTTGGTTTCATTTGCACAGGGATCTATACATGTACACTCAAATTTATACATGCTCCCACCCCCCAACTGCACTACAGCCACAGTACATAAAAGCAGGGTCCTTGTTGAGGGTATAGGGCAAAATAGACCTTCCACCAACTATTTGATCCAAAATGCCTGTGGCTGTAAATATTGAGTCAATAAGTTGGTGGCTATCTAGACTGTTGCTAGCTGGATCTTTCCCCCATGAAGGCAACACAGTTCCATAATTCCCACCACCTGGTGACTCCCAAAATTCCATACAAGTATGAATGGATATACGGAGAGCCTGCTGGATCAGACAGGTCAGTGATCCATATAGCCCAGAATCCTGTTCTCACTTTGGCCAAGCAGATGTCTGTGGGAAGCCAACAAGAAAGACCTGAGAGCATCAGATCTCTCTCTTTCTGGGGTTTCCAGCAACTGGCATTCAGAAACACACAGACGGTGGTTATGAGCCACTAGCTATCCAAATGCACCATTCCTTGAGCTCCACCCAATAACTCTTCTAAATACAGTCCCTCCTATGGGGTCCCCTCTTTCCCATCCTGCGCCTAGCTGCTTCCTTTTTTGCTGCCAGAGAAAACCTCTCTGTGTTTGGGCATTTTACACTATGGGAAGACAAACGTCCTTCCTATGCATTCCAGATAAGGTGGATTTGAGTTAGGCACGTAGCCCACGTCCCGCAGCGGCTGGTGTTCCGGATAAGCTGCTGGACTGGACACCTTCAAGGGACCGGCGTTGGCGCTCTCCAATCCTGGAAAGATGCTCCAGGGACTCCCTCGTGGGACTCCGCCCCTCTCTCCTCGGAGCCCAGCAGCCCCGCCGCCGCCTACCTTCGAGGGAAGCCTCCCCGCGGTGTTCTCCCGTCGCGTCACTCGGCAGCTCCTCCTCCGCCACCTCGCGATTTCCCTAAGCGCCGGGAAAAGCGCCGCCCGGGAGGAGGAGGGAAGGCTGGGCCGCTGCGCCCGGGCGCATGGTGACCTTCGCCGCCTGGTGCCGCCACCCTCTGCAGCCCGGGAGAGCGCGGCGCCGCGGCCTGCGGGGACGGCTCATTGTGACTCGGGCAGGGCGTCAGCCGGCCACGCAGAGCCGGGCGATCCCTAAAAGGGAAGCGAGCGGCGGGGCGATCCTGGGGCGAGGGATCCCGTGGCCGATCGGGGCTTGGGAGGAGAAGCGCCCTCGCCTTGGGGGAAGCCACGTGCGCGACCCAACTCCAGGCTCGGCGCATGCGATGAGAAACTCCAGACATGCTCAGAGACAGTTTTTTATTTTATTTGAAAAAACCGTATTCTAGAGCTAAGGCCAGTTGGTCTGAGCCTACTCCATGGATGGGTTTGAAGCCAAGTCAGGCGTCGTTGCCCGCCCCCTCAAATCCGTAGTTCTCTTAGGATGCCGCGCAGTGGTGCTCGCTTGCAATGTGACGTTGCGCCCACGTGTTTGCTCCTACGCAGCTCGCTATTCAGCGGGAAGCTGCAGGGGTACATTGGGCGAGCCCTTAATGAACTTTTTGCCTCGGTCAAAGGACATTCCTTACGTGCAGCAAACGTGCTGGAGGCGTTAAGTCACCTTAAGAGTGTTTGCTCGAATCAGGAGGCATTTTGCGCTAACTTCCATGTTACTGCACGAGGAGTCCGATGTATTGGATAGAATGCGTGCTGCTGGACTTGGACCTGGGAGAAATAGATTCACACAGCCATCCACGCAACACTTACCTCATGTTTCTAATACTGTTAGGCAGAACAAGGGAACAGATGGGCAGAGAGCAGCACTGGACAACAGGGTGTGCGCCTAAAGCTGACCTTAGGTGTGCTGCAGGACATGCTCCGGTTCCCAGTGTTGAAATGAGATTAAAGCTACCAGTCCTGTCAGCTTTTGTAGGTGGAATGGCAGGAAGCGGTGAGAGACACCATCTTCTCTTGCATCAGGCAGCAAAATGTCTTCTACCTAAGCCTAAGGCGTGGCGGCAGCAGGAGGCCCCATTAGCTAAAGTGGTGCTTCAGGTTAAGAACAGTTTCAGGTTAAGAACGGACCTCCGGAACGAATTACGTTCTTAACCTGAGGTACCACTGTACAGTTCTCAACACTACTGTCTAATAACAGATGTAACTGATCTGTAGAAAAGACTTTACAACCTGAAAAAGGAGAAGATGCACATACTTCTGTATTACCAAGAAAATCTTTAATATTTTTTTTTAAAAAAAATAAAAAATAGCATACTCCCTCCTAAAAGTTTATTAAGGTTGCTGGGAATCATAGTTTGGGGGTAAACAATAGTTACCATGATTTTCTTTTTGGTCAAAGCAACCCATATGTAGTCCTAAGAAGTTTTGTGTGCTATTCAGAAACATTGTAAGAGCCGATCAGCATAGTACTTTACAGCCAAATCATCTGTGCACTGTTTTAATTACTGTCAGTGCCACACAAATACATTACCGTATTTTTTGCTCTATAAGACTCACTTTTTCCCTCCTAAAAAGTAAGGGGAAATGTGTGTGCATCTTATGGTGCGAATGCAGGCTGCACAGCTGTCACAGAAGCCAGAACAGCAAGGGGGATTGCTGCTTTCACTGCTTAGCAATCCCTCTTGCTGTTCTGGCTTCTGAGATTCAGAATATTTTTTTTCTTGTTTTCCTCCTCCAAAAACTAGGTGTGTCTTGTGGTCTGGTGCGTCTTATAGAGCGAAAAATACAGTAATTAATATGTGGCTGCCAGGAAGTTTGCATAAACTTAAAAATAAGCTTTGTGTTGGGTTTGTTCCCCAAACAAGTCCTACACACTTGAGAAGTCACTGCTGTATAATTGTACCCTGGCTGTTGATGGAGTGCTATATAAATCATTTTGCTTCTTGCTTGCTTGGCTGTGACAGTCGTATCATTCTTAAAAATCTGAAGAATCTTAGAATGGGGACTACACCCTCTGGGTATGCACCATTTTTGTGCATACGCATAGCTGAGTTTCATGTGAGTTAGCGGCATGAATAACTTGCGTCATGTCATAACAAATACTTGCAGGAAAGGGAGTGTCCTGCTATTATGCAACCTCCGTGCTATATTTCTATCCATTTTGCAAATGATCAGTCCTAGAGACCATGACCTGCTTATTATAAGCATTGTGGCTGTCGCTGACTATATAGATCTGTGGAGGATGGGCACGTATAGGTATCATGCACCTATATTTGAGCAGCTTGCATTGTGTTTTCCAGAACCAATTGCATCTCACTAACTTCCAAGACACTTGAATACAGTTCCAGGGTTCTTCATTTCTTGAACAAGTATCACGTGTCACTGATTTAATACCCCCCTTTTTTACGTGTCTCCCCCTCCCCAATTACCTTTGCAATTTCTCCCCCACCACAACTCCTAGGGATCATTGTGGCAGAACTAGCCCTGAGCGTGATGTAGGGCTGGTTCCATCAACAACTTGTCGTGTTCTTCCCCTCCCTTTCATAACATGTAGTTATACTTAACTCACAACCTGATATCATCACATTGTAAGTTTCTCCACCCTGTTCCATTCTGCCATCTGCCAAGCATGTAACTGGATGAAGGATTGAAGACTAAAATAGGATGATCTTCAAACAGAGTAGGGTTGCACTGTGTTGTTCTGGATCCAAATATATATATCTCATTGTTTTCCACAGCAAACTACAGAAAAGTTCTGGAAGTCACAGTCCTATCACCAGACGTATGCAGGAGAATTCTGTTGCACGACTGCTCTTAGGGGATACCGCGTATGCACGAAGCATGGAGAATTCAGACAGATCTAATTTTAAAGATCCATTTTTTAAAATGGAGTTTTAATTCCAAGTAACAAAACATACCCATACAAAGAATACAGAGCTTAGCAGTTGTGCAGAAAAGAAAGAAAACTAGTGGCTGATGGTTGTAGTTTTAGATGTGCCAAGAAAGGCTGTCAAATGAAAGTGTCTCCATCAGTTTCCATGAGTTGATAAAGGGTTAACAAATGTTCAATTGTCTTAACAAGGTCATTTAAAGGATACCATGTCATTTAGAAGGTGTGAGTCTCTCCCCCTCCAACTCCAATCAATATTCTTTTTGTCAAATGGTTAATTTGTGATATGTAAGTACAATGTCCCATACTTGCAAAATTCAGGCTACAAAAAGATTTGCAATTAAAGTTTTCCAGTGTTTTGCAATCAAAAATTTAACTGCAGCTAATAAAAGGAGGATCATTTGATTGTTCAAAAAACGGAATAATTTGGGGGCAAAGCTACCACATGTGTTCTAGAGAGCCAGGTAAATTGCATTGCTGTCAGCAAAGGTTGGATGTGTTACGATTAATTCTACATAATCTGCCTGGGCACATTTACCAGCAATGTGGTGTCTTTAAAGCATTTTCTCACGCTCTAATTGAGATGGATCCAAATGGTAGTTTATTCCAAATTTGTTCCCAGTGTTCTTCCTCTAATACGTCTCCAAAATCTTTCCCCCATTTTTAATAAAGTGAGAGGAAGGGTAGCCAGTTGTGTGGGGATTTTATATACATGGGAGATGATTCCCTTTCCCAGTGTGTTGCTTGAGTTGAGTAGCTGCTCAAAACGATTTAAGCTGCATAATGCTTGAATCATTATATCTGGCTGATTTGGAAAATGTATGATCTGCTATATCTCTAACCAGCCGCATGGTATATCTCCCACTATAAAATTTATTTCTGGAAGTGAAATAGGTTTTTGATTAGTGTAGAAGTATCAGAGTTTAGTTTCCTACCTAGCATATAAGCCTGATTTGGCTGTTGTGCAAAAGGAAGAAAGCTGAGTTATTAGGACCCTCCTGTGGGGGGGGGGGGGGGATAAGTCACATTGGTGCCTGCTCATTGCTAGCCCATTGCAAACTGATTTGCATGAAACACCCTAATCATTTCTATTAGTCAAAACCAGTGCCGAATTTACGTATAAGCTAAACAAGCTATAGCTTAGGGCCCCACTCTCTTGGAGACTCCCCAAAAATATACTTCTTCTTAATTGTATTTCACTATTAATATACTTCTTAATTGTATTTCAGTTCAACAATTACTTTGATAAAATACATATTTTGTTATGTGCAAATGGCTTTAGATACCTATTACATCCATAAATTACCATATAGCATATATTCAACACAAAAAACAGCGGAAAAAACATTGTCCAAAAAACACTGACATCCATAGTATTAAACAGTTGGTGAAAATTGGAGCAACCCTTGATTAGTACCAAATTCTAATGTTCCCTTTTTGTCAGTGCAATATTAAATGCAATATTAATTGCACAGTGCCTAAGAAACCCAGCCTCTGGCAGGTGCTGTCAGAGAAGCACCTCATGACAAACTCTAGCTGTTCAACAAGGGGAAATGTCAATCAGTAGAATATCAACAGGCAACACCTCAAAGAATGGCAAGGTAACATCATTCCCTCCCATTTGAGTAACTGACAAGAAACTTAAATGCCAAGCTGTGCACTGTGAAGATCTGATACATATTTTTCTTTTGCACAGATTCATGAAAACTGTTAAATGTGTTTACTCATTATTACTGTTGGCTATATTCTGCTTAGATTTTCTAGCTCACAACTCTCATTGTTCAGCGTGTTCCAATTCGCCGCCGTGGTGCTGGTACCAACTGTGTTTTGACTGTTGTTGTATAAAACAAAGGTGTTTATTTCCACACCATAAAATGGGCAAGGAGCAAAGCACTCTCACACCTTGTGTTTGGTTAAACTAATATTCCCACTGCTGGTTTTTTTATTATTATTATCAAGATTTGATAATATGTTTGCATTTTCAACAAGCAGGGGTAGAAAAATACAAGGTCTGAACAATGTTATCACATAAAGAGAGCACAATGGCTTCTGAAGAAGTGAGAATAGATAGAGATGTGCACATACAACTAAATATATAAATTGCTGATGTTATGAGCAGGGGCAGAGAAACGGGGGTGTGGTGGGGGTGGTCTGTCCCGGTTGTCACCACTGAGGGGGGTGACAAAATGCCGGGTGGCACTCACCGCGGGGCCTGCAGCGCGCCCGAGCTACGCATCTCTCCTGGGACTGACGCAGTGGCTTGGGTACCCACAGGCTCTGCACTGCCCCAAACAGTCTGCCCGCTGCCTCCCCTTCAACTGTAGGACGGTTGAGTGGGAGGAGGCAGGCAGACTTCTTGGAGGCCTCCCGGAGTGCCCTGCCCTGCCCTACGGGCGGCTGGCCCCACCCCTAGGCACAGGGCGCACGCACCACCCCAGGTGCCCGATCGGCTTGCTCAGCT
The DNA here is from genome assembly GCF_964188315.1 of Podarcis muralis. NCBI lineage: Eukaryota > Metazoa > Chordata > Lepidosauria > Squamata > Lacertidae > Podarcis > Podarcis muralis. The sequence goes on from NC_135659.1 coordinate 64,772,156, forward strand.
GCTGGTTATGAGTTGGGGAGGGGAGGAAGCAGGCTGTATGTGAGATCCTTCTGACTCCTGGATCCAGCAAATGTTAAAATATAAGCCAGACTAGCCTCCTGTGTTGAGGTGATCGCTTGGGTGATGGGCCATTAAGGGATACAAAGGAAAGGGGCTCTGTGGGAGATGGCAGATGGGTAGGGCTCCTCCCCATCTCAAGGTTAGTTAGAAGGATGAAGCAGAATTTAGAGTTGAGTTGCAGTGATGTGAGCCAGATGGAAAGCAGCAAGTTGGAAGACAGAGCAATGTTTGATGTCTCTTTGAATCCAAGCCTGTGGCTATGGAAGAAGCAAAACCTTTTTGGGGTGTTGATGCTGTGCAGAGCTGTCTTTCCCATTGGGCTTAGTGGCGCGTTGCGCCAGGGCACTGGCTTCTCAGGGGTGCCCCAGCGAGTAGGGGAGCTGCGCGGCTTTGCTGGCGGCCTCCCCTTTCCCTGCACGCCCACCAGCTGCGCCCCGTCAACCATATGGTTGAAGAGTGTGCAGCTTCCCTCCCAAGCCTCCGCGGGAGGAGAGTGATTCCCGCAGGGGCTTGGGAAAAGATTGACAACTCTGGGAAACGGGAGCAGGCGGAGGGATCTTTGCACCATGGTGCTGGATATGCTTAAGACGGCCCTGATGCTGTGAACCCCCCATCGTAGGCTCAGGTTGTATATATGTAAATAAACCATATATCCTAAAGACACCACAGTCTCCGCTGAGCCTCATTCCAAAAGGAAACATGAACCCTGGGCAAGTAGCTGGAACTCCTGCAATCTCACACTGCTTGGTGTGCAATACTATTTTTCGTTAACCCAAATTTGGCTGACTTTTGGGTTGTGTCAGGCACAACCGAAGAGTTGGTTAGATTTGGCATGAACAAAGTTTCCATCGGGGTTAATGTCAATTTGAAACCAGGTAATATGTATTGGGCCTGTGCAGTTGGTGTTGGAGACCTTTGGAGATCTGTATGAGAATGGTATGTTTTAAAATGAGAAAATTACCTACTTCAATTTACCTTAGTTCAAACTTGAGTGGTTTTATTTATCCATTAGATTTATATCCCACCCTTCATCCAAGGATCTCAGGGTTAAACGCCCGGCTTTATCCTCACATCAACCCCATGAAGTAGGTTAGGTTCAGAAAGAGTTACTTGCCCCAGGTCCCCCTGTGAATTTCACCCAGTGAGTACCCACGCTTCCCATGGCCCTACAGGCTCATGCAATTTGGTGAAGCATTATGTCCCATTGTTAATGTCTAAAAGGAAAAGTACACTGGCATTCCAGCATGTTTGGAAACTGCACCATCTGATATGGAAGCTCTGTTTCTAAACCCATGTGTGGAAAGGGATATAAAAATACTTTCTGTGTGTGCTCAGATGAACAGTTATCAAAATCACCTCTTCATGAGTTTGGGGGCTGAGCCTTAGCTTTAAAACAAAACAAAACAACATGATCTAAGCACTGGCAAGTCCTGGCTAATATTTTTTAAATCTTTTTGGAAGCTGCTGACCATGGTCAGATATTGTTATATGTATCTTGCTTCTTAGTTGTAAGTTGCCTTGGTTCAAAGGTTCATCCCTGCAGGGCAGGGTTGAACCTGGTTGCACAAATATATACATGTACCAAGCTGGCCTCCATGGATGAGATGCAAATAACCACAAAGCATCACATTTGATATATTTGTCTGCACACTTCAGGAATGTTCATCAGATATTTAAATACAGAGGGAGCGAGAAGACCTAAAAAAACAATGGAAGCTAAATTGAGTTCATTTATCTTTGGGGGTGTCCCAGTCTTAACATAATCAAACATGCTGAAATCTACAATGTGCTTTTAAGGGCAGGTTACAAAGCAGATTTCATGTACCTGGCTGGGTTTGCCCAGATGGAATGTGGCAAAATATCACTTGAACATGCAAGTTGTGTCACTCACGATATGCCCATGCACCAAGAGTTGGAAGCAAGAAGGGCTGACTGCATAGTGTATGCCATGGTGGAAAATTGGTGGGGGACCATTGTAGGTGAAAATGGATCTGGGCTCTGAGCACTGGTGGGATTTGGAAGCAATTTATGAGTGCTTAAGTCCTTTTCATAAGTGCCAGGCACGAACACATCCCCTACTCAGAGATCTAGCTGGCGGAGATGGTAGTATAGTACTATTACTGTGATTCCCATGCAGTTAGCCAATATGATTTGAGAGCTGAAAATAGTGCAGTTCTCTTTATATAGTTCTCTTTAAATAAATAGTGATGTTACTTATTAACTATGTTTCATCATTTCAGATAGATAGCATAATCACATAACATAGCTACAGTATGCAAGGCACATGCACAGACACATGGAAATAAAATAATAAAAGTGATTCTTACCAAGTCAGTTTCTTTCTCTTTGTTTAACTTTTTTACTTTCTTTTTTAATTGCAGACAGTACATTAAAACAAACAAATATAAAACGATCAAAGCATTTCAAAGATCACGTTGAAAGAGAAAAAGTGCAAGTGAATCGTGCATCTTCATTACACATTTTGGAAAAAATGTATCTACAAATGCCAAATACATAGCATGTTTTACAATAGCAGATTTGCAAAGTTAACAACAACCACCTTTAAACCTTAGAGAGAGCCGGTGATGTGATACCTAAATGAAAAATTTATCTCTGATTATGTTGCCTCTGACTACTCTGCAATGTTGTGTTAGTTTGTCTGCAAGCAAAACCTTCCAAACCCTATCATACCAGTTTTGCATAGTTAACAAATGATCACTTCTCCGTAAGAATGCAATCTCTGTCCAGGCTGCTACCAGGAAATCGGGTCCTCCCTTAAAGAGGGCACGTATTATGGTGAGACCTGAAAACTGACACCCTGTGTTGTGGGTGGGTATGATTGGTCAGCCACAACACCCGATTGGTAGGTCCCTAGTAGCTGGGTGCAATCTGGCCAATGGGATGCAGTCCAAATGGTTCGAGGGACCTATTAATGCCCATGCACGTGACCCAGAGCTTCCTCTTTCGGCGTGTGCATTCGGAACACCCGCCCACCTCTCCCTACTTTTAGGGCTTTGCGCTTGACCTTGCTATGCCGCTGTGTGTCGTCTGTCGTTGGGACAGGGGCATGGCAGGAATTTTCCCCACTTGGCTGGCTGGCTGTTGCCATTTGGGTTTCACCTGCCACGTATTAAATTGTCACAACTTGTAAGGTTGCGGATAGGCTCTGGTTCAGGTGATAGGGGTGGGAGAATGCTCTCGCCATCCCTATGCGAAGGCTATTTCGTTAAAGGAATCCAGGGACTCGATGGTTTGGTCAAACCCTGAGAGGGGGTTGTGCCCGTGCCTGAGTCCAGGGAGACATTTGGGTGGCGGAGATAGCCTGTTCCTGGCTTTCCGCTTATCCAGGTGCTCACCCTTGGCTGACTTATGCTGGAACCCTGGGTCAGCGCCACCTGCAACGGTTCAGGAAGCTAGTCGAACCAGAGCCTCTTTAATCAATAAAGTTGTGGCCTAAATTCTGCCACAAACCAAAACCAAAATTTGAGTCAAGTGTGAATTTATTTAGGGGGGAGGTTTCTGGGTCTGAACATGCAAATAGTTTATTAATGGCTTAAAGAAAATATATCCATTTGCTCCTCAAAATAACAATAGCAAGGCCAGACCTGGGTCTTTAACCACTGTACTCTTCAGAATTGTAGAAATCATGTGGAACAAAACATCCCCTAAACTTGCTTACAGCCTGACATTCCCACCATAAGTGAATAGAAGTCCCATTAGTAGAGCACCCCCACCAAGAAAGAGAGGAAATCAAGCCACAAATACAATGTCGGCACACTGGCTAATTTAAGTGCAAATATTCAGAAACCTCCAGTTTCTGAAAGCACCTGCAAAGATACCCACTTAAGGTATGTCCTATTTAAGGATGTTTGTAGGTTTCATGTTAGCAAAGACTAGTTATCCCGGGTCCAAACACCAGTACAGTGGTACCTCGGGTTAAGTACTTACCTCGTTCCGGAGGTCTGTTCTTAACCTGAAACTGTTCTTAATCTGAAGCACCACTTTAGCTAATGGGGCCTCCTGTTGCCGCCACACCGCCAGAGCCCGATTTCTGTTCTTATCCTGAAGCAAAGTTCTTAACCTGAAGCATTATTTCCGGGTTAGCGGAGTGTGTAACCTGAAGCGTATGTAACCTGAAGCGTATGTAACCCAAGGTACCACTGAATTTCAGACTCTTCGACTGCAGATGAACAGTATGTGTTCTTCCACTATTCCCACAATGCATTTGTACAATAATTTCCCCATTGTGACTTTTGAACAATGGTCAAAATGTGTCATGTAAATGGACTGCTGGGCCCTATGTGATTGTGTGTAAATATATAACTATAGTTCATTGTATCACCTGATTTAGATTAACAAGAAAGGGCCCACAATTATGCTCACCTGGAAGTATAAGTCATTAATGTGGAAGTGGTAAAAATTAACTTCTATTGATTTGAATGTCGTTGCAATATTCATGCATGGTTAACTGCAGAGAAAAATGGCGACAAATCACATGCTGAGGAGTACCAAGATGATATTGTACATAAACAGTGTACTAAGAAGTTTAGAAAACCAGTATACCTATAAAAGACATTCATATTCTACAACTTCCTAGCACAGCCAAAAATGGGATGGAAAGAGAAATGCCTTTTTGTTTGTTTGGGTGCTTGCATGCAGAACGGTCCCCCTCCAAACTTGGGGGTTCTTATTTGGTGCACCCAAGACAGGCAAGCCGTAGAAAGCACGCACCAAACATTTGGATTCTGTGCATGTTGGAATGACAGAATCTTGCTTTGGAAGTGCAGCCTACAGTATATAGGAAAGCCCATTGGTGGCCACTAAGTATAATGGTTGCATATTACTTTCAGTATCTTTTCCCTCCCCACTTTATTGTATGATGTATTGATCTACACTTTGGATGGAAGTGGATAGCTGAAAATGTTTAGTTATTTTATTGCTGGGTTTTACGGATCTGTTTTATAGATGAGTTGAGAGACATTTTTGCCTAAAAAGTGGCCCAAAAGTCAAATGAAAAGTCAAATAAAAGTCACAAAGGCACCTCCGCCAGCCACATCTTATTTTTAATGGGATAATCTTATCATAACTGAAAGGAACCATAGTTAGATCTTTTGGAAAATGCAAACAGAGCTAAGACTGGCTGGGCTGGCATCCATTCTTTGGATGATTAATGAGCAAATGATATTCACTTGTATTTGATATGAAAATTGGTTCAGGGGATCAATCGGAAAATTACAACTTTATGTTTATTGCTAGTTTGGGCTGGCTGTAACCCAGGGGCTTTCTACAATGACACACTCATTGCTCAGTGAAACCAAATCATGCACACTGTCTCTGGGCATGTACAGAATTCCAGATGAACTAAGCTACTCTGTAACAATTCTCATTTTAAATACTCTTTCAGATGGAAGGGTTTGCAAGTGCATCGGGATTCTGTGAGCTGATCACTGTTAATCCAAATAGGTAGGCATGGCTGACACAGCAGCTATGGTGAACAGTCAACCAAAACAGTGCCACCCCCACAAGGTTAATTTTCACCTTTCCCCCTTTTCTTTCCTGTTTTGGTAGCATAGCTACAGTGGAAGCTGCCATCTGAAAGCACCCTGATTTGCTTATCAGTTTTCCTTGGCATGCGGGAGGATCAACCAGGGACAGTGTGGGTGCTTGCAAAAGGCCCACAACAGACTCTCCCCGAAACCTTCCTGATGAAAGCCTTGCAGATTCTGATCAGCTGAACTGAACTGAATTTCTGAAATGATGGAGAGAGCTTAACCACAAGCCCAGGTCCAGATGTCACACTAAGCCAAAACTTGGTTTAGCTCAGCATGGTTTGGGAGTAAAAATAACCAAGGAGAAGGAAAGCAGCAACAGTGGTTGCTGACACTGTCCACTTGCTTCCAGTAAGACATAGTTTGGCTTAGTATGTCATGTGAACCAGGCCTCTCTCTCTCTTTCATCTTTGTCTTATTTGCTCAAATGTGCAAATATTTGCTTAGAACTCTCATAAATATCAGTGGAATTTGCTTCCAAATAACTGATACGGATCACTGCCTGAGGTACCCAGATGTACCCTGTGGTGCCCTCTTGTTACTTCCTCAGTCTTGCTGGAACGTTGTGATCAGCTTGTAGCAGGTGATAAAATGTGTCATGAACTTTCTGTGTTGGATCAGACCAGGACTGATTTGAGATAGTGTGAATGTGCTGTAAAACAATGGGTGGGGAGAAGGTGGATTGAGATCTGCTGTTGGAACTCCAGGAGTTTCTGATTCCCAGGAAGTCCTGAGTTCAAATCTATTTTTGACACAGCCACAAACACATTTAAGAAGCATTAGATAAGACAAGTGCCTGATTTATGTATAAGCTAAACAAGCTATAGCTTAGGGCCCCACTCCCTTGAGGACCCCCAAAAAATATACTTCTTCTTAATTGTATTTCACTATTCATATACTACTTCTTAATTGTATTTCAGTTCAACAATTACTTTGATAAAATACATATTCTGTTATGTGCAAATGGCTTTAGATACCTATTAGGTCCATAAATTACCATATAGCATATATTCAACACAAAAAACAGTGACAACTTGTTGTTGACAAAGGACAACTGGACACATAAAGGGCCCCATTACCTTCAGGAGCTTAGGGCCTCATCAAACCTAAATCCAGCTCTGGATAAGACACCATTCTCCCTGCCACTGACACTCATCTGTAACTTGGGGATAATGATTCTAGACTACCTTACAGGGCTGTTGTAAGGATTACTGTGATAATGCATGGGAAAGCCTGAAGCATGTTAGTGGTATTAGTGTTGCATTGAGGTTGGTTTTTTAAAATCATTTTTATTGGGGGGTTTTTTAAAAAAATATCTGTAATCATTACATTACTTTCAAATTTCAATTTCCCCCTTCCCCACTGACTTCCCTCAACTTCCATCCCTGGTTTATTACATCTCATATTACATTCTGTTGTTTATATATACTTCTATCTTGTCCTACTATGAGCTTTCTTATTTTTTATAAGTAAAATTGCAAATGTTTATTTAAGTCCTACCAATGACTATTTTTTTTGTTATTTCTGCAAATTTGATGTAAAAGGTTCCCATTCTTTTTCAAAATCACTATTGTCTTTTTCACACAGTTTATCAGTTAACTTTGCCAACTCTGCATAGTTCATCAACTTCTCTTGCCATTGTTCCTTTGATGGTATATCTGTGCTATCAGAATTCTTGCCGCTGTCATCACATACATAAATAATGTCTGTTTTTCTTTTGGCAGTTGACCTAAAATTCCTATCAAAAAAGCTTCTGGTTTTTTAATAAATGTCATTTTAAATATTTTTTTCAATTCATTATATATCATTTCCCAAAAGATTTGAATATTCTTACACTCCCACCACATATGGTAAAAGGTACCTTCCCCTTCTTTACATCTCCAACAATTATTTGTTCTGTTTTATACATTCTTGCCAATTTTGTTGGTGTAACATACCACCTGTACATCATCTTCATATAATTCTCTTGTAACAATATACAATCCGTAAACGTCAAGTCCACTTTCCAAAGTTTTGTCCAGTCATCAAATTGTATATTATGCCCAATATCCTGTGCCCATTTAATCATTACTGATTTAACTTCCTCATTTTTAGTTTCTCATTCCAGAAGTATGCCATATGCCTTTTTTAACAGTTTAGAGTTATCATCTATAACATCCCTTTGGAATTTGGAAACTGAATAGGCAAATCCTTTTTTATTATCCTCTTTAAAAATTTCATTCAGTTGTCTATGGTGCAACCAACTCTGTAGATATTCCTTTATTTTGTCATGCTCTTTCAATTTTAATTTCACTTCCTGTTCAATTAATAGTTCTCTATATGTTGGCCATATTCCTTTCTTTGAGGACATTTTGAGTGACAATGCTGCAACAGGTGATATCCACCACAGAGTTTTAGGTTCCAGTAACTCTTTATATTTTTCCCAGACCTTTAATAGGGACCTTCTTATGATGTGATTGTGGAATCCTTTATGTACCTTGTTGAAATTGCACTTGCTGGCCAATAGCCTACCAATGGAGCGCTATCCGTCCACCCCTGGATTAAGAGACAGAAATATAGTGTTAAAGTTAGGGGGAGGAAATTCTTATGGTAAAAGCTGCCTCATTGCCATAATATTTTCTTCAGTCTGTATTCCTTCACGAGCTTGTGGATTGTTGGGTTTCTCCAATTTACAAAAAGTGAATTGGAATTTTGAAATAATAAAGAAGAAAAAGCCTTTTGCTTGTTCTAAGTGTGATGAGTTCAAATGTGAAAAGATTCCCACATGTATTCTCATCTTTTTAATTTGGCCCAATTGACACAATGAAGCAACCATAACAGCTGGTACCTGCGGTGGAACTGTGGAAAAGATGTTAACATGTTTAGCTGAACTCGTCAGTAGAATTTTTTAGAACAGGGCCAAAATTTATCCAAATATATTTTTCTGAGGAAAACTTTATTTTTCTCACTCTCAACTCTTAGAAAAAAAAAAGTTGTTTTGCCAAACATTTTCTGAATATTCATTACCATTTTTTTGTGGTGGTCACAATTCCTCACCACCATCACAATGTCCTGGAATGATCCCAGGTCCAGCTCACTGTGAAGAGAACATAACGGTGGCCAGGCTGCCAGTGGAGTTACCACAACAGCAGCAAAACAAACCTTAGAAAAAAGAAGGAAAGAAACTGTGCTACTGCCACCACAAAGATCAAACTTCACCCACAAAGAAAGTGGAAAATTCCTCCTCCTCTGACAGAATATTTGGTGAAGTGATTCCCATCATCGCACACAATTTTGACACTGGCAAATAAGGTGGAGAATTTCAGGACAGCCTTTCCACTCTGCTTTATAATTTTTCTGCTGAAGTAAGTGAAGATGCACCAAAATGTGAGTTTCAGGATTAAAAATTTGAGTTTGAAATTCAAATGAAGAAACTGGATTCCAAACACTGCAATGCAGATTGTGCTCTACTTCTGGTTTTTAAATATTAATTTGCAGATTCACAGTGCTCAGTACTAACAATCTGGAGACTTTGTAGAGACATAAAAAGGTAAAGGTAAAGGACCCCGACGGTTAAGTCCAGTCACGAACAACTCATCTCACTTTATTGGCTGAGGGAGCCAGTGTACAGCTTCCTGTACGCTGGTCATGTGGCCAGCATGACAAAACCGCTTCTGGCAAAACCAGAGCAGTGCACAGAAACGCCATTTACCTTCCCGCCAGAGCAGTACCTATTTATCCACTTGCACTTTGACATGCTTTTGAACTGCTAGGTTGGCAGGAGCTGGGACCAAGCAACGGGAGCTCACCCCATCACAGGGATTCGAACTGGTGACCTTACGATCCACAAGCCCTAGACTCAGTAGTTTAGACCACAGCGTTACCCGCCATGCTTTGTAGAGACACAGAAGCTCCTAAATGGAGTGACTACACTAATACACATTTCAGAAGCCACAGGAGATCTTCTGATTTACTTCCCCCAAACACCTCCTGTTGGTTACTTGTCTCTGATGCTATAATTTAATGTACAAAAACTAGTAAATATGCCCTTCATAATTTCATGGGGGGACATCACAGCACATTTCCTGGGGGAGGCTCATGTAGACAGGGAAATGGCCATGTGATGAGGAAATAGCAGGTGTTGACATGTGTTAAACATGATGGAGGGGATGGAGATGAGTCTTCGTGAAGAGAGCATTTCCGTAGACCTCTTTCACCTCTCTCATTGTGAAAGCAACCTTTTCAATGTTCCCTCTGAAAGTCAATTAAAAAAAAAAAAAGATATTTTGCAAGGAGAGAATTTTCTAGTTGTTTCCTAGCCTTGGGGAGGTTGACCAAAGCCTTAGCTCAAACTTCTATAGAGTTTACAAAAGGAGAAATGCAGTGACTGTGGATAAGTAGGAAGTTCTTACAGTTGTATATTTTATATCTTTATTTAAAAATAATATTCATCTGACTGTAGCTGTAGATCACACACACACACACACACACTCACACACACACACACACAGCTTTAGAAACGTAACTTTCTCTGAGACTTACCAAACAGGAAAAGTGATAATCCTAAATCAATATTGGTGTGGTCAGTCGGAGAATTCATGTGTTTGAGACCAATGCTTTTTATTTATTTGGCTTTGTTTCTAAAAACCTGGGAGGCATTCTGGATTTTGCTGCGTTTTGTTTTTTAAACCAGGAAACATCGTAAACCTTTCAGTCCCCGTTGGACATGGCAATGCCTTAGGGAAGACCTCTACGAGCTCCCAGGCTTAAGAGCTGCCTTGGGTGTAACAATGGCTTATTGTAGCAGCACGGAAAGAATGTGAGCAAAGGAGCTGCTACGGGGTGTGGCCAGGTGAGAGCAGCCAGCCCTCTCTACCTGCTCAGGTGGCTTAGCTTTTAAAGAAGCTGAAAAGTTAGCTCAGCAGACGAGCACCTGCTGGAGCTCTGTGTGCTGGGTGGTAGCTGAGCAAAGTGGAAATATGTTTTGCTAGAGGGAGCGTTTGTAGACACGCCGGAGAAGGCAGCAGTCAGGATGAAGAAGAATCACTCTGTGCAGGGGACTATTAGCAGGCTCTTCGGGAAAAAACATGCCAGCAATAATTCCACCACTTCCCTCTACGTCACCAACCCCCCTTGGATCTTCACACAGGAGGTCACCACTGACAACCTGGCGAGAACTGGTCAGTATGGCTTCTCTTTTGTTTTGAGCTTTCAGGGAGAGGACTCGGAGGAGCCTGTTTGCCATTCCACTATCCACCCCCCCCCAATCAGGCTTCAGTTTGTAGGATATTCAACTGTGGGGGGCTACCGGCACACTCAGAGGTGGGGTGCGCAGTTTTGATGTTGCTCTGGATACTTCCATCAGGGCCTTGAGACAGCTTTATTAATAAACCGTGCTGTCGGAAAACAGCCTTTGGTAGGAATGACTGGATTAAGGAGAAACTTGTTGGAACCTGCAAAACTAAATTAGCAGCCTGTGATCCACTCTCTTTTTTTAAAAAAAAAAACAACCCCAAGAAGAATGTGCAGATTTCAGCAAGTCTCCTGTAGAGCAGGAATATGGGTGTAATGGAGCGTAAGACAAGTAGCAGATCCACCAGGCAGTTGTAAATAAATCTCTGACATATTTTTATGCGGGAGAGCATAACTGAAACCCAAAGACAGCTTTTACAGGGATATCTGGTAGGTCTCTCTGGTGTTGACAGCAGCAGATGTGTTTATTCTGCATATTGTATTTATTCTCTTGAAGTTTGTAATTGTGGAACAGCAAACTGGAGGCTCAGATGGGTGGGTGCCAACTCTGAATAGTGTCTGAACAGGCTGAGTGTCAGAAATCCCACACAAGAGCTGTTGGAACAAATGGAGGGTGTGCAGCCGAGTTCTTCATAGATGGCTCCTTTGGAGGCCACCAGTGTTGCGAAACTTGTAGCTGTGTGTGGTTCGCGCTAGGCAGTGGCACTGACTTTGTCGCAGTGTCCAGGACTGACATTTCAGAAGAAAGGGAGACCCAAGTAATAATAAGGGAGAATCAAATTCTCTGGGATGAAATGAAATGTGAAGCTTTGCCCTTTGGCTTGCTTCTAGTTCAAAGAATGAGTCACTTCTTTGCTGTGGGGGAAAAAAAGTTACTCAGTGTTTAATTAATAAGTTGTGCTCCAAGTCTGAGGCAGTATCTGCCAACACTGGAGCTCTTATAGGTGCTAAAGCTTCTTTCTGGTATCTGATCTTATAGGATGCTTTGCAGAATCGCAGAGCTCTGGGTCCAGGATTTCCCATGCGGTGGGCAAAGACTGAACGATAATGATAATATTGCACCCTCAGGATTTATCTGTTGCTCTTCTTCCTGTTCTCTGCTGCTGTTCTTGTTTCCCGTCCATGCACGCTTCCTTTTTCTGGGCTGTGGGTGTCCTTTGGGTTACGTAATAAACATGCAGAAACCTAAATATTGTTGAATCAAGATAGGCCTTCTTACACAAGGCAATGAGAAGCTGTCATTTCAGGCAGCATTTCCCCAAGTTCCATCTGTGTGACAAATGTCATTCTAAAATAAGTTCTAGGATGGAGAGGGGGATGGACCAGTTGGCCCAACAATAACTGCAAAAAACAAGAAGTGTGGTGTGGTTCTGTCTCTATTGGATCAAGAAGCCTCAGTTAGGGTATACAGTGTCAATCCTGAAAGAAAGAAGACCATGTGAGTAGGTTAAAAACTGTGTACATTCATCATTAGTTTAATAGCAAAAGCAATGAAGTAGGAGCAATTTTGGGAAGGGCTGCAGTTCAGTGATAGAGCATTGGCTTTGTAAGAAGAAGATCCAAAGTTCAATCTCCAGACAGGGCTGGGAATGTCCCCTCTCTTAAATGCTGGAGAGCCACTGCCACTCCGTGCAGACAGTATTGAGCCAGATGAATCTCACTCAGGAGAAGACACCTTCCTATGCTCCTATGACAGTTGTTTTAAATTGTTTTTAATATTGTGTTTTAAAGTTGTAACCTGCCCTGGGACCTTAGAGTGAAGGGCAGGAAACAAGCAAACAAACAAAACATTGGGCCCCCTTAGTAAATGGCTTAGAAGGCATTATTTTAGCTCACTTGATTTTGGATGGTCTGAGTTCACCTTCCTCATCCTGCTGCCATTCATGTGTTTTGGACTCCAGGCAATGCAAGGCAGCATGGCCAAGGATGTGGGATAATGGGAAATGTAGTCAAAAATCTTCTGAAGGCCACCAGGTGAGGGGAGTCTGCCCTGAGTGTTATCTTTGTGTTGTCCTCCATGCCCTTGGAGAACGTGTTGGTAAGCTTGCCATATGGTCAGTTCAAATAAGAAATGTGGCTTTCTCCCACCTTCCCTGGAGTCCATCTCATGAAGAACATTGTACAAAAAAATATTTGCTCCAGATGGACTGTGTGTGGACACATTCTGCAGTGGCCAACAGTCTCCCCACCACCATCCCGCCATCTCAACAGCTGCCAAAAGTTTCTACCACCCTGCCATTATGAAAATGGCTGCTAGTCACAATGGACTATATCAATGCAGTTTGATATGCAAGATTGCGTTGGGGGAATAAACTGTCAGAACCCGTTTGGATCAACCAGCCTACAGGTATATCCCCAAATCCAATCACCAACATATTCAAAGCCAAGCAGTCAACTGCTGGAATATTAACAAATGGTCCCACTTTGTGCCAACAGACTCACTCTGTGGCTTTTGAGTAACTTAACACCTTTCGCCCCCACTCTCAAACAAATTTGTGCTCTCACTCCAAGTGGTTTGAATGGTTGCCAACACCCACCCAGAGCAAGAAACCCCCACCCCTTATCCAGTCAAAACAGAGCAAAACATGCATATAAAAAGGAGGGGGGTGTCTGTGAGGATGGCTCTGGCCAGCGGCCACCTGTGATTTGCTGTGGAGCACTGTGGGAAAGTTATGCAGAGCTGTCCCAAGTCTGTACCGACTTCTACTGAGATAACTTGAAGAAGCTCCCAATTTGAGGAGCACCAGTGGGTCAAGATAACAGTGAGGTTACCCTAGGCCTGTGTTATACAACCACCTTAAATGTTTGCTGCATGCTTTTCATGCTGCATGGGCTAAAAGAGATTGAATGCTTTAATCCCCACCTTAGTTTGTGTCTGATGAGTTGCAAAGTAAACACAGGTTACCCAACCGGAGATGGGTGTGGGCTTGTGTGTGTCACTGACTCAGAGATTCCTGAATCTAGTCCCTGGCCCCGCCCTCTCTGCTACACCTCCCTTAAAGCTATGGATGCAATTGGCATAAAGAGAAAGCTACACCTCGCATGAGCAATGCAGCAAATCATAGAGTTGGAAGGGTCATATAGTCCAGTGTTCTGCAACACAGGAATCTTTTGCCCAACATGGGGCTCAACTCCACAACCCTGAGATTAAGAGTGTCATGTTCTACCAACTAAGCTATACTGACACAACATAGATGTGTCTTAGAAATAGTTCCAAACAACTATATATATATATATAAGATTATCTGAGAGGGTCAAGTTCAGGCAGAGGATTCTATTGAACTGGATTATGCCCCTTGGGCAAATGTAACCAGAAAACTAGAAACTTATCCATTATTTCACCATTTTTTCTTTATATCCTCAACAAGCATAACTGTTTGTTACCTTCTCTCTCCAAGTAAAAAATTGGGCATTATGGATGTTTATTGCTGAGGATGCTGCTCAAATGTTCCTTTTAGGGCCCAAAACATTTACTCTTTCATTTTTAACCAGGACTGTATGGGGAAGGGCAATTTTAGAGTTTTCAGAATGACTAGAAGCACACTTGGGGGGTGGGTGGAATCAGGCATTTAGGTAATAGTGACAGTTCAGTGGCTTTGTGTGGACACTGAGTGGGGGGGGGGCGAATGCAAGACTGAGGAGAACCCAATACACAATAAACAGCTGTTTGCAAACAAACTAGGAAATAGTGAAAGAGTAGATGTGAATCCCACTTTCCTAACAAGGTCGATTAGCATTTTCTACTGGTGCTGTGCAACTTCTCTGGCTGGATCACAAACCAATTTGGGCTGATTTGAGTTGACCCATGATTTGGTCAGAGTGGATTGAAGAAGCTCCGGGTTGGATCCTTTCTGTCATGAAAAAGCTAAAGCATTGTATCAGCTTTTGCAGCTGTGAAAGGAATGGACTGATGCATCTGAGCTTCAGCCACTTCCTTCTCCCCCACTCAACTACATATTTAATCGGTTGAAAAATGTGCCAGGCCCCCTATCTAGCTCAGGACCCAGATCTGGGTTGGGCCTGGACCATTCCAAATCAGATCAGGTCCCAAATAGGATCAGAGGGCCATGCACAGCCCTACCCTCTTAGTTTCAATAATTTTGAAATAATGTTGGCAATGACAGTGTGGGGTAAAAATAACTTGTTTTTTCTTGCTTCAGAGGGTAGGAATAGAATGAGTGGAATGGAAAAGAAAAGGGACTAGATTTTGGGTGCACTTCAGGAGAAACAGCGTGCGCACGCGCGCACACACACACACACACACACAGACACACAGAAACAGCCATGTAAAAATATGTAATAACCAGTATTTTCATTGGAGTTTCTTCCCGCTAAATAGTGCCATTTACCACTCCTATAGATAAAAACTCAGCCACCCTTGCAGTTACTTCCAGGTTAATGTCAGACAGATAGAATGTGATATTTTCTTTGTGCCGTGATGTTAGACTACCCAAAAAAGGGGATAGCACATGTTTGCGTAGCTGGTTGTACAATGGACCATAGAAAAGAATATGTTCTACTGTGGCCGGCGCATTCAAAGAACATCCGCAATGTCTATAATTTCTGGGGATGTTTAAATATCTGATGTTGGGCTGTCCTTTGTTGCATATATTTAAGCAGAGGCTGGCTGGCTATCAGTCAGGGATGCTATCATAGCAAGATTCCTACACAGGCAAGCGGTTAGACAGGATGATTTCCAAGGTCCCTACTCTAAAAAAAACAATTCCATGATTCTAAATAAATGTGTCCTGTCCTCTGTGTTCAGGGTTTATGCATAAAACTGGAATGTGAGGAATAGTTAGTGAAATAGGGTCCTACCAAATGGTCATACTAATGAACTGAGAGCACAGGGCATATTCACTTATTTATTTATATCTGAAAGAGATATGCCCACACTTTTAATGACAATCACCATTCCTAGTGAAACTACCAAAGTCATTGTGGCAGGGGGTGGGGCTAAAAAAAGCTAGCAAAGGTGCAGGTCCTCCCTGACCCTTCAACAGACTCTATTTTCGATTTATTTTACTGAACCAGGAAATAGTAGACATGTAGGCTGTACTGTATGTATTTACCAGTATGTGGATTGATTCAACTGAAGACCATTTTTCCTTTTTGGGGGCTGTTTACACTCTTCTCTGAGAGCATTCACTGATCTCATGCCCTGAACCCCCTCTTTGTTTGACTTCTCCCATGATGAGATATGAAACTAAAGTGACAGCAGTTGCCCATTGTGCCTGACAGTTTTCTTTGTCAGTCTCCGGAAGGCTTTGTCGTGTTTTCCTGACTCAAGGTGGCTTAGTTTGCAAAGTCGCATGTTAACTGAGGTTGTTTCCAGACAACCTGTTTACTTAGCGCTCATTCTGATCTGCTTACGGGGAGATTAGACAATATTGGTCGTTTATTGAGCATTAATTATGATTTGTTTACGGGGAGACTAGACAACATTGCATCAAGGAAATGTTATCGCACACTTTCCAGAGCATTTATTTTCCCATCCTTTCTCTTACTGCAAAAAGGCAGGTTTCCGAGGCAAGTTTTTTGTGCAAGAGTTCCAAATCAATTTTAACCACACAACCAGAATTTGCCAGTATTTGATTGAATCCCACCTGAAAATAGGGCCAATGGGGAAGCACCCCGAGGTTGTATGGTTCTGCATTAAGTGGAACTGGACAAATGCAAGCCACAGTGATGTTCTTCTGTACTGTCTCTTGCACAGCTTATTTTCACTTCTCTGCACCCTCCACAAGAGACTTTTTGCTTTAAAAACCAGCAAAAGGTGCTTGTGGTATCTTTTAAAGACTAACAGATTTATCATGGCAAAAGCTTTTGTAGACCATAGCCCATTTCACCAGTTGCAACTCCTTGTTGATTCTGCTTTCAGTAGATTTTGGGTCTTTTTTTATTTCTAAAGGGATTGTTGTCATCATAGTTTATTTGTATGCCACTTTTCCATGATAAATCGTGCTCAAAGCATCTAATAACACCAACAACATTATAATAAGAGAATGCACTAACAAGTACAGTCATATGAACAACAGACTAAGGAAAACTTCTCCTATCAATCAATATACAATAAAATTAAACAATCCACTGATCATTCATCATAAGGTCTACCAATAAAAATACAAGAGCATAATGCAGATAACAGCAAAAAATAATACATCTCTGAAGCTAAAGCTTGACCCCAACAATAACCCCTAAATAATACCCCTGTCGGGGTCTGCACACACCATACATTTGGAGCACATTCCTCACCCCAAGAACCCTGGAAACTAGTTCACTCCTCCCAGGTAACTCCTAACAATTCCCAGCATCCTTAACAAACTACAGTTCCTAGGATTCTTTTTTGCAGGGGCTGCTTTAAATTTATGGTATGTATGGAACCCATATCTTTAAGCACCAGGAGCAACAGAGGCAGCCTTCAGTGCTGAACTTGGTCAGGGCTCAGATGAAAAAGGTCAGACTTAAGAGCAGGGATCAGTTCTTGCAGGACTTCCAGGGAGATGGTCTCTGGCACTTTCTGCAGCAGCCTTTGTAGCTGGAGTCAGCCAGGACCCCAGCTTCCTGTATAAGACTGAAGCCAGTTCTGTGGTGCCCTCATATCAAGTGGACAAACCTGTTGGAATCTAAAATTTGAGGTTGCACTAGCAGAGCAAAGATTGACAGGGACTCTTGCTTCTTTTCAGTCCCTGCAGGACTTTGGCAGTTCTTACTGCCTTGGGCAGGGATGGCGTGAGGATCTGTGGACTGTCAACGATCTTGGAGGCGTAGACCTTGGCCAAATATACCAAAATCTGGAGAAAGCCAGCTGAGTTCTGTCATGTTATTCAAGTTGGTTTTTGCAGCTGACTCACATGCTGAACAGACATGCCCATACGGGTGTCAGTACGGGTATCATAGCTTTTGGTTCACAGGAGTGCCCTGTCTCTCCAATGTTCAGCCTCCTTCTCATTCCAGGCCAGCTGCTTGGCACAGGTTTTGCTCATGAGGATTTGTCCAGAGAGCTTAACACAGTAAATGATCTAAAGTAAAGGGTGTATTTAGCCTAGCAAAGGGAATAGGGGTAGACAGACTCCCAAAGACTTCTTTGGAGTTCAGTTCCTCTCCAATATGGGAGTCATTTTCTGCCTCCTATTTTCCCACTCTGTCTCCCCACCTCCAGTGTCAAATGCATTTTGTCCCCTTTTTAACCCCTTGGTGGAAGACACTGGAGGGAATTTAGAGCCAAGAAATGATGGGACGTGAAAGGGTTAAGCATAGTGTTGCCATATTTCAAAAAGTAGAATTCCTGACACCTGCAAATCCGGACGTATGGCAAGCCTAGTTAAGCATTCACTACCAGCTTAGGGTTGCCATATTTCAAAAAGTGAAGAAGATCTGGACACAAAAGTTGTTGAGCCTTTTTTGGCCAAAGTTATTCTGGCTATGTCTGGGAAATTCAAGACGTATGGCAACCCTATACTAACTGTTTCACAAAGTGAGCTGCATATATATTTAGTCCTTAAAACCACCTTAATTCTGTACTTATCTCTTTGTTGTTATTTCACTGGCCATTCCTTAAGTACCAGATGAGCTGAAGCAGATGACATGTTTGCTGAGCATTCAACCTCATTTGTTTGCAGAGAGATTAAATTATTTTGGCTATTGAATGAACTTTACTTTCCTTGAATGCAGGGAGGTTGCATGATGTTGCATCAAAGCAAGTGGTATCCCACACCTTTGAGTGCATTTCCCCATTGCTTTTCTTATTACAAAAAGTCGAATCTTCTGGGAAAGTGAGTTTGTTGGGCAAGACCTCCCAATCCACTATAATTGCACAACTTGAATTTGCCAGTATGTGATTGAATAGTGGCAGTCTGGAAGCACCCTTGCTGTTTGCATAGGGACATTTTCTGCACAGGGACATTTCTGCACCAGATCATTTCTTGGCACCTTTGTTTTTTTTGTTTTTGAAAGGTTTGTATAGATGCAGTTTTTCAGCAAACAACTTCCTACTAGAAGGCTATAGATGCAATTCATCTCACACATCCTTAAAAACTGGATACAATGCTGCATCAAAGTTTCTTAAGGCACCTGGTCTCCAGGTAAGGGCATTGAATGAAAGATGGGGACAGGTTGGTGGATACTGCAGCTGCCTGGTTTTCCCACGGCACCCTAAACCTGCCTTTGGCAAGCTGTTGCAACATAGGAAAGGCAGACGAGCCACCTGAATAGAGTCTGTGTGGGCAGAGACTGCACTGCTGTATAGGTAAAGAGAGCAGCTCACAGAGAACCTTTTTGTGAGTTTGTGAAAACATTGGAGCCTCTAGATTGCACAGGCATGAGATAAGAAATACGGGCTGTACATGGTACATATAATTCTCATGCATTATGATACAAGGCCAGTGCAATTTAGTAAGCGAAGAATGAAACTGATTTAGAAGATGTAGACTGTACAGCAGACTATTCCTAGGTAAGTGTGCACAGGATTCTAACCACGTGGCACAATCCTATACATGGTTACTCAGTCATAAATGCCATTCCATTCAATGGTCCTTACTCCCTAATAAGCATTTTAAGAATTTGATTAATAACATGAACATAACACTTGGGGAATATATGGGACAGGTTCCCATGTAGTGTGGTCTGCTCTCCAAGAAATGTTTGCTCTCAAATTGCAGTTCCCCTCCCTTTTACTAACTAGGTAATCTTTAAGGAAGTTTTTAATGTTTGATGTCTTACTGTGTTTTGATTTGTTGGAAACTGCCCAGAGTAGCTGGGGTAACCCAGTCAGATGGGTGTCATATAATTTATTTTTATTATTTTTATTCCCATTTAAACCGTCATTTTTGGCATGACCAACACAACAGGAATTAAACTAGTCATGTGACTGGTACAATATTACCTCATATGTACCATTTGGTGTACCTTGGATGTGATCCAACTGCAACAAACAGACATCCAAATTATAATTTGCCACCTTTTCAGAAAAGGTTCTAAAAATGGATGGAAGAAGTGATGAGCTGCAGTTTGGAGATGCGTTGAAAACATCACGCCAACTTGTTTATTGCCGTCAGCTTGGGTTGGTTTCCTTCTCTCATACAGTCGATTTAGAGGAAACCTTCTTTATGAAGATGTGTTGAATCAATGTTATGATGAGGTTATTTGTAGCAGGCAGGAACTTCACCCAGACTGCTAACTTCAAGGTTAACCTGATTATCTGCTCCCTTTTTAAAGCTTAATTTGGCCATCTAGAAAGGAAGCCAGGCAAAAGAGTCATAGACTTTGGGTGTCAGTAACCTCTAATATCATGACAGCCCAGACAACCAAGTATCTGAAGAATTTCGGCTTCAAGCAAGTGAGTAAGGCAAAAATAAATAGAAACAGGTATCGCCTTGAGAAGCATATGCCCAGTTTTTCTTCTTGCAATAGCGAGAAATGTGTGCTGCAATTTCTACACAAATGTCCATTGCTAGGAAAAGTGGCTAGAAGCTGTCTCAGCCTTTGGTTGAACACTGTGTGTATGTATACCTTTGCTGACTTAATCCTTTCTTGGAGGGGTAGGGAACTATTATATTCATCCACACTTATGTTATCCCCGCTCTTCCTGAGTGCTTTTGCCTGGCTGTCCTTGAACAGTGATAAGGCCTCTTGTTTGTCTGCCTGGAGAAAAGTGTGTGTGTGTGTGTGTGTGTGTGTGTGTGTGTGTGTGTGTGTGTGTGTGAAAGCTCTGACTTCTGCATGGTTGAAATGTTTCTTGTTGTATAATCACATCTGTTGTTCTGTCCACTTTGCCTCTCACCCAGTGCCGAATTTACATATAAGCTAAACAAGCTATAGCTTAGGGCCCCACTCTCTTGAGGGCCCCAAAAAAATTTAAAGGGAAAAAAAACCTGGATGTACATTTCCAAAATATAAGATAAGAAACAAATAAAATAAAACCTATATACAGCAACAGTGTTTTGTGTTCTGTAGGCTCCTATGATGTAAGTAATGGGCCCCGCTTGCTAGCCTGCTCCCTAAAATATCACTGGTTTCCTCATTTCTGTATGTAGGGTGCCTTCATTCTGCATGTGCAAATGGCTTTAGATACCTATTAGGTCCTATTAGCATGTACCGTATTCAACACAAAAAACAGCGACAAGTTGTTGTTGACAAAGGACAGCTGGACATATAAAGGGTCCCATTACCTTCAGTAGCTTAAGGCCTCATCAAGCCTAAATCTGGCCCTGCTTCGTGCTCTTACCCTGTCCACTGCTGCCATGTGGCCTCAGGGGATGTGGCACTCTGGCTGATAATGAAATTATCTTTCCACTCTCCCTCTCAGTCTTTCTAAGGCTGAATCAGCAATGAAATGTAATTGATAGGGTTGGGTGTGGGCCTTTCTTTCCATGTGGCAATCCATCCTGCTTTGTGGCTGATGGCGCATATTCTGCACGTTGCACCTTCCTCTCTGCTTGACTTTAACACATTCACTTTCTCAGTAGCAAAGTGCTGCAGAGCAGCCCTTTAAGCAGAGGTGGGGTTTATAGAAGCGGAGTGTCTCTGCTGATCATACCTGTTAATTCATAATGTTCAGCTGAGAACCTTATTAAAGTAAATTACAGGTTGTGGTGCTCATTACTAGAAAGAACAGCTCAGAGAGGTGTGGTCCCAAGGCAAGTGCTTAAGGATGGAAGCTAGGAAGTCCCCAAGATCTATTCTCAGCTCTGACACCAATTCCGTCATCAGGTTTCCTCCCCTGTCAGCTTTACAAGGGGAATAGTTACAATTAACATAATGTTTAGGAAGGATGTCTGTGCCCACAGAAGAGATCAGATACTTCAAATAGTTTCTCTTTCCAACAGGACTGGCTCCAGCGGCTATTACCATCAGGTATTTGCTGAGACTCAAGGACTCCAGAAATGCTTTTGTTTAAACATGACAGGGACCTCACAATAAACATTGCATATAGACTCTGTTTCCTCCAGATTGGGGGTATACCAAAACCTTGGAGTCATGGGCATTCAAATCATCATCATAAAATTCATAACCACTTAATGGTCAGAAGCCTCGGTTTACAAAATATTAAGGAGAAAATTATAATTATTATAATTGTTATTTTTTCAGTATATATCTTGCCTTTCATCCCAAAGGATTACAAAAACCTTTTAATGAAACATGATTCTTTATTATTTCCTCTTTTTTTTAAAGGCTGGATATTTCAGTGATTTTGCAAATGCAACATGACAGCAGAAATAGCGTTGACAGTATCTACACTGCACATTCTTTGTTTTGTTGACTTCGTTATTTTTTAATTCTGTGGTTTTATTTCTTTTCTATTTAGTGATCATTTGTTCATGTGGTGTTTTTGTAACCCACCATGGGCTCATTTGGTGAAGGGCAGACTATAAATTGTTTACCTCTGTTAGGAAGTGACGTTTTGGTGACTGCAGTTCCCATAATACAGCTGCATGCACAAAAATTGAGTAAACATCAGATCAGGAAGCTAGACGGAGGGCAGACTAGAGGTAGCAAAGGCCCTTCCTACAAAGGAATAAAAGGAAAGTGTTTTGTGTTCAGATTGCATTTCTTAACTGGTCTTCAGCAAAAGATTCTAGGGCAGCGCACAAAAAGTATTAATGCAACAGATGAATACAATTTCCAAAAAGAAGATAAAGGCAAACTAAAAATGTAAAACTGGGGAACAGAGAAGGTAGTTCTAACTGAAATATAACCCAGAGCCCCATTGACTTAAAATAGGACTTGCAGTGCAACTCTATACATCTCTATTCAGAATTAAGTCCTGTTAAGCTCAGTGAAGTGTATACAGAATTGCAACTTTGCTTATTTTTGAGTAGACATGTATAGGACTGTGCTCTTAATATGTTATACAGGTTTTATTAAGTTTGCCTTCACACCTACCTTGTATGGTTAGTCACTATTACTATAGGTGGAAAATGGAAACTGAGAGGGAGAATGTAGTTGACCTGAACTCTGGTTCATGAGCTATTTAAAATGATATATGTGTCTCTTGTGGAAAGGACATGGATTTAGGAAATAGATAGCATACCATCCTATGTCAATCAGTGATGGCTACATGAAAATCTGTTGCACAGTACATACTACAGAGGTGTAATTGGAAGGTCTCAAAAGTTGTGGTTATGCAGTAACATCGTCCCATACAATGACACAAGAGACCTGTATTGCCCTTAGCACCCATCTACACATGATTTTCATGCCTTTTCCTATGTGAAAATGCTTCCATGAAATTAATGTGTAATGGTTGAAGCACTCCTCAGTGTATTCAACCACTGAACTACACTGCTAGCAGTGTGTTGGGAGGATATAATATATAAGAATTTAATATATTAGATAACCAAGTAAAGGCTCCTCCACATTCCCAATGGTAATGTGCTGTCCCTTCAGCACTATTTTGGGTTGGGAATGGCAACTGGGATCTTCCAGTGGCAACTATATTTTGTGGTTGTCCCCTGTCTTTGGAATACTGTTTCTTAAGAGGCCAATCTTATAAGCCTTTTTTAAAGGGGGTGCAGGCTATTTGGAAGCTGTGTGGTGCACTGACTGAGTTTACTTGAAGGTTGACTTGACTTTAGCCTGCCGCCGCCACTGTTATCAAGAAATTTGATGTTGCTGGTTTTAAAGTGTTTTGTTCCAATGTCTTTTAATAGAAGTGAAATTTTGAATGAGTTAATCTATCAACATGTTTATTTGGGAGTTCTGCAGATTTTGATGGGATTTATTCCTGAATATGTGTGCGTAGCCTTAAAAAATTATACAGTAATGGATTAAAACTATACCCCAATTAATCTGGCAGCATTTTTAAAAAAGGAGTATTCTTAGTAAATATTATTGGGAAAACTTAATATTGAAAGTGGAATTTTGTGTTCACTTTCACAGATGAGGGGACCCTTCTGTGTCCTCCATTCTGCTCATATGTGGCAATCATCCACAAACATAAAGTATGCTTCTTGTTTTAGAAGTTTTCTTACATACAAATATTTGGAGGGAAATCAACTGATTTAATCAACTAAGTAGCTAAAACTCATACCAATCCAATTGGTTAAAATCTTACAGCTCTTTTATCTGTTTCCATATCTCTTGTGATATTAGCCAAAGTCCCTTAAGCTGGGACCCATAAGTCAGATAATAAAATGCAAAAGCAAACACCTTTCTAGTACTAACAGAGCGATAATGTGATAGTTTGATGCACCTGAATGGAGGAGCCAAGTTGTGCCCTAGGGCTGTCCCTACATTTAGGCACAGAAGGGTGACCTGCCTTGAGGACCAGATTTGGGGTAACATTAAATGACAGCCATTTGTCAACGATTGCTACCTTGTTTATTATCTTCTTGCCACCCTCTCAGTTTTCTGCCCCAGGCACCAAAACGTCTCAACCATCTGCATTCTGCACCCTCTGAATTGTTTCCTGTTCCTGGCTTTATGTGTACCTCCTCTGTATCCCTCTCTTACCTTGCCTGGCTGCAGCAGTGGCATGAGGAAGAGCCACTGCAGCTATTTGTCTTGTCTAACCTGGGGCTGGTGCCCAGTGGATGATGCTCTGTTTGCCCAACGAGTGGGCTGTGCAGAAACATTTCTACTGGTAATTATGAAGGGCGTAGGTGTCACCACGTGCATAGTTTCCTAATTCTTTCCATTCCTCATTGCCGTTCTTAGGAAAGAATGAAGCAGCCAGGCAAAGAAAACCCCGGCAGTTTCATGCAAAGCCTCACCCTGTACCTCCTACTGTGTACTCTATTAAATTCACTGAATGGAGAATTCACTTGTCTGAGAAGAATTCACTTGCTGTGTTTGGTGTTTGTTGCAAAGGCACCAGACAAAAGGCATTGCGGGTGCTGGCTGCAAAGCTGAAAGCAGTGATATTCTCAAGCAACACTGGGGACTTATTGTCCCTCTGTGGCCTGTGCCTGAATGATAAAGTAACCCAAGGCGCTTGTGTATTGAAAACAGACTCCCTGCCCATGGGGGTGTGCAGCAGCGGGGATGGTGTGGTTAGCGACACATTGCTTGCGCTCTGGCACAACAGTCCCATCCCTTCTCCTGCCAAAGCCTGTCAGCCAAAGGCCACCATTTGAGGGCCACTGAGAGCAGAAGCTGGTCTATCAGCTAAATCAGCCATCTGCTTTATATGCTAGAAATTGAATGGGGGAAATAAATGAAAAGTATTTTTTACCAAATTTTCACCAGATTCCTTGTTCTCATACTTAAAAAAAAAAAAAGTGGGGTGTTCTGGAGCTTGGCTCTCAGAACTCCTTTTTCTGCTGCTTTTTGTGCATACATGAGACCCAGCACAGCATATAGAATAATAAGAGTACAGTATTTTATTTCAGCAGAAGGTACCTTGGTGAGAATCCTCCTTCACAATGTTGTGTGTGTGAATGTGAATGTGAATGAACCTGTGATTCTAAATATTGTTGGACTGCAACTCCCATCATCCATGGCTATTCCCCATGCTGGCTGAGGCTGATGGGAGTTGGAGTCCTACAACATCCAGAGGTCCACAGGTCCCTGCACTAAGTGACCTTCAGGAAGCCACTACCTCTCATCCTAACCTCCCTCACAAGAGTTGCTTAATGAGTTAACTTAAGCTGCTTGAAGGAAAAGCTAAATGCTAACAGGATACCTGAGAACAGCAACAACATATGAAAACAGCACCATTTATGAATGATAGAAGTCATACATGCATATTTAGAGATTGTGGCTACCTTCAGTAATATACATGGGTGGACTGCCAATAGTATGCAACCATTAGTCACAATTTATACCAGTGCAAGCCATTCATAGGTGACTGTTGAATTTGAACCATTATATATTTTAGGAATGTAGCTGAGAATATGCTTTTTAAAGTGTTTTTTTAAAGATTACATTTTTAAAATGTCATATTTTTTTGGATAGCACTTTTATTATTTTGCTGTATGTATTCTTGCTGGCATGGATATGCCAGCAACACATTTGCAAGCACATGTCATCTATCTATCTATTCTATGGAGAGCTCAGTTGATGGCAGCTCTAGGTTTACATTTAGTAGCAAACTCCTATTTGCTTCTGCATAGTGTGTCAAATGGCCCTTAGGTCTTCTGCAAAAACCTATGAAGAGACCCTCAGCTCCAAGGGATTCTGTAAATCTCAGGTGCTTCTGAATTGTTGGTGCCCTGATGTGCCTGTTATTCTAACAGTCAGTTCGTCTGAGATACTTGCTTTCCATGCAAGCAAACCCTGAACATCCTTGGGCACTCTGTCAAACATAACAAGCAGGATCCGTTTGCAGGGGACAAACAAAAGTGGCTCCAATATGGAGCAATGCAGAAGAAATTACAGGCTTGACCAACTTAAATTGTCGTCTTGATAGCTATCTGATCCAAGATACCCATTTAAACTGTGACTCATGGATTTTTACATAAACTCATGGAGTTCTGCCCATTACCCTCAAGGTGATGGGGTTCGCGACCACGCCTTCAAAACAATGTGCGGTTTGTTTGCCTTTTGTTGCTAACTTGCTTCTCTTTCTTGTTTCAGGTGAAGTGGATGGCATTTATTATGGGGATAATCGCTTTGCTTCAGTGACAGATTCTGGAACAGCAACACTTAAGCCACGTCCAAGAGTCCGACCTTTGTTGACTTTCTTACCTCTTGTGAGTATTTGCTATGTGTAGCAGGTTGGTTTGGCTTTAGTTTGTATGGTATATATGGAACGCAGTTGCCATTTTGCTTCTATATAATGAGACGCAATGTAAGACAGAGGCGGGCAGAAGGTAGATTGGGATCCATTGCTAGTTTGGGGGTGACTTGCAGTAGATCTTCTGATGGGGCACTTTGAGTGGTGCCCCGTGCCCCTGAGGTTTGGTCAGCAGGCCCACACTAAAATAGAGAAGGGACAACCATATACAACACCTTGAGCTCCTTAGCTGTGTGGTAAACATTTTTGAGTAGGATGCAGTCAACCAGCTTACTAGGTGCTTACATGTACACTGTGGAAAAGTTACCACTTATTAAATGATTGCTGTGTCTACGTATGCTCACCAGCACACTGATCCAGTAAAAGCTGTTACTTAATGTTCTGCTTCAGATGGTAGGACATGGGCTTAAAAGGCTATCATGAGTGGAGAAATTTAAGCCACTGCAAACGACGTAGTATCCATACTTTCCTAACTTATCTCGCAAAAGAGAGAGAGAGAAAACACAAATGAAAAGTAGAACTGATGGAGAACTTCCTGGTGATGGTGCCCAAGGCAGAAAAGGCTTAGATGAGGTACAGGGAACATTCTCAGCATACATTCAACTGGTTCTCAACTTGGTTGACTGGATCTGCACCTTTCATGCAAATGCAATGGAAATCATTCTGGGCCTTGTGCTTTGTATGCGTGTTGAAGTTTTCCCTGTTGGTTGTGTCACAGCTTGGTAATCTTGACTTCAGTGACGCCTCAAATTAATCAAATGAATGACTAATAGACGTGGGGTGGGGGGAGAAGGAAAAAGCATAGAAGAAGGAGGAAGTGTGAGCAGGGATACTAATTTTGTAGATGAAGTGGCAAAATGAACATGAAAACTGTAGCCCTGTTCAGGTTTTCTTAAGCTGGACCTGTGGAGACAGTCCCACCACCTCCTTCAACTTTGACCTTCTCGCGTTGAGTGGGAAGGTCTGAAGGAGGATTATATGTATGTTCTGCTGAACACCATTACAATCCTCCACGACTCCATGAATACAATTTAAGAACTGTAGTCATCCCTCAATTTGAGTAATGATCATGCAGTGCATATGCTGGATGTTTCCTAAGGAGTAAGAGTGCTACTCTCTGAAGTTTACTTTTATCCAAGTGTGGCATGGAGAAACTTTATGGACTATATGGATTCTATGATTCTTCTCCAGTGCAAATGTAAATTCAGAACTTGGCACTGGGTGCAGAATTTGGTGTGCTTTCCCTTTTGAAACCCCCCCCCCCATTTTTTCTTAATTTTCATAATTTATACAGGTCTTGACATTATAGTTCCTTTATGCTGAATGCTATATTTTTTTAATATGCAAACTGCACAGCCTACGTGATTAATTGGCTGTTCCACTTCATTTGCTCTTTTTAACAATACTTTTGGGAACACAATCCCAGGGGTTCCTTGGTTTGTATTGTACTCATTTAATTTGTGTTGGGCACCAGCATTAGATTTGCTGCTTCTGGAACCATGACAACAAGAAGAAGCTGGAAATAGCATACAGTATCTTATTTCAGAGACAAATATTTAAGATAAATCAAGCAGAAATGCTGTGTGGTACTAAGTTTGCTATAGTTAAGTTGGCTGTTGGAGGGAGCAGACCAACAAATGCATTTTCCTAGTGAAATTTTAGTCTCATTTCCCTCTTTAGCTAACCAACCAGACAGACGTGGGTATCAGAAAGGGTTAGTGAGTGCTGGAGACCATTTAATTCTTGAGTGACTTATCCCTCTGAGACCCATTAATTCCACTTGTCTTCAAAGACCACATTAATACCACACTTTAAAGCACTATGATACTGTTTTAAATATTCATGGCTTCACCCAAAGAATTCTAGGAACTGTAGTTTAAGGGTGTTGAGAGTTGTTAAAGGTAAAGGTAAAGGTACCCCTGCCCGTACGGGCCAGTCTTGACAGACTCTAGGGTTGTGCGCCCATCTCACTCAAGAGGCCGGGGGCCAGCGCTGTCCGGAGACACTTCCGGGTCACGTGGCCAGCGTGACAAAGCTGCATCTGGCGAGCCAGCGCAGCACACGGAAACGCCGTTTACCTTCCCGCCAGTAAGCGGTCCCTATTTATCTACTTGCACCCGGGGGTGCTTTTGAACTGCTAGGTTGGCAGGCGCTGGGACCGAGCAACGGGAGCGCACCCTGCCACGGGGATTCGAACCGCCGACCTTTCGATCGGCAAGCCCTAGGCACTGAGGCTTTTACCCACAGCGCCACCCGCGTCCAGATTGAGAGTTGTTAGGAGGCCCCTATTCTCCTCCCAGAGCTACAATTTCCAGAGCTCCCTAGGAGGAGTGAAATCACTCTGTGAACTGTAGCTCTGTGAGAGGTGTAGGGTCTAAGAACTCTCAGCACCTTTAAGAAACCACAGCTTCCAGAATTCTTCGGGGGAAACCCTGACTAATTAATGTAGTATCACAGTGCTTTAAATGCATGGTGAGAATGTGGCCTAAGATGAGACCCATTAATTCCCCTTGCCCCTCTAAGATGAGACCCATTAACTGTTGACATTCTAAAAGCTCAGAGACAGCAAGAGAGTTTCCAGCTGCTGCAAAGCCTCCTGCCCTTTTGCTCAAGCAGTCCCTTCTCCCACCCTTCTCTTCAGTTCTGCTGACTACAGCAAGTACAAGAGAAGAGGCTGGGAAAGCACCACTTCTGCATATTATCCTGATAACACCAGTTTTTAAAACTGGTAGGCAAATAGCATGTTTATGATAAGAAAGTCTGTGCCTGTGTGGCTTTGCAGTTATAGACAGAAGGCCAAAATGGATCAGATAATTTTGTGTGTACGTGTGTGTATCAGATTTATCAACTGTTTGCCAGCCAGAAGCTGTTGATAAAATAAAATGGCATAAAGTACCAATGATTCAGACTCGAAAAACAAGATTAAACGCAAAAATACAGACTCTAAGACTGAGCAAATCTTGGAAATAGTTTTATTGTTTTATAACTATTTTAAGATTTGCTCAATTAATATTCCATAAATGACTAGGTAAAGGAAAACCAGCATAAACTCCTTCGGGAGTTGGCTAAAATAACAAGATACTAGCTGCCTGTATAATTTCTTCTAGACTAGAGGAGATTCCCATGATTTTGGAAAGTTCATGTCTGGGGGGAAATGAATCCTAAGCTAAATTGGGGTGGCTTCACATGCAATTTTGAATTTCTTATGCTCTATGCAGTGCTTATCTCCATGCAGAGAGGCACACATACTAAGCAGAATTCCACACCTGTTTTTCATTATGTGATTTGCCAGTGTCATCTTCAGCTGTGCTCTGCTAAAAACAAACCTGATATCCTGCATCACATATGGGCCTCTTGAAGTAGTGGGAGCGGCATTTCTCTGGAATTGTTATCCAGAATTGCTCTTAATCCAGTGCAAAGGCAATCTCTACTAAGAGCTGGTGGATCCCAAATGCATGTCCATCACTTGATAACTGCAGCATGTGTGAAAGGCCTGGCAAAGATCAAACGCCCCCAGTTGGACAGCCATAATGCTTTTCCATGGAGTCAGTTTGCACATCCAGCTGCAAGTCAACAAGTCGTGTGTTTTGTGATATGAAGACAGGATGCCTTGAATGTTCACTTCCAGTTCCTAATGCCTACCAGACAGACATGTGTTCAGCTGGATTCTGTTCCTTCTTGTGTTTCTTTAACTGAATTGTCCATTGAATAACTGCAATACCAAGAAGTGGTGCTGACTAGAGAAATGGCATGGGAGGGCATTATTAGAAGTCAGTGACGTTGAACAGATGGCTCCAAAGGCATCATTAAGTGGGAGGGAATATCATGGCTCAGGTGTCATTTAGGAAATAAAAGAATGAACTCTGAGGATGCCTCACATAATGCTGCTGAATGAAATGGAAATATTTCTGCATACATTTTGGGGTGAATTCATGCATGCATTTCACTTGGGGACTGCCCACTTGTTTACACTGTTGTGGAGAGAAACCACAACTGTTTCCCTTACAAGCATTGTCATGAAATAGATCCATGTTTGCTACATCAGAACTTACACTTTGACTACAGACACTTGAAGTTAAAGTGATAAAGAAATTAGGCGACCTATTTTTTTGGTAGAAGACCACTGGATTTTGAATCACATAGGTTTGACTAATTGTTTTGATTTGGGGGGGCAGTCTCTGAGCTCTAAACTGCATCAACACAATTCCTTTCCCGCTTCCTGCAGTCTTTAGCTAGTTGGGTGGGAAGCTTCAGGGTCACACATCAATGCAAAGGTGGGGATGACAAGAACCATTTGTTCTTTCTGGGCTTCCTGTGGAACCCTGAAAAGGTGGTATGCATCTTCCCCCAACAGTGAAATCTGCAGGCAAGTGCATATAACAAATCTTCATTTTAAAAAAGCAAAGAAAAACAGCCAGGAAATGATCCAGTTTTGCCTACAGGAGTGGCAGAGGGAAGGAGTGCTTAGCTCCTGCCCTGCTGTCCATTTCTCTACCCAAAAGCTCCCTGCCCAACTATACTGCTCCCCACTACCTGGGAGGGATCTAGATATGTTTCGATAAAGGTAGGAAAGCAAATGGGGGGTTTTGAACAGGAAGATGAGTGGTAGGAAGCAGCTAAGCTTGCTGCTACTTTACTCAAACCGTTTCCCCAGGCTACTTTCCACTTTAAAAATAAAATAAAAAATGCTGGGGCTTCATTATGTATATTTTAATATACATTGTTTGCCCTTGAAGCTCAATTTATCTCACTCTGGGAAAGATGTGAGCTGAGAACATTTCTGACCTATTCACCCTGGTGTGGAACAAAATAGCAGCCTCCTCCCATTGGGCCCAGAGATATGGGAGTGATGAGAAACACTCCAGCAGCTCCCGTGCTGATGAGGTAACATAAAATTATCCTAGTGTGGTTGCTTGAAGGCAAAGAGGACATCATCCTCAATTAACTAGGAAGCTTATGTGTAATGTGCACGCCCAGCGTAATTTGAAAACACTTTTCCACCACCGTTGCCAGAAGACAAGGTGGCCAACCAAGTGTTTCGGTGAGGAGGACAAGTGTGGCGGGCATGAGACTATTCATCCTGGGCAGCAGAAAAGACTAAGACTGGCTTTGCTCAGGAGGAATGACAATGCCTCCCTTTCTCCATATGCCAAACCCTGCATTTTTATCTTGTGGGATAGGTTAGGGTGAAAGAGGGTGACTGTCCCAGGGGAACTGTAGTGTAATTCTATGCATGTTTACTCAAAAGTCACTGTGTTCAGTCACTGGTAAGTGTGTTTAGGATTGCAGCTGTAGTAAATAAGCTACACAAATAAATAATAAGACCTGTGCCCCACTGCTTTCCCTTGGAAAACTCGCTCTTTAGCAATAAATCAGACCAAATGGCAATCCACAGAAAACCTGATTTGTTCCAACTTTGTGGTAAAGAGTGGGTTTCCGTGAGGAAAAGTGACAGTGGAAGTATGGATAAGCTGTAAGCAGATGGTGCTGTCAGGCAGTGCCACCGCCTGGGTTGGCTGTAAGTAAGAAGGCCTGCAAGTGAGCACTGGCTGAGAGCAAACTGAGGTTGGTGGAGCAGTGCCCCATTCACTCTAATGGACCAGTTCACATTGGTTTCAGGCAGATGCTATTCTTGTGAGCATGTATCTCGAACACCACAAAGATTAAAATAGTGGCGAAAGGAAGGGGAAATCCCACAGAGACATATTTGATGCATCTGTCCTCAAACTCACCCTTCCAGAAGATGCTTTTGTTTACAAAGAATGGCCACGTAGCTTCATTTCATGCATTTTTATGTAATGTGCAGTTAGGCTCTTCAGCATTGGGTTAAAGGGATAAGTGAGCCTAAAAAATGAAGTACGTGAGCCCAAGCCCATGTCTCCAGCCATGTATAAATTTGAAGCTTTCAAAGCTCCAAGCCCTTCCTTTAGACAGACATTGAGAGCTGTGCAATTCTGTCTCAGAAAGGAATGAGGGTTTGTCCAGCTGCCATGGATGTAGGTATGAGTCAATATTTGAACTGGCTTAAGAACTGTGTACACCCATCATTGGATAGAAGCCCATCCATATTCCTTTGCTTTGAAAATAACCCCCTGTAAAACTAAAACTTCCTTGCCACGCCCTGTATTGAACTTGGCATGTGTCTTGCGTCTGCCAAGTCTCTCACCTGTCTCACACATGCAGAGTGAAGCATCCAGGAAGCTTTTTTTTTCATATTTTTGTGAGAAATGAATTGTGTTCTAAGCAATGTTTGCCGGAGCATGTCTTGGCCAGCATCTGTAGCTGCAGATTTGCACAGGGCCAGTCTGCTTCTCTTGGGTCCCCTTGTGCATATCAGTTTGACTCATCTGTGCTCTGCCATCTCCTATGCCTGTCCCACCCCCCACAGTGCCAACCTCTGCTCTGTAAATCAGGTTAGGTGAAACCTGCTGACACATTGATTATTATTTAAATCTGCTCTCTTTTTTTTATAGAAGCAACAGCAACATCCTGCTAGTCGTTTGAAAATTTACTTGGGGCTTTTCACTGTCACTTTTGTGCCCTTTTAATATTGTTTTTAATAAAGCTTGAAAATGGGACTGTTTTTATAATTTCATTTTAAACTTTTTTGCCTTTGAGCCTTTCTGTTGAAGAATACCCTAGGTATAAATAACAAAATTAAGAACAACCCCTTGTCCCACTTTCTGCATATCCAGAGTTTCTCCTTCTACCACTTTGCTCCAATTGAAGGAGGAAGAGTATATGTAAGAGGAAGCAATGATATAAAAACTAGATTGGAACTTGCCAGATTCTTTTTCCAAAAAGAAATAAGAGAAGGTAGTTACTTGCATTACAATTAAGTAAAATAAGATGGGAAGAATGATGCTGCAATAAGCCTAAGCCATAAAACATTTAGAAACATTAAAAACAATGGAGCTAAAACCATAAAAACTTAACTAAAAGCTGGAGGGTT
This sequence comes from Podarcis muralis, assembly GCF_964188315.1. NCBI lineage: Eukaryota > Metazoa > Chordata > Lepidosauria > Squamata > Lacertidae > Podarcis > Podarcis muralis. The sequence continues at coordinate 64,805,625 of NC_135659.1, forward strand.
TGATTAATGCTGCCATCTTGTTTCTCCTCCCAGTTACTTGCATTAAGAATCTGGAAGCAGGGGGCCTCATGGGTCTGCCTAGTTCAGTATTGCCTTCCATGACTAGCAGTTCTTCTGTGTTTCAGGGAGGGAACATTCCCAGCTCTAGCTGAGTGAGGTTTTCTGCACGCAGGGCATGTGTTCTACCACCCATGATACTTTGGCTCTTCCCCTTTAGCGTAGTGATGGCCAAACATTAGAAGCAACCAAAAAGATGGGTTTCAGTGGCACCAGTGAAACTATGTGTGATCCAAGAATTGTGGCCTAGCATCCTTGAGTGCATGCCTTGGGTTGTATGCCACAGTTACATGGAACAGCAAGGTGTCTTTAGGCCCGTCTTGACACTTACGTTTGCGGGCCACGTGTTTGTTTTGTTGATTTCTGTCTCATTTTCCTTTACAAAATGGCCCAAAGCAGCTGTGAATATTGCCTCTGAAACTTCATTCAGCAGTGAACGTTACACTCTCTCAATAATAGTAAAACAAGACATCCAGTTCAAAAGACATCCCAAAGACACAATGGAATAAATATGTATCACTGCCCACCAAAATGGCAGATGGAGATGGAGCCAGGCAGGCAACATTTGGACAAGGGGAAGATTCAGCTGTCTTGGTCCATGACAGAATGGGCCCTGCCTCTTTTACACAGCCACCATACTTCCACAGAAAGAGGGGATGCAGAGAATGCCTCTGATGGTACATATGTGACAACGAGGGTCTTGTCTTATCCCGGTCCAAGGTGTATTCTACTCCCGAACATCCATCACGTAGCTTTTCAGTATTGCTATTAGACTTGTCCCACAGCGGATGGTTGATGCATTGAATTGCTCATGATTTACATTCTCCAAGCTTGAAAAGCTGGTTTTAAGTCGCCCTGTGTTGTGAAAGTGACCCTTGATGAGTCAGATAAATGTAAGGGTAAGGCTGCTCCTGCTACTACTGCTGACTCTTTATTCCACAGCACTCTCTAAAATATGAAGGTGACAAAGGGCTTACAAGACATATCCATGAGGAAATGACCAAATGATGAAGGAGGTGTATTTCTCAGTGGTCCCTAGAGAGCAGCTCAGTGCCAGGGATCATACTTTTCAGTTGAATTACCTAAAACCCAATTATTTTTTTTTAAGCTTTTCATGGTGATCACTTGCTCTGTTGTTGCTGGGTGGCTCTTTCTTTCTTTCTTTCTTTCTTTCTTTCTTTCTTTCTTTCTTTGGCACTTCCAGACTGTTGGGATTGAGTTTCATCATGGAAGAAAGGTAGTCTAAATTAATAAAACAAATAAAAGCACTCAATATGCGGTGAACAGCCTTCCTTGGCACAGCCCACAATGTTTTAATGGAGCCAAGTTTAACTGTTCCCATTGCGGGGGGGACGGGACCCATCAAACAAACCTCAACCTTGGCCTGGAATAATGCTTGTTAAATATTAACAGAATCTCTTAAGGTTAGCTTGAGAATTTGAAGTATTTTTGTGTTCAAATGTGTGTGCGTGTGCAACACTTGGAATTGTGAAATCAAGGGTCATATTTCACTGTACAATCAATAACCTTTTGTATGGGACTGCAGGTTATTTTTCAGCAAACTTTTATTTATTGTACTCTTGCAGACTTGTGGTTTGTATCATAACTTTCCTGTACTTTGAAGTGAAAAGAAACTTAATTCCTGAGTAGCCAGAGTTTCTTTCTTTTTAAAGAGAAATCCAAGGAATTTTTCAGAGCTATGGTGGTTTGGATTAAAGTGACATCCATGGTTTACAATAACAGTATTAGTTCTTGGAGCATCTTAAAGACTAACAAATATTTTGAAGTATAAACATTCATGGGCCAGAGGCCACTTCATCAGGTGCATGCAGTGGCGTAGCGTGGGGGGTGCAGGGGGTGCCGGCCGCACCGGGCGCAAATCTGGGGGTTAGGGTTAGGGGGCGCAAATCCACGGGTTAGGGGGTGCAATTTACTTGCCTTGCCCTGGGTGCTGACAACCCACACTACGCCACTGGGTGCATGTTGGTCTCTATAATGTTGGATAGAGACAATGTGATGTTCTAGAATAAAAGTTAACCCTTTGAAATAATGCACATGCGACACCTGTGCTTAATCCAAACAGCTTTGTCATGTTTCTATTCCCCATGGTTGCTGAAATTAGAAATGTGGTAGAATTATACACGTGCAAAGCAACAATTCCTAAATACAGGCATAATTTTACAGCATAAAAAGGAATCCAGATAGAAGGTCCTAGTGTAATAATAGATAACAAAGGAGAAGAGACTAAAGCATGGATGCCAGCGGAATTTTTTTCAGTTCAACGCTATAAACAATCAGTCATAACTAGCACCACAGCATGTCTACTATTTCTGGTAGATCTGGTGACTGAACAGCGTTGAGACCTGGGTAGACCTGGCCTCTGAGAAACATGTACCATTTCAGGTCTATCATCTTTCTTGTTTCTCAACAGTTAGACATGCTGTCCATCCATGAGTCTATCTGACATCCAGATGATGCCTTTCCATTCACAGCTGAAACTCTCAGTTCTTTTCCTCCTTCCCCTCAGCCCTTCCAGCCTTTAATTAATTGTCCAGTTAATACAATCAACTGCACTACATTACCCTTTTTTAAAAAAACCACACCAGAATTTAAAATAATAATAATACTGGATTACACTTCAGGGCTTTTACACACTGCACTTCTCTCTCTTCTCCTTCAAGCAGAATTAGTATAATAACACTGGATTACTTTGCAAGGCTGGCACAATAATCCACATTCTCTCTGACACAGCTCCACTTTCTGTAATATGGGTAAAATAATCATGGATTTTGAAGTGGTTTGCCCATTGTTGTAAGCCAGAGTTATGCTGGCATGTTATACTGGCTCCTGCAAAGGAGCTCACACTCACATAGCTCCTCACCAGGCTAAAAAGCACACGATAGCAGCAACTATGTCAAGAACTGGCTTAGTGGTCCATCTGAACCCAGGATCATCATCAAGGTCTCTCTTCTTTAACAACAACAACAACCTGCAACCATAAGACAGATCCGTGTGTTTGTGCTTGGTCATGGTTTGGCTAAGCATTGTATGTATCTGTATTGGTAAAATCGTTTTATAAAAAAATGTTTACAAACTCAGTGATGGGAAACCTTTCTCTCTTTTTTACATTTCATTTGGCATGAAATAAGACTTAGATTAGAAATATGGTTCCTTTCCTGCTACCTTCTGCTTTGGGAAGGAACCACAACCTTCCAGTCACAGCTTCTTTTATCATTTTCAGTGCATTATTATTATTAAAATCTATACCTCACCCTTTCCCTCTAAGGAGCTGAAGGTGGCAACATGGTTCTCCTTCTCCCCATTTTATTCTCACAACAGCCCTGTAAGGTAGGACTTGAATCCTGGTCGCCCAGGTCCTAGTGGCTTATGCTAACCACTACACCACATTGATTCTCTTCAATGAGGAAGCACTTCAACCCATAAGGTGCCAACTAGAGCAAAGGGCTGGCTGATGCTTTACTTCTTAATTTCAGTGGTGCCACACTCACCACACTGAACGTGTGTGTGTGTGTGTTTGTGTGTGTGTTTGTGTGTGTGTGTATATTAGCACTGCAGCAGCCAGCATAATAGAGATCATCAGCATCCCCATATCTGAAGAAGTGTGCATGCACACGAAAGCTCATACCAGTAACAAACTTAGTTGGCTTCTAAAGTGCTACTGGAAGGATTTTTTTTATTTTGTTTCAACTACGGCAGACCAACACGGCTACCTACCTGTAACTAGCATCCCCATGTTGGTGTAAGATGTTCCGATTTGGTGTGTCTGACACTTGCAAACAACTTTACATGAGAATTGACTGACTGAAGCAGGAAGTGTAGTGTTGGTTTTGGGGCGAGAATGGAAGAGGATCAAAGCATCATTGGGCACTTGGTTGAGAGGCATACCTTATACAATCGACTCTGCTAACAGCTCCAGACTCTTCCCAACTTTGAAGCCAGAGGCATTTCAGAGCTGCAGGATTTCCTTAAAGTAGGGAAGTAATGCTTCTCAAGCCCGCTAGTCACTGCAAGCTGAACCCAATCCTGCTATTCGTGTTCCTCTGTCCCAAAAAAATGTATAGCATGGGCCTAAGCAGGTTAGACATGCGGGTGAGACAGGTTTGGAGGTGTGTGCCAAGTGAATCAACTTTAGGCTTAATAATAGTTTCAGGTACATGAATACAGAAATGGTAGGTAGCCTTAAAATATAATGAAAGACAGAGGGTTGGCTTTGGTCTGTGACAGGCATGTGGGGAATGAGGGCAAAAGCTGAAATTGGTGTGAAAGATTTGTAAGAAGAGATAATTTCAGAAGAGGGTGGTTCCACAGCAGAGAGCAGGGCAATGGGAATGAGGAATTATGTGCACATTTTCGTAACGCCTAAGACATTGAAATTACTAACTTTTTAAAATGATAAAACAAACAAACATTTTCAAGTTTTATTTACAAAACTAGTAAAGTTTAAAAATATGCACATTTTCATAGCATGCAGTTAACACTGTGAAATTGAGACTACCAGATTAGATTTAAAAACAAAACTTGCCACAATTTATTACTGGCAAATGTTTTCATTCTGCTTCCACATTATTTGCAGGCCTACATAGGTTAGAAGGAAAGCTTTCCTCAGTTCAAGTTCTTTGGCCACACAGCTATTTCATTGGTTAGTAGGTTGTGGCCACTGCAAGGCAGGATACCATGACGTTTGTTCTGGTCTTCATCAACTGGTATAGCTCATTGCTTTACCAAAAAAGAAAGAGAGGGAAGGGAGGTTGTCACAATTTATCTGCTCTTTGACGTTCTGGTTTGAGTTGTATAGGGTGGTGTGTCTTTGGTTGCAGTCTCCTTGAATGATGAAAACTGCTCAGTGAAAAGCACAGATTTTTGGCTTAATAATTATCAGAGGGTGTATGCCTAGCAGAGCAGTTAAAAGCCCTTGAAACGAAGCAGAGCATTTTAATGCCACCAGTAAGAATTCCCATTTCCTCATTATTTGTAAGAACACCCAGTGTTAAAAGAATGCATGAGATGATGTAGAGTAAAAGCATTTTAGTGAAAAGCATCATAAGAGCACTTCTTGTTTTCCTTGAAACCGGTGCATTGCACTTAAGATGTCCAAAAAAGAGGACAGAACAATACAAAGATTTGCATAGTGTTTACATGTTAATTCATAGGTGCACATTTAGAAATAATTACTATAATTTAAATTCAAATAAAATACACCTCATCATAGAGACATGGTGACCCATGTTCTTGCTGGGGCTTCTGTCTGGGTGCTAAATGTTGATGGGCATCATCAAGACCTCTGCTGCTCTCTCTTCTTAGAGTTCTCGGTCTTTCAACAGGACTTTGATCAGACAGTCCCTCAAATAGAGAACATCCTCAAATAGAGGCCTTCTGCCAGCCTTTCACATAGACATTGATCTTCTGTAAAGAAGGACACAGGGCTTTTTTCAGCTGGAACTTACCAGGACTCAATTCCAGCACCTCTTAGGTGAGCACCATTGCCATTATAAGAGAACAAGGGAGGGGTTCATGGTGCATTCCGGACCTCGTTTTCTAGAAGGACATGTGGCCACCCCATATAATGCTTCTATCTAGTGGTCCCTCTCTGGTTCACACCAATGACCAGGGAACATGGTAGGATGAAGCGGCAGCTTGTGCGACATGCAAAGGTGGACTTTCTATGATGAGCACAAGTGTCTCCAAGAGGGAAAGGCACCTGCATTCTCCAGGCACACTTCTGGCATTTTCAGCTGTGTAACTGTGCTGAACTTGCTGCACTGGAAGCTACATTACGTATGTGTCTTAAAAATAGTGTGGGTGCTTAAAGATTTTCCAAATTATGTTTGCACCTGGGACTGCTTCATTTCTGATATGATGATCTGAGCTGTGCCTGTGTAGTAAAATAACAACTCTTGCCTTGATCAACTCATGTTTGCAGACACTGTGGAGTGTGTTGCCCCATGACTAGTAGTGGGGCAACTATAATACAGGGGTAGGGAACCCATGGTCCTCTAGATGTTGTCATACTGCAGCCCCCATCATCAGTGATTGTTGGCCATTCTGGCTGTGGGTGATGGGAGTGGGAATCCAACAACATCTTCAGGGTCCCAATTCCAGATGTGAATTAAACTGCTGAAGGAATGGTGTTGATGCAGGTTCATTGCACTTGGGTGGGGCAGAAACTCAGTGCTACTAAATAAGTCACTGTCCCCAAAAGAAGGAAGCATGACTTCAACTCCCGACACTGACCTCCTTGTAATTTAGATGCATTAGTGTAGGCTCAGAGAGTAGCAGAAGCATTAAATGCCTTTTTTTGTGGAATGATGGCAATAGTGAATCACCAGTGGAGAGGCGAGTTGAGTCCAATTCCATGGGGCTGGATTCCAGCAGAATCCCTTGTTCAGCGTTCTGGGCTGCTAAGACTGCTTTCTGGGAAAGAGCAGAGGAATTCATCCAGTATAGCCCAATATTATCTTGACATTTTCACAAGCATTGCAGACAATCTAGGTGATCAGGCTTAGCATCCTGATCCAAGCCAAGCTGCTGTGCAGGGAGGTTCGCCTGACACCTTCATTATATGCCTTTAGGCACCAGGCAATAATGTTCCACTTTGGTTGGTTGACATTCAATGCCCTTTTAAAATGTGTTGGGACAGGGGTTATTGGGTTGTTTTTGTTTTTATTTTAATTATATATTTTGTGTTTTTATCCTGTGAACTGCCCTGAGACCTGCGGGTATAGGGCAGTAAATTTATTATTATTATTATTAATCATAGTCATAAAGATCAGAGGGCAAAGCCCAGGCCAACTGCGAACTCTGCTTTGAGCTTTGCAAGGGAGCAGCCTACAAAGAGGGAACATGGCCAGGGGGGGTTTGCACTATCATGAAAACCATTTTGTAAAAGGGGGACCTTTTGACTTGTGAACAGAGCACATCTGGGAACCAACTTAGCATATTTCAGATCAATACATGAATCTGTTCATTTTGGACTAGTGTTGGAGAACCTGTGGGCCAGATCAGGCTGCCAACCAGGGGTCAGCAAACTTTTTCAGCAGGGGGCTGGTCCACTGTCCCTCAGACCTTGTGAGGGGCCGAACTATATATTTGGGGGGGGGGGGATGAACGAATTCCTATGCCCCACAAATAACCCAGAGATGCATTTTAAATAAAAGCACACATTCTACTCATGTAAAAACATGCTGATTCCCGGACCGTCCACGAGCCAGATTTAGAAGGCGATTGGGCCGGATCCGGCCCCCAGGCCTTAGTTTGCCTAAGTTTGCACACCAGTCTCAGACCTGAATTTCTTTTTTCTCTGATGGGAAACTTGAAAAGACTTTCTGAGATTAGAGCAGGGGAATTCAAAAGGGTTTGCTCCCAGCTGGGAAACTGGGAGACAGATTGCTTCCTGTACCCATGTGCTGTATGTATGTAGCTGGGCTGAGCATGTGAGCCATATGTATGTCTGCATGAGCATATATGTACTGTGTGCCATGAGAGGGATTCAGCCCTCTGAGGGATATCTATCCTGCAATGTGGTCCTTCAGCTGAGAAAGTTTAGCCACCCCTCCTTCAGGTCCTTTTCTTCAGAATTTTGTCATGTTGCTTAACGCTTAGCAATACACCAATAAGCAATTTACAAATATTTGCAGTGCAAAATCAATAAATAGCAAATGCCAAATAAATAACGAATTGCCAAAAGCCAGAGAACCATACATCAATGGAATTGACTCCTGTAATGCCAGGAGATGATAGATGTAGATAAATAGATTCTGGTTTGCTTTGAAACTGAAGCCTGTTGTTTGCCATGTGCTTAAATCTCTGAATGTTTCTGCCTTCCACCACTTGTTGTTTATGGTCTTTGAAGTCTGTTTTCCCAACGTTTTTCAGAATGCTCAAGAGCCTCATGGAGTGGCTGTGCCAACGCCATCAGTACCAGAAGGCTTTGAGGAAAAACCAGCTCTAGGTAAGATGACAGTTGTTAAGATGACAGTTGTTAAATCAGCAACTCTTGCTTTGCACATGTACACCATTGAATTCAGCTTGTCCCAGACCTTTGTACTGATGATCTTTTGACATCACTATTGACTTCCTTACAACGGCAGCACAATGACACACACTGTGGTACCGCACAGTCATAGGGACACAGAAGCTGGAGTCAGGTGATTGGTCCACCCACCTCAGTTTTCCCAGTACTGTATTGATGTATGGAAGTGAGAGCTGGACCATAAAGAAGGCTGATCGCCAAAGAATTGATGCTTTTGAATTATGGTGCTGGAGGAGGCTCTTGAGAGTCCCATGGACTGCAAGAAGAACAAACCTATCCATTCTGAAGGAAATCAGCCCTGAGTGCTCACTGGAAGGACAGATCCTGAAGCTGAGGCTCGGGAGGCAGTGGAAGACAGGAGTGCCTGGCGTGCTCTGGTCCATGGGGTCACGAAGAGTCGGACACGACTAAATGACTAAACAACAAACAACCTCAGTGTTATTGTCAACAAAGACTTGCAGTGACTTTGCAGGATTTCAAGCAGGGTTCTCTCTCAGCCCTACCTGGAGATGCTGGGGATTGAACCTGCAAAGCGAATGAGATACCAAAGCAATAATGAGCATTTAAATGTGGCATCCTGTTATTTTTTATAGCAGGACATTTTTAATGATCAATTAAAAACAAACCAGAAAGCACTTTACATTTATTTTAAAATATTCACCATTAGTTCAGTAGTTTCTGTTAGAACACGTTCCAGCTTGAGAACTTGTAGAAATCTATGCTGAACCTAAGTCCGACTCAGAGTAGACTCACTGAAAGCAATGGACTTAAGTTACTCATGATGACTAACTTTCGCCCATTTGTTTCCATAGGCCTACCTGGAGTATCACTTGGTTGGATATCACCCAAAATATTTAGTGTTGCTAACAGGAAGACAGCTTGGCACCGAGTTAAGGGCAGCTATCATAAAGCTGAATCAACCTCTTCAAGAGCACGTTCAGCTAGTTCCTGCAGTCAGGCAGCCATGGCAATTATCAGACATATTTAAAAATATAAAGTTACTTCCCTGTTAATAAGTCAGTCTTGTTTGCTACAGCCGCATATTCACTAGGAAACGGGAAAGTATTTGTCCTGCTTGTTTTGATATCAGCCCAGGAAAAAGCTGCCAGTCTTGCAGGCTCCAGTATCTGTTCCTGCATTGGGAGGAACATTTCCTGGACACCAGCTATGTGGAGTGCTGAATGTAGTTTCACAGAGCAGCTATTAGAAAAAAACCATTAGATTCCCATCGAGATTGCTTTGCTGGTTGTTCTAGAAAATCCAAATGTAGCTGTTACAGTGGTAGATGAATGTTTCTGTTGGGTCACCACCCAGCCTACACAAATGGTATGTTGGGGGCTGTTTAAACCAGAGCATCGACAGATGTGCCAGTCACCTGTGCCAGTCACCCTAAAATTAAAGCAGCGATGTTTCAAATCGGAAGGTGATCCAGCACCGGCAGCAAAAGAGCTGAGAAGAAGCAGTTTCAGGAGAAAACTGGTCATTCAAATGACTCCTGGGTTTCCATAATGTGTGGTTTTGCTCTGTAGCTCTAAACTAGATGTGACTTGCTCAGTGCATATTTGCATTTACTGTACAGGTTTTTAAAACTGCAGATAGCACTAGCTGGGCAAGGGTACTCCAAAGCAAACAGCATATTTCGTGGAAGGATCTTCCCCAAAACTGCAGCAGGGGACGATAGACTTCAACTCCCTCTCCTCACCTTTTGCGGTCCCAATAATCAGCTCCCACCCCCTACAGCTGATCTTGTTTTCATTTGTAAAAACCTGCTCAATTAGATGTAAATGTCCATTTAATGAACTACATCTTGTTTGGCCCTTACTCTGCCTCAGCAAAAGAAACAAGGCAGTTATCTAATTATCTGGGAGGTTGCATAGCTCAGTTGGTTACAGCGTGGCGCTGATAACACCATGGCTGCAGGTTTAATCCTCATATGGGGCAGCTGCATATTTCTGCATTGCAAGAGGTTGGACTAGATGATCCTCAGGGTCCCTTCCAACTCTATGATTCTATGGTTTTTTGATCCAGATGATTGAGCTCCCTCCAGTTACCTGCATAGACCTCCTTCGCATGCACAGGAGATTCTGAACCACATGTGAGCACACATGGTTCTCTGGAATGAGACAAGAACTGCTGTGTGGTTGCCATGTTACTGATAAAGTTTCCCTTTTGCATCTCCAATTTGTATCAGTTTCAGAATCTGAAAGAGTTTCTGAAAACTGATAAAAGCTATTTAGTTAGAAAAAACTGTCAGGGACCAAAGCAGCCTTCTCAGTTTCATGGAATTCCAAAACTTATCCAGTGCCCTCCATCAGCACAAGAATTATCACTTGCATAACAGAACTCAGCCCCCTCTCCTCTCCCTGCACACACCCTGCATCAGGGGTGCCAACATGAATAAAATATTGTGGGGGCCCCACCCCACATACTCAATCATATGGCATAGTGTACACACACCATTTGAATGGGAATGCCTATCAACTTTGTGCGTGCTTGGCCCCCTCAAATATTTTATTGTGGAGGCCAAAGCCCCAAGGGCCCCTAGGAGTTGGCTCCTATACCCTGCACCTTCCCCAAATTTGCTCCAAAGGGTTGGGGGGAACCCCTCCCCCCCGAGGGGTGGGGGAAGGGAGATCCAGTACGCAATTGCCAATCCTTGCGCTGACAGAATGAACGCTCACTCCTCCGATTGTGGGTGCCCTTTGCAGGACCGCGTTTAGCACCCCCGAGCCATGTGAGACTTGCCAGCTGGTTGTGCTGGCCCACCCCTCTGATGTCGCAGTTGTTGGGGGTTCCCACCAAACTCCGGTTCAAATAATCCAATCAGCGGCTTTGGTGGAGGTGGGGCCAGCCGAGCAGACCGCGAGTGAGCAGACTTCACTCCGGTCCGCTCAAGGTGAATAAAAGGGGGGCGGACAGAATGTGTTACTTAGAATGGAAGGATGGATGGAAACCAAAAGTAGAAACTATTATGAATGGACTTGTATGATTTTATGTCTGTTTCTTCACTTTTCAGTGAAAGGGGGCCATGTTTAGGGAAGCTTTTAATGTTTAATAGGTTATTGTATTTTAGTGTTTTATTGGAAGCTGTCCAGAGTGGCTGGGGAAACCCAGCCAGATGGGCGGGGTATAAATAATAAATTATTATTATTATTATTATTATTATTATTATTATTATTATTATCCCCGCCTACCCATCTTATGAGTCTCTCAGCATTGCCTAAAAGAAAATGTTTGCCTGCCTTAATGTTGACTAAAATGAGAGGCCACCTTAACACCACTGTCTGTGTTGTTTTCTCCCCAGGACTAGCTTCTCAGATCAATGGCAATTACAGAAAGTACAATTCGGTTCTTGATCTGAGGCCCAAGGCATTTGAAGAGAACTACTTGGATGATGAATACATTCCACCACCACCACCTGTTCCCCCTCCTCCACCACCAACGGTTGACGTACCACCACCTCCGATGGAAGTTCCACCTCCACCTCCCATGGAAGCTCCACCTCCACCTCCCATGGAAGCTCCACCTCCACCTTCTGTGGAACCCCCACCCCCACCAATGGTGCCTCCACCCCCGCCACCTCTTCCAGGAATGCCAGCGCCATCTCCTTCATCCCTGGCTCCACCTTCATTCTCATATTCCAATTTGTCTTCCCCCAGTACTCCATCCCCACCAGACTTCATTCCTCCTACTCCTCCGCCTCTGGCTTTTAGGGATGGCAAAGCCCCTCGTATGCCTCCCATTTCACCAGCGCTTCACACTCCACCATTCTCCAATGGTGTGTCCAAATGGAAATCTGAGACTGTTCTGAACCTGAGGCAGCCCGAAACCATTTCCCCCAATCCGAACCTTGCTTCTCCAAGCACTCCCACCCATAAGGCGTCACTATTGCCACAATCCAGCCCAGAGCCTCACCTTACCTTTCCCAGGTCATTAAAAGTACCTCCCCCAACTCCCGTGAGAACGTCCTCTATATCCTCGGCAGAAAAAGAATCCAGTCCAAGAGATGAGCAGCTCCCCAAGTTGACTCCTCATAGCCGACCTGCCCTGCCATCTAACTTTACTGTACGAAGTGCAGCCACGGTTCACCCAGAGGGAGAAGTTGCAGGGAAAGCCACCGTGGAAAAGCCTTCCATGTTAACCACAGAGGCTGGAAGTTCAAAACGGACATCAGATTCTAATGGCTCCTCTGCCTCCCTGCTGAAGCATGAGACACCACCAGGCAAAGAAACAGATTCTTCGGACTGGGCGTCCTCTGATGATGAAGACTGGAAGGAACGCAGCAACCTGGACAAGCTTAAGCATGAATTGTCTGCCCTGCTGTCCTCTTCGTGCAGAAAGGAAGACAGGCCACTAGACAGAACTGTATCTCCCAAGACTAAAGCCAACGTTACCAACAGCAACCAAGTTGTTCCAGATGAACCAAAACAAGCTAGGCCTGCCGTGACAAGCCCCAAATCACCAGCGGTTACAGAAAGCGAAAGGAAAGGAATCAGGCCTGCTAATACACCTTCCATGGGCAAAGCATCCCCCAGTGATGCTTCCTCAACACTAGACAACAAATCCACCTCTGTGCAAGCAAACAGTGTTTTGAAATTCAAAGATGAACTGGAAGCCTTGTTGTCACCAACCAAGGACGGGGGGCCACCTTTGGCTTTTGCAAACCTAAGACATACTCCCGAACCAAAGAAGCAAGTTACTCTTCAGTTTGGTGGCAGCCAGACCAATAGCAGCGAGCCCGGGCTTCCAAAACCCACAGCAAGTCCGAATACACCAACGAAGGAAGTGACAGAGAAAGAGCCTAAGATTTCTAGCACCTCTGCTGGCCACTCAGCACCTGACAACACTTGTAAACCCCCAGCCTCTCCTCTGAAACCAAAGAATGAACTCTTGGTTCCATCTGCGCCTTCACCAGCCTCTTCTGGCACGGCCTCACCTCTACTAAATGCATCTCCTAACACGGATTTCTCTCTTTTCCAATACAAGATGCATAGGACGAGGTTCGGTTCCATTGACAGCCTGGCTTCTGCGAGTTCTTCCCAAACGACAGAAGACGGAACCACCAGCACAAATAATAATGAAAACCAAAGAGACTCAGCTGAGCGCAGGCCCTCAGAGACATCCACATCCTCTTGGAAGACAGAGAAAATGAATAGTGAAGTTTTGGTTCACCCTGTTACAGGAGAAAAAGTAGAGAGGGGATCCCCAATGGCTCTCCTCTTAGCTGCACAACAGAGGGCCCAAAGAGGTAGATCTTCTGCCTCTGCCTCCCGACAGAACAGCTATTTGTCAGAGAGGCCCCAGTTCAAGTTATCAGAGAAGTTGCACAGCAACAGCCAGTCAGAGACTGGGTCACCCACTATTTACTACAGTGACTCCAAGCCCAACTCTGTCACGATTGTACCAAAGTCTCCTCAAAAGGAATCACTTGCAGCCTCCGAAAACAAGCAGCGTAATGGAGCAGGTATACCTGACAGCAGCAGCTTGGGCTTGTCAGAGGGGCAGAGGGATCAGAAGCCTCAGACATTTTCCAGTGCCTCAGAACAATGTGGGAATGCGCAGAAGGTCAAGGAGATGAATGTCTCCCAGAATCTTCCCTCATCAAACAGGCATGGGACTTCCATGTTAGTTCAAGGCCTCCTAAGTCACAGCAGGCAGGAAGCTCCCTTGCACTCTCTCACAGCACCCCAAAACCATGCCAAAGACAACAACGATGAGGTGGAAGAGGGTTTTGATTATGAGATCATTCCCCCTCCACCCGAGTTCAGCAACGATGCTCAAGTGGTCCCAGACGATTCTTCAAAAGGGGAGGAGAACCACAAAGCCTTTAATATCCCAGGTGGCAACCAGGCCTCAAATAAGCAACTTAATTCCAACCCTTCAAGCTATAACTACAGTAACAGTTATTCCCTGACATCCAAATCAATTCTGGAAAACAGCATGAGGCCCAGTGGATACAGTCACCATTACCCAGGTGGGAGCTACTCCTCTAGCTACCTCAGTTCCTATGACAACAGCCGTCCTCTGATCAAGAAGCGCCTTTATGTGACAGAGACGGATAGGTCGTATAGCCGGCCCACCATGTCTTCTCGCAGCATGAGCACACCCACCTCCTCCTACGGCCACAGTACAATGTCATACAACTCTCAGGCTGCGGAAGGGATGCGCAGGGCCAACTCCACTCACAGGAATGGTCCAAACAGCGCACAAGGGCGAAGGGTGTCCCTGGAATTACCTGGGAAGATGGTGACTTACAGTAATGCTGCCAGTGAAGCCATGTATAAAGGCCAGAACGGAGAGTACACTGCCAACACAGCAGCCGCTGGCAGGTATGTTCCGCTTGCCGTAAATGCAGGAATTGTGATGTGATCTGGGAGCTTCAAGGAAAGTGTTGCTGGCAAAGTGTAGGCAAGCAGGCGACAACTATAAAATCTTCCAGTACACACTGTCTAGTATGGGGGTGGGGAAATCTTTTTCAAGCCAGGGGCTCCATTCGCTTGCGGTGGGCAACCTTCCAGGGACCACCTGCCAGTAGTGGGTGGGGGCAAGGGATATGACTTCTATGTTTGTACTGTTGGCTCCACTCCAGCCGTGCAAAACTTAGAAGTGCTTATGTATGGCTCTCTGGACCCGAGGCTCTCCACCCCCGACCTAGTAGATCCAGTCCTTTCCCTCTCTCTAGAGAAGAGTAGAGAATCCCTGACGGGCCATTTTTTATCACAACATTCTTCTCAGTACCCCACATATATTTCTGCAATTCTCAGTACTCAATAAACACACAAGACGTAACAGGCTGTACTTTTGAATAAATAAGGTATACTATCCATTGTTTCAAATTGTAGATTTCAACGGAAGTCTCATAAAGTTCAATGAAAAAAGCAGAAGACCCAGTGGATCAGTTCATTTTATATTCCGTTCATGCATCAGGTCCATACATGTATAAGTGTCTATTCTACCTGTCAGTTCCTAGAGTCCAATAATCCACATGAAGGGTTGTTACAGTTCCACAGAATCCTTTCACAGAGTCTAAGACAAGGACTTCTGGAATATTAGCCTTGTTTCGCTAGCTGACTTATACAGAAGTGCAGTACCACTGCAAGCCCCAGCTCAACTTCTTTTCCGAGCTTGGCGGTGGCAGCACCTGGGGGGGGGGGGCAGGACATTCTGGGATCAAAGTAATTCTGGGATGTCCCAGGAAAATCATAACTCTTGAAGGGTATGTAGTCACAATACCAGATTTAGATAAAGAGCAAGGAAAACTGCACATGTGAAGCACTTTCCCTCTTAAAATCAGCATGTCTGTTTGGCAAGGTTATTGACTGCATAGAAAACATTCAAAATACGTTGAGCTGGGGCTGAGCAAAGATCATTTTCTTACTTTCCCACCCCATATTGCTTCTCAGGACTTTGCATTATATTGTATGATTAATTATTTCTATTCATGCGGTGACATTTTTGTTTTTCTCCCTTCCCTCTTCAGAGCCTCTCATGGAAATCAACAATATAGTGGAACTGCAAATACATTTACCGTCAGGCCTGGAGCACGACAACCCATTTCTTATTCGTACCAAGGAGGTCTTCGATAAGGCATGTACGAGGAAGCTGTATCGCCTTGCACCAGCTTTGGCCAAGTTATAGGCCTCGTCCTCTCTGCTTTGTTCTGGCTCTTCCTTTGATAGCTGTAAAATGAGGCACAAGAGGCTGTCCTAGACTGAAAGTAGTCCAAGCGTCCGCTTGTAAATAGACTGTTTGTAAGTTATTAGGGACAAGGTAAGAATGAGTTCTAAGGGCTTCTGTGCAAAATGGATAAGGGGGCAAATTATGCCACATAGTCACTCAGCAACCTTTGCTTAAAGCATTTAAGTAATTACATAGACTTCCTAGTGACTAGTGCCAGCTTGGCCTGTAGAAGATTATATCTAGACTAGCAGTTTATGGAAGAAATTTTCAGCACCATCTTCCTTCTTGAATGTGCATCTGACACTTCGAAGCAGCAAAGAAAGGATGGATGCCTTCATCCTAGCGGGAGGCAAGGAACAGAAGGGGAATCTAGCTGCAGAAAAGGAGAGCAGGAGCCAAGGTTAAGAGGGGGAGTTGAATGGCAGTGGCCCCAATATCTATGTGGGGCCAAGAATTGAAATTTGAAGAGCCTAGTGGTTGGAAGAAGATGGTATAGTAGTACGGAAGGGGAAGAAGGTTTAGAGGGATAAAGCAGAAGAAAGGAAGTAGATGAGAGGGACTAGGATTACTTACTTTTTCTGGTAGCTGTGGCTTTAACACAGGGATGGAGAACCTGTGGTCCTCCTGGTCATGTTGGACTTCAGTTTCCATCATCTCTTACCATTGTGGCTGAAGCTGATGGGAGTTGGAAGTCAACAACCTCTGGAAGGCCATTAGTTCTCGGTCCCTGCTTTAATAACTCCACAGAAAGAGAAAATTAAGCTGCAAGGATTTTTTTTTCATCACTGCATCTCCGTGTCAGAAAAAGCCAAACTTACTGGATTTCCATTTGTCATGCAAGTACAAAAGACACAGGAACCTTGAGAGAAATCTGCTAGCCTAGAAGGCATTGTCAGACACAGGTGTTATTGAATCCATTGGAAATAGTTGAGATTGCACCTTCTTCAGACAATTCTACAGGTCAATTTTTAGACTAGGAAGTTTAGCGTTTTGTATGAATCACCTCTAGAGAAAAGAATGAGACTTCACAGCATTCACTAATACCCATACAATACCCATACAGAATATTAAGAGTATTACTGTCACTTTAAAATGCAACTTGTTAATTGAATTTTGGGGAGAGGTTTTAATTAAGAAACTGCACCAGGATAAAATGAGTTGAAATGCCATATTTGCCAGAATGCAGTCTGGAGATCCTGTTTGTCTTAAAAGAACACATTCACTGTGACCCCTGACCTGTGCCTCCTTTGGTCCTTTCACCTTTGCCTTGCCTACTGTGGTGGAAAACTAATCACAGCAAGCAACAGGATATGGGCAGAAGAACAGAATGGGAGGCGTAAAAGGCTGTATCTTTCTTCTACTGTCCTGGAAATTTTTTAAGGAGATTGGACCCATCTCCTTCGCAGTCTGAACATCTTACATACAAAGTGACAAAAGATGTCAAAGTGGGCACCAAAAAATTTGGTTTTAAGGTGTGTGTGTTTTAACATTATGGGGCATTAAAAACTTTAGG
The DNA here is from genome assembly GCF_964188315.1 of Podarcis muralis. Taxonomy (NCBI): domain Eukaryota; kingdom Metazoa; phylum Chordata; class Lepidosauria; order Squamata; family Lacertidae; genus Podarcis; species Podarcis muralis. The sequence continues at coordinate 64,822,925 of NC_135659.1, forward strand.
TGCTGGCACCTATAAAAATTAAAGCCAAGTTATATATTGATGTATATCAAGGAAGCAATGCAGGTTTAAAGTTCAGCTCTGTAGATGTGAGCCTTGCAGCCTGATCCTTTGAGTAAGTTTTATTGAGTCAATGAGATTTACTTCCAAAAAGCTAAGTATGGGATTGTATTAATCCACCTTGGCTTGTTTGCCCATTTATGAGAGCTGTTCATTCTATGTGTTGAATTTGTTGGTCTGGTCTCTGTTTAATGACTGACAAGTGTCATGTTTTTGTCAGTGATTACATGATAAACCTGGGTAGCTTATTCCTAAATTAGCCCCATGTTGACACATGCAGCAGCAAAAAACCAAAAACACCCCACCTGGCAAAAAAATTTCTGTGGATTTTGCAAGAAAACTATTACATACCCAATTATTATTTATTGAAGTTACATCTCACCCTTCCTCTTGAATAGCTTTTCACACTTGTAGATAATACTGTAAACAATAAAATGTGCAGGATGGCTAACTTAAGACTATTGAATTCTGTGACTCTATTCAAAGTCTGACTTAGCTGGATACCACTCATATAAATCTTGCTGATTTGGCCTGAAAACAAACACTCTTTCCTGTCTCATTTAGTCTCGGCTCTGGTCCATTTATTTTGTTGTTGTTGATGACATCTGTCTGTCTCGGGAGACAATAGAAGAGTGCTCCTTTGGGGACAAAGTCAAACTCTCAGAGAGTTACAGCACCTGCTGTAGCTGTAGAAACCAATGCAGGAGAGACATGTTTTGTTGCAGCTGGAGCAGATGAAGACATCCAGTTGTGCTGCTGCAGATGCACCACTGTATTTCTTCTCTCTGCACTCCTCCCAGTGGCCATTCCTCCTCTGGTCACTTCAATTTATTTAGGTGGTTGGTATTACTCTGTTCCCTAGGACTGCTTCATACATACAGTGGCCAAGTACCACACAGGAAAGGGTTCCTGTACCTTTGAGTCCTGTATTTTAAGGGATTTTAGCTTGCCATGTCATGCTGCTACAGTTGCCTTTTTCATGCATTACTGCCCTGCCTCTGGCACTTGTTCTCTGCACATGAACCCATAAGCTTGGATCCAAGCCTAAGTTTTCTTAAAATATGTTCATAGAAGGAACGTTTCCCACCCTGTCCTTTCGCATGGTGTCCTATGCACTCACACATACCCAAATTCTCTCTGGAGGGTTGTTGGGGCCCTCTGAACAATATGGGATGAGTTGTGGGTGGGAAGGAAAGGATGGGAAACTTTATTTCCATGAGCTTCCTTAAGTTAACTTATATCAAGACCTGAACCATTATGTTTAGAAGCTGCAAAGCTCTCTCCATTATGCACACAAGTCCCTCGAGTGTCTTCCAAACATTATAGCCCCCCCGCCCGCCCCCCAATGTACAGCAGTGTTGGGGAAACGTAACATGAAACAGTCTCAATGCCTTATACTTGCATGCATTGTTTGCCTGTATTATTGATTTGGAGGCTGCCTTTTCCAGACATGCAATGTTCTAAATTAGTTGCTGCTAAGGGAATATCCATATGAGATAGGGGAACAAGCGACTTGTATTCTCAGCCCTTATCGAGGATTTTTCAATTCATTTCAGATTGCCAACACTTGTAAAAGATCACCCTACTTTCAAAAGTTATAAAGCTGAAACAAGCTCGTGTAGTAGTTTGCCATCATAAGGCAATGTAAAGAACTGTAAAATAGATGTAAAACATGTAGAGAATAAATTGTATTATGGAAAAATAAAGCACTTTGAGACAAGCATAGGGTTGCCATACCTCTGGAATTTCCCAGACATATCCGGAATACTGCAGTTGGCAGCAGTCCAGGCAGAAATCGGCTAAATGTCCGGGGAACACCCCCCCAACCCCAACCCCCCCCCCAATTCAACAACTTTGCCAAAAAGAGCTCAACAACTTTTCCTTCCAGAATTTCACTGTTTGGAATATGGCAACCCTAGACAAGCGTATTGAATGCACTTTTTAATTTTCCTCCATATGCAGCATCTCTTTAGTTCACTAACAGTGCAATCCTCTACAGGTTTACTCAGAAGTAAGTCTTGTGCAAGTTCAGTGGGGCTTGTTCCTAGGGAAGTGTGTATGGAATTGCATCCATACACCTTTCCAGATAATGTGTGTACACGTGTGGAAATAATTATATGTAAATTTCACGCAATATTCTAATGCCTTAAAATTAAGAATGATTCTCGACTATAGTCACTTAAAAAACAATTTTACAATAAGTGTGTGTACTTGTAGAAGCCATAGTGTGTTTATTTGCCATATATTATATGAACAATCATTTTTGATAGTGATAATATTCGATAAAAATGCAATAAATTCCAAACTACTTTTCTGCTCTGAGTAAAACAAGAATGCAAAAGTTACTGTTAGTGGCTATAATCAACAGTGAGTTGTGCATGAACAAAGTTCATAGAAACAACTACGCAGAGTACTAAACAAGCTGTAATACTGGCAGCCGTCACATCTATGTTGGACGCATTAATCCATGAAGGTGCATGATTCTGCGCATCATTATGCATGCTTCTTGTGTGATAGTGTGAAAAGAGCACAGCATGATATAGTTCATTGAAGAGCTTTGCACAGAAATGGTGAGCAATATCAATGCAAAATTAATACTCCCAACACTGAATATTTTGCCTCCCCTCCTTCAAATTGTGTCGGTGTTCTATGAACCACAGAACTCGGGATCAAAGCCTGACCGTTCCGTGGCATCCTATTGTTAACAGCACATGTCATCAGTAAACCCCGTTTTCAGAAGGTCTTCCTCTTAGATAAGACAGCATAGGATTCTAATCCACATATCCATATATTAAACATTTAAGTAGTACTGCCAAAGATTGGTACCCAATGCAACTGCTGTAGCAAAGAATATATTATAGTTATTTTTAAACATTAATGAACACCAAAGGAATCAGTAACTTACCACTTGTAAATTATTGCCAAAGCCTGCGAAGGGCTTCTGGTTTGCAGTACCTAGCCTATGAGAAATATTGGAAGCTTCATTTGTGGAAGAACAAATGTAATTTTGACTGCAATTGTGTAAAATGTCTGCTCTGACAAAAGTCCCATTGACAAGAGGTGATTTTGAAATTATTGGTTTTCTTTCATCCTGTGAGGCAACAAATTGAAATAAAAAGTTGAACTCCAAAGCTTAATTTTAAAAGTCAAGCTCCGGGGAGAACATCCCTGGAATCAAAGGAGAAATTGGATTTCTTCCAGAATCTGATGTCAGATGCCCCTGGCTCCATTGCTGTGGAATTTTTTGTGGTCATGGCCCTTTTCGGTACAGCCAAAAAAATGATGTACTGGGGATGGTTTGCAGCTGCATTCGGCTCCACCCCCCCCGGCTCCTCTTGATGTCCTGGCATTGAATGTATGACCAGCTCCCCCAATCACCCCCGCAAGCTGGCACATCTGGTCTTGGAGTGACTAGGATAAAATATATGGCTCCCGAAGGATCCAACTCCTTCCTAAACAGCCTAACAGCCCTCCAAACCCATAACAAATTTAAGCCATGACAGGAGATTGTTTCAAATGGGACGGAAAATACTTTCCTTGGGCAGGGACCCTGATAAAGAAAGAGGGAAGATTGCAGGAGCGCTCCTCCAACCTCATTTCCAACCCTGCTTGGACAGGCGCTACTGCCTTTGGTTGCCACCACACCCTACCATAGGATTGTACAGTAACTGTTCAACTAATAAATAATAATAAAAGGTTGTCTTCAATTGGAACACCCAAAACCAAAGCAATGTATTAAACCAAATTCAGCAAAACTATATCCATCGTTTCACTGCAGGTACTGCTTTGTATGCTGCAACATTACCAAGCCTTTGGATTAGAAGAAAATGCAACATAACCTAGTGGGTTGTTTCTTTTAAGATATGCATGGAATAAGGTGGCTTTTGTCAATGGTTTTTTTTTTTTTTTGGCCAGAGCTTATTGGACTCAGACTTTGTGTACATAAGCTTTGCTTCAAAGAATTTGGCTTACAGCTCTAGCCTGCAGCCCTCCTCGTTTTCATTCCAGAAAGCAGACAAAAATCTCCACATGATGCAGTGCAAGCACCGTACATGAAATGTACAGTACGTATAGCCTTGAAGTATTGCTTTCAGTTTTTAAAAAAGTAAAGCTATAATCCTTGCAGCTGTGCAGACATGCTTGTGGGAGAAGAATCATAAACTGGGAAGGGGAGGGGCACATAAAACTCTCTCATATTTTAAGCAGCCTGGTCTACGAGCTGTGCTGGATCAGGCCAATCTAGCCCAGCTTCCTGTTCTCACACTGGCCAACTAGATGCCTGTGGAAACCCTGTAAACAGATGAGCACAACACTCTCCCTACCAGTGCTCCCCAGTAGCTGGTGTTCAGAGGCATACCACTGCCATGCCAAGTTTGTTGCCATGCAGGTTGACAGAAAAAAGCATCAGGTTCAAAAGCATAGCTTTCAACTTACAGATTCGAAAATAAGGGATCAGCAGCCTCAAAAATAAGGGAACAGCAGCCAAAATAAGGGATTTTCCTAGCACAGGTAGCACAACTTCTGAGCCCCTCCGAGCCAAAGGCAGAAAGCCCAGCCAGCAGCCAAACAAAGCCTCAAGCAGTGGTTCCCACAGCACAGCAACCCAGCAAAGGGGATGCAGCAAGGAAAACCACCGTCACCTCTCCGCTGGGAAGCACTGAGCAAAGGCGAGTCCCCAGGCAACGCGGCCGATTTGATCGGCACAAGGCATGCAAGCTCCACCCCCCCAGTCGTTCTTAGACTCCTTATTGGGTGAGCAATGCAAGCAACACAGCTGGAGCCTCCCTCTTCTCTGGCCAGCAAGGAGGGAGGGAGAGGAGCTGCTTCCTTTGAAACCCGGGAAATTTAAGGGACATCATCAATAAGGGACAGCAGCGGGACATGGCGCTGGGATAAGGGACTTTCCCGCCAAATAAGGGACGGTTGACAGCTATGTTCGAATGATGCTGAATTTCAGCTGCCTTCCTTTTCAAACGACTCAAAACTTTCCTGCCCCAAACATCCTATGAAGCCAGACATGGGAAAGGGGTGTGCAGTTTACCCTGAACAGGCCTAATTAGGCCCACAAATTAATGCTTCCTACCACTGCTTTAGATACCATCTCATTCTGGTAGTGTACACAAACTCTGCTTTTGTAGGCAACTGGGGATAGGTTTTTGGCTTCCAGATAGATGATCCATATTAATCCAGCCTCCACCTCCCTCGCTGTTGTCTTTAATATCAAGACCAGATGAGTCATCTTAAGTAGAGATGCACATCTGATGGGGCAACATGAGCAGAAAAGCTTGTTCTGCTGCTTACGAAGACTCAAGCTATAAATAGAAAACACATGTCTTCAAAGCTGCCCATACAACTACTTTCAGCAAGCCCTAACAGGAGAGTCTTTTGAAATGGCGAATACTTGCATTAATCCTCTCAGAGGCACAAAACAAAACTCTCTGAAACTTAAAAAAACACCACAACCATCCTTAATTTTGTATAATGGGCATCTTAAGTGTACAAGTGTGTTCATGTCGTTTTAAAATGGCGGCAAAGGCACCGTAAGATCCCAGGAAGTTAGCAAAGAAAAGAGGCAGAATTTGACCAAACATGTTTGGGAAGCAACTTTTGGGATACTAAGCCGAGACCCAAACCTGACTCTCATCTGAAGCCTTGTGCCCAGAACACTATTAGATTCCACGCTCTACTGAAAACTGTCTATTTAAAAATCTTTGGAATCGATATTTCCCTTCTTCTGCACACAGCCAGGGAGCGTATTCATAACTGCTGAAAGAATTACTGAAAAAAATATTAGTAAAAACAATTAAAAGCAACTATTTAAAAGGTTTTTTTTAAATAAAAAAAATCAGCTATAGACTAAAAATAAATTAAAACACATGCCAGCATTTTGCATATGTAGGTAAGTTTGTCTAAACAAGAATGTGCTTAGCAGGTGCCGAAAAGCACAAAAAAAGCCCCTGCCCGGGGTCAAGTAGGCAGGGAGATCCACATTAAAATACCGATTTCTTACAAATGCAGAATGATTATTATGGGGTGTAAGTTTCACAGACTGAAGTGACTGACTGGGCAAATATGGGGCAAGGTTATAATGGAGGCAGACTGGTCCCAAGCTGTTAAGGGCTATATATATTAATAGTAACACTTTTTGAGCTTGGCCTGGTAGCAAATCAGAGCAGTTTTCTGCTCACAGATGTTATATGGTGACAAGGTCTCAGTCCATTCTGCACTAAGCGCAGCTTCCAGATCAAACTTCAGGGAAGTCCCACACATTGTAGGTCCGTCTGACAATCTTGCCAAAAGGGTTTCTACTCACAAGTGAGCAGCTGGGCCGGTCATAAACTACCCAATTAGGCTACTTACCTGCAATTCAAAAGATAGCAGAAAGGTTAAACCTTTTCTACAAAGGGCTGATCTTTGCTGTGTAATTTTCCACACTTTCAGAAAGCTGCAACGTTACTGTTCAAGCTAATTCTATCAACTAGCTCATACAGCAAACCCAACAAAGAATCTTGTGATGGGCAGCCCACCTGGTACCCTCCAGGTATTTTGGGCTACAGCTCTCACCATCCCTGACCAGGGGTCAAGCTGCCGGAGACTAATGGGAGTTGTAGACCAACAACCTCTGGAAGGCATTAGATTGGCTTCCCCTGCCCTAAAGACTAACAGGTTTATTGTGGTCTAAGTGTTTGCTAGATCTGAGGAAGTCGACTCATCTACAGTCTTTCAGGCACCTGTTGCAGTTTCTTTAGCAGGATTCATCAGAATGGAAGAGACAATGTGAGATAAAGTCACACATCAATATAAGTTTCCTCACCAAACTTTTCAGGTTATACTTACATGGGAATCTCACATTCAGCAAGGGAAACCTTTGACCATTTTAGACTAAGAAATAAGCAACAGCTGCCACCTTGTGGTACAGATAAAAACGCAGTATAGAAAAATGTACAAAGCTATCAAGGCAGAGTTCAGATACTAGGCAGGCACAGCAGGATGTGGCGGTGCTGTTTTGAGGTGCAGGATTCGAGACAACCCCTCCGCCACACTGAAGTGACATCGGTGATATATGTGGAGGCTCACATTTGCAAGACCTTTATTCCTTCCCATTTTTTAAAAGGGAAAATTGTGATGAAACACAAGTGGAACATGTGCACCACCTACCAGTGACTCATTACTCACACTGCAATTTGTGTACGTCGGAGGCCTGCCCTAATTTCTTGCTGAAAACTACCCACTCCACATGGACATAGGCCCTGAGGTTGATAGAAGCCCAGGCCACTTCCAGCTTTTGAAGCCTCTAACCATAATAAGAATAAAACATTACAACACCTGAACACAACATAAGGCACCAAAAGCAAAGCAGGGTACATTCAGCTAATGCTTTTCTAGCCGAGGTGCGTCACATTTTGGCCTGATGGGCATAAAAAAAGGTTGAGAATCATGTCCCCTGAATTAACAAGTGTCTAAATTTGAGACCCCCTTTGAGATTGAGCCCCTGGACCGAGTGGGTATCCTGCCCCACCCCCCGAATTGGCCCTGGTGAGAGGACAATATGGATTGAGGACCTGCTGTTTATTTCCTTAAAAAGTGGCTAATTTATGCTCCTCTCAAAATGGTGACTAGTGAAACATTTAGTTTAGTTCTTAGATACATAGGAGAAACACAGCTCATCAGACTGCAGTCATGGCCAGTGAATGTCTGAAACTGCCTCAGAATTAAAATGGAAAGAGCGTGGGGAGAAACATTTAGGACAAGTGTTAACCTGAAATTACAAAATGTTTGGTTTAGTGCTCCTCTCAGACTTAACAAGGTTTGTAATTTTTTTTTTTAAATGTAAAATTGTTTTCTCACAGGTTTTTCCTCCAGAAAATCTGGAAAATGTATTTTTCTTTCGCAAGAAAATACCATATAAGCTTCCGTTTAGAACATAAGGGAGGCCAGAAGAGCTCAGTCACATTCAGAAGACACTGTGGGGTAATTCATGGTCTTTATGTTGACATGTGGCCTTTATGTTGTTCAGAATCCACAGGAAACAGTACATCTTGTGAATGCAGACAACAGCTTAAGGATATACTTGCTTGACCTTGTGGGTGGGGTTTTTAAAGCTGTGCTTTGAGACTCAGGTCCAGTCATCCTGAGTGACAAGGTGCTACTGTAGGGTTATGGGGAGCTGAGGAACAGGACACAAGAGTACTATGCATGCCTTCTAGCCAACAGGCAACTTCAGGGTTACCTAAGAAAGCAATGGCTGAGCAATGGTCCAGGTCAAGAGGCCACTGAAACGAACAGGAATCATTTCCCCTCCAAGTCACTCTGGATGAATTGCAATTATGTGTGCATCTGAAGCCACTTAATATTTAATTATTTGAGTTCAGTGATGTTTTTAGGGAGGAAAGCTTTACAACTGAGCAAAAACAGGATCTGAAGTTTTATGGCCACGTAAGTGAGCACCTGACATCTTGAAATATCACTGCAAAGAGTGCAAAGTTCCATTTAGAAGAGGATTCGAAATAAGAGGCATAAGAGGACACTGTCAAATAAAACAGAAAATTGGCTCATTTAAAAATGAAAAGGGATTTATTTCAAAAACTGCCTTCCCTTTTGCGTGCGATCATCTCTATCCATTTCATGTCACAATCATCCTGGAGTAGTGCTTGCTGCCGACATCAAATAAGCAGTTTGTCTTCCTTTGCTCCAGAAAATCACGGAAGACAAGGGGATGCCTCCCAGCAGTTCTCCCATTACAAAACCATGATGTGTCACATCAGCATGCGCACCTTACATCTTCTACTCCACCATGGGACACGGGTGTGAATACATTAAACAAAACAAAATGTACAACATATGAGCCTTCCTGCTTGGAAACTGGCTGTAGACGCACAACAACAGTTGGGATTTCACATAACTACATAGATTTGCAAACACCAACGTTGTCAGTTTCTAATTCTGAGGGGGGGAAATGGCTTCATATCAGCTTATCTGCTTTGCTCTACATAATGTAACCTGAGAGCTGGGAGCAAGTAGGTCCGCAGGCTTCAGAAGCTGTAGAGCGGTGTGGTACCCACCCCATCCCAATCTTGCACACAATTCTCTGCAGCTCAGTTCAAACCCAATGTTCTACAAGAATGCTTTGTTGTCCCCGCTTCCAAGGACACAACCTAAAAACTAAGCCTTAGTTCAAACTTTCCACTGGTGGGGCTTATGAGCTCAATCTCACCCATTGCCTGGCTACACATATAGCATGCTTTCATGTCTATATCTACATAACTTTATCCCAGATGAGATTCCATATCACAATACACTGCATCCTCAAGATGGGACAATTTAGACCACTTTTGGCAGGATTACCTCACAGTCTCTCAAAGTCATAATTAAAACCCCAATGCAAGGCTGCCTCCCCCCAAAAAAGCCTACAAATTCCTGAAAGGTTGTATTAATTCCCCATTCAAAAAAGGGCTACACACACACACTTCTCTACAACTTTGGAGGTTCTAAAAAAATAGAACTAAATCAAAATGAACCCAATTCTTTATGATTTTGTACTGTGCTGTCACCATCAATCAGACTTCTGATGCTCAAAGAATCTCATTGGCTGCAACAGTGGTTGAAATGAGCTAGTGCTCACCTAACATGAAATTGCTACAGGACTTTTCTTCATCGCTGCAAAGGCCATATTCATCCCCAGGACTCGACCAAAACAAAAACAAAAAACCGAAAGCAAAAAAGATGCTATTCCAGGGAGAATGACCCCAAATGGAACACACAGATCTATGAAGTTATGTTGTTTTTTCCAGAAGGATGGTTATTCTGCGTCGGGACTGTATGATGGAGAACCTGATGGTCCCATCCAACCGTCGTCAGTGAGGCTTTGTTTAATGGTGACCACGATAAGCCTTTCACAAAGTCTCGATGGGACCGGTTTCTAAAACTGGGAAAGGTATAAAACATTAGTTCTGCTACCCCAGACACTTATCACTACAGCTCCAAATAATGAACAAACCTCCCCGAGCTGGCATTGTTTCTTGCAATTTATTAGAAATAGAAAATAATTGGACTCAAATGCGAATGCAAAATGAGATTGCAGATTCTAATGGCTTAAAAAAATAAAAATAGACAAAATAACTGCTCTAACAGCAGGATTGGGGTGAGGAATCTGTGACCCTCCAGATGTTGTTGGACTTCACCTTCCATCAGTCCCAAGCTAGCACAGCCCACGATCAGGAATGATGGGAGCTGGAGTCCAGCATCATCTAGTAGTTCCCTAGTCAAGCTGGAACATCAGTATCTCCAGGTTGAAGGTGCAAGAAACAATGCTCTGTAAGTGTCAATTCCTGGTTTCTATCTCTTCCTGGCTACAGTGTGGCTGATAAGAGAGGAAAGCCAATGTACATGGACAGCAGAGTAGGTACTGAACATGGTCCCCAACACCCATAATGGAAGACAATTTGCAAGGTAGCAAGATGGGCAGTGTTATTGCCTCACCCTTTTGCCTCAATTTAGTCTGTCTCTGCTATACAAAGATATACCAAGCTCAGTAAACCCAGTCCCTAATTCCCTTTCTTTATCTGACACTGCTGACCCGGGGGACGAGACCAAAAGGGTAAGGAAGCCCTCATTTCACTTCAACTCCTCAGCCACCTTCCAAGCAACTATCTCCACAGGGTAAGGAACCATCCCTCCTCCTTAGCCAGTGATGACAGCTTTGGTGGCCTTTGGCACTGACCAATGACTTCAGACATATTGCTAGTTATACATTTGTAATGGACCAAACGGATGCAGGAATTCATTTACGGTGCCGTTTTGGATTTGTCCAAGTGCATGCAGCTGCCACACCAGGTATTTCGCAGGATTGTGGCCAGTTTGTTGAAAATGTAACTGAGCCCAGAAGGAGGATACTGAGAAGAGAGCAGGGGAAGGATCGATGGGACGGTCTTGTACTCACACTTCTGAGAAGCTCGAGTCAAGAACAACTACTGAGCAGTCTTCACTGATGGAAGCCAACAGGGGTGAGCTAGAAGAGAAATGAAAAGTTTATGTTTACACATTTATTTATTTTTAGCTCCAATATGCCAAGCAAAATAAAAATGCATTCACTAGGAAAATTTGACCTTTCCCTAAGTCCTGTAGATGTGAACAAGCATTTCAGGAATTTACAGAGCTGCCAATCAAGAAACAATAATGTCTATTCAGTTCCCTGCCCCTGGCCAGGAAACCAATGCATGTATCTAGAAACTGATACTGCAGATCATACCTATGTGCAGAAAAAGCAAATCCGGTGACGCTTCGGGAGTGCACAGGTGAGCTTAGGGCAGAGTCTGTGTTCTTTGTGTCCACAAGGACAACAGTCCCACTTTCTTCACCTTCAAAACAGTAACATAGAGCAGCATTATTAGAGAGACACAAACATTTTCTTGCCCCGTCTGGAAAACAAGCATCAATAAATACTCCTTACCCAATACAAAAGTGTCCGTTCGATGTGGATGCCACACCAGGGAGGTAGGGAGGTTACTAAAGGCACTGCAGGCTACACAGGGAAGGGGGAAAAGGGAAATTCTGGTCAGTCTCAAAGTTCTCTAAAAGCTGACAGACTGTAGGGTTGGACTTAAAAGGGTGGGGATAGAAAGGAAAGACAGAAACTGCTCTTCCCACCAATTCCAGACAGCTCAATATTTATGGAATTCTGTAATAGAAGTATGTCTGCAAACCATGATTCTGAGCTCTGGAAGTATTCAACCATATAATTCTACTTGCATAAAAAGTACCACAAGCACAATGAGACTTCCACAACTGCATCATCCCCAAATCTGTTCAGGGAGTTGGGGGGAAATCCCAGAACAGAGACTTAGGGGGCATGCAGTGGGAGAGGGGGACCATTCCAAAGAACTAGAAGAAATCTTTGCAGTGACTAAACCATTTGCTTAGTGCTACACAGACTATAACTCTTAGTCCTAACTGTGTGTAAACTGGGGATAAAGGGAACTGTGAAAGGAGTGTGCAAACTCTCAGAACATGCCTCAGAAATTAATGGATCTCACTAAGTCAAGTTTTTTTTTAAATTTAAGTAGATCTATTCTGAGGAAAGCTTAGTTGAATGCCACTCAATAAAATTATTATTATTAGAATATTCCTTAAGTCATACTTAACTTTCTTCTGGGCAACAAGAACTCTGAATAAAATATTATTCAACTTAAACCACAGGAAATGCAGACATAATCTAACGCCCCAAAACATACCAATCCGAGTTGCTGGTTTTGGTGATCTGGTATCCCAGAGTAAAATCCTGCCATCCTAAAAAAGAATGAGATAAAATAAGCCTTAAAAGCAGAATTATCATAGTAGCGGGCAAGTATGGACCACCGTTTCCACCCTAAAAAGGAACTTTCTCAGTTTTATCAGGCCCCTCTCTCTATATATATATGTGTGTGTGTAATTCCATTAGCTTTGTGCTCATATCGACAATATCAAAGATATCCAAATCCTTTCACCTATAGGCTAAATTTGAATCTACAAAGTTCTAGAAACAAAAGTTGGTTTTACCTCTGCACAGGACAGGAACATGGTGTCTTTTCCAGGGCAGGAGGCCACACATGTCACTGGACTGGAATGAGCTGGCCAAAATTAAACAAAAAGCACATAATATACTACATTAATATGGGCTTGTCTAGGTGGTGATTCAAGGCTGGATGCATTGTGAGTAGAAGGCATTACTGCACATGAATGGAAGAGAAGGAGCCATTCACCCACAGGCAGCATGTTAAAATTGACAACTTAGCTTGAAGGGGGGCGGAAATAAGACAGGGCTAATAGCTAGTGTGTGAATCAAAGAGTCACAGTTAGCATCATGTGGCTCCCAAAGTAACATCTCAAAAGGCCTTCAGGAGGTCAGAAGGCTAACTTGGAATAATAGATCAAATGAAAAATGCTGGTGTGTGCAAAGCCAGTTACAAAAAATGGGGTTCTGGTTGCGTAGTTGCTGTTGCAAATTTTACTGTGAAACTCTAGATCAGATATATTCTGCTGGAATCACTGGGTTAATTTAGGGGTGGGTTTGTGTTCCTGCAAAAGCAATAACTACATTATACAAATCTCTAGAAAGATCACCTTGCTGCTTCTCCCCAAATTATACTGCCCAAGATTTAAGCTCTGGGAATGTGAACTTCTTTAGCCAATTTGATTCACCCTAAAAAACCCAAAGGAACTAAGTAGTATTAAATGACTCTTCTGCGGTTATATGTAGAATGGAAAGTGATCCCGCAAAGATCAATGACTTCCCACACAAAACATCCCACACAAGAGGGAGCAAAGGCGTGCCATTTTATTTTATCAAATACTACCTGCTGAGAAATTGTTTGCAATGACTGTGTTGTTAATCAGACAAGATTGTAAGTCTGTCTCATACATCCTCCCCCCTCCTGCTGTTTTGCTTTCATCTAGCATTCAGCAGTACTGTGATAATATGGGACACTAACAGCTTGAAAACATGCCCAGGGAAGCTCTACACATGTTGGAGAGAACATGCAACATGGATAAGACACACAGAAGCCACAGTGTTTCCTTCAACACTGTGGAAGGCGGTTGCAGGGGTGTTGAAGAGATTCAGATTGTTCTCTGCTGCTCAGTCATAAAGCTCATTATGTCAGCCACAGGGCTACCCATGTTCTCATACAGCCTGACACCTCGTGGCTATAAAACTGGGGGAATGGTTGGATCACATACAAGATCTGCTCGGGAGGAAGGGCGGGATAAAGTAATAAAAATAAAGAAATAAATCAAGCTTCGCACTCACCTCTGTAGGTGTTCAGTACTGTTTGTTGTGGGATGTCCCAGATCTTCACACTAGACATAAAATCCAGAGCAGGTTAAAAACTAGAACGGATACTTTTACAGTAAAGCAGAAAAGCAGCACCACAAAGGGATCACCTGAAGTCTTTGCTGCCACTGACGGCCTGTGTGTTGTTGGCAAGGACACTCACTGTTGTCACAATGTCGTCGTGCTCGTACTTACAGAATTTGTTCACAATCAAAGTTTCATTCTCATCTAGTTCCCAAAGTTCCACGGCACCTAAACAAAATGAGAATCAAAGTCAGCAGCAGAATACCTAATGAAAGCCCTACATACTTAGTAAGTAAGTGTTGAGCTCCATTACTTAATGTTATTGGTAAACCAAAGACGACTTATTCTACACCAGAAACAAAATCACACCCACCACCCAACTACTTTAGTAGCCCCAAAGCAGGGAACTCTGCTTTAAAGTGTCACACCTAGTTAAAGTAAAGCTAAAATGACAGGGTTGGATCCAGGAGTGTCCTTTCAGGCACAAGAAGCAGAAACTTCCATTCATGGAAAAGGAAGAGAAGCAATATTGACTGCTTTCCATTTCCCCCCACCAGCTCCTCCCATGCTATTCCATTAGATGATTTGCAGGGGGGAAATCAGCAAAAGAGACTCTTCTTCTTCCACTACCGGGCATCAGGAATGGCTGTTCCATGAGTTAATACTACTCACAAGACCTTAGGATCCAACCCACATATTTTATAGCAATTTGCAATGCACTTTTTATCCTGCAATGACAGTGCTTGTTTCAGACCTCAGTATCTTCAAAGATCTCATGTCAAATTATTTGATTGCTACGAAAGAGTGATTGTAGAAAATCCAAGATTTCCAGATGAATGTTCTTTAATGTTCTTGGAAGCAGCCAACCAAGTTACCATGATAAGAATTACAGTCCAAAAGAACTGGAAGGCAGTCATAAAGAGACATGTCACTTTTTGGTTTAAAAATTCTCTTTAGCATTGAGAACCACTTCAGAAAGGAAGCATAGCTTCATCCTTATGTGATCTTGGCCGTAATTTATAAGCCACTAAGAGGTTCCAGGGGACACACTTCCCTGATGCTCACCTGAATCTGAAGCTACCAAGATGCCTTTATCAGCGACCCATTTCAGATCTGCTACTCCTGCTTCAGTCTGAACTCCCGCAGAGCAAAAGCCTTCATTAGGAGCTTTCGATGGGTCCTTGAACACCCAAATAGAACCCACCCAGCAACGTCCACTCAAACTGGAAGCTCCCAGGAGCAAAGAACCATCTGGAAAATAAACAGAGTTAAGCTACAATGATATATTTGCAGTATGTGGCTCACCTAAATTTAGCATAAAGAGAAATGCTACCACTGATTAATTATTGAATGCCAAAGTTGATCTTGTTGCTATTCAAAACTCCTACATAACACAATCCCTTGGCAAAGGAATCACAATTCACCAGAACAACAGGCAAGGCCTAACACAACCGAAGGTGAAGCTCTGCTCGGAGCCCATCCTAGAATCCAGACTGTTATGGAAAAACATCTTGGGGGGGGGGGGGAATCCTATTGACAACATCCAAAATGTCACTTAATAAACGGCTGAAACAAAGCCTTACATGAAGGCAAATTGTGTAGTCTCATTTCTTTTTTAAAAAACATGTAACTGAATCTACTAGGGTTTTTGAGGGCAGCAGCTGGAACAAATCTGGCATGGTGGAGTAGTGTGAAGTTTTTTCTCAAGTGCACTGAATAGTCATTGAACATCAGTGAACAGGTAAAGCAACAGATAGAAATCCAGATAAAGCTCATTGTACTAAGCCCCTGAACCTGATTTTTCAATAACAGAGCTCAATCACCTTAAAGAAATGCTCCTCTGAACCTAGAAAGTGTAGCTACAGCTAACACTGACATCTACATATAAAGGGAAGAGCCACGCTTCACAGCTCGAGCATAAGCAATGTTCCACTTTCGAAGTGACCCACTGTAGGTAAGCGTTTTGGGACACAGTTGCAGGAAGACTTTGCAATAAAATAAATTTGAGGTTGCAACCTTGCAAAGTCCCATCACTTTCCACCCTGGGTCGACTGCAGACTAGGCAGAAAAGGGCTTTAACCGGGGAGGCGTCCCGAACTCCACGCGGGGCCACGAGCAGGGAAAGTAGCCCACAAGGGATGCCCGGCTCCTGCCCGGTGGGGGCCCCGGCTGACGCGGCAGCAACGGGGCGGGCGCCGAGCTCTGGATGCCTGGAGGGCGCGGGTCCCCCCGGTTGGCGCGGCGGGGGCAGCTCGCGACCGGCGCCTACCTGCCCGGTAGTGGGCCCCGTCCAGGTGCCGCTCCATGCAGGCGGGCGCGTTGGGCGGGATGCTCCACTCGGACCCGGCTTCTCCGTCGGCCGGCTGAGCCGGAGCCGCTTTAGCCGGAGCCGCCTTCGCTCCCTCCATGGCCGCAGAGACGCGCGCGGACAAACTTGGAGCGCAACCCACGTGCTCCCAGGACACCCCGTTCCGCCCCCCGCCCCGACAGCTCTCGGCGCCGCTGCTCTCGCGAGAACGCCCGAAGCTTCGTTTCTCCTCTCTCGCTCTCTCCCCCTCAGTTTCTTCTCCTCCTCCCCAATTTCCGGGTTATGAGTGGGTCTCGGACACCTGCTTCTCTCGCGATATTTTCTAAGCGATTAGCCCAGTGAAACCCAGAGAGATAGAAAGGGAAGAGTGAACATCTCAGAATTGACCTTTAATTCACCTTCAGCAACTCCGCGGTACCAAAGGGAGAGCACGGCGCGCCACATGTTTCTAAGAACGCTGGATCTCTATCTGTCCATTTAAAGGGGGCCACCTTTAATCCTGCAATCCTGAAATGTAGGCGGTGGGTGTGGGTGTGTGTCGGGGTGGTAATAGCCGACGCTCAGCCAGCGCCTCCCCACCTTCATCTGCTACACAGCGCCAACTTGGGTGGCATTTATTGATTTTTTTATTGCATAGCTACCCACTTTTTCTGTGGGGAGATAAAGGTGGCGCACATCGCCATCCCCTTTTCTTCCTGGTTATCCTCACATCGACCCTGCGAGGCTGCCTCAAGGTCAACCCAATGAGCTTCCTGGCTGAGCGGGGTCTCGAATCCGACACTGACCACACGCCACAACTGAGCAGAAGTTTGTGTGTGTGTAATATTTATATTAAAATATTTAAAATATATATATTTCAAAAAAAAACCAAGCTTTGCATTCGCTCTGCTGCATTAGCCCCGCCACAGACAATGCTGCAAATGCGGATTGTCCACCGCTTCCTATCGTTGCCCGTGGGAGGCAATACCCGGAAGTTCAGCCCCTGCGGCAACTCTATACCTCTTAGCTTTAGCTCTACCTTTACCTCTACCCCCCCTCCCTCTCTCTCCCGCCCCCCCTTTTGTTCTCGCGCGATTCTCCGCCCCGTCTCCGCGGTGACGCTCGCCGCATTGGTCCTGTCGGCCCAGCTGTTCCGATAGGTCCAGAAAACCACGGCGAAGAAGGCGAGACCTCTCGCGAGACCTCCTCCACGGAGGCTGCCATCTTGAGTTCTCTTCGCCGGGAGGGTCACAGGGACGGAGAGGGCGGCGGGAACAGCGGCAGCCGCGATGTTGTCTCGTTTGGCCGTGCGCGTCCTGGGTAAAGCGGGGGCTGCAGGGCGGGCGGGCTGCAGGGCTGTTGGGTTTCGGGGGGCTGTGCTTTGACTCTCTTGTTCTTGCCTCCCGCAGCCCCGGCTGGTGGCCTGAAGAGCTTGGCGCCCGCTCTGCCCGTGGGGTGAGTGAATGCAGGTGGTGAGGAGGGTGGCCTTGGAATAGGAAGAAGTGGGGGAGGAAGCAGCTGCTTTTCTCCGGGAAAAGCACAGGGAATAAAGAGGAGGTTAGGCTTCTACAGGAGGCCGCAGCGACGCAGGGATTGTGCAGGTTAGGAACGAGAATCCAGGCCACAAGAAGCGGAAAGGTGCAACTAAATGATATTGGTATAATGCAGTGGTGGCGAACCTTTTAGAGACCAAGTCCCCATCCTGCAACCCAAAACCCACTTATGTATCGCAAAGTGCCAACACGGCAATTTAACCTGGATACTGAGGTTTTAGTTTAGAGGGGAAAAAACCTCATACATTAGGGTTAATGTAACCATTTCCACTGATATATAATTTTATTTTTTCTCTAAAAAAATGTTTAGGAATACTCTCATTTTGACTCAAGAAAATCACCATCAGGAAAAATAAATAGAGTTCTAATTGGGGAAAATAAATACAGTGAATTTCTTCTTCTGTTAAATTTACAAAATGTTTAGGGGTATGCGTCCCCACAGAAAAAAAGCACTGGTATTACTCAAAAAAAAAAGTAGTGTTATGAGCCATCCAGTCATTGGTGTACACTGGAAGGCTGTACTAAGAGCCACCCTCCCTCTCCCAATTTTTAATATGGGATAATATTCGTTGTTTGTGTGTGCACATACAAATAAATATAAACAGATAAATAAACCCAGCCAGATGGGTGGGGTATAAATAATATATTACCATATTGGGGGATTCCATATTAAGAAAATGGGGGGAGATTGCCAAGAGTTTTTGAGCTTTCGGGGGGGGGGGGATTGCTTACAATCGCACAAGTCGCCGAACACACACATCGTTTCCACGCTCACTGCTGGCAGCCACAAATCGACCGCCAAATTGCCACAACGGCAGCCAATGGAAAACAGCCCTTGACACAGCAGCCAATCATCTGCACCATCGCCGCAGAGAATCTCCTGCTCGGGTCTTTCAGGAGCCCCAAAGAGTGGTGCTTCTCTCTCCCAGCCTGGAGCAGGAGGTGTGGCAGGCAAGTCATGGGCATGTCCCTTCGTGTGTGCGCGCTCTTGCCCAGACACCTGTCGCTTCCCTGCTCCCCTCCACACCTTCCGTGCCACCTGATTGGCGGACGCGCAACTCCCCAATGCTCTAGGGAGTATTTATCGTCCGCAGTGGCATGGGAGGGGGGAATGGCCGCCCACTTCGCCAACACCCAGCAACGGCCCTACTTTGGTGCTGAGTGCCGCCTTTTGCACGTGTGCCAAAGGTTCGTTAGCACTGGTATAATGTACAATGGATGCTTGGGTTGCGAATGTGATCCCTGCGGGAGGCGTGTTCGCAACCCGCAGCGCCGCGTCTGCGAACTCACGGATCGTGATTTGGTGCTTCTGCACATGCGCAAAGCGCAATTTAGCACTTTTGCACTAGCGCTGAAACCTGGAAGTAATCCGTTCCAGTACTTCTGGGTTCGGTGTGGTGCACAACCCGAAAAGTTCGGTGTGGTGCACAACCTGAAGCATCTGTAACCCAAGGTATGACTGTATTAACTCAGAAGGCTGTCATACAGCACAGTACCTTCAAGGCCTGCAAGGCCCTGAGCACAACCGGGTTGCCATCTGACAAAACTGATAACCTTCTGTAGAGGGGGATTGTCGGTTCTCCAGTGCCAAGATAGAAGTGAGATCTGATTTCTTTTGGTCAGTTTAGGGGAAGCCTCCATCTCCTGAACTGGTAGATCATCCTGAAGTCTGTTGAGTTCTTCTAAAGGCCTTGACTAATTAAAATGGAAAGTAATTGGGTTACGTTGCCTCTATAGCTGAAGGAGCGTCCCCACCCTCAGCGTTCAGCTCAGACCTTGAGATCCAGCTCTGAGGGGCTTATGGCGGTTCCCTCATTTTGAGAAGTGAAGCTACAGGGAACCAAGCAGTGGGTCTTCTTGGTAGTGGCGCCCGCCCTGTGGAGTGCCCTCCCATCAGATGTCAAGGAATAAACATCTATCTGACTTTTAGAAGACATCTGAAGGCAGCTCTGTACATCCTTTCATTGTCCTTAATGATTATAGCAATAGTTTATATGTATATGTCGTTCTGTTGTGCTCTCATGGTTCTTTTGCAAATAAGCCTTCACATTCCAGCCTTCACTTGCTCACACACATTTCAACTTTTAATTTTATTTCTATAATTTCAGTTACTACACTACTATGAATTTATACATGCAATTTCATTGACTGTATTTTTCTGCATTTCATTTCCCTCTGATCTCACTTTTTACATTCCCCCACCCCCAAATAAATTTGTGTGTATATGTGTGTGTGTGTGTGTGTGTGTGTACGCAACTGAGAATAACAGTTAAAATAGACTGTAATCTGTGCTTTAAGGTGCTAAAGGGCCCTTTAATTTTTTTATCATCAAGTTGCAGCTTGCATCTACTGTGTAGCAAGCAACTTCTAAACTGAGGAGAATTTTTACAACATGTTATGATTCAGTGTGAGGCACACGTAGTGCTCTCCCTTCACTGGGATACCAAACTTCAAGGGACTGTCTTGTTTAGGCACATTGGAAACATGCTTTTCTGTGTTAAAAGTGGTTTGTTTTGGTGTTGCTATCTTTGTTCTTGAAGTTTAGCCCTTCCTGTCTCTCTGTGATTGCTTTTTCTCCCCCACAATTTTTAGTCTGCTATTAAGTTATGCTTGCATAAGATGAAAGCATAAATATAATAGGGAGATTAATTTTATGCATGATTTTGGAGAATTTGGAGCCTTTTCCAAGTGCTACAGCTTGCACGGTTTATGGATGTGACAGTGAATTCCTAGGGAGACATACATTGTCACTACTGTATATACCTTATAATGCACGGTGAAGACCTGAATCCTTAAATATGCCTTTGGAGAAAGCTCAGTTGAGAAATCTGTTTTGTTTACTGATTCTATTATTATAATATTTGATAATGTTCTTTCACATTGGATTGATTTGTAACTCAAAGCTGCTAACAGCTTAGAGCTCCTTAATGAAGGTAAGATAGGATAGATTAAAAAAAAAAAATAAAACAGATGATTACTGAATATCCTGAAGCTATTAATTTCTATTTAGCCACAAGTATAACCTTTTTTGGGGAAGGATTTGGAAATATGGAATCCTTTTCTTCATTGCAGGGCAGTGCAAATATTCAGACCACTTCAGACAAGTCAGCAACACTTGGCTCCTGTGCCACCTCTTCCAGAGACAGGAGGAAAAGTCCGCCATGGAATATTCCCTGAAGAAATTTTCCAATTCTTATACCCTAAAACAGGAGTCACAGGTTAGCATGCCTGCATGAGTAAACTCATTGTGAAAGCCAGCTCTTAGTAAGAAACTTATATTTAAAAAGTATTATTTAATATTTTTATATCCAATTTTTGAACTGAAGTCCACAAATCACTTAACAGAGAAGGTGCCTCTGCTAATGATGTTCTGAAGTATGTTGTGTTGATAGCAACTTACAGCCAGCATAAGGAAAAGTACATCAGAATAGATGTGTGCCTTTAGAAATTTGCGTTGCATTTCCTATTTCAACTAAAATTGTCTGTGTTTATCACTTATTTTGTGTTTATTTTGAGCAATAAATGTAATCTCTATTTAGAACGGTGGCTGTCACAGATATGGCTGACATTCCAAAAGGGAGCTGTAGTACATATGTACAAGTTTATCTCTCCTTCCTTCCCTTATCTTTCTCTAAAAAAGAAGAGAGTGTGTTAAAAGGTGATAATGCAAGTATCATAAATTTAAATTAGTTATTAGGTTGTAATGTGATTTTGAAAGAAGTAGCACCTCTGATAACTTAGTTAGGGCTTTTGTTTTCTTGTTTGTGTGTCACAGTTCAAGGGCAACTGAGTTCTTTCCCCTGACAGATCTCATGTTCAGGGAGGGTAGCATATTCAATATTAAGGCAAATTTCCTTTATACTGAATGTCTCTATCGTCTTGTGTAATGGTATTGATTTGCTTGCTTTTAGGCCCCTATATGCTTGGGACTGGGCTTCTGCTCTATATGCTCTCTAAGGAACTTTACGTAGTTAACCATGAAACAATAGCTGGAGGTGTTATGGTGGGAATTATCATCTACATAATTAAGAAGTACGGTCCAGATGTAGCAGCTATTGCTGACAAACTCAATGAGGTAAGACAGCACGTTTATTGCTACTTAGTAAAAGAGTTCACATGTTAAAATTAATTTTTAAAAAAGGATACAGCTCAGCATACTATATATAGGATGCTGTCAGTCAAAATGTGAATCATGTCTTTTCCTTGTAAATAATGTGATCAACTAAGGAGTAGCTTCCAGTTCAGCACCATACCATCCCTCCACCATGCAGTCCTATGCCTCTTTACTGAAAGGTAAGCCCTACTGATTTCCATGTGGCTTGCTCTCACTATGCATAGGAGTTCAGTTTTATTGTAATATAATTGCAGTTTTTAGTGCAGTTCAACACTCCTTCATTATTTTGTAGCCTCATCCCTGATGTGCTATGGTAATAACCACAATAATAATCATATGCAGTCTCAAGACATCCAGAGAGATTCGAGTTTTCTAATGTTCAGTACAGTGATAACTTGGTTCTCGAAATTAATCCGTTCTGGGAGTCCGTTCAACTCCCGAAACTATTTGAAAACCAAGCTTCCTGCATTTAAGCGGAAGCCACATCGGACGTTCAGCTTCCAAAAAACGTTCGCAAACTGGAACACTTCTGGGTTTGTGGCATTCGGGAGCTGATTTGTTCAACAACTAAGCTGTTTAAGAACCAAGGTACCACTGTATAAGTACCTCCCAAATGAGTTAGATAGTTGGTTTAATGCTGTTACTAGGCATGCTGTCCAAACCTGGCATTCAGTGATTACAAATTAACTGAATTAGAATGAGGTCATTTTAGAAGAGATTGGGCAGGTCTCAATGTATTATTCCCCCCCCCCCCCCTATGCAAATGGAAAAGAGGGTATACTACACTTAAAAATACCTCTCTGGAGTAGAATTGCATGTGCTTGCTTATTTATTTATTTATTTATTTATTTCATTTCATTTATGCCACACCTTTTTCTCCAAAGAGCTCAGGGTGGGATACATTTCATCCTCATTTCATGCCCACAACAATCCTGTAAGGCACGTTAGGCTGGGAGGCAGTGAATGATTGGCCCAAAGTGAGCTTCAAGGCCAAGTGGGGATTTGAACCCTGGTCTCACAGGTCCTAGTCCAGCACTCTAACCATTACACCACGTCTTGAATCCTGCTAATATTCAGTATAATTGTTACCGTCATAACAATTACACAATGGCTTTTTTTCAACATCGCATCAAGGGAAAAGTGCATGATGTGAGTGCAAAACTGGATTTCTCTGAAGGTCAAACTAGCTTGTTTTTTATTTCAGGATGCTATAGCACAAGCAACAGCCGTGAAAAATGACATGATAGCTGAACACACTACGGCTATTGAAGAGGAGAAGAAAGAGCAGTGGAGGGTGGAGGGTCGTCACTATCTCTTTGATACCAAGCGGGTACAGTATTAAAATAAATACACAGTGTGTGAGATCCAGGGCACCATTGGCACAAGTCTGAGAGTTGACATTGTTGCACAAGTTTAGTTGTCAGTGAGGAGAATAATAATAATAATAATAATAATAATAATAATAATAGAAAATGTGCCATGGATTACATCAGTCACTAATGCAAGCCGTTCTTTGAATTTGGCTGCTGCAGTATAGCAAGAATTAGGCTCCTACTAGTGCAGGGGTCTGCAACCTTTAAGACAAAAAGAGCCACTTGGACCCGTTTCCGAAGAAAAAAAAACCTGGGAGCCGCAAAACCATTGCGACATTTAAAACAAATATATCTCCGGAGCCGCGATCTGACAGTGGGCAGGAAGGTGACGTCGGGACGGTGCGTGACTAACGCACGCATTGCCCCCATGCGATGTCACAGCCAGTACAGCGCCCGCCACAGTGGGGAGTGTCGGGGCGCACAATGCGTCTCCTCCCTTCGCTAGTATCCGCCCCGGAGCCGCGGCAAAGGTGTAAAAGAGCCACATGCGGCTCCGGAGCCGCGGGTTGCAGACCCCTGTACTAGTGGCATGGGTGTTGTGTGAGTGGGTGCTGCAGTTGGTTGTCACCCACTGTTATTGAAGAAGTAGTTGATGTACAATGTTTAAATAGCAAACTTTTAAAAATGTAATAGTAGCTTTAAAATGCCTCTGATGCTTTGCTTTGCTTCACTACTGTCAGTTACAGAATTGTAGAGTTGCAGGGGGACCCAAGGGTCATCATTTCCAACCCCCTGCAATGCAGGAATCTCAGCTAAAGCATCCATGACAGTTCGCCACCCAACCTCTGCTTAAAAGCCTCCAAGGAAGGGGAGTCCACCACGTGTTGTGGGAGTCTGTTCCACTGTCAAACAGCTGTTGCTGTCATCAAGTTCTTCCTGATGTTTAGTTGGAATCTCCTTTCTTGAAGCCATTGGTTTGGGTCCTACCCTCCGTAACAGGAGAAAACTAGCTTGCTCCATCCTATGATAGCAGTTCCAGAGTTTTGAACAGAAATATTCTAAGTACCTTTAAAGTATATCTCTGCCCAATATGAAAAAGAGATGGCAATTGCGGTATCACTAGACATTTATAAAATTTTGTTCGACTAAATTTGCTCATAACATATACTGTTAACATCAGGATATCATGATGATGAGATTTATGATTGAAACATTTAGCGCTGTCAACAAAAAATGGAATTTCAACCTTTGTGAATCAGGATCAGTGACTTGTGTTGGCAATCATATGCACAATCATAAGGGAGCAAGTTCCATTGAATTTAATGGGACTTCTATGTAGAGATACCGATCTCATTTAGTTAGTTAAAAGTTACATATTTCAGTAGAAAACTAAGTGACTTAAATCTTCAAACAAAAAGGAATATATGAAATCAAATATAAATTACACATTCATGTTTATAGGATAACACTCCAGTCAGAATTAAATTATTGTTTGAAAATGTATTAGAGAAAATGGATGGTGATGCACCTTTTAATCCCCTACCCTAAACCAGTATTTACAGATACAACATGCTTTTTATTTTGCATTTTTAGGTAGCTTAGGGTTTCGAAGATGAAGTACTGTCCATGTACTGTGGTTAAGGAATAATTCAAAAATATCTATCTGGTGATTGATTGATAAACATTATTAGTACAAAAAACCTGGAAAACATTTAGGACATGTATTTCCTTGCTGTTTGTGGAACTGGATCTTAAATAATGTCAGACAGTTGTGCTCTAATCTGAAGAATCATACAAAAATTCAAATATAAGTGGTACCAGACTCTATATATGACTAGAGGCTATTGGGGAAAATATATTTCATAGAGTTAAAGGCATGCTGGTATAGTATATTCCACTTGGCCCTATTATAGTAACAGGCTGGCTATATGGTCTTGTGGGAAAAACTTTTTGTGGAACTTTCCTTATGTTAAGTGTTATAAAAATAAGTATTGCATGTTATAAATAAGATGGAAAAAGCTAGTGGTTAAGGTCTAAATTTACTAACTATATGTGTGTTTGCAGGATGCAGATAAGAGGTATTTTCTAAACTGTTCTTCACATATATTTTTTAATATTTATATCTGTAAATTATTTAAACGGAAGAAATACAAGATTTTGTGCACATACCGCATGTTCATTTTGCAGAAATACTGTAGTCAAAGTTGTGCCCACAATGGAAAAGTGATTTCATTTCTTGCTTTTGTAGAACAATGTTGCTATAATGCTTGAGACAAACTACAGAGAGAGGCTGTTTACTGTATACACAGAAGTGAAGAAGCGGCTGGATTATCATGTGGCAATACAGCATCTCAGGCGGAATATGGAGCAAAATCACATGATCAACTGGGTTGAGCAAAACGTTAGGCAGAGTATTACAGCCCAACAGGTACTTGAAGCAGGCTTCTCTATAGGTTTCCCCTTGCAGTTACCTCCACAGTACAAAATAAGTTTGTGCCTAACCTACTGGAGGGTTTGTGTGTCCCTATGATATGATTAATGTTTAAGATGCTGCACATCTGTTTTTTCAAAGTTTCCATTGGAAGAGATTGCAAGAGCAGTGTCTTGGGGCACTGGTGTGGAGGGAATTTGTTGGAACTTAGCCAAATAATAGCCAGGCACTTGAATGGGAGATGTAGAGACTAATCTCAGTGTCCCTAAAGGAAAGGGACAGAGGCGAATCTTGTTCCTCGATAACAGTCTATGTGAGACTTGTACCAATCATAGGATTGGTAGCTTTTTTGGACTTGGGAGGATTGGGTGTGCATTCAGATCTTGTCAAACATCGGGGTTGGTCCTTAATTTATTTTTTGCCTTTATGGGCCCTAAAGCATTATTTTAAAAACACGTAGCTGCGCTCTCACCCTTTTTTGTGTGTGATATTATATCTAGCCTAAGTAGGTGCCTGGGTCTCAAGCTTTTTATTCCTGCACAATTTTAATCTTGATTCTAAGGAAGGGACTAAATACTGAGTTATGAAATAATCTGTTAGGTATAGCATATCGTTTCAGTGTGGTATGATTTCAAATAAAATTGCTCGTGTCATTCTCCATGAAGCTTTTTCCCTTCCAAGTTTCTTAAAGCATTCATTTGTTTCTGTATTGCAGGAGAAGGAGAGCATTGCTAAGTGCATCTTGGACCTGAAGGCATTGTCAAAGTCTGCACAGGCAACTGTTTAAACACAATTATGACCTCTTAAACCATATGATGGCAAATCTTAATTAAAACATACAAACCTTTTTGTTGGGCTTTCTCTCTGACAGCTTCGGAGTTAAATTTATTTAGGGTGTTCCATTAACTCCAGTTTAACTCTCACATAGAAATAATCAGGAAAGTGTATATAATTTGAGCAACTAATGGCAAGAGGTAGAATGAATGAAACTATGTTTTGGCTCGTGTCACTCTGCAACACTGTACAACTTGGTTTAAGTAGCAGGTAGAAAAAGACAATAAGCTGAAATACAACTTTTCACTTTGAATTAACAATGCAAACACTTTTTAATTTTAAAAAAACCAATCTGTTTCTTCTTCCCTTGCTCTTACAAGCATCTTCCCCCTCCCTCATATCTTCCCAACTTCTGTATCCTTCCCAATACTAGGGTTTCGTATCTTGAAGAGCAAAAAAGAGGACAGCCTGAGCTGCTGCCAGTCCAAGCCAGGGAAACGGGCATGCGGGGCTGCCCCCACTCGTGCATGCCTCTTTCCGCAGCTTGGGCTGGCAGCAGCTGTGGCGTGCAGAGGTGCCCAAGCCGCCACCCCCCCCCCCCCCCGGAAAAAAACTCCAAACCCAGACATCTCCTTTGAAATGTAAAAATCCCCCCAGATGGGTATGTTGGCCCCCCAAAAGAGGACGTCTGGGATTTCCTGGACCTATGGCAACCCTAACCTATACCCAATTTCCCTTAGTGCAGCATTCATTTCTATGATTAGTGAAAAACCTGTATTTTCACTACCTATTGCCTTAAACGTATCTCATCTATGCACGACCCTCTGGTTATGATGGAGCAATGCAAACAATCTTGCACTTAAACATCGTTATAGACTTACTCCACGCTGAACGTAGTTCTTCTGATTTGTGCTCTTGGAATGAACTTACTAGTTTTAACATTAATTTCCTAAAGATCTCTTTATGTCCATGAAGAAGTGCCATGTGATTATTGGTAAAGAGGTCTTTATTCTACGAAGGCACAATAATGGCCTTTCTTATGTACAGGAGGACACCTGTGGGGTAAGGCTTACTCCGATAATCTGTTGCTTACAGTAGCTCATGCAGATGTTTCCTTGTTCCCCACTGAGAAGATCAGCCACATTCTGATCTGCTCCCTGGTGATACCCATCAGCATATTATCATGAAGCTGTAATCTGATAGCATCCAAATCAGTTTTCTACAAGCTTAGAACATGTATGCTGTCATCATACATCATCCCCTATGCTCGTATGTTGGCACACATATGAAGGAAAGTGATTATGTAAACTGCCGTTGGTATTCTTGATGATTGCATAAAATATTTTCCTGTAGAAATCCTTAGAAGGTTCAGATTGGTGAGGATCACACCCAACATCAACATGTGCACACATTCTGCATCTAGGAAGAGTAGGCCCCTCTCAGATATGCTATCTTGATGGTCTGTGATCAGAACTACTTTTGCACCAGGGTCTCAGTACATTCTCAAACAACTCAATTACCTATAATTAAAGCCACTAGCTATGAGAAATCTGCTCGAATGGTCTTTGTGGGGTGGAATTGTCTCAGATTTATATTCTCTCCCTGTTGAAAGTGTTTGGGTGAAGTTTATGCACAAGTGATCGTGTCAGGTATTTCACTCAGAAAATTTCTGCACATGGCAGCATTTTCTGACACATCCTGTACCACCAAGTTCACAGCACGTTTTACACAGCCAACATACAGTGCTCATGGCTGTGCCTACCTTTACAAGAGCTTGCTTTCCACTGAGACATTCAGCAACATTTGATGCTTCTTCATAAAATCAGATGCCTGTCAATAGAGATCAAAGCAGCAGAGTACATTTTTCAAAACAGAAGAATTTTAGCAGTGATGGTATCATTTTAATAAAAGAATTTAAGGATTTAATCAGGAAAGTTAACATGGATACAATATTATTTGAATGAAGTATTTAAGACAGATAAGAAATGAGGGTCTGGGGAACAAATATCACAAACAGATCTGTTGGAATGTAATATTAAAGTGCTGTCCAAAATGTATAAGATACTATTGGATTGGACAACAGGATGAGCAAGTAAAATCTTCAATGATACATTGGGTAATAGATATTGGATACAATATAGATATGGAAGCATGGGAATGATTGTGGAATACAGATATAAAATTTACAGCATGCTATGGTTTAAGAGAAAACTATGAAAATGTTATGTAAAAAAGGTAAAGGGACCCCTGACCGTTAGATCCAGTCGTGGCTGACTCTGGGGTTGCGGCGCTCAATACCGAGTAAACTGGCAAAAATATATAAATCAAAATCAAGTAAGTGTTGGAAATGTAAAGAGAAAGAAGGTACTTTCTAGCATATGTGGTGGTCTTTGCAGTAAGGTTAAAGTTTACTGGGAAATGATATGTAATGAATTGAAAAATATGTTTAAAATAACATTTGTAAAAAAAAACAACCAGAAGCTTTCCTCCTGGGAATTCTAGGGGTAGAACTACCTAAAGAGTATAGGAATTTATTCATTTATGCAACTACAGTGGCAAGAATGTTATTTGCCCAAAATAAGAAGTCCCGACGAAAGAAGATTGGATACAAAACCTCATGGAATATGCAGAAATGGTGAAACTTACTTTTTTTAAAAAAAAAATCATGTTTATTAAAGTTTCCAAAAAATTCCAAAAAGAAAGAAAAAGAAAAGAAAAAGAAGCAGAAACATTTAAAACCATATTTTCGTTAACATCTTTTCAGGACTTCCCCCGCCCCTCCCCCTATTGTATTCCCTTTCCACTAAATTAGATCCCACAAGTTTTACCCCAAATTTAAAACTTATTACATTTAACCCAATATTCAAATTTAATTCATCTTATATAACCACTTTCCCTTAAATATCCACCTTTTTTCAACTTTTAAATTTTTCCTTCCCCTAAGAACGACCCCAGTTCCCTTCCACGATTTCCCCTTTTTAATACACATATAGATTAAAAGATATAAAAGAAAAAGAAAAGTTCAAGATATAATTTACACCCTTTGGATTCCAAATCTCCCTCCCCCCTTTTCCGGTATCGATCCCCGGTGACCAACAGCCTAACTACTATCAGCCTGGAGTCCTCACACCCCAACCAATCCCTCTTAGTTCCACTTTGCTGGTTTTTCTTAGTAATCTTTAATTTCAAAACACCCAATCTTAAAGAAAACTCTATCACAAGAAAGTCCATCTTTTCCATTCAGACCTCTATCTTTAAAAGTAAAAACTCAAATTCTGTTTCTTAATCCTTTTTTGGTCTGAATGTCCCAAATGTTCTATCTCAACTTAGTCCAATTCTTGTTTCCCTTTGTATCTTCCCTGTCAGGCCTTTGGCCTTCCTTGGTCTTTCACAATGATTTGGCTCCTCCTTCGTTCTCTTCCGAATCGTCTTGGGTTCCTTATTCTTTTTCCTCATTTTTCTCAGATTTCTTTCCCTGTTACGCTGCAAAAACATGCTAGTTCAGAAACTTCTGGTTCCTCTGCAGAGGCGTTATTTGTTCAGGAACAAAACTTACGTCAAGTCCCTTCCATTCTTCAATAGATATATCTATTGTCTCCTTTAATGTGGAGCCTCTGTAGACAAAATAAATGATTCATTTTTGCAGCTTTCCCAGGAGATAAGAAGTCCAGTCCAATTCCATGAGTAATTTTCCACTTACAGTTATTTTTGTAATGTCCTGAAGCCCCTCTAGGGGGATTGTAGTAACTTAGTTTCCTTCCAAATCACACCCAAAAGTCAAAGTAACTTGTTGTTCCTTATTTTTGACACTTTAGATCCAAATTGTAACAAATCTAGCCAGCAAAGTCCTCCTGACAAGTTCCTTTTTTTAATTCTCCAACTTTGACAGCTACTTTGA
The DNA here is from genome assembly GCF_964188315.1 of Podarcis muralis. Lineage (NCBI taxonomy): Eukaryota > Metazoa > Chordata > Lepidosauria > Squamata > Lacertidae > Podarcis > Podarcis muralis. The sequence continues at coordinate 64,853,183 of NC_135659.1, forward strand.
CAGCTGTCAAAATCTTATATCTCTTCACCAGGCTCTCTCTCGGGTCGCTCCCGGTTCCCGGGGGGGGGGGGTTGCACTTTCATAATCCACTTTTCTCCTCCAGCACGATTCCTTGTAATTTCCCATCGTGGAGTTGATAACTTTTATCAATAAAAGAAAACAGACTCTTCCCTCGATCTTAGTTGTTGATTCCTTGCTTTAAATGTCTACAATAGGGGGGAGGCGGACTCCCTTTTTACGTCTCCCCCGCTTGTATCAAATCCAAATCCAAAAATAGAAATTTTCCCTTTTAGGTCCGATTTTCCAAATTACTCACGGGTTGTTATTTTCAGTCCGAATTTTCAATAGAAGTAGTCAGCGCTCTCCGACGAATGGCATGCGGCTTCGCTCGGCAGGGGTAGCGGAGGACTCATAGCACCACGCCACCCCCCATCCCCCGCTCCGGAGCCTTTCAAAAGGCTCCTTCGCGGGTCAGGGGGGGCGCAAACGGTGCCCGCCGAGTCACCATGTCCATGGGCATTCGCGCCCATGGTTTTGAAGGGTCCGGCGCGGCAAGACCCAGCCCCTACCGAGCAGGCTCCCTCCGGAGCTCGGAGGGAGTCCGCCATTCGGCGATGGCGCCAACCCGGAAGTGTCAGAAATGGTGAAACTTACTGGAAAAATAAGAAATCATGACAAACTTTATAAAAGATTGGAAATGGTTTATTGAATATGTACATTTGACACACTATGCCAATACTGGCACATCTTTGACGGCTTGCTCGGCCAAAATGTATATGTAGAACCAAAACACAGCAGATGTAGGTTGACAGAACCTCGGACTGCCAGCTGTGTTACTGGATGCTACAGCAGTGAACAGCAGGCATTAACAAGGGGTAGAGTTTGTTTCTGAAAAGTTTTCTTGACTGCTCCAGACCAAAACAACTGTTACATAAAGTCTCGGGAAGCAATAGCTCCCCTGTCAGTAACTTTATTGTATCTTGGGGCAGAAGACATAAAGCTAGACAAGGCCATCTGCATGAGGCAGCTATGAGTGTTCAGATATAGTTGCACTGGGCGATGTAGCATCTTCTGGATCCTTGTGCACGATATAGGTTCTTAAAATCTGGATGCAAGTTTCCCGGAACTTCTTTATCCTGAAAGTGTAGACGATGGGATTCATGACCGAGTTGGAATGCGTGAGAAGGATGCCCATGTATGTGAAAGGCTGAAAGTTCTGTATTTGGCCCAAATGCTCGATGCAGTTCAGAATGCACAGTGGCAGCCAACAAACAGCAAATAAGAAGAGGACCAGAGCCAGTGACTTGGCTGTTCTGAACTCCTGCCTATAAAATGACCTTTGCCCGTTGACATTCATTGAACAGGGCTGCAGCTTTGTGCGGATGAGGCAGAAGATCTTTGCATAAAGGATGCACATGACAATCAGTGGGATGAGGGTTCCGGCAAAGAAGCTCAAGTATATCATGTAGTCCATTTTTATCACATTTGTGAAGGTACAGTTAATGAAATCAGAGTTTTCTGGTTTTGGTTCTGCCCATCCAAACGGAACAAATCCCACCAGCAGCGACAAGAGCCAGATTGCTGCCAGAGCCCCACGGATTTTTTTCTGACTCCTTTGAATCCTATACCTGTTTTGAGGAGAGAAAAACAAACTCGCATCAAATGTGCAAGAGATTCTAATGTTGGTAGTCTTATTTCCTGATAGCACCCCCCTTTTTGCTTTAATTGTGCCGTTTTTCTTTTCTTTCCTTTTTATTGTTACTGGGGGTTTTTAAGGGCAAGCTGTATAAAATGTGAGACTATCCGGCTGAATTTATTGACAGCATTTTGCTGATCTGGAGCATTTTGCATATACTAACTTGGTTTTCAATAAACACCAATACAGTGGTACCTCCGGTTATGAACTTAATTCTTTCCAGAGGTCCGTCCTTAAGCTGAAACCGTTCTTAACATGAGGCACGCTTTTGCTAATGGGGCTTCCCGCTGCTGCCATGCCGCTGGCACGTGACTTCCACTCGCATTCTGGGGCAAAGTTCGCAATAAGGGGCATCTACTTCCAAGTTAGAGGAGCTCATTACCCAAAGCATTCGTAAGGAGACGGTACATAACACCAGGTTCCACTGTACTTAACAACAACAACAAAAATGCAACAGATACTTTAAAGTGGCTATGTTTAAACTGTGATACGGACTGTGGCTTTCTCAGAGAGACCAACAGAAAGCCATTTTAGTGAAGAGGAGGATATTGATCTTGCATTGTGTCCTCCCAAAGCAGGACTACAGTGGTACCTTCGTTCTCAAAATTAGTCGGTTCTGGAAGTCCGTTCCAAAACCAAGGCGGGCTTTCCCATAGAAAGTAATGCAAAATGGATTAATCCATTTCAGACTTTTAAAAACAACCCCTAAAACAGAAATTTAACATGAATTTTACTGTCTAACAAGACCATTGATCCATAAAATGAAAGCAATAAACAATGTACTGCAGTCATACAATCAATCAGTAGCTGAACTGGGTTCCACAGAGTCAGTCTCTCTCTCTCTCTCTCTCTCTCTCTCTCTCTCTCTCTCTCTCACACACACACACACAGCTGCAAAAACAAAAACGCAAAATAAATAGCAAAAACAGACCTCAGCGTAACACTCAAAACGGAAGTGTGGCACTCAAATCAGAAGCGTAACACTCAAAACGGAGCATGTTTGGCTTCTGAAAAAAGTCCACAAACCAGAACACTTACCTCCGAGTTTGCAGTGTTTGGGTTCCAAGTTGTTTGAGAACTAAAGTGTTGGAGAACCAAGGTACCACTGTATGGAGAGAAGATCTTAGCCATGGAAAGATTCCTTCCACACAGGAAGATTTCAGACCACTTTATTATTATTATATTTTACTTGTTTATTAAATTTATATCCTGCCCTTCTGCCAAGGAGCCTTCTATTACTCAGGAGTGCCCTTTCTATTCTGGCTCACTCACTGCTTTTACACAATGACAATGCCTCATTATAAACAATGAAGTGGTCTACTTCAGGGGTGGCAAAAAGTGGATGAGGAGGAAGAGGCAAATAGGTAGCTGTGTGATAAAACCTAGGCACAGGGAGCAAGCTGCCCTACCTCAAGTTAGACCATTGGTGCATCTAGCTCAGTATTTACAAGATGTGTAAAGTCACTGATGGTTGAAGTAGCATTCCCAATTCCATTACAGTGGTACCTTTGGTTACAAATGGAATCCGTTCCGGAGGTCCATACATTACCAGAAACCACTCATAGCATGAGGTGTGCCTCCGGCGTGCAATTTCCACTTGCATCCCAGGGCAAAGTTTGCAACCGGAAGCGGCTACTTCCAGGTTACTGGAGCTCATAACCCACGGCGTGCTCAACCAGAGGTGTTTGCAACCAGAGGTACCACTGTATAGGAATCTACCAGGATTCCTTCCAGCCTTGTGATAAAGAAAGCAGCTTGCTTCCTTCCTGCTCCTGGATATCTTAGGGGTCGAAGCAGACTAAACATTGAATACATTTCTAGGCGTAGGGCAACAAAACCATAGTGGTAACATGTCAATAGTCAAGTCAAATGCTGATTTATTTATTTTTTTAAAAAATTCTGAATATTTTTGAGAACTGCAAGAGAGGGCCTTCTCGGTAGTGGCACCTGCCCTGTGGAATGCCTTCCCATCAGATGTCAAAGAAATAAACAACTCTCTGACTTTTAGAAGACATCTGAAGGCAGCCCTGTTTAGGGAAGCTTTTAATATTTGATGAATTATTATATTTTAATATTTTTCTGGCCAGATGGGTGAGGTATAAATATATTATTATTATTATTATTATTATTATTATTATTATTATTATTATTATTATTAAAGATCCAGGGGGAGCTGATCATAGAATCTTACTGTTGGTTGCAGAAATTATTGAAAGGAACTAAGAGCGAATAGACAGCTTAAAACAACTGACTGGCTTGAAGAGGACTGAAAAATATTGGCATTAATGGAAAAGCTGACACAGAGAAGTTCTGGACCAAAGGGTTGTAGCTCAGTGGCAGGAAATCTGCACGCAGGGGTCCCAGATTCAATCTCTGGCATCTCCAGAGAGAAAGACGCCCACCTGAAAACCCGGACAGCTGCTGCCAGTCAGTGAGGACAGTGCTGAACTAGATAATCAATGGTCTGACTCAGTATAAAGCAACTTCCTCTGTTTCAAACGCTTTACCAGGAAATTGGATAAAGATTCTTTGGAATTATTCCTTAAACTGGAAACTAACCGGAACGCTATCCTTTATAGAACTATTGGAATGCTAGATATATTTGTCTTCATATAAATAATTGTGGAGGGCTGTACATCTGAATGTAACCATTAATCTCTATTGGAAGTGATGGATTTTATATATATATATATTTTAACAACCCAAAGGAATTGCATATTCTGTCTGAGCACGACTGGGTTATTTCCAATGCAACCATGCATGCTATGCATCATATTTCTCATGCCTTTTTTATTTTTAGAAATTTTCCGAATGGTACAATTGCAAATGTTTGCTTTTTGCTAAGCTTGCATCACTGTTTGCTTAAAACCTCAGGCTACTCTATGCTTTGCATGGCAAATTAAACAAAATGCATAAGCTTTCTATCATATGGGGAACTGCTAAACAGAAATGAAAGTTATGGCGCCCTTTTGAACAAGATTCTTATATTGGCAACAGTATTCATATTATTTAATTTAAAGCCAATTTAAAGCTGAAGAGTTAAAAACTATGCTCCTTCAAAAGAGTTCTAAAACCACCTCTGTATGTTGATTTTAGAACTGTTTTGAAGGAGCATAGGGTTAAGAACTTAATTCGTCCTGGAGGTCCGTTCTTAACCTGAAACTGTTCTTAACCTGAAGCACCACTTTAGCTAATGGGGCCTCCCGCTGCCGCCGTGCCGCCGTCATGCAATTTCTGTTCTCATCCTGAAGTAAAGTTCTTAACCTGAGGTACTATTTCTGAGTTAGCGGAGTCCATAACCTGAAGCGTCTGTAACCTGAAGCGTCTGTAACCGGAGGTACCACTGTATATATGTTTAACCCAGCTGAAAAATCAGCAGTCATCCGCGAAAAACAGGTGGAACACGGCAAACAAGGGGGAAGGCCAGCAGCAGAGTGGAAAAGCTTTCTACCTGCTTTCCACACACCAGGTGCCAGATTCAATACGCAGCATCTTCAGGTTTGGCTGGCAGAGAACCCAAGTCTGAAACTCTGGTGAGCCACAGCCAGTCAGTGCAAGCAATACTGAGACCAACAATCTGATTCAGTGCAAGGCAACTTCTATTAGTCCTTAAAATCTCTTATATCACCCAAGCATTTAAACAGTAATGTGCAAACCACCCCCGAGAAAAAAGTCGCTGACAAAGTAGAACTCACCGAGTAAGCAGCCGTAATCTCAGATACCTGTCGATCGCTATGGCGAGCAAGGACAGGATGGAGGCCTGAGTAAAAATCATGAGTTGACAACACATGAAAAGACAGGCATAATAGTGGATCTCGATTTTTAAGCTGACTACGATAGCCAGTGGCATGACGAGGCCAACACCAATATCAGCCAGGGCCAGCGAGATAACAAAGTAGAAGGTGGTCTTCTGAAAGGCTGGGTTTAGCTTCACGACCCAAATGACCAGAACATTGCCCAGGATAGCCAGCACTGCAATCACAGCCTCGAAGGCAATGTAAACTCCTTGCACAGGCTCAAGCATCTCGGTAACCAAGACGTTTTCCCCTCAAGGTGAAGAGAGTCCAGGATGAATAGGTGGGAGTCTTCTTCTGAAGCACAGCCAAAATAATTCTGACAGCTGGCTGCAGTTGCAGTTTCATGAGGGAGCAGCAGCAGAGCACCCCATAGCATTGTTTACTGTCAGAAATGACTCAGAACCACTTTCCACATTTGTCCGCAGATAAGCACTTTCTAATTCTTAGGAACTGAATCTTTGAAAAGGAAGTTACACTTTGCTTTCGGACTCTGATCTCCTCTGTGGTCTTGAAGGCAAGCATGGCTAAAGGATGGCAGGGATGGCCTTATTTTATTCTGGTTTCCTCATTTTTTTTAAAAAAAAACATATAGATACAAATATTAGATATCGACATATAGAAACTTTCAAGCACACTGCATAGCAAAGGACTCCGCTGAAGCTCTAGTCAAACTTGCCAATCTCATTTCCGCCATGGCTTGCCTATGATAGCTATGGAGGATGCAATGTCTGTTTCCTACTGTGTTTCCTCCATTACCTGTTGGGGCACATACACCTGACACCAACTAGAAAGCTTAATGTAGTGCAGGTGTGGGGAATCTTTGGTCTACCAGAAGTTGCTGAACTACAACTCCTATTATTCCTGGCCACTGGCTATGCTTGCTGAGGCTGAGGGGATTTGAAGTTCAGCAACATCTGGAGGGCCAGAGGTTCCTCACGACTGGTTTAGGTTAATGTATTTAGCTGCAATCATTTACCCACATCCCTGTGAAATCAATGACAGTTACTTGATCCCTGAGACTGTGTTGTCAGTACGGGTCTGTCCGCCCTTCCACTTGTCTCGTGCCTAGAAAGCACAGCCCAGGCAGGTTTCCCTTGCTCCACTCCTTTCCCAGTGGAAAAAATGCTCTTAAGCTCTAATTTGACGCACCTGGATGTAGTTTTAGCTTCCACCCCATAACGTCTGATGAGAGTTAGGTGGCACCAGAGATGTTAATTTTATATGCATTTGAGCTTTGCATAGAAATACTGCAGACTGTACCTCTTGTGTTTTGTGGCTTCACATATTGCTGCTCTTCTTCTTCTTCTTCTTCTTCTTCTTCTTCTTCTTCTTCTTCTTCAGATAAAAATATTATTGGACACTCACAATTTCCTTGAGTGGTGAGGCATTCCAAAGGTAGCCCTTCTAGTCACTTATGAATGAGAGAGACCACTGCAGATGGATGGTGACTTTGTAATACAGTCATATCTCAGAGGTCGAATGGAATCCACTCAGGAAGTCTGTTTGACTTCCAAAATGTTCGGAAACCAAGGCGCAGCTTCCAATTGGTTGCAGGAAGGTCCTGCAGTCAATCGGAAGCTGTGGAAGCTGCATCGGATGTTCAGGTTCCAAAGCACGTTCGCAAACCAGAACATTCACTTCTCGGTTTGCGGTGTTTGGGAGCCAAAACATTTGAGTCGCAAGGCATTTAACTTCCAAGGTACGACTGTATACAAGTAGAGTGGACAGTGGTGGGTAACCTTGGGGCCTAATCCAGCGCTGTAGGCTTCTCTTCCTGCCGCCAGATAGAGGTTTTTCAAGGATTGCTGTTTTCTCCAATTCAGCAGTAAAATACGGGTTTTCTTGGGGAAAGTGCCAGGACAGAAACAAAAAAAAACCTGCACGGACACAGGCCTGGAAAGCCAAGACCGGTGCCTAATAAGTGTGGAGCAAAAGTAAGTGTGGATGAGGCCTTTGCCTGGATGGGAAACTGAGAAGGTTGCTTCAGTGTGTGCAGCAATTAGCCTACTCTTACAAAGATAAAATTCCATTCATGCTTCTGACTACTTTTGCATCTGGCCTTGACCTCAGAAGGTTGCCCAAAAGAATGGCTTTTGGACTGAAAAAAGGTTCCCTATCCCTGAAGTGGAGTATAAATTGCAGGAAAGAGGCATTCCTACAAGGCCACAAATTTACTACCCTACCAGGTCCTTAAAGAGAGACCCTACACCCGCAAGGTGCCTTCAGTTAGCTCACTCTCTGCCTCAGCATCTTCCAAACTGCAAACCACTGTGTGTTCTCTCTCTCTCTCTCTCTCTCTCTCTCTCTCTCTCTCTCACACACACACACACACACACACACACACCCTCTTCCCAATTTTCTAGCTGTCCTAACCACACACTTTCTTTTTCCTCTTGCATTTTCTGTTTCTATAAATTACAGAGGCTTGTGGAGACATTTTGGTCAATATTCTGCTTTTTGATCAATCAGTTCTCTGCAATTTTCTGTGTGTAATGCGAATGTTACTATGGTTGAGTTTAATAAATAGTCTTATTTACAACAACATATTTCTTTACTATGCTGTGGAATGTAGGTGGAAATATAGATACATTAAAGAACACAAATTTGTCTCTGCACCTTTCTGTTTGCTTAAAGAAGGTAGATTTCCAAGAGGATGCTGATTATTATTTTCTGAAAAGGGGGTAGTAGGCCAAATAAGTTTGGGAACCTCTGCTTCAGGGTGTCAAATGATGTTGATAAAGTATTCTAGTTTAGGCTAAGTTAGACTTTGTTATTTTTGTGTGTATGTAGTTTCCCAAATCTTTCTGTTATTTGGGAACAGGGTTCCTACTATGCTGCTCTTTTAGTATTCTTAATAAAACATATATTTGTTACTTCTGTGTGGCTATTTGGTCAAAGCCTTGGTCTAAAGAACGCCTCAATTCTCTTTGGTCATAGTTGTTTATCTTGTTTGAGGCTTCAGGAAGAGGAGAGTGGGAACTCTGGTTCTTGTTCCCTGGAATCATGGCGTCCTGTATACACTCAGGTTTCTCCTTGGCTGTTAACAGGAGTGACATTTAGCATTACCTTGGGTAATGCAGGGTATTGGTTGGAAACTGAAGCCCTATAACCTTGACATGGTAGCTTTGAGGAGGTTTTCTCGGAGCTGTCTAATATTCGTTTTGTGATCTTGCAAGCGAGTGCAAGCAGATAACCAAGCAACTGTAGACACAGAGGAAGACTGAAAGAACATCTAACCTCAGTCTCTATAAATACAACCCATTTACTAGAAGTATTTTAACCACTATCTAAGGAAACATGATTTTAAGATTAGAAAACACAATATAAATACTAGCAACCCCCATCAACAAGAATAGGGAAACCAGTACCTAATGATCTTTGCAGATGATAGCTGTGCACAAAATCAGGATTGTGTGTGCTTGGGAAAACTTAAAATTAATAAGTACAGTTAACTTGGCAAAACCTGAATTTTAATAGTATTATTTTATTTTTCTTAAATTTTTATTTAGTTCACTAATATTTGTAACCATTGCATTCCTTGCTTATAGCTACCATGCTAAGAGAGGGAGACAGACTATATTATTTGTTCAAATTAGCTGTTTGCATTGCAGGTGATTGTTTAAAATATTAATATATCATCTTCAGACACTGCATATTTATAATAAAACAAAATACAAGGGATTGTATGCAACTCATTTCATCAGCACAAGGATTTCTGCTTGTGCAACAGAACTTCCCCACTTCCTATCCCAGCATGCATCCTGTGCCCTCCCCAAATTCACTCCAGAGAGTTGGAGAAATACCCAGAATAGATTTTAGGGGCTCACAGGGGGGAAGAATGTTGGGAAGTTCAAGTGTGCAAGCAGAAATCCTTGCACGAGTTAGTTGGATACCGCCCAATATTATTGGAATCAAAAAAATTACCAGTAGTCAGACTTAAAACCATAGCAGGCATCATGAATCAGCAAAAGCCAAGTTAAACAAAAAAGTTTTTAGCATGCATTAAACTTAACAATGTAGTTGATACATGCCTTTTTTTCTGGGTGGGGGATATTCCAGAGTATGGGAGCCACCACAGAAAAGGCTCTTTTCCTGGATGTTGCCAGTTGCACACCTGCAAGTTGCAATACAACCGGAAGGGCCTCTGAAGATAATCACAGTGGTCATTTCTAAGTGTTCATTTATTTTCTCTGGATTCATGTACAGTGGTACCTCGGTTGTCAAACACAATCCATTCCGGAAGACTGTTCAACTTCCGAAACGTTCGACAACCGAGGCACAAAGGGCAGTCGGCAAAGTAAATGGAAAAAATGCAACAACACGCAGAAGAAGCCGTTCAACTTCTGAGGTGCGTTTGAAAATGGAAGCAATTACTTCTGGGTCTTCGGCGTCCAGGTTCCAAATTGTTCAGCTTCCAAGATGCTTGAAAACCGAGGTACCACTGTACATTGATCAAAATTGTACTTGTCATGACTACCTTTGGATTCTTATTGCGATCAACATGCATTTGCATTTTGGGGAAGCATTTTAATCACATTAAAAATTCATCAGATTTGTATCTAAAAGGATTTGGAGTGACTAGAGGCTTGTGTGAAAGCAATGGGTAATATTCAGTTAAATTTTACTCAGGGAAGACCAATTGAAATTAATGGTTCTAATTTAAGTCATGTTGATTAATTTCAGAAGGTCTCCTCTGAGTAAAACTTAGTTGACCCTCACCTGATATGTTAGGTCCTCCTTTCTCTCAGAAAGGAGAATATGTTAGTGCTGCAGACCTCTTTAAATGGAAACACTGGACAAGCTGAGATGTGAGCCACCCCCATTTGCTAGGATGGAGACTGAAACCCATTTTTATTATTGATCTTGAATGTAGGTGAGGGGAATCTCTGGCCTGTGAGTCTAATTACAGCCATTAGGGCTCCCTATTTGCCTCACAAGGCTGTTTTGGCCAAGTCACAAGCACCTGCCCTGCACTTGACGTCATATATGCCAGCAGGTGTTGGGCAGGTAAAGACATGGTTTGGATGAAAGGGGTTGTGCAAACACCACCAAGCAGCTGATTGACGCTGCCTGCAAAGCCCCTTACCCAGTGCTGCCTATTGGCTTAGAGCTGGTGTTTGAGAAGCATGTACACAGGACTTCCCTAATGCCAGCAATCAGTGGATAGTCAACACTAGCGAAGTACTGCAAAAATGGCCACTGGTGCCATCATGATGTCAGGTGGTTGACAGGTGGTTCAAACTTGGCCTATGTGGTTGAGTGGAGATATGGACCTTACTTGCTAGCTAGCTCTCCGTGCATATATGACCTAGATTCCACATGTGGAAATGGAGAACAGAATAGCAGAAGTTTAGTGCTTGCTGGCAGAGATACGGTTTAGGATTTCCTGTTGCTATACTGATGTTGCCTTGGGACTAGCAGTATCAGCCTTTGTACGTTGGTACCTTGGTTTAAGAACAGCTTGGTTTATGGACAACTGGATTAAGAACGCTGCAAACCCAGAAGTAGGTGTTTTGGTTTGTGAACTTTGCCTTGGAATAAGAACATACTCCGCTTCCTGTTGAGTATATTCCATTTGTAAATTGAGTCCCCCGCTGCTATGGGAAAGCACACCTTGGTTTAAGAATGTTTCGGTTTAAGAACAGACTTCCAGAACGGATTAAATTTGTAAACCAAGGTACCACTGGTAGAACCTCTGCTTACAACTGCCTCAGGTTACAAACGCTTCAGGTTACAAACTCTGCTAACCTGGAAGAGTTACCTCGAGTTGAGTACTTTGCCCCAGGATGAGAACAGAAATCGTGCGCCGGCGGCACAGCAGCAGCAAGAGGCCCCATTAGCGAAAGCACGCCTCTAGTTAAGAACAGTTTCAGGTTAAGAACGGACCTCCGGAATGAATTAAGTTTGTAACTAGAGGTGCCACTGTAACTGGGTGGCAGGAATGTCGAGTTGGAGACAGAAGTATGGGGCCTTCTTTGGAATCTACTGCCCATTGTTGCCACTTTTATTTATTTTCATTTGTTAAATTTATATACCACCCTTCATCAAGAGACCACAAGAAAGTTTATAACATAGGTAAAGGTAAAGGTAAAGGTACCCCTGCCCGTACGGGCCAGTCTTGACAGACTCTAGGGTTGTGCGCTCATCTCACTCTATAGGCCGGGAGCCAGCGCTGTCCGCAGACACTTCTGGGTCACGTGGCCAGCGTGACAAGCTGCATCTTGCGAGCCAGCGCAGCACACGGAACGCTGTTTACCTTCCCGTTGGTAAGCGGTCCCTATTTATCTACTTGCACCCGAAGGTGCTTTCGAACTGCTAGGTTGGCAGGCGCTGGGACCGAACGACGGGAGCGCACCCCACTGCGGGGATTCGAACTGCCGACCTTTCGATCGGCAAGTCCTAGGCGCTGAGGCTTTAACCCACAGCGCCACCTGCGTCCCAAGCGGATAACATAACATTATAACATAGAACACATAATAAAAAGGCAATAACCCATCGCTCCTCACTTTAAAAGGCTATAGATTGATTGGCAAGTGAAGGCCTGGTTGAAAAGGAATGTTTTCACCTGGTGCCTCAATGTAAAGGGCACATTTATGTCCTGACACTTAAATGTTTTAACTTCCTCTTAAATATTTCTTTCACATAAAAACCAAGTTTGTAACTTCCTGTCAGGTTGGATGTTACTACATTGTTTCCTAAAGTTACCTCACCCCTTTATTGCTACATTTCATGGAAGTTGTTAAAATAAGATGTTTTTGAAAACTTCTTAGTAACCAACGTAACAGAGGGTGCCTAGGAACCTGTCATGAAAAGCGATCAAAATGCCATCCTTATCAAGCATGAGATGCTATCAGAAGCTTCAGGAAACCTATTGATAAAGTTAAATGATTTCTTTATCTTACAGATTTTCATTTCCTGTATTATCTTTATTTAAAGTACAGACCTTCAGACACACACACACACACACACACACACACACACGGCTTGTGCCAGTATTCAGTTTCTTATCAATACTTCAAATATGGGGTTTTTTTGTTTTGTTTCATAGCAACTTGCCAAAGCAGGTTGGAATGTGTGAAGCATTAACAGGAACTATTTTTCTCTGTGGGTTCCCGCATGAGAGCTACTCTTTGAGAGACAGAGTACAAGAGAACAGCTTACTTAACTTCTGCAATTCTACATGGTATCGGGAAGAGTTTTTTTTAAAAGGCCGGTTAGCAGGGAAAGCCTTAGATTCCACCTCTTCTACATCTTCTACATTGGGCTCTTGCTCTGTGAGGGCACCATAACTCAAAGTTGAAGAGGACCGAGAGAAGCTTGTCCATGAATACTTTGCACATTGTCTACATCATCGTTGAGGTGCTGATAGCAGTGACTGCCACCTTAGGAAATGCTCTAGTGATCTGCGTGGTGAGACGGATCCCAGCCTACCAGAACACCACTTTTTACTTCATTGTGTCCTTGGCACTGGCTGATATTGCCGTTGGGGTCCTTGTTGCCCCTCTGGCCGTTGTGCTGAGATTGGAGGTTGTTCTCCACTTCTACGCTTGCCTTTTCATCTGCTGCATCTTGATGATCTTTTGTCACGCTTCCATCATGTCCCTGCTGGCCATTGCAACAGACCGATATCTGAGAGTGAAACTGGCCATACGGTGAGTACCACGAAGTCATGGCTGTGGATTTTCATTGGAAAAGTTACAATATATTCCATGCACCAAAATAATGTCGTAGCACCTGTAATGCTCCTTGTGCTTTCTCCCAGCCTGCAGAAAATGAAAAAGACTGTCACAAATCATAGTATAGGGGCGGTGCTGCAAGCACAATCCCATCTGTAAAATATTTTAAACTAACCTGCTTTTTCAAATAGATACAAAGCAATGGTCACACGGAGAAGAATCTGGGCGGCTCTGAGTTTCTGCTGGATCACATCTCTATTGGTGGGGCTTGTGCCCATGTTTGGATGGAACCTAAGGAAGCCTGAAAACCCCATCTACTTGATGTGTTCTTACCCAAAGGTGATGAGCATGGATTACGTGGTGTACTTCAGCTTCTTCTCCTGGATCCTTGTCCCACTGCTGGTCATGTGTGCTCTCTACTCCGAGATCTTCAACATCCTCCAAACGAAGCTGAAACAAAACACAACATCCATGAAAGGAACACGGATCCTTTATGGGAGGGAGTTCAAGATGATCAAATCTTTGGCTCTGGTCCTCTTCTTGTTCATTGTGTGCTGGCTGCCTCTGCTCATTATCAACTCCATCTCACATTTCTGCCAAATATGTCGTGTCCCCCTGCCGGTCTTAGATGTGGCCATCCTGCTCTCCCATGCCAATTCTTCCCTAAATCCCATTGTGTATGCCTTGAGGATCAAAAGGTTCCGAAAAATGTATATCCTGATTTTGAAAACCCATGTCTTCTGCCTGAAACAAGAACCAGACACATCTAAAATGGAGAACACGTCCTCGGATCAGGTGATAGAAGAAAGTATCTGAAAAAACACTGAAAGAGTATTTCCTCACCAAAAGTCCTTGTTTTCTTTCTTCCACAGTGTGAGTATTTAGTATGACTGAATGAGAGACTCCAAGATAGTTGGAACACTGTAAATTCCATGCCCTCCCACATTTGTTAGATAACATTTGATTTCATTACTTTAATAGTATGAAAAATGTAGGTCTGTTTGTTGCAGAATAAAGAAACCAATGAATACAGGCCACTTTCATAGGTCTGGTGGCTACTGTGGTCTATTATTTAATTTTTGAAATGTTAACTTTAAAGTTGGTATTGAAAATTACCAACACAGGGTGGGGCCTGGTTGTCACAGGGACTGCATTCTCTTTCCTATGTTCTCCATTCAACATCTGAGGTCCTTTTCCATCTCATTCCCCAACTGAAGCATGACAGGTGACCAGAAGCAGCAGAGCCTTTCCAGTTGTGGCACCAACCTTATGGAATGTCCTTCTCAGGGCAGCCCACATGGCTCTCATCATTAAGCTTTTTTGTTTTTGTTTTGCTTAATTTGCTGGTCCAGCAGACTGCTTTGGGAAGCTGACTGGTGGCTTTTCCCTGTTCTTCATGCCACTGTGATGGAGCAATGCCTTTTTAAAAATGGATTTTTGTATCCTGCTTAGATACTTTAAAATATTAAGTGGTTTAGAAATGCAAAGAAAGATTGGCAAGGGGAAGCCACATCTTCTTGTCTATCCAAATGGGCTTTCATGTTCTCTGTTAGCAATTTTAGGAACCTGACCTCTCAGTTTCTCTCGTGCTCTGCCGTTTTCCTTCAGTTCCATTGGCATGTAACAAAGCTTATTGAGAACTAACCAGTTTCCCAGAACAAACCCTGGCTTAATTCACCATCCTTTTCATTCCTGATTGAATTTTGCTTGTACTGATGATGTTTAGTCTTTTTGGGGACGTAGTTTCAAATGCATGTCACTTCCTGATGTGCACATTGCCCTGTGGTGGCTCATTTGCTTCATCAGAATAGGCATCCCTAATAACCCTTGTGGCGTTTGCCCTCCTAGGTGGGTCATAAGGAAAGGGTTAAATGAGTGTGAAGTGATTGGCCAGTGGGAACCCAAGGGGAGGAGTTAGAGGTAGAGTTGGAGTTGTTGGGAAGTCAGTTGGGAGTTGGAGAAGGAAGAGGGAGGATAAGTCTGTGGGTTGGTTTAGTTTTGATGTGAGAGAGTGAGAGAAACTGTTAGGATAATCAGTTAGAAGTTATTAGGAAGGTATAGGTCAGTAAAGATACTAAGATTAAGAAACTGACAAGAAAAATGATCTGAAACCATAACCTTGTTAATGCTTATAAAATAAACTTGCTTATTTGATTTAATGTTAGCAGCTGTCTGGACTCCGTGTGTACCCGAGTGAAATGGGTTGGTGGCAGCGGGAAGCAATCACAGTGGTGGCACCGGGATCAATAGACCGTCAAACGTCCAGGGACCCTGTGGGATCACCACAACCCTAAAGCTTCACTTACGACAGGGGCCTCATTCCCTTGTGAACAAGTTTCCAGGGTCCACATTCTAGCGGTGGGTGGGGCCAGAGGGAAAAGTGGGCGGAGCAATGGATATATCTCTTCCCTATGTACAGTAGGTTACATTTCAGTCATGCAAAAACCTAGAGGGTTTTTACACACCCACACCCACCTGCTTTATCACAGTTCAAGGACTCATTCCAGCCAGGCAAAAGCAGTCTAGGAGTTTATGGAGCACAGTCAGTGAGGGGGGTTGCCTGGGGAGAAGGATTGTGTGGCTCAGAGAGAGAGAGACAGCCCAGGGTGAGTGCTGAAGACCAGATGGACAGACCTGAGATTCCTGACTCCCGACCATAGCAAAGTAGTGATAATAACAGGCATTACAAATTCATTTGAAAGCAAAGGTCTGTTAATTTAGGAAAGTAAGAAGCATTTACAGCAAACCTTCCTCAAGCCAATTGTACAGTTTTATGAGGTGCAGAATGATGACTCTACATGATTCACCTGTAAGGCTACAATACCTTGGAGAAATCCTCACTGGCCTCAGTGGGACTTATTTCTGAGCATAGACAGGATGACAGTGTACCGTAATTAACTCACTAAGGCTGCAGTACTAATCTGGAGCTTTGCAGAGCCTCAGAGCCACCAATGTATCTGCATCCTGGCTGCTCACAGTGATCAAAGCAGTTGATGGGGTGAGAGGAGGACAGTCAGGCCTGTTCAGACTTGATCAGGATGGTATAGCCATTGGATCCAAATCAGGCTTGATGCCTTAAGTGGCACAAACCACAAGAATATACTTTGTAAGGAGTTTTCATGGGGTGCAACAACAATAATATGAAAATGTTGAATCTTGCAAGAAAAGTGGCTTTTTTATCTATATAAAAGGACATCAGATGGGAGGAATAACAGAAAGCGAGAGTGTCGCTTTGCAACCTCTGAAAATCGACTGATGAACACCAAAAACATTTACAAAGGGTCAGACTGAAGTGGAAGGAAAAGTGAAGTCCACAGATACTCAGAGGTTGCATGAGTTCATGGCTACTCTATATTCTTTTCCTAAGGAAAACGAAAGTGACTATTTGCAACATTTTAACTAAAGGCAATTGCCCCTTTGCACATGACTCAGCTGACATGTTAAGATCTGCATCAGGGATCTTGAAGATGGTGGTGTCAAGTACAAAGAAGTTCAGTGGGCATATCTATCAACATTAGGCTTTTCACCACAGCTAAGAGAGCTAAACTTTGTTACTATCTCTATATTCAATGTCATTTTCCCTTTGAAGTTTAGCACTCTAACTTTCTTTAAGTTAGAAATGTGTTAGAATCTTGCTTTATGTTTGCCCAGCGCTCTCTCTCTTTCTCTCCCTCCTCCCCAGCTCTCTTGATTGATAGATGATAGATAGATAGATAGATAGATAGATAGATAGATAGATCGGTAGATAGATGATAGATAGATAGATGATAGATAGCATTCTATTGTTAAAACTAGCTCCATAATACATATCCTCTTTTCCTCTACTCTTTGTGAGGGTGCACATGTCTAGGCTGGGAGGGTTCAGATGCACATGTATGCGCACACAGAGGACAGTGTTCAGTTTGACCCAAGCTAAGAATCTTCTTTGGGGGAGCATGTTTTTGGCAGGGAAACATGGGTGGCGCTGTGGGTTAAACCACAGAGCCTAGGACTTGCCAATCAGAAGGTCGGCGGTTCGAATCCCCACGACGGGGTGAGCTCCCGTTGCTCGGTCCCTGCTCCTGCCAACCTAGCAATTCGAAAGCACGTCAAAGTGCAGGTAGATAAATAGGTACTGCTCCGGCGGGGAGGTAAACGGCGTTTCCATGCGCTGTTCTGGTTCGCTAGAAGCGGCTTAGTCATGCTGGCCACATGACCTGGAAGCTGTACGCTGGCTCCCTCGGCCAATAAAGCGAGATGAGCGCCGCAACCCCAGAGTCAGTCACGATTGGACATAATGGTCAGGGGTCCTTTACCTTTATAAGGGCCACACATGGTCTCCAAATGCACGTGTTCTCTCCATGTCTCCTTGTATGGCACCTAGCGTGATTCGTTTTTTCACTTCTTTTTGTTATGTTTCCAAGTGCTTTGTTGCACTTTCATTTCTTCTTTGTAAGCCACGTGGGGCATTTAAAATAACAATGGAATAAAATTCCTCTCACAGAGCTACGATCCCCAACACCCTTAACAAATGACAGTTCCTAGGATTCTCTGGGGGAAGCAATTTGCTTTACAAAGGTATGGTGTGTATACGGCGTTCCATGACGGTTATCCATCTGAAAATGTCAGCACATTACGGTCACAGAAGAACCTCCCTGGTGCATCTGCACCAGCGAAAGCGGACGCCTTCATCTGCCCCGGCTGCAACAAACATCTCTCCCCTATATTGGTCTGTACAGCCACAGATGGTGTTGTAACTCTCCAACAGTTTGCCTTCACCCCCGATGGCAAACTCCAGAGACAAACGAATACCAACAACAGTCAAAAGGTGCTTGGAAATAAATGACCACAAGATGGCAGCAGTTTCCTGTGAGAACCCCTGATCCTACGTGACTCCTCTGTTAAAAGTGTCTGTGCTGAATTCCACCAGTGGTGGTTGTTGGGTGGTCAGCTTCTATGAGAAGTGGTGAGTGTGCTGTCAGACTAACATCTTCCCACACCCACTTCCTGGTGGTAAGAAAACCCACATCCTCATTTAATCTGCTGTTTGTGCATACAGTGGTACCTCGGGTTAAGAACTTAATTCGTTCTGGAGGTCCGTTCTTAACCTGAAACTGTTCTTAACCTGAGGTACCACTTTAACTAATGGGGCCTCCCGCTGCCGCTGTGCCACCGCCGTGCAATTTCTGTTTTCATCCTGAAGCAAAGTTCTTAACCCAAGGTACTATTTCTGGGTGAGTGGACTCTGTAACCTGAAGGGTCTGTAATCTGAAGCATCTGTAACCCGAGGTACCACTGTATTCTGGAATGCACACATTGGCTTGCTTCCTTTCTTGCGTGTCATTAGTCCATAGGTCATCATCCCACAATATATGGAACCAGGAAAAGTACCATAGTGGATCCCAGATGTTCTTACCTCTATGTACATTTGACCTATGTGTACAAGTCTTTTAGACCCCTGCTACCCCTTGGATTTAATGGAGTTTTGGCCCCAATCTTTGTACATACGAACACACACACACCCCACACCAATCTAGCATCTTTCTTTGCCATACTGCTCAACAATAGCATTTTAAGCATCTGCTGAAGTCAGCTCTAGTCCTCAAAAAGCTTATGCCACAATAAATGTGTTCACATTGAAGGTACCACAAATCTCTTGTGTTGCTTTGACACCATAAAATTACCGTAACCTGGCAAGTCCTTTGGAGTGGATTCAAAGTTCTGGTTAGACAGGTTCCACTGCAACACAGTGTACCATCCACAAGTGAGTTGTTTTCAAATCCATACCAGAGCTCAACCAATAGCGGTTTCTCACTCCATTCCACTGAATTAATGGCCCTAGATTTTGAAGGGCATTCTGGTTATGGTTGTGGGAAGCAAGACATAAATTCAGTAGACCTAGACCTATTTTATGGCCTTAACAGCTGATTTCACTACTCTGCAAAGCATACATGTGCAACAGCAAAGCTCAGAGGACCCATTTCTGTGCTCTAGTCCAAAAGTCATTAACCTATTTAGACCCCAACTTCAATTTGGGAGCCCACTTCTTCATTTTGGAATGTATATTTGGATAGTGGGTTCACAAGTCCCACACCTTCCGGCTAGTATCAAAAGCATCTGGCCAGGATGTGGCCATGTTAGGCATATCAGTCCAAGTGAAAAAGACCCACAAGCACATCACAAACTGACTGTCTTTTGTACAGATGTCTCCCAGCATAAGTTTCCTGGCTGAAGTCGAACAACCCAGACATTAGGTTTGTGTTATTCTAAAATGGTGCAGCAAAGAGGATCTTTTCCCCAAACCCCCTGCAGACATACTCTTCATCTGGTTTGGTTTTTTTTTGTTTTTGTTTTGTTTTGTTTTTTGGCTTCTGGGAACTCCCCAAGACTGACAGCAAACCCGCTACCCAAGGCTGCTGAGGCAGACCTTCCCATTCTGCAAGCTGCACACTTCCCATTTCAATTGGCACCCATCCCTTCCGTTTCTAAACCGCCTTTAGAAAAATGGTGTCTCTCAAAATGGTTATTATTTTATCTATCTATCTATCTATCTATCTATCTATCTATCTATCATCTATTTATTTATTTATTTATTTATTTATTTATTTATTTATTTATTTATTTATAAAAACCCTCCTTGAGGTGAAGCGAGCACAGATTTAATTGCTTTTGCAGTTTCCCTTCTGCAACATAAGCTTTGCTCTCCTTGTTAATTTAATCAATTGAGCCCTTAAAAAATCAGCCAGACAGCTAGGAACGGACTCTGTCTCCATTACTAGCTTTCAGTTAACAACCCTTTAAGGACTGATGTCTCTCTAGGTATGGCTAGGAGAGGCTCCCTTTCTGAAATCGTACTGAGCTGCCGCCACTCAGCATAGACAATACTGAGAGACATGGGACAAAGGTCTGAGTGAGTAGAAGGGAGCTTCATGTGTTTGATATGTAACAGCAAACTTTGTGAGAGCTGAAGTAACAGTTGTCCAGGAACGGCTTTGCCAAAGAAATAGGTTTCAAGGAAGAACTTAAGGCAAGAAAGGGAGGTAGCTAATTGGATGGAGAAGGAGAGGCTGTTCAAATTATTTGGTGCAAAGCGGCACAATGCATGACTATGGGAGTGGAGAAATAAATAGAGACTTTTTTACAGTCACATATCCAACATACAACATAAAAATAAGACTTCAGAGAATCTCCTGGACTTCCCTCCACCCCTTTGTGGGTCCTATTGTTAATCATTTCCTCCTGCATCTTTTACGATGATCCAGTATTTTACCTCTCCATTGTATCCAAAATTCACCATTAAACTACAAGTGTTATTCCAACCATACCAAGGATTTTAACTGTTTACAATGGTTTTTAAGATAAATTATAAATTTTCCCCGTTCCTTATTGAATTTTGGTCTTCCTGATTTCTGATTCTTCAGGTCATTTAGCCATTTCTGCATAGTCCATCAACTTGATCTGCCATTCTTCTCTGCCAGGGGCTTCTTTCCATCACTGGGTGGAAAAAATAGAGACTTTTATTTTTAGCTTAGATGAGCTTACATCACCACAGGGGGATAACTAGCCAATGGCTTTAACTCACCATCAGTTCTGGGCTGATTACTTAGTTCAGCTAATGTTTATCAACTCCCTAAGGCTCTCCAATTCCAGAAACAAAGATTAGAGCCCATATAATGAAGGGTGTGTGTGTGTGTGTGTGTGTGTGTGTGTGTGTGTGACTTCAAAAATACAAAAAAGGTCAACAGCAGTGTGTTCTTCATTGTTAAATGATTTAAATAAATTTTAAGACAAAATCAAAACAACTGTCACTTTACAATTTTGTAAATGTTGCAGATTAAGTTTCTAACAATCCAGAGGTCCCTGTGTTGATTTGGGTATTTCTCTGCAAGATGATGAACCCAGAACATTGTAAACTACGTCAGCACGGGGTTTCTTGCTCTGAATATATATCTAAAGCTTGTTTCTGAGATTGCCTTGTTAGGCCAGGAGCAAAAATAGGCACAACAGTGAATTTAGGCTTGTTTCATCACACACGCCTCTCTGTTGCCCATCTAGGCAAGCAAGAGCCATTATGACCATTCAAGGACCAAATCCAGCCAGGCAACCATACTCATGAAGGTTGCAAGAGCTGGGCCAGTGCAGGATGCGGTCTGCAGAGAAGAGGTGTGGCTGAAAAGGTTGTGTCACCTGAGAAGAGTTCCAGGGGGGTGGCGGACAGAGAGGCTTGGAGGGCTGAATTTAGGCCCTCAGATCTTTGCCTCTCCACTCTTGCTCAACATCATGCATGTTCATGCTGGATTTATGCAAAGTACACTGTAGGCTTGTTTTGACAGAATGCAACTTACTTCTTGCTGATCAATGTGATACAAACTCCAGTGCAGGATCTGAAGAATTTTACATAACTACATCATGCAAAGTACCAGAAGATAAGATGAAGGGAGCCATCTATCTCCTGGACATCTGGGGGTGCCTAGTATACGCCTCCATCTTCCAGTTCTTCCTACTCTCTAATCTGGGATTACTAAGCCTTGGTTTATTTCCCAGTGGAATATCCTTATAGAAGTTGAGTCTCCTCATCACGTTCAGAATTAGGAGGAGAAAACAGCAAGCATTTATAAGCTCCAAAAGTTGGTTGGACACATGTGCAGTAATTTCATGGTCTCTGAACAGGGGAGCCCTGGAATTCTGTAGCTATAACTTCCAGGATGGTTCAGGAATTCGGTCTTTGATCTACAAAATGGCCTGATCCACACTTCTCAGACTAATATGCAGATAGACACTTAGTTCCTTGGTGGATTTACTATTCTCCAATTATGATGTGCTTCACTTTAAATGTATTAAAATAATACATTTCTACAGTATTTTGAAAGGAAGCACCCACTTAAATAATACCTACAGATTGTTTTCTTTGAAATCCTAAATTAATGTTGGCGAAACATGCAAAAGTGACATGGACCAGGTTCATCTATGCCTAAATTATTGCAGAAACAAACAGTTTATACCTATCAGAAGTTGTACAGTCAGTATTCCTGTGGAACTCCCTCCTGATCGAGATTAAACAAGCCTCCTTCCTGATGATTTTCAAGTGCTTTCCTGTTTAAGCAGGTATTTTAAGACAGTTAAAATATATTCCTGAGAATTAAGATCTTCTAGGGCGCTGTCAATTGTGCTCCACCTCTGAGAGCTATACGTTATGTGGAGGCATAGCAGAGTGCCTTTTCCTCCACGGTGCTCCAGTTATGCTTCAGCCTAGATAAAACCTAGTTTTTTACTCAGACATTTGGGCCATGTGGAGGGTATACATTCAGTATTTGACTGCTTATGCTGAATATTACTACAGTGGAACCTCCGTTGTCAAACGTACTGTATTTTTTCATGTCTAAGATGAGGTTTTTAAATTATATATCATTGTTAAAAATTGGCGGTCATCTTCTACACGGATAGTGCAGAGGGTGGTTGTATGATTGGTGGCAGCCGCGAGCAGGAGATTGTAATCGGTGATTGGGCAGTGATCGGTGGCTGCGGCAAGGCCTGCTGGCGATTGGCTGCTGCTGCAGCAAGTGGGTGGGCGATTGGCAGCTGCTGGCGGCAAGTGGGCAGATGATTGGTGGCTTCATTGAGGTGTGTGACTGGCAGCGTTGGTCAGGTGGGTGATCAATTGTCGGCACCCCCCCCCCCCCCATAAAAGCTCAACAACTCTGGGCAATCTCCCCCCATTTCCTAAATTTGGAGTTCCAAAAATTAGAGGTCAGGTTATACACGGGGGCGTGTTATACACAGGAAAATATGGTAATCTGTAATTACGTTCGACAACCAAGGCGCAATTGTCGGTTGGCAATGGAGAAACGTTTCTCAGAAGCCGTTCGACCTCTGAGGCGTCTTCAGAAATGGAAGCATTCATTTCTGGGTTGTCGGCGTTTGAAAGCCGAAACATTCAACTTCCAAAGCGTTCGACAGCCGAGGTTCCACTTTATTATGGATTATTATAGGCTTGTTCACACATTACACTGAATACGGGTACAAGTTCTCTGTATACATGGGTAAGTGTTTGTGTGAAAGAATTTACACTTCTTGACTGGTGCAGCTCAACAATTGTACAGGTACACAGACTGTACACTCATTGAACGTTCCATAGGAATAGCTGAATGAGTGTACAGATCAGCTATTTGTGTAGAGACAGATTGTACACTCACTGAATGTAATGAGTGAACACTCAACCAGTTTTAAGGTTTCAGGTGGCACTTAACTGTTTTACTGTTGAGATTAACCAATATGGGGCAGGGTAGAAATATTTTAATAAACGGATAAATGAAAAAAAGAAAAAAGAAAAGCTGAATCAGACAGAGACCGTAAGTCACCCGCCAGCCATTTATTCATCCGAATTAAATTAGTGGCTTTAATGTTGGCATGTGCGGCTGGAGGTCTGCAGCTAAACTGATGTGTAATTCTTTGTAATTTAGCTCTGCCTTCTATAAATGAAACAGTAACAGCGGCAAATTAATTAAGCCAACAGTAATCTCTGTAGAGCACAGTAATGAGAGAAGCTGGGAAAATTTTGCTGATGCCTCTGGATAAGAGAGGAAAACTTGATAGACTCTTTGCTTTTCCCACTACTGTGTCAGTCGGCACCTACAGGAAAGGAGATAAGATGTGCTGGCTGAGAGAATGCAATTTGTACCCAAAGCTCTGCTCAGCGACACACAGCTTTGTTTTTAGCAGAGACCCAGTGCTGCAGCTGGTGTCAGAGTGATCATAGCCTCATTGATTTCAATTACTGAGCTGCTCTCTTTTGACTTCCACTGGCTGGCAGCAGATTTACACCAGCCAGGCATCTGCCCCCTTTTTCTCTAAAGTGCCTGGCATGTGACGGTGTCTTAAAGAGGCACACAATGCATATGAATGGAGCATAAGATGACATGAAGGCAGATCTAAGAATATGGAATACTGGAAATAATGAAAGGGTCATAGCATAGACCAGGGGTCAGCAACCTTTTCCAGCCGTGGGCTGGTCCACTTTCCCTCAGACCATGTGGTGGACTGGACTATATTTTGAAAAAAATATATGAACGAATTCCTATACCCCACAAATAACCCAGAGATGCATTTTAAATAAAAGCACACATTCTACTCATGTAAAAACATGCTGATTCCCGGACTGTCCGCAGGCCGGATTGAGAAGGCGATTGGGCCGCATCCGGCCCACGGGCCTTAGTTTGCCTACCCTTGGCTTAGAGCCTCAGAGCTTCTGTTCTGCATGTCCCAGCTTTGAGTCATCTCTAGGCAGGGCTGGGGCAAAACTGTCTCTGAAATCCTGGAAAGCCACAGTCCATCAGTGTAGACAAGATTGAGCTCGATGGACATGGGGTCTGATTCGGTTTGAGGTATCTTCATATATGCCTAGCAGTGGGTTGCATCCAGATATAGTCCTGCTTAGAGTTGACCCCCACCCTGTGAAATCAATAGGACTTCAGTTGTCTCATTTATCTCAATGAGCCTGTTTTCAGCAGGTCTAGGACTGGATTCCTGCAACCCAACATTTATATTCATGAGCCATTTGACATGTTCTGTGCTAATATTGGGCATGAAAGACAAACCCATTTTTCAAAATTCAAGCTGTCGTTATGATATGAGGGTGCATTGGATCTGTTAGGCTAGCTACAGTCTCTGCAAAGGATGCTTGTTATGTTACCACTTTCAGTATTTATTTTTAAAATATATCCCACTGTGCCTTTGATGATGTATCCCCCCCCCCCAATACAGAAGAGTTTTCATTCAGTTACTGGTCGAATGGTGAAATTGGCTCAATGCAGCTGACATGGTAGGGATGGAGGAGACCTTCGTTCAGCTCACATTTTTGTGTAAACAGACCTTATTCTCACCTCCTGATCTAATAGATTGAAATTTGATTATTTCTTTGGTTTCACATTTCTTCAGATCTTACAGTGTAGTTCCTGGCTGAGAAAAGGTACCATAATGTATTTTAAAATGGAATATTTTAGGTTAAAATATGCTTAGAAATGTGTAAATTAAGGGGGAAAATAGATTTAAATACAATAATTTGTGTTAAGGTATGGGTTATATCCAATGCTAGTCCTATTCAGAGGAGGCCCATTGAAAGTAATACGTATAACCTCCTCAGTGTCATTAATTTCAATGGGTCTTAAGTTGGATGCAACGCTGTGGGAGGAATTCAACACTGTGCTCCATCACCGCAAGCATTTTGGCTTGCCAGGTGGAATGATCCCTTTTCCCCTCATCCCACACACTGCTCTGGGGGTTCTCAGGGAGTGCAAGGGAACACAGAGGGATGAGAGTGGGGAAAGCCCTATTGTGAAAGTGGAAATTCTTGGGTGGGCTTCCTCTGATGGGATTTGTTAGGTAAATCCCACCCCATGTATAATAAATACCGTGTGTGTGTGTGCGCGCGCGCGCACACAGAACTGGCACAGAACTGACATATGAATGAACACATGCAAAACTGATGTGGGCCAGAAGCCGTCCATCCTGAGCCGTCCATCCACAACCCCAGGCAGCTCTGTGAATGAATTCTAGTGAGCAATGATGAAAGTTGGTTTGATCATGATGCAAGGTGTTGGCATCATTCTTCATCTGATTCTGAATAATACCTGAAAAACTGGACAATAAACTGGCCCCAAAGTCTGAGCATCAGGAAAAGGGCATGTCTCTGAGTTAAAACCAGTTCCTGGGTTAAAGAGTTGTAAGAAACCTCCTTTTGGTGTGGGCTGTGTGTGTGTGTGTGTGTGTGTGTGTGTGTGTGTGTGTGTGTAATAAAGGATTCTTCCTGGCAAGCCTCCAGTTGGAGCCACATGTCAAGATAAGGTTCTTTGACACTGTGAAACTTTAGAGTATACCCTTCCCCTTTTAGCAAATACAAGAGTTTGCAGACTTGGCAAATATTGTCCCTCCCCGGAAAGATTTGACATTGTAAACAATGGCAGAGCCTCCTGCATCGCTCTCTCTCGGGGGATTTTGCCGGCGGCCTGGCTTGGGAGAGAGATTAATAGCACGACAACTTGACAGGTTTCAAAAACACAGATCCAACCTCTTGCGTGTGGATGTACACCAGGCCTGCGGGGTGGGCAGAAAGGGAATGGGGGTGAGCAGAAGTTTTACAAGTGTTTTTGGGCAGAGAGCCTCCGGGAGATGGACTGCCAGGTCTCCACTGCAAAGTTTGCTAAGCTCCTTGTAAGTACAGAGGACTTGCATGATATTTGCTGCTTCCATGTAGGGCGATGGTATTCTTTCGAGGGGAGAAGAACAATCACACTCCTAATGGCTGGCTGTTAGAATTCTTTCAGAGAGACTATGTGCAGATAGCCTCCTTCTCTCTTAGACCGATGAAAAACTCAGTCCTTGGGCACTGTCAATAGCAGCTGGGAGTCAGTACTATTTAGTTGTGCTATAAACTAAAGCGATGCAAAAGAAGGAAGGAATTTGAGACACCATTCTAGGGTCAGAAAGCCTTCATTTTACGGGAAGAGTTAAGGTGATTGCAAAGTCACTTGTATGCAAACAACAACATAGAAATCACAGGTTATAAGTGTTTGTCTTAACTTCCATTCCATGCAAGACATATATACATTCCACAGTCTCCTATTATATCATTAATATTATTTCTAGAGATGGGTGATCTCTCCCCTGTACTCTGCCCTGGTCTCAGATTGACTCGGAAGCAAGCCAGATTATTCCCTCTGTCCCATTGCAAAATAGCTTGACTTCTTTCCAATTTAAGCTCTTGGGTGGTAAACTACAGTTCTCAAGATTATTTGCGGGAGGTGCTTTAAATGAGCTTCAGAAGTACGGTGTGCATGCAGCCTTAATCTGAACCCACTTTACAGTAACTTGGAAATAAGATAAACTATTTCCATAATTGGGGCAGGGATTCCTCAGTTTATTTTTGAGCTAATCTGAGACAAGGGCAGGGAAAAGCCTATCCATTCCTGGAAATCATTACGACTCCTTGAGTTACCCACTTCCTTGTTTGTCCACTTTCATCTGCACTAGGAAGGCTCTCATCCAGACAAGGAAAGGTGATGCCAAGCCGTGTTTTCTCACCCAGCCACTTGTACTTGCTTCCAAGAACTTCCAAATGGCTTTGTATGCCATTGACCTACATATCTGCAGGTAGCTAACACCCTTTCTGACTCCTCAGGCTACATTTTTTCCTTTTCCATTAGTGCAGGCTGATGTTTCGCATTGCGACACATCGCACAAAGATGAATTGGCCCTTGTCTCATTGCATTAGGTCACACCAACGAAATCAAGTGGAAAGCACAATGCTTCCTTAAGTTTCTCTTGAATGCCTTTGCGCCGTACCAGATGGAGAGCAGGTGTCGCTGGCGCCTGGAATGACTGGAATTCCACTGCAAAAACACACATATAGGCAAACACAAACACACAACCTTTCTATCCTTGTTAGAAGAATGTACTGTTGTTTTATGCTTACATATATCTCCACCCCCCCTCCCCAAAGGGTCTTTCCTCTGTTGCATTAATCTCACTATTTCTTATGACAAGACACCTTTTCATGTTTTGTAGCATTTTTAAAAGTTTTTATTTATACTTTTCAAGTTTATACATTTCATTAGTTTTAAAATCAATTTAAGATTTCAAAGCAATTTAAGATTTCAAAGCTTCCCCCTCTTTCTGCAGCTCCTTAACAATTTTTTTAAATATCTTCTGCATATCCACATTCATTTAATTATCTACTTTAAATATATACTCTTATGAAACTGCAGGTTATTACAATAATCCTGCTCATGTTTTTATCTGTTTGCAATTTATCTGAAAATATTCAATAAACCATTTCCATTCTTTTATAAAAAGTCTGTTCTCTCGATTTCTTATTCTTCCGGTAAGTTTTGCCATTTCTGCATACAGTATTCCATAAGTTTTTGTATCCATTCTTCCTTTGCTGGAACTTCTGCTTCTTTCCATCATGTTTTGTAGCATTACCCAATTTAAAATAAAATGTGAAAAGCTAAGGTGTGTTAGGGATGCGGGTGGCGCTGTGGGTAAAACCTCAGCGCCTAGGACTTGCCGATCGCATGGTCGGCGGTTCGAATCCCCGTGGCGGGGTGCGCTCCCGTCGTTTGGTCCCAGCGCCTGCCAACCTAGCAGTTCGAAAGCACCCCCGGGTGCAAGTAGATAAATAGGGACCGCTTACTGGCGGGAAGGTAAACGGCGTTCCGTGTGCTGCGCTGGCTCGCCAGATGCAGCTTGTCACGCTGGCCACGTGACCCGGAAGTGTCTGCGGACAGCGCTGGCTCCTGGCCTCTTGAGTGAGATGAGCGCACAACCCTAGAGTCTGGCGAGACTGGCCCGTACGGGCAGGGGTACCTTTACCTTAAGGTGTGTTACAGTTTAGAAACATATGAGTTCCTTGAGCTCAGTAATGCCTGCAGCTCTCCAGGATTTCAGATGCACTTCTCCTCCAGCCATCCCTGGAGATACTAGGAATTGAATCTACAAAAACCCATTAAAAAGCCTACAGCTTCCAGGACAACTGAGGCTGAATGTCGCAAGAAGCCAGCAGGCTCCCTATGCAGCCCTGTAATGCGGCTGATTCTGGCTCAACTCCTCAGGATTATCCATTCATTGTTCTCCTCCTGACCACCGGTGGAGTGAGCTGTTGTCTGCAGAGTAGGAACCCTGACCATTTCCAACCCTTCCATAGCTTCAGCCATTCTAAAACCATCCTTCTAATTTGTTGTTTCTTTGCTGTTTGGATGCTCGTGGGATTTTCAGCCTTCAGAATATATCCTTTAATGTGAACATTGGGCTTATCAACGTGGGTCCTACACACCTGATGTTCAAAAAGCCAAATCTGCTTGAAAGCTGGGGACAGCCCGTCTAAAGGAAAAGCACACTTCCATTTGTCAGAGATTTTTCTCTCTCTCTTGCAGATATGTGAACTGAACTAACTGCCCCTAATGAGCTATATTCTGTTTTCTGGAGGATGTGATACCTAGACAGTGAGAATGTTGTCATTTGACTGTCATCTTTAATCAGCTGTGATTCTGTTTTAACTAGGGTTGCAAGCTTTAATCAATAGATTAATTATTTGAAGCTTTTGTTAGCGGAGCTGGGAGTTAAGGGCACACTTGTTTTGCACCTTTGAAGCTACCCTGTGTGCTATAATAGGGAATTAAAGGAAATATTAAATGTGATCTTTCCTCATAACAAATAATGTTTGATTTTGCTGTTTAAATGAAAATCTTGAGGTTTTAGCAATGCAGAATTTTAGCTGCGTGGTTAGATGTCATTTGTTGAAAAATATGACCCAGAGGCCCTTTTTGCTGCCGAAAGCCAACTTAGCTGACACAATATTAACATGCGGCTCCATTACCCAATAACATGGATGCCATTGTTTTATCCAGATTTTCCAGTACTTTCCCCACCTTGAAATCACACGAGGAAGAGAATGTTTTGTAATGGCCATTTTACCTCAGAGAAGTAAAACTAATCTCTCTCTGAGATATTGGGATGTATTCAGGGATGTATTCAGTGTCCATCATATTGAGAGTAGACTTGCTGAATTCAATAGGCATGACTGAGGTCCATTGATTTCAATAGGTCTACTCTGTAAAGAATTTGTTAGATACCACCTTATGTTTTTGACAAGGAGCAGGAAGAGGCAGGAGATGCTGGGAGCAGCACAAGTGACTTGGAGCTTTGGATCCCTAAGTCCCCCTAACAATAACCCTAAGTTAAACTATAGAATTTGCTACCTCAGCAGGTGGTGATAGGCACCAACTTGAACAGCTTTAAAAGGGGATTAGACAAATTCAAGGAGGAGAAGGCTATCAATGCCGAGTAGCTGAGTAGCCATGACACCTGCATGCTATTTCCAGGATTAGAGGCTGCCGTCATCCGAATACCAACTGATAAGGAATAACTGAGGGAGAGATACATTGTCCTCATGTCCTGCTTGTGAACTTCCCATCTGACTGGCCAGTGTGAGTGTCACCCTCTAGTCTTGACCTGGTACCAGGCAAGAAGTCCTCAAAGTACAAACCAGATATCCCACAGGTTGAAGAGGAACAAGCAA
This sequence comes from Podarcis muralis, assembly GCF_964188315.1. Lineage (NCBI taxonomy): Eukaryota > Metazoa > Chordata > Lepidosauria > Squamata > Lacertidae > Podarcis > Podarcis muralis. Next base: position 64,883,402 of record NC_135659.1, read on the forward strand.
GGCCTCCTGAACCCAATACTGATAATCCCTTCTAGGGGTTCATACCCCTAGAACCGTCAGAGGAGGAGGAGGAGCTGCCCCCCCATATCCTTGAGCACCCTGAAGGCAAAAGCCTCAGGTCCACGCTGAAGACTTATGGCAAAGCATGCATCTACTCATGAGTAGAGGGGTATACTTGTGAGTAAGCAATCCTTGATACCCATTCACCACCAGCAGCTGTGGTTAGGAAGAAAGTGAGGAGGCCAGAGTATATAAGCCCTCCTTCTTTAGCCCTTCCAGTGTAGGTTATCTGGCTCCAGGTTTCCATGTGGTGCCTCTTGCGATGTTGACCATGGACCATTGCCTGGCTTTGTCCCTGGGTCATTTTTGGGCCTAGACTGATTATCCATGCTTGACTTTGGTTTGTTTGTACTGTGCTGTGATGTATCTGCAACCCTATCTTCACTGGTGAGTACTTTGGTGATGGCTTATATCTTCTGTGACATGGACCTTAGCCCCTGAGTGCATCCCCTGAAGCATGACATTGAGCTGATCTAGATGGGCCTTGGGTCTGATCCTGTAGGGCTCTTCTTGCATTCAGCCTCCTTTTTGGACTCTGAAGTCTCAATGCTAAATTCTGCTATGCTGCAGGGATGACAGACAGTGTTGGCTGGGGCTGATGGGAGCTGGAATCCAACAATGTTTGTGGAGGCTACAGGTTTCCTTCTCCAAGAGCAATCAAGAGACCCAAAAGGAGATTCCAGCTCTTTTTTTGCCTTTTGCCTACTGCTTTCACTTTGGTATATAAAATCCAATGAGCTTTGCTCCCTGCTCTGAATTGCATATCCACCCAAATCCATCTGGCCTGATGATAAAATAAACATTGTTTTGAAGAAGCAAACAGAAGTTAAGAAATAGTTTTTCTTTCTCCCCAGGCTCCTTTAAGAAAGCGCTTTGTTCCAGGGGGCTGATTCTCCTGCTTCCTCCTTAGACAGAGCCACGAAACGCATCGGAGTGATAATCGCTCTGCGAGCTTGTCTCCTACATAATGTTACAGGAAATTACTTCTCAATTTCTTTCCATTTACCTGCTATTATGCACCTGACAGGTGGCGGCAAACAAATGCTCCTTGGGGGCCCTGACAGGTGTCAATGAGAAGGGAAGACTCATTAAGCACACTGCTCCACAGATGAAGAAGGCTGGAGCAGAAGAAAAATGTCTAGGAAGCTGAAGATGTGTTGCTGTTTTGAATTAGCTCATTTAAGAGCCCCCCTCAAACTCCCTGGCCAAAGGGCTAGGCTCCCTCAATGTTGAGCGGGTGGAGAAGGCTCCCAGCGGTCAGATGTTGTGCTAGAGTGCCAAAGGTCCAGTGGCCTCTGGGGAACAACCATGCCCTCCTTCCAGGGCAGCCTGAACAGATGTGATCAAGCATTCCATCGCAAGTGCCTCCTGATAATATTAGTGTCCCAGGCAGCCCAGAATGTGCCTGGAAATGACAGGAGCAGGAAGCCATAACCTGCTATGGGGCCCAGTTCATAGCTGTCGGCTGTGATGGGTAATTCCAGAGACAGGAAAGGGTTCCAGGGCAAGATGACCAGGTGTGCCATAGGTGCTCCCTGATTCAGCTTCACTGCTGGTGGAAGGTAAAAAAAATCAGTGGGCTCTGGGAGCACCACTGCTGGGGTTGGGAAAAGTATTGGAGCAATACAGTTCAGACAAAACACAGTATTTGTGGGGGAAGATTTATTTTCAGAGGTTGCATTTTGTAGCATGCTTGCCCACTTCCCTTCTTTACTTCTGTGGGGTGCTCTACCCTGGCATCACTGTTTCTCAGAGTAGAGTTTGGTGTTTGAATCCTGAGGGATGTGTTAAGGGCCCCTTCCGGGCTGGTGTCTTTTGTGAGTGCATTCTGCAACATGGTACTGACACAATAACAGTGCCCTAGTGGTTGATTCATACTGCACCATCCACACACCATTCTGCTTTATTACCTGTTCTGCAATGTTTTCCCTCCCCTGCTTTATTGCTGCCTGGAGGGGCACTCTTGCACTGGAATGCAACAAAAGCAGGACAAAAACTGACAAAACCCCTGGGACGTTTGTGGTATGGAAAGGTCCAGGACTTACAGGGAAGCTGCAGGACACACAGCTTGGTAATGGAGAAGTATGACGGCAACAAAATATTTGCAGGCACAAGCAGTACTGAAAGTAGAATAGCATATATTGACCCCCACCTGAATACCGTAATTAGCACTCATAATAGTGAATGCAACTATAAGGGATGTCTTTCAACCTAGGAATGTGCTCAGGTTTCGAAGAGTGTCATGAAGTCAGGCTGTTTTGTGCAAACTAAGTGTAATAATAATAATAATAAATTAATTGTATGCCACCCATCTGATTGGGTTGCCTCAGCCAATCTGGGCATCTCCCAACAGAATATTAAAAACGATAAAACATCAAAGATCTTCCCTAAACATCAACATCAAAACTTCCCTAAACTTCCTTTCTCTACTGCTTCCCTTGCCACAGCCCCCCCTTGTGAGCTCTAAGCCCATATGTCATGTGTCCAGAGAGATAAAACCCTATGCTACACTACCCTTGTCATCTGAGTTATGCTCTCTGTGTAGGCTTTATGTCCTGGCCAGAGTGTGCTGTGATTAGATACCGAGTTACACCATCTTCTGCTGTGCTGAGACAATAGTGGGGCTTCCAAGATTTTCTTAGCATGAGTCAAAGCTGTAGCAGTGAAGGATTGTGGGTAGTGAATTGCAGCATTGTAGCTGATTCAAATCGGGATGCTGTGGGAAGAAGCAGCGGAAACAACCAGTCACCATGAACATGAAGTGATCATGCGCTTCCTGTACTATAGGAGCCAAAGTAATCCCTCACCCCATGTTCTTTTCCTGCATAGGAAGTTCAGACAAGGGTGAAAGATTTGAAAATAGCCTCCTTCCTGCAACATTCTACCAGTTTGCTCCACACATGGTAGAGCAAAACAAGTTCCTCAGACATTATCACCCAGGGGCCTTTTAGTGATAAATATGGTTTGAAAAGGATGCTGGGAATTGTTTAAGGGAGCTGGGAATTGTAGCTCTGTGGTGAGTAAACTATAGTTCCCATGATTCTTCGGGAGGAAGCTATGTGCTTTAAATGAGTGTAACAGTGAAAAAATCGGTGGATTAACCAGTAATGGGGAATCAATCCGCTGCCACCAGCACAGGCAGGCACCAGAATCATAGAGTTGGAGCATCACAAAAGCTTAGAGTGGAGAGGCCCTTGCAGGCCAACTGGCCTAATGCAGGCAATCCAGAGCTAGAGCATCTCCAACATGCTCTGCATTTGTTCCCCTCCTACCTGACAACTTCCAGGGAGGAAGAGACACCTCCCACCTGGTAGCTGCTTCCATTGCCAACCATTAAGATGTTTTCCCTAATGTTCAATCGAAACTTGAGCCCATTAAGTCCTGTACAGCAGCAGAGAACAATATTTTGCCCTCTTCTAGGTGACAGCCCTTTGGTTATTTGAAGAAGCTTATCATGTTGTCTCTTCCTTCCTTCCTCCAAGCTAGCCACTTCCAGTTCTTTCTACTTTTCCTCATAGGACTGGGTCTTCCTGGTGAAGCTCCATGTCCAGAACCAACCTAGAGCTCCATTCCAGTTGTAGTCTAGCTACACCTATAAAAGTTGCCTGTGGAGCAATCTCCAGTTCCAGGGCCCGACCTGGTCTTTCCCAGCCATTTTTTCTGGCCCCCCAAGACCTCATCTATTTGGCAGTGAAAGGGAGGGGAAATTAAGTCAACAATACACTTTGGTAGGCGAGTCCAGTGCCCAGCAGGGGTTCAGTTGGCCCCACCACTGACATGAGATCCATCATTTGATGAGCCAAGAGAGGACAATGATCTCCTCAGCGGATCTGTACAGATCATTGAAGAGCATGGCTGCATGCCTCTGTGTGGGTACATGGTGCAGCAAAGTGCAGCCACCCACCACTGGAATGCAGTCTCCCAGAGAGCTGGCCAAGGGTGAATGGAGCCTTTGGGCCAAAAAATAAGATTAACCAGCCCTTCTTTACACGATCCATCTCTTACATTTGCAGCACAGGCAACTGCAAGGTCTCTAGATGAGACTTTGCTCCCCAACAAAAGAGAAAAATATTGTGAGGGTCAGCCTTTAGGAATCCCCAGAGACAAGCTGTCCATTTCCTTTCAGGAAAGGTTTCAGGATGATGGTTCCTCTCTCACTAGAATATTTCAGCATAATAAGTTTGAAGAGAGCTTTGGAAAGGAAGCATATCTTATTTTAGATGCAACTTGTGTGTTTTGGAGTCTATCTTTTTCCACAACAGAAGTTGAAGGTTTTGAGAGTGCCTTTGATCTGTAAATGGTTCAGTGGCAACTGTTTTTCTTCTGAATAATCAGAAATACAAAATAGCCAACCCCCCCTTCTTGTTTTTAAAAAAGTGTAACAACAGCATACACCCATGGGAGAATGTTACTGATTTGAACTTGTTTAATACATGAAAGCTAAGCACATTCGATGCATGCTTACTTGAAAGTAAGTTCCACCATGTTCAGCGGTGCTTGCTTCCTCCTCCTTTTTGGAACCTAATTCTTCCTTCTAATGGCCCCAATGGCCTAGATTTTTCATAGCCATCACATACATTAACTTTTTGATGCTTAAAATAGCCCTGGCATTATCATCAACCCCATTTTGCAGATATGGGGCTGGGACTGAAAGAACAGCAGCTTGCTTTCGGCCACTTAGGCTTAATCCAATGCACACTTACTTGAGAGTACGGATGGAAGGATCAGTCAATTTCAGGTCTCTCAAGTTCTCCTTTTTCCAGTTTTGAATTCAGTTTTCCACATTTTGCAGCAATTTGTGTTTTTTTATTAATCTTCTTGAAATTTGCACATTAGGACAAATTTCTCCTAATAAACACATTTTTATATGCAGCTTTGATTAATGTATATTCATTTTTCCTAATACAATGCATTTTGTATGCAAATTTCATAAAAATCTTCATTTTTATGCACGCACGTCCATTTTTGTAAACAGTTCGAGAAGGTTAAGGCAAATTTCGAAGGATAGCTGAGTTTCAGACTGCATATTGTGCAGGAAAGTGGGAATGTGATATTCTGAATCAAATGAAATTGTGAAGCAAATTTCTCTTCCATTCCTACTTGGGAATAAAATTCTTCTGAACACAGCTGTTTACAAAGTATGGAATTGGCTGCTGTGAGGTTTGAACCAAGGATTTTTCAGTGCATATTCTTGGCACTACGCTATACTTGATCAGTTCCAGTGATGGTTCCTCCATCAGTCTCTTTTAAGCCATTTCACAGGCAAGTGCAAATTATAATGGGGCCGACATGGACTGCTTGATCCACACAAGAGGAGTTCTGTTGTGGGCCTGCAAAAACACGATACTGATTTGTTTTCCACACTTCTCCAGTAGCACCCAGGTTCAAAATCAGCAATGGAGGGGCCCGAGCTAGGATAGACACTTCAGTCTTCTCAGGATGGTGCGTAATAGGAACTTGTTAACTTAGGAAGCTATTATAGCAGGGAAACAAAGATTCTGCCCCTAGGTCAGGGGTCTGCAACCTTTAAGACAAAAAGAGCCACTTGGACCCGTTTCTGAAGAAAAAAACAACCTGGGAGCCGCAAAACCATTGCGACATTTAAAACAAATGTAACACTGCATATATTGTTTCTTACCTTAATGTCCGATCTGACAGTGGGCGGGAAGGTGACATCGGGACGGTGCGTGACTAACGCACGCACCTCCCCCATGCGACATCACAGCCAGTACAGCGCCCGCCACAGTGGGGAGTGTCGGGGCGCACAATGCGCCTCCTCCCCTTGCTAGTATCCGCCCCGGAGCCACGGCAAAGGTGTAAAAGAGCCACATGCGGCTCCGGAGCCGCGGGTTGCAGACCCCTGCCCTAGGTAGTTCAGCTAATGGACCAAGATGACCAAAACTGTGCAACCTGCAAAAATTACGGCACATCAGGGCAATACGTGTACAATTTATTCCTCTTTTGGTAGTCATGGCAAGGAACAAAAGAGCTAGGACACTGTAATCCTACCATTGCCCACTGGGACCATGCTCAGCTTCTCTTCTTCCATCCCAGGTTCTAATGGTTCACTGGGGATTGACCATGCCCTTCCTAGTCTATCTGCACAGACCTGAGGACTGGAATTATTTTTTTTAATAAAAAGGAAAAAAGAACGGGGACACCTTGAAGATGATGAATGGTGTGCTCTAGTTCTGTGCTTATGCAGATCCTATAGAACAGCCATGTGGAGGACAGTAAACCTGCTTCATCCTGCTCAAAGTGTTCAGTGTGATTGCATATAGTTTTATAGCTTCTCAGAAAGCCTGAGTGTGGGTGTGACCTGTAATCCCAGCGAGATCAAGCTGTTTCACCTTCCTCCTCTCAGTTTTCCCATCTCTTGTGAGTCCTGGTCTTAAAAAGTTATCCAGTCCCCAAGCCTGCCCAGTTTGCCCTGTCTGCCCCCGCTGGGATTGCCAACATTTCCTGGTGATTTGGCTTACAGCTAGATTTATAGCATCACTGTTTCCAAGACGAATGTGCTGTCATTCTTTGTGTTGCTGCTGTGATCTCAGAAACACCAGGGGAGTCTGCAACAGGAGTTTCTTTGAGCCCCAGCTGGGTGAGTGCTCTGAGCTTCCTTGCAATCTGCTTTGCTCAGTGAGAGGCTGGCTCCGGACAGAACATTCATTCTCAAGCAGGGCAGAAATTAATAGAGCTTATTGTTTGCCAAGTTATAATGTCATGATTTTGAGTAATGTAGGCAAACCATTGAGTGGCTATTTCATGCAGCCTGATGGCTCTTTGGAGGCTAGTTAAAAAAAAGAAAAGAATGCAGCATGGTGGAAGATCTTGCAGGAGATGATGATGGAACGGCTGGGAAGATTTTGCTCAAGATGAAATATTGAGAATGGGGATCAGAGCACAGTAAGATAAGGCACCCACTCCTTTACTTTTGTCTGTAGGATGGTGCTTAAAGACCCTAGGTAGGAGAAAATGGGGGGGGGGTGTAGGAATACAACTTTGAGTGTTTACCAGAGGAACTGAAGGTGCAATAGGTTAATGCATCTGGCTGTGGGCAGAATACCTGCATTTTAGGGGGTGACCCTTGGAATCTCTTCCAACCATAGCTGTCAACGTTTTCCCTTTTTTAAGGGAAATTCTCTTATTCCGAATAGGATTCCTCGCAAGAAAAGGGAAAAGTTGACAGCGATACTTCCAACTATGATTCCATGGTTCGTTCAAAGGTATCAACAAAGCAGAACCTTGTTTGGGTGGTCCCTTAACTTATCTGAGTGTTATAAATAAGTGTGTGTGTGTGTGTGTGTGTGTGTGTGTGTGAGAGAGAGAGAGAGAGAGAGAGAGAGAGAGAGAGAGAGAGAGAGAGAAACTGTCACTTAAGTGCAGCTGTAGTTCAGGTGATCTTAGTGCTGGATTGTAAGGTGTTGGCCATCTCCCAGCTGGTGTTTTACTGCATATGCATTCTGCAACATGTTATGGACACTGGTGGTGGTGTATTATTGGTGGAGTTATTTTGCTTCAGTTTGTTTTGTGATGCTTCACCAGTGCTACCACATTTCTGCTGCCTGGAGAGGCTGTTGGGCAGTGAAAGTGGAAGATAAAGAAACCAGATCATTTGTGATCCAGAAAACCCTATGGGATTGCAGCAGGAAGTTGTAGGATATGAACTGGTTGGAAAGGAAGCAGCGTGACTGCCGCAATTTTTGGAGGTATAAACAGTATTGAAAGCAGAATTGCGTGTGACTGCCGCAATGGCATTGTGAGCACAAATCATAATTAAAGCACAATAAAAAGGACATCTGGAGGGGCCCCTAGGGAGAGATCTTCAGAAAAAATAGCAAACATAGCAAGAAGCTTCATGCAAGAACATTGCAGCCCACTCGGGCAAAGAAAGACAGAATGAATGACAAGTGGGAAAGCAGTATGCAGGATAAACAGACTGAATGTAGGCCATCTCTTACATCAGATAGATCTAAGATGCAGCCTGATCGTATGAACATGGTTCTTTTCTGTGTTACATTGCCACATTCACTCCAGAGTAGCAGCTATGCGGCCTGGTAATTTTTGTGTTTTGTACTCTGCTTAAAATGCAACCTATGTGGAAGAAAATGTCTTAAATGTCATTTGCTGCAATGCATCTCTGTGCCTTTCTCTCTGCAGCTGTTTGCTAAACGCTAGCAAATATTTGGCTTTCTTATCTCGTGGAAGTCCAATTCATGGAGGAAATCCAGTTCCTCTGCCAGACTGGCATCAGGATGACGACATACAATATATGGCAATCATTACGGAAGCAAGTTAGATACGAGAGGCAGCACCGTAAGGGAATAATTCCCAGCACTTCAGGTTTCTAGGTGACCTAAAGCAAACTTTGTTTTAAATGGCTCCTAGAATAGCAGCATCACTATATCAAATGGGTAATTTGTAGGCAGTGGAAACTGGTCTTCAACAGTGCCATCTGCTAATTGTAAGCAGCCATTTTAGGCACAACCCTCCAGGATATTCTCTCTCTTAAGCTCACATCAAAGCTCTTGCACAGCTCCTGTTCATTTCAATGGAGCCTAAAGCAACACGACACCTTGCTATTTCTCACTATAAAATAAATGCACAGAGAAAATGTTTTTTGGGGGGTGGGGAGGAGGTGGATAAGCAAAATCACCTGTTAGATGAATTTGTTTGCTTTTTTCTGTACACTTTTAATATTTGCATTTTTTAATTACCCTCGCGTGGAGAAAGGAAACCAAGCTCCCTTCTCCAGGGTAATCCTAGACCTATAATGTCAACACTTGTTCCCACAGGAGGCAGCGATGGCTTTAAAAGAGGGCTGGACAAATTCATGAAGGCTATCAATGGCTACTACCCATGAAGGCTCTGCCCCCCTCCATAGCTGGAAGCAATAATGCTGCTGAACACCAGTTCTGAAAACCACAGGAGGGGAGAATGCTCTTGTGCTTGGGTTCTTCTTGGGAGTTTCCCACAGGCCTTTGTGATAACAGGATACTGGACTAGATGGGTCATTGGCCTGATCCAGCGGACTCCTATGTAAAAGATGTGATATGCATTTGGAACCAAGGAGAGGCGTCTAATATAGCAGCAGAGAAGTGGCGTTTGTTCATTCTTTCCTGGAATTGTGTGCTTATGTTGACTTGTTAAGAACAGAAAGAAATGCAAACAAGAAATTTAATGTTGAGGACCATATCCCATTCCTAGAGGAAATGTTCTGCTCCTATAATCTCACTGTGGGCTTTTTGGCTCCCATTTCACCTTTCAGAATTGTCCTCCATCATCTTGTCCTTATGCTTAATTTTCCATTGCCTTTCTTCAAATATTGGTTTAGCCATAGTAAATTATTTTCTTTGTTATGGCAGATATTCCCTGTTTAGTTTACTGCTCACATGCTTTACAAAGAGAAAATGAACCACAGATTACCACAAGAGGGACCGCTTAAGCCCTTTGTTTTGCAGAGCTGGCCATGAGCATGCCTTGAATGCAAAATGTCTCCTGTTAGACATTTGTCAAGTGGAATAAATATAAATTCTTAAAGTGAACCAATCCCGCAAGACAATATCTAAGGGCTTATCCACACCTACTTTTCACCCCTCTCTTTCCAGGCCCAGGTCCATGCTTTAAAGCTCTATGTCCAAGCACTCCCCCCCCCCTTTTGTCCTCAAGCTTTCCCTGTGAAATCTCACTCTTTAAAGCTGAACGAATGACAATTCAGATTATTCACAATTTAAAAAGTGGGTGTTTGCAGGGAAAGGTCTAGAGGGGGAAAAGAGCACTTGGACAAAGAGCTTAAAAGTTCAGACTGTGCCTGGAAAGCATGGAGGAAAGGTAAGTGTGGATAAGCCCTAATAGTTGAGCAAAGTGTAAATTATCTATAATTTTAAAACAACAAAGGCTTCAATATTATTCACACACGCAAGAGCAAGTCACATTGAATTTGGTATGACATACTCCTAAGCAAACATGCATAGGATTGGATGTTCCCTTTTTGAACCAAAGTAGTTTACTCTCCTTCAGTAGTAAAGTGTGTGTGTGTGTGTGTGTGTGTGTGTGTGTGTGTGTGTACCGTATTTTTCACTCTATAGGACGCACCAGACCACAAGACGCACCTAGTTTTTGGAGGAGGAAAACAAGAAAAAATATATTCTGAATCTCAGAAGCCAGAACAGCAAGAGGGATCGCTACGCAGTGAAAGCAGCAATCCCTCTTGCTGTTCTGGCTTCTGGGATAGCTGTGCAGCCTGCATTCGCTCCATAAGACGCACACACATTTCCCCTTACTTTTTAGAAGGGAAAAAGTGAGTCTTATAGAGCAAAAAATACTATATATATATATATATATATATATATATATATATATATATATATAAAATATCCAGCTGTATAGCAACCCATGCTGGCAGTGTCATTTTGGGTGTTTTTCCTTTTAAAAAGGCTAAAAAACCTTTCTGTCCGGATTTTCACTGTTTGAAAACCAGTTTGAAAACCCTAGCCGCTACTGATCAGTTATCTGCCCTTGTATAGGTAGGGCATATAATCAGGGCACCAACAGAGAACAACTGCCCACTAGGATTGTAATAAGGCTTTTTGTTGTTGCTGTTGTTTCATCCTGTATTTATTATATGCAGCACTGCTTCTTTTCTGCTGCAGTTTGTCTTCTGCAAAAAATAATACATTAGCCCCAGTGGGCAGCGGGATGAATAAATTACGGAATTTATACAATTTACTTTGAGGTGTAAAGTACATAAATATGTAAATTGTGTGTTACGTTATGTTGTCATTACAGTATTCCACCCCATTCATTTTAATGCAGAGGGAACACAATGTGCACGGCCAAGAAACATAATCAATTACAGTGGTACCTCGGCTTACATATCCTTCAGGTTACATACACTTCAGGTTACAGACTCCGCTAGCCTAGAAATAGTGCTTCAGGTTAAGAACTTTGCTTCAGGATGAGAACAGAAATCGTGCTCCGGCGGCGTGGCAGCAGCAGGAGGCCCCATTAGCTAAAGTGGTGCTTCAGGTTAAGTACGAACCTCCAGAACGAATTAAGTACTTAACCTGAGGTACCACTGTACGCATTTTTTGTAGACTGAAAGCAACAATAGTGAACACAGATCATATTCACTGGATTGACTTCCATTCTGAACATGGAACAAATAAGCAAACATCAGTGATTTCTGTTTTCCTTGGAATTCTCTGACATCCCTCCTGCCACACCCTCCCCCTGAGTCCTGTGACCCTGCTTGCTAGTGGTACTTCAGAGCAGCAACAGGAGAAGCTGCCTTGGCTCCCTCTACACGTCTTGGCCTCTCCCTCTGGTCAGCATAACAGATTGGGTTCAGAAGGACAAATTAAGCAAATGGGCAGCAGCCACAGGGGGAGTAGAAGTTTAGGCTATTCAAGAAGGGTGGCTCCCTGCAGGAATCTTCTCCAAGTGCGCCCCCAAGACATGGAGCCACCTCTGTTTAGAATACATTAGTAACTGTAGGGAAATGATAGGTTGACATATGAACAGGACTTGCTGTTCATGTGCACAATGTCTATTAAATCACTGTACCAAAGAGACTTCTGTGGTACTCTGATTTGAATAAATGATGTGGTTTTCTTGAACAAAGACGTAACGTTTTTTCATTGTTATTGCAGATTCCTGTGAAATTTATCAATTATCGGAAGGCAAGGTTGCCTTCCAACACTAATAAATATGTTGTGGTGAATCATGTAATATCTGCTTTTGGGATAATGTGATTTGAAAAATGCATTTAAAAAAAAAATGGTGACAGCTGCTATTATTTAGCAAGAAACAGTCAGGGTTTTATCACAAGTTGTGCCAGTTTCAAAATTACAAGATTAATGGTTTCCTAACGTGGTTTCCTAATGTGGTTCTTATACAACTTTTTTTATACAACTTTTTTCTTGCAAAAATACAATTCCCAAGAGCATTTGTTTAAGACACTGGATATTTCTGATCTGTATCTTAAGCTGAACATCATAAAGTGGGTGAAAAGTGTTGGTGAAAAGAAAAGGTAGTTGATCTGTGTCTTTTGAACTCCACAGACTCCAGTTTGCCAATCATCCTCCCGAAGGTGTGTTGAACATGTTCGGGGAGTTTGTATGACTCAGGTCATGCAATTCACAAGTTCAGTTCCACACATCTTCAGGGCTGAGGTTAATGTGATGTGGGAGGTCCAATGTCCTTTGTTTTGTTGATAAAGCAGTTTGGATTGGGGCTACAGCACTAGTGGTGGTAGGGAGGTTTAACTCTTTCTCCTCATCCCATTTTCTCTTGGAAAATTGCCCCCCCCCCATTCCCAAAATATGTATTGGCTACAGAGGGGCAAAAACAAGCTGCAATTGGGGGGGGGGAAGCAATAAATTCAATTATAATTGAATGGCAAACCTACCTAATTTGTACTTTTTGAAACAATACACTGAAACACAGCAGTCGTTCAAAATTCACACTTCTCTGAACTTTGCAATGCAGTTCTCCAGCTAGATAATGTGTAAAAGAATACACATATATACTGGGATAATATAGAAGTGCATATCTTAGTGAAAATAACATGCAAAGGTGCTTTATATTAGGCAAAAAATATGTGTAAATTAGGCAATATGTATTTGTATAAATATCCACACGGAGAGAAATTTGCTGATAGATTTGCATGAGGACTTTCTGTAAAAATTCACAAACTGATGGATAAATATGAATAACTGAACTACGACTGGAACAATGAGAAACTGAGGGAAACTGAAATTGACAGATTTTCCCATCCCCAGCTGAAATATGGGTACTTGCCTTTGTCCCCATGGTGGTTAATATCATTGCCCTGCCGTTGGTTGGGGCTGGAAAACAGTACAGGGTAGGGAGGCCATATGTCTGACTGAGAACTCTTCCTCCAACATCCCTTCGAATATAGGACTAGCCTCTATTCGAAGGGATGTTGGAGGAAGAGTTCTCTGTTAGAAGGGGTCCTCTACTGGAAGGGCCATCTGACCCAAGTCTAACTTAAAGGCAAATAATCATATGAGGGGAGAGCAGGGGCCCTGAAGCTGCCCATCAACACTTGCCGCCTGAATAGCAAGCTAAGTATGCACCTGGGTCAAAGTCTTTCCTGCAGTGGTTAGATGTATTGTATTCCTATTTATAGTATAGTAATTATTTGTGTCTATACAAATACACCAGCATGTGCAAGTTTCCTCCTCCTCCTCTGCTGTGCCTAGCACAGGCGCAAAAGCACCATGTTCAAAATCAGATTTCCCCCACTTGCTTTGAATAATAAATTATATACTTGTTGATCCTGTATTTTATTCTGTTAACCATCCTGAGATCTTACGATGAAGGGCGGTGAAAAATAATAATTTAATTAAAGAAAAAGACACTGAGAGATCTGATCTGTGATGTCATGTCTAGTTGTTGTTAATTTTATTTGCACCTTGTCCATGTGAATGAGTTGCCCCAGCCATTGATGCTAGTAGGTCCTGAAACAAAATGCGCCTTGTTGTAGTTGTTGTTAGAACTGGTTTTTGCACGCTCATCTCAGCTATGGATATTTTTTGCATGGTCCGATCCATACATGATGGTATACCTCTTGTATACCATCATGTATGGATAACTGATGACTGCCAGGTGAGCATGCAAATGATTAGAAAAAATGAAGTCCTATATTTAAGGGTATGCTGGCTCTGTCAAACCTGTGACGTCTCTTCTCTGCATGCAAGTCCTCACTTGCGTACTGTAGTCATAGGGTAATGAATGAGCATTCGGAAATCTACCCTTGGGCAACTCACTATCACTAAGGCAGGGAAGGGAACTTGTGACTGCAACACTCATGATCTCTGACCACTGACTTTGTTGTGGGTGCCTCATGGGAGGTCATGCAGCTCCCAGAGGACCACAGGTTTCCCACCTTTGCCCTCTAGGGAAGCCAGAGGCCAAAAAGAAAGGGGAAGGACAGGTTAGCAGGGGGAAAATCAGAAGGTTCTTAGCCCTGCTTGGCAAGGAGCAGCTTCTTCTATCCAACAGTGAAGAACACAGAACATATATACTCTAAAGAAAGCCACATTGAATTCAGTCTGCTTTGGGGTAAATGTGCTTAGGATTGCAGCCATTATTGCAATGACAGGTTGTTGTTTAGTGTGTATAGTGAACTTTCTTTTCTAATGCAAAAAACCATGCAGATCAAGTGAGGCAATTAAATTTTTAAATTTTTAAATGTAAGTCCACAATGGGGCAGTGCAGGAATGCAAAAATACTTTAAAATGGGGTTGGACAGGAGGGCTATATCAATGGCGAGTAGCCAAGATGGCTATGTTTTGCCTCCACAGTCGGAGGCAGCAGTGCTTTTGAATAGAAGTGGCAGGCAACCAGGGGAAAGGGGGGGTGCTCTTCTGCTCAAATCCTGCTTCTGGGTTTCCCACAGGCACCCAGTTGTCCACTGTGGACTAGATGGGCCATTGGCCTGATCCCCCACGTATCAATTATGTAAGCAGAAGTGACGTTGATGTAAGACCTCCAGCCACTCTTGCTTACTTATGGAGAGGCTGTGTCACAGATAGTTAAAGCCTTGGCAATATATTCGATGAGCCAGTAATTTGACAGTGCCCTCGCTCATTTTTCTCCTTCTTATATTGGACTGATATAAGCATGTAACACTCTAGAGGTTTTGTTGGACTTGATCAATGCTATTTTACTAAAAGATCAATAGAATGCTCTTTTAAAAAAGACACATAAAACATCGGCCATCTCTGCTTTCTTGATTTGGCTGTCATTTGGTGAGTGGAATTAAACTGGTTTGGTGTTAATAACCATCACTTGTTTACAATTTAATTGGAGTTGTGTTTTTTTTAAAAAAGAAAGGACTGCATGCTCTTGTTGTCCTTCAGCTCACTGAAATCAGTGAGTTGTTAGACTGATAAGATCTGCAATAAAATTCCAGGAGCTTGAGCCCCGTGTCATTGCCAGCCAAAGGAGACACGGGAGAGCCCAGGGAACAGGCACACACACAAATCACCTCCATCCTTTTCCCCACTGTGTCTCTTCATAACCAAGTAGCCTGGAAAGGTCACCGCTACATTCCCACCCACTCATGTTCATCGCTATTCAGAAACTGAGGTCTCTGGATTGGAGAGCTCTCAGATCAAATCCTGTCTTCTTGTTGAGCTGATCTTTGAAAGTGGCTGCTTCATTGCTATGCAGAAATAGGAAACAATGACTCTCTTCCAAGGGAGTGGCTGGCTGTGCTGTTGCCCAAGGCACTGGAGCCTCCTTGCTGGCAATCGTTCTCCTCCCACGACCCAAGAATAACATCCTTGCACCATGCAGCTCTCTATATTCCAGCTGTGTTAATGTGCGGCTCCACCTTCTCTGTAGGCTCATCATCACCTCCCTCCCCCACAGGAAAGGAAATGGCTCCCAGTCTATTTCCTGCCTAGTACATTTCCTGAACGCACAAGCCAGGAACTCGGTTCATGAGTAAGGCTGGAGGAGCAGACTGAAACCATGCCTAACAGGACCGGAGTGAGTAGAGATGGGCTAACGAGGAACCTCCAGACAGTGTTTCTTCAGCTTCTGACTCAGGGAGGAAACTGGGATTGACTGTCGGGTTGAGAAAGCCATTTGAAGTCAGACCTCACACACTGGAAATGCTCCATGAGTCAAGAGCAATCATGGCTTTACATGGTTTATAAGCAGGCAGTCCACAGAATTTACATGAGGGTGGTGACTGGTTGGGGTCTGGTGCTAATCTGATGAATGGAGGCGTGTGTGAAATAGAAAGAAGTAGGGAATTATTACTCACACCTGTGCTCTTAGGTTCCAAAAAAGGAGGGGGCTGGATTCAAGCATGTCTGGAAATCACCTTTGAAACTCAGATAACCCCAAGGGTTTGCAAGCTGGCCCTGCCTCCCAGGTGGAGTATTGCTGCTTTGAACAGTCATGTTATATGCAAAAACTGCTAAAAAAAATTCATGAAGATCTTGAAGCCCCACAGGGCTGGGCAATTTGCAATTTCAGATAGCCTTTTTATTTTTGTCATTACATCACCTATTTTAGGTCTGAGCACAGGTTCACGTTCCAATGCTGGAATTAGCCTTCATGCAAAACAATGTAATGGGCATAAGAATAATGAAATCTGAAAAACCACATTTGTCTTCTTTTTATTTGCACCTCGGTTCCACTTTCTCTTTTTCTAATGCATCTTCACCATCATGAGAGATTTCATTTTAAGTTCTGCAAAGGCTCTCAAGACAGAAAAGCCTACAGGCAGCCTTATATGGCACATGACACAGCATGTGGTTTGGAGGTCTAGTGGTTAGGAGGAGGAGAGCCTAGAATGAGGATCCTAGCTTGTGGGATGCACCAGGCCTGGGAAATTTAGCTTGACAGAAGATAGTTATTTTTGGCTCATTACATAAGGTGTCTGTGGACACATGCCACAGTGGATTAATGCGCTGAGAAGTCAGAATGAGAGGATTAGTACAACAATACATACCACAATAGCTCAGTGCAAGGGGATTGAGGCACATTTCTTAGTGGTGAGAGGGGACCTGCCAGTGGTTCTCAGGAGCCATGCAGATGGGTTCCTCAGGCTGAGAACGATGCGTGCCAGATAGCAGGAAGGACTGCTTGGTCAGGAGATGAATCAGCACAGATCACAAACAAACTGAACATCACACTAACAAGATTACAAAGTTTTAGAAATGTTGTTCCGGTGATGAAATATGACAGCACATCAAGCTGCAACAGATCACAAGTTGCGCTTGAACATGTTGGTGGTTTGGATGGAGCTATCTTACTCCAACCCTTCATCTCAAACTATCCGTTGCTGGTACAGCCTCAAATTGCACGTGACTGGCAATTTGGATGAGCAGCAGCAGGTATAACGCAGAATTTAGCTGTGCTACTCGTGCACTGAGATATTATTTAAATCGAAAGAGAACATTTTCACAAGCCTGAATGTTTTATGGAAATGGCCTGATTTTATAAAAAATGTTGTTCCTAGTGGTTTCCCCCCCCTTATTTTCCTTCCTAGAGTGTTGCTCCCTTCTATTGCAAGTCTGCAGCAACATGGTATCAATTGCATAAGTGCAGATCATGGAAGACAGAACAGCTCTCTCATAGTAACACAGGAGGCAGCCTTATACCAGGTGTTATCTACTCTGACCAGCAACAGCTCTCCAATGTCCCAGGAAGAGACAGTTTTCCTATCATATGCCACCATGTCTTTTTCAGTTGAAGATGCCAGGCAGGGATGGAACTTATGCTGTCGCAATAGAGAGCAGGCCAAACATTTTTGAAATTTGTGCTCACTGGGTACAAAATTAGGACTCCATGGAAGGAGGATGAGGTAACAATGTAGTGCATTAGAAATACAGTGACGTGGGATTGAGTCTTCCATAACTGAGGTATACCTGGCAAAAAAGAGTCAGGAAGACAGGGCACATTTCCCAGCCTCAAATGTCAGGTAGGCAGGAGGAGGAATCATTCAGATACTCAACCACTGCATTGATGCAGTCTTCCCAGCCAGTTGTTCCATGTCGGTTTCCACATGGAGAGTCACATGGTAGGAAACTTACCTTTCTCTGCAAACCACATTCCACATCAAAACTCATTCGCCACAGAGGGACTCTGAGACCAGGGCACGGTTATTGCCGGACAAAGGAAACCGCTCAGCACCACCGTAGGAATTAATAATTTAAAAATTGCTCTGCCAAGGGGGTGGGGAAGAGGGTTGTCTCAGTGTCATTGAAAGAATCCAGAGGCAGAGAGGGCGAAATGTGCCGTGTGCTGCAGCTTGTCTCAGTTCAGATACACGGAGTAAATCAAAAGTCTTCTAGATCTCAGCACTGGGAAGTTTATGAGGCATTCTGTCAGCTGAACTCCATGTTTTATAGCCTGCAACCTAGACCAATGTTTATGATGAATACTTTGTTACTCCTGTGAAATGGAAAAAATGCACTCTGCTTTCCTTTTTCAACAACTGCAGCTCTGGTGGATGAAAATCCGAGCATTTCCCAAAGCAGGAATTGAGTATATCTGCTGCACGAGGTTTTGGCATGCTGTCCTCTTCTCCTGCAAAGCCAGAGGGGAAATAAAGTATGCCTTCACAGTTGTAGAGACAGGATAAATCACTGGTAATTGAATTATGAAGGGGCCACTAGCACACAAGAGAAACAGGTAAGCCTGCATTAGTTGTTTTCTAGAGAATTGAGAGAAGTTGCCATTCTATCTTGGATGGGAGGGCTAGCTAGTCTTAGGTAGTATGATATCCCTGATCAAGACTTCGCTTTCCTAGGAAAGTCCTTAAACTCTTATTTTCTTATTGCCTTATATCAGGCCAGACTAGGGATAGACAAATCTGTTGATACCAAGTTCTCTCATTTTCCCAGTCTTAAGTTGAGTTTACCACATTCCCAGTTTGTGATTTTTTAAAAAATGCTCCTCATGAAAATTCACAAGCGTCTTAGTGCACATTTCTCCCAATGGCTCATAATATAAGTTTTTTGTTTGAAGGACTGTGTCACACAAGTCAGAGGAGTGTGCATTTTGAAGGATAGCTGTGTTTTGGTTTGTGTGTTGGTTCAGAAAGTGCCCATTTAGGCAGGTTCGCATTAAAATGTGAACTGAACCAACGTTCTCCCTATCCCTTTTGGTCCATCTAGCTCCTCATGGTCTCTGCTGGCTGGTAGTAGCTCTCCAGGGTCTCTGATGGAAGCCTTCCCCATCACTTACTACCTGAGATCCTTTTAGTTGGAGGTGCCAGAGTCTGAACCTGGAACCCTCTGCAGGCGAGGCATGTGCTGTATCACCAAGAAGTGTGGAACACGGCCCTCTTAGAACATGACCAGACTGGCTGTTTTTCCCCATGGATTTTGCTACTTAAAACCCATGAGGGGCAAGAAGAGCAGCCTGCTGACTTCTTGCTCCTCTTTTGTGCCCCACTTGTGTTCTGAATCACCTCCTTTTAAGACAGACAAGCTTTCCGATGAATGGCAGTCCCACATAGTTGGTGCTTCATTCCTTACCCTTCGCTATCAGAATTCTGGTCCCCCCTCCCCCTCTCCTTAATGCTGATTTTATGATGTTGTGCTCATTCAGTGAAACTGTTGATTTCTGCAGCATTTTTCTTTCCAAGCCGCAGCTAAAGCTGATTAGTTTAGAATCTTGGAAGCCAGTTGCCAAAGGACCCTGTCTCACCCCCACCTCTCCTTGTGAACATGCTTTTTGACACACTTTCTCTTCTGTACTGGAAGCTCATCCTAGAACAGTGAGACACCTTGTTTACGGTTTGTTGCCCCTCATTTAGTATTTCTCCAAGCGTTGCAGTGGGAGGGGGAATAATTTTTTGCATTTGTTGGCGCTGTGGTCTAAACCACTGAGCCTCTTGGGCTTGCCGATCAGAAGGCCGGCGGTTCGAATCTCCGCGATAGGGTGAGCTCCTGTTGCTTGGTCCGAGCTCCTGCCAACCTAGCAGTTCGAAAGCACGCCAAAAAGTGCAAGTAGATAAATAGGTACCGCTCCAGCTGGAAGGTAAACGGTGTTTCCGTGCGCTGCTCTGGTTTCATCAGAAGCGGTTTAGTCATGCTGGCCACATGACCCAGAAAAACTGTCTGCAGATAAACGCCGGCTCCCTCGGCCTGCAAAGCGAGATGAGCGGCACAACCCAAGTCGTCTGCAACTGGACTTAACTGTCAGGTGTCCTTTACCTTTACCTTTACCTTTTTTAGGTCTATATGCAACAAGTGCAGGTTCAGTTACAAAGCAAAGATCATGACTTTATTGAAGTCACTATAAATATGTATAACTGGCATGATATTGGGCAAGTGCAAAAGTCAGGAAGGCAAAGTGGCCATGAAGTTTGTGTGTGGGGTTTGGTCACAGGCAGAAAAAGTCGAGCAGGAGCCATAGGCTCTGTGTGGCTATGCTATTGAGGCTCAAGTTTAGAAGGGATTTGTGCATCAGTTTTATCTAGGTTTGAAAAATATTGCTCTTTCTCTTTTTTTGAGACATCACAGTTCTGAAGTATTCATTATTTTTGGTTTTCAACCTTGTAGTTTTAATTTCGTTGGTCTGCTTGTGTATCATCTAGCACAGCCTGCCAAAATAGACTAGCAGCACAATCCTATGCATGTTTACTTCGAAGTAAGTCCCATGCTGTTCAGTAGGCCTTCTTCCCAGAAAAGTGTGCAAAAGATTGCAGTCTATTAGAGTCTATCCAGTGCAGCATCCTGTTCCCAACAGTGACCCTGCGAGGCCTGTGTTTGGCTTGATCTCTTCTGATCTGTGACTGTTTGCAAGTCTGCAATTTCAATGCCCTGAAACAGAAAACTGGGGGAAGCTAGCTACATAGAGGAAGGCCATCTGTTACACTTCTCGTATCATACTCTGCTGTTTTTATCATAACTTCCTTCTATTGCTAAACACCAGGCTATTTTAAAACCCACCCAGTCTCATTTAAACAAACAGATACCTCCACGCAAAGCCTGAGCAATGTGGTAAAAGCTATGATGGGCCTCAGCCACAGTGAAGCCAGAAGTTGTGGGCTCTATAGCTGGCAGAATTGCAGTAAACACAGGGCTACCATTTGGGATTTAAATAGACTACAACTTCAAAAAAGTTGAAGCTGTGTCAACAGGTTTTGGGCCAGGCATTGGGAGTGTATCCTGGTTGATTATATTGGCAGGTTTAACCAAATCAGGGTGACCCTGCCCGAGATCACCTGGGTGGATCTATGGCTTGCTCACCTCCATCTGGGCATTTGGACAGAAGCATCTCCACAATCCTTTAAGGGGATACCCTGTTTCCCTGGACCAGCGGCTGGTGGTGGAGGTTCTGACCCGCTGTCCAACCAGACTAAGGATAAACCCCAGTGCCTTATCCACCATCAAGTTGTAATGATTGCTGTGAGGTAGGCAAAACCCCCATACAGGCCCAGTTTCTCTGAAGGCAAATTCTTCCCTGGCTCCAAATACAGTGACTGAATACTTTCATAGCAAGGTCTAAGACAGGCAGACCCACACATAGAGCTACAGGTGGCGAGTGGGGAGCCTGAGTTCCAACTGCGAGAGGAACCCCAGCATGGCTTTTTTTTATGTCCAAGGAGCAGACTAGACAGAAGTCATCCATCTTCTCTGCGTCCCCAGGTCACACCTTCAGGCTTTGACCATGATTAGTCAAAATCACAGGCACACCCTAGAATCCTGAGCGGCTGGTGGAAGAGGAAATGATGCCATCCTTTGGCTGCCCAGATACCAGACAGCGCCTGCAGCTGTGGTCTGCGGCAGGCTGCAACTGCTGCTTCCTGCAGCCTTAAGCGGCCAATATGCCAAGTAGATTGTTTTCCCTTTTGAAATGTGCACTTGTTTTTGCATAGGCAAGGTATCCACATACGAAGCATGGAAATGAAGGGCAGCCTTTTGGAGAGGTAGTTGTGTCCCTGGCGCATGCTGTGTATGTGGGGTGTGCATGCGCCCAGCAGAGGAATGTCTCAAAGACACTCTAATCATATGGCCCTCCTAAGTCTCCTGAAGTCTCCCTTCTATACAACTGTGCTGTGACCTGCTGTGGCTGTCCATTTGTCCCCATCCCATTTCCCAAGAAATACTGCAGTGTGAAATACCTTGGGGGAAGAGGATAGGAGAAAGGGCAAGAAGTAATATGTCCACTGGCTGCTGAACATAAACATTCCTCCACATGATAAGGGCTTAAAAGTATCAAATCATCCAGAAGCTAAAATGCATCAGTTGAAATCATTAAAATCATTGCATCACCTGCCTCCGTCCTTCATTGTTGGGATACTTCTGTTTATTGGGTCTTTAGCCTTAATTAGACCCCTGAGCCTTATGGAGAAAAATGATTATCTCCCAATTTGTCATTCTGTTGGACCAAACAAGACATCAGTTAAACAGCTAAGCACTGAAGCTCTTGTGTTATGCACTTGTGATTCACTCTGTTGGGGATGGTGACAGATGGTACTACTGTATCATTTTTTTGTTGTTGTTGTTCACACCCGCACCATGAACCGATATGAGAAAAATATTTTTTGTTGTGATCTGATTTGGGTTTCACAGAAGATACCCCCCCCCATTTATTTATTTTTTGCCTTTTGTAGACCAGGAGAAATAAAGGTTCGGTTTGGCTTCTGTTTAGGTTTTACTTCTAGCACTTCGTGCCCTCCTGTGAATACAGTTAGGTTTTTCCTTGCAGTTCTGTTTCTTGGTCTCTTGGAATGCCAGAGTTCGAGTGACTTTAGAGAGAAAGATTTACGAGGAGCAGGATCCCGCTGGGATAAGCCTTAGCAACAAGAAGATAGAAGAACAGCTTACGTGGCTTTAAACAGATGAAGCCAGGGAAGCAACCAGGTCAGTGGGGTGTGGGTCTTGAATCATCATGGGCCATCATCAGTGGCTTGCTTTATTCTAATCAGCATAAGCTCTGAATGTAAGGTAATGTAATAAAGACAACGCATGCTGTGAGATTTGGCATGCTTTATTGTTTGTGATATTTCCCCTTTCTGCACTCTAGCAAATAGCAGCAGAATGGCACCAATTAGTTACGTGGTGGTTGGTCTGAAAGGTAGAGGAGGGTGGAGCTGGAGCTGTAATGAATTGTGTTGGCCAAAAGCCATGATAATTTCTACCCTTTGAACAGCTTCTGTTTATTGCCCCAGTGTCAGATAGATTCCTTTCTCACAAGGGGTGGAGAGAAGGAAGCTTTAATTGTTGGTTTCCTTGGATTGCATCCAAAGGAGCGTTGAGTAATGTATCCCATCAGTGCAAGGATTTCCACTTAGTCTTGTGGGTGTTCTAACTTATACTGACTCCCACTGGTCCACTGAGTTCAAGTGCGTGCCCTGGGCAGTCCACACAGCTGACTTCACAATTTGTAAGGATTTTTGTTCCAGGGGGAAAAAAATACTATGCAAACCTAGTGGCTGAGCAGAAGGAAGCGGAAGAGCCCTTACTATGTGCTTGCTGTCTGCAAGCCACTTGGAGAGTACATAGTGTTATAAATGTTCCTTGTGTGATTTAATTTTGTTATAAAACTGAGAAGTAAACTCACCCAAGCAGGAGATCCTACTGTTGCTAACTGCACCTGCAATAGTGAAAGAGAGTAGACACCGCAGCTGCTTGCGGGTGGCCATCAAGGTCATGGGCTGAATAATTTGGTTGGAAAGCACCACATCAATTGAGTGAGAGAGTTCTCTCCTCATGCATAGTCACTCCACCATCCTTTCTGACAAGCCCATTTAGCCAGGTATGCTGCTGCTCTTGTCCCAAGATGACCCCTGCTCCTTTCTTAACTTATCCAAGTTCTCTTGTTTCTTCAATGTTTAAAAGGAAGAAGTAATGCTCAGGCCCTCTTTCTTCTTGAAAGCTGTCTGTTTGCACTGGAATGTACCAATTCTGAATCAAGAGAGATGAAGACTCCTTCATAGAAACACCAGAACGTGACCTTTTCACTCAGTATTATGTGCTTCCTCAATCAAAGCTGCATGCTCTATTTTCACTTTGCTTGAGCATTGTGTACCCTTCCACATTCTTCCCCCCCCATACAGGTGTGCCTGGGATTTTGTTTTCTGGGGTTCAAATATCTTCCATCAGGCTGGTGCTTCTGTGTATATGGAAGGGACCATATCTCAGTGGTAAAGCACATGATTTGCATGGTGAAAATAGCCCAGGTTCAATTCCTGTTATCTCCAGGGTGTGTGTGTGTGTGTGTGTGTGTGTGTGTGTGTGTGTTTAAAGGTGGTGGCAGATGATGGGAAAGCTCACTGCCTGAGATCCATTAGATCTGTTGCCTGTCAGAATAACACAATATCGGGGCTTTTTTTCCAGCTGGAACTCTCCAGAACTAAGTTCCAGAACCTCAGGTAGGTTCTGGCACCTCTCCATTGCCATTTTAAGAGAACAAGGGAGGTGTTCATGGTGAGTTCTGGCATGTCTTTTTCTAGTAAAATAGTACTGGGCTAAATGGATGACAATGTACACATGGCAAAACAAAGTGGGGGCAGATTTGCATAAAATATGTATATGGGAATTATGTGCATAGATGCAAATTTAGTCATAATTACTAAATTATGTTCAGCATCAGTGGAGAGGTGACTGGATATGGTGGAACACAGGTAGACAAAATTGTCTACCACCTCAAGCATGTGATCACCAGTGCTGATGCATGGAGTGATGGTAGATCCGTAGAAATGAATGAATGAACATGACTAAGTTAGGTCTTTTAATTTAAATAGGGCTACTCTGGGTAAAGCTTGGTTGAATAGCATCCTATGTTTCTGTCCTCAAAAGAGAATACTTTGTTCCTGGGCAAATGTGTAATTGTTGCCATTGAGATGCATGTAGAACATCACAGTGCATCATCAACAGTACTTACTGGACAGTACCTGTGATCTCACTAGTGATCAGTGACACAACTATACATCCACCCCACTGCTTATACCATCTTGTCAGTGTACAGCTATTATTTTCCCTCACTCACTGGAACATCACCTTGTTGTGATGAGTGGGTAATTTTAATGCAAGAACTGGGCAGGATTTCAATCTGTGGCCTGGGACTATTGGGAAAGAAGGAATTGGCAACAGCAACCAGAACGGAATCTTACTTTTGACTATATGTGCAGTGCACAACCTTGATATTACCAACACACTCTTTCAACAAAATAAATTAAAAACAACATGGAGGCACTCTTAGTCGAACCACTGGCACCTCTTAGACTATGTAATTTTGTGAGCTGAATATTGCTGCAAAGTGCTCCTTACCAGAGATATGACAAGTGCCAATGCTGGACAGATCACTGATTAATACATTCTATGATGGCTATCAAGATTATAACTCAACACAGGCTTCAAGGAAGGAAACCAAGGTGCAAAATGAACCCTCAAGCCCTTCAAGATCCTATTGAGCGGGATTGCTTCCAAATGACTCTTAAGGACCATCTGCTTTTGGAGTTCCCTGATAACATTGAGGAACACTAGACCAAGCTAAAAACATCCATTATTGTAGCCTGTGAACTATTGGATACCAGACCAAGAATCACCAGGACTAGTTTGATGAGAATGAGAGTGAGATTGAACGCATTATTGACAAGAAAAGGAAGGCCTTTCAGACCTGGCAAAGAGATAGAAACTGCGCCACTAGGGAAAAAAACCTATGCCAACACTAAGGCTGAGGTTTAAAGATGAACCAGAGAAGTAAAGAACACCTGGTGGATAAAAAAGCTCAAGAGATCCAGCACTTAGCCAACACTCATGATGCACAGAGCTTCTTTAAAGCCACAAAGACCATCTATGGGCCAATAAATCATGGCATATGATCCCTATGCTCAACAGATGGTACCACACTTCTAAAAGATAAAGAAGCTATTGCATTGCACTGGAAATAACATTACCAGCATTTCCTTAACTGCAACTCCCCCATAGCTGCTGAGGTCCTTTCATAAATACCGCAAAGACAAATTAGAGACGAGCTTGCAGTATCTCCAAATCTGGGAGAGTTGTGTACAACTAGTAACCAAATGAAAAACAACAAAGTCAGTGGACCTGATGGGATACCTGCCGAAGTCTTCAAAGTGGGCAGAACTGAACTTACACAACAACTTCACAAGCTCACCGAAAAATTTTGGGAGAGAAAAAAGATCCCTGCCGACTATAGGAATGCCAAAATTATCAACCTTTTTTAAAGAAGGAGATGGAACGGATTACGGAAACTATCAAGGCATCTCTTTATTAGCTGCAGCTAGCAAAATTCTTGCAAGGATCTTAGCAAACTGTCTCTTAACTATATCTGAGGCTACCCTTCCTGAATCCCAAAACAGTTTTTGACCTTCTAGGGGAACAGTGGACATGATTTTCACTGCTCAACAGCTTCAAGAAAAATGCAGAGCTCAAAACCAACCTCTGTATATGGCGTTTATTGACCTGACTAAGGCCTTCAACACTGTAAATTGCAATGCCCTGTGGACTGTCCTTCTGAAAATTGGCTGCCCAGATAAATTTGTGAGCATCGTTTGGCTCCTCCGTGATATGACAGCAACAATCACAGATAACAATGGCTCTAAAGTAAACCATTCACAGTGGGATCAGGTGTTAAACAGGGTTATGTTATCACCCCAACTCTATTTATTATCTTCATTGCCATGATCCTACACATTGTTGAAGGGAAACTCCCCACTGACGTAGAAATCATATATCGAACAGATGGAAAGCTCTTTAATTTGAGTAGGCGGAAAGCAAAGAGTAAGGTTACCATAACTTCCATCACAGAGCTTCAGTATGCTGATGACAACGTAGTGTGCACGCACTCAGAGGATTACCTCTAAGCTATCCTAAATATATTTGCAGAAGCTTACAAAAAGCTTGACCTATCGCTCAACATCACAAAAACCAAAAGTGCTGCACCAACACGCACAAAACAACCCCTCTGCAGCACTACAAAAGCCTTTACCAAAGGTGTCATGGACTTTGAAGACGCTCAAACTTAGGACAAAAGGGAGAAACTTGCTAAGAGGAAGGCATGTTTGGCAAACCCTCACCATGATCAACTCCCGCCTGGAAACCTATGTCCCCACTGTGAAAAGGCGTGTGGATCCAGAATTGGCCTCCACAGTCACCTATGGACACACTGTTAAGGCCGTGTTCATGGAAGACAATCTTACTCAGCTACAAGTGATTGCTGAAGAAGATTATTCTGAGAAATCAACGGATCCCCGTATCTATTTAGTCACACTTCTCCAAATTGTGCCACCATTGCTTAGAAACCCAAATTCACAGGAAGTAAATGGTCCGGACCTCACTCCTGTTGGTATTGAGGCTGCTTTCAGAACTTGACTGAGGGATCATCATGTCACTGGCATTGTCCAATCAAGTGTCCATCACTCGTGATGAGACATACTCACCCAATATGTCTACGTAATTATTGTCATTTTAATTTGCTGTGTAAACAACCAGAAAACGACCCTTGGGAGAAGCAGATCTTGGCTGTAATTTCAAGGAGACAACACACTCATGTTGCTTTTTACTTTTGCAGTTTCATTGAAAAGCATTTGTGAGAAGTAGGGCAATTAGTCAGAACAGGGACCATTGCAGACTTGTGATCAACACATGCTACCTAAAAGAGAGGTTGCCTTGGTGGAGGGGCAGTGAAACTTGTATTTGCCAAAACAATCCTGTGAGAAGCGTGGGCAAGACAAATTGGTGCTGTTATTTCTACTGCTGCGAAGCATGAAACTTAAGTTCATGGCTTAAGTTGTGGTAGTACTTCAAATAAAAGGATCTGTTAGTGTACTGGGGTTTTCCTTCATCCTACAGCCATACTCCTCTTACACCCTGGTTTTAGCAGCCCCTAGCAGTTATATATAAAAAGGAAATATCTGTACTGTTTAGACAGGGAGAAAGAATTCATCAATTCATGTTGAGGAATTGGCTCAACACTAGTTTCTATTTCAAGGGAAGAAAAAAGAAAACAACTGCTGGGCTAGAGATCTCAAATTAGTGCTGATCTAATGAAAGTTAGGAGCTGGGGTAACATGTAACAGGAAGTGGGTAAAGGGAAGAAACTTATGTGTGAGGCTGCAGGTGGCTTCTAATCACTGAATCAGCAAGCACAGTTTGCTCATGCAACCAAAAGGAAACAACATTTGCTTGGTTAGACTCAGTTCTGAACAGATCCTGTGTTAAGTTTTGCACATGTAAAATAATTTATCCTAAGATATTTTGATGGGACTCAAACTCCCACCATCAGAAATACTTGGTTTCTTGCTTCGGGGCCGAGAGAGGATGGAAAATGTCCATTCCACATTGGCATTCCTCCACCCCCACCCCCCAATGGAAAAATATGTCTGGAGGAGCACACGTGAAAGACATTGGCCTCTAACCAAAAAAGGAGTTAATATGCTTAAGCCTGCTTAGCTGTGGGCTGGATTTTGGTCATTATCTACCCATGTAAATTCCTTGGGTATTTTGCAGGCAATATTTCTGAGCTTGAGGAGGAGGAATCTCATCTTCTGTCCACTGATTCTTCTCCATCCTCAATGGCGGAACAAGAAATGTGGATTTGTGGGATTAAATAGGAAGGAATCTGTAGGAAATGTTTAGTGCTAAATAAGTCAGCGTGTGTTTTTTTTTTAAAAGGGCATTTGCACTACATTTTTGCAAGTGTACCTATAAAGTGTATGAGCTGTTCACACCACTGTCATTACATAGCAAGAGAATGCATTTGCCTTTTTAAATTTTCGGTATGTTTTTGGAGTATTGACCCAATAGTATATTAATGAACAAAACATTTAAAAATAATGTTGACAGTTTAGGGGGTTTGGTACTGCTGTGGCTGGCACTCTAACATGCTGTTGATTTTTTGCCCTTGATATGAGGATGGGCATTGCAGGAGTGTAATGCAGAATTTAACATCACATTAAGTGCTGTGTGGAACCACAGTGATAGACCTGCTTTTAGCTGATTGCAAAGCTGCTGTTAATAGTAAAAAACTCCAAAGGGTCCTTATAATGTGATGGGGAGCCAGTGTAAGCATCATTTGCTGCATCTTGTGAGAATGTCTGAGTTTGTTATATGCAAGAGAGAGGGCACCAGGAAGAAAGTTGCAATCAATTAAAGGAAATTAGAGGAAGGTCTAAAGAGTGCAGCAAAAGAGCTCTTTGATTAAATTCAACATGATAAGGACATAGGAACATAACAGCCTTCTGTATCAGGCCAATGGCCCATCTAGTTCAGGATTTTGTTCACACAGTGGCCAAACAGAGGCCAGCAGAAAACAATCGTGCTCTTCCAACTTCCCCATCTGCACAAGCATTCCAGCTTGCCAGAAGGAACAACCTCCCCTCTCCTCCCCCATGTGCTGGAGGGATCTCCTGACTCCTCCCCAAGCCAATTTCAGAGGGCATACCGGAGGAGGAAAGCAGGGAAGCTCTATCACTTAAGTGAATCCTCACTCTTATTTTTAAATATTCGGAATGAAATAGATTTTAGGGCTCTTGGAGCCCCAGCGTCATTCTAACCTTGGGTTGATTGTAATTTTGTCTTCTGCTTCAGTTCATATTCAACATTTCTATTTAGGAATGGTGACACGGTGGGGTGAAAGCACCCCAATAATGCAACTGTGCCTTTTATTGCCAAAAATGCAGGTGATGGTGATGCATACGATGTGACCTCTTCCACATGCTAGAGGTTTGTTTTTTCTTTTCTTTTCTTTTTTTGTTCAGCATGATGTCACCAGAGGGCCAGGAACACAATGCCACCCAATTATGGCTTCTCATTCACTCTGCATTTATATTGCTCAGGTAACTATGAATGCATAATATGCCAGCCAGTGAAGATTCGCTCCCTCTAGGGTAGCTCCCCTGCAAAGTGCAAAACTCCTTGCACTGTCCATAAATAAACACTCTGGAAGGAATTCTCTCTCTGAATAAATGAGTGCAGGAGGGGTGACCAGTTAAGGCTGCCAGGAAAAACGACTGCAAATATAGAAATGAAATAAGAACCAGGGTCATGATTAAACAGCAGAGAAGTGACACAAGAGTTAAGAGTCCTCCTTTGTTTATCTCAGTGCTGGTCCGGGGTCACCCTTCAGCCAGTAACACATTCTGGCAGTCAAAAATTAAAATAAAATAAATCCCCAACAACTTCAGAGCACTGTAGGCAGTGAAGCTTTTGCCCGGAGCAGGCAGATAATAAAACCAGTCCATTAAGCTCCTATTAGCCTAAAAGATGAGAACCCCCATCTGTGCTAATGAGCAGGCTCTTGCCAGGCCCAAGCAGCAGGAGGCCTCCTCTAGGCAGCTCTTGCCAACCAGCTTTGCTGGCTGGTGGGAAATTAGTTTAGAGGATGCAGTCACTGACTTAAAAAAAAAAAAAGGGGGGGGGGCTCAATGCATCAGCTGCCCATACAAAGACTCCAAGAAAGGATGCCAAGCAGAGACCTGAGGACCAACTTTTCACATTCGTCAAGAAGCTAAATTGCACTTGCCAAGGAAGAAGTGGGGAAGAAATGGAACAGGAAACTCAGGCTGCAGTTTGTCAAGGTGTAAACCCCATAAATACCACTGTGTTCATACTTCCTTTGGAAGGAATGGAAGGATAGAATTTTAATAAACAAAGATGCATACAGTATAAGGTTGTGATCACAATATGATTCTCTTGAAGCGCTGCTCAAGTTTTTAGGGGGGTTAACCAGGCTGCGATAGCTCGGATAGCAAGCTTGTTGGTTTTTGAATGTCTGATGTAGATTTTTTCAATTTCGTTGTCCTGTGTGGGACAATGACAATAAAGATTATCGTATCGTATTGTTTTTGTTTCCTGCTCTAGGGAGACAGAGCCATTGGACAGAGACAGCAATGGATAAATTAACTGAACCTATTGGATACTTGAGTCATTCCTTCCTTTGGTGAGCATCCATTCACACAATGTCTCCACCTATTATTGTTTACTACATGTGGCTCCAAGATTTGTAACAAAGGACTGCTGGATGGATGGATAGCCCTCTGCCAGGTACACTTTAGGCATTGCAGGGGGCTCGACTAGATAACCCATGTGGTATCTTCCGACGCTACAATTCTATGATTGTATGGCTGCTTCGGTTTTTCTTTTCAGTGAAACTACTTCTGCAAATGCTATATACACGTATAATCACACAGTTGTGAACATGTGTAAATTGCTGTACTCTCCCAAGTCATGCTTACAGTGGTACCTCGGGTTAAGAACTTAATTTGTTCTGGAGGTCTGTTCTTAACCTGAAACTGTTTTTAACCTGAAGTACCACTTTAACTAATGGGGCCTCCCGCTGCCGCCATGCTGCCACCGCGCAATTTCTGTTCTCATTCTGAAGCAAAGTTCTTAACCCGAGGTACTATTTCTGGGTTAGTGGAGTCTGTAACCTGAAGCGTCTGTAACCTGAAGCATCTGTAACCCAAGGTACCACTGTATTATTATTTCAAGCAAGTGTACACTGCATATTCCTGCAGCAATTTACATACTTGTGAGATCACCCTACAGGGTCATTTGAAAGGTTCTGATGGTTTTGTGACCATCATGTTTTCAAGCAATTAAGCGTTTTTAGCCTCCTGAAGCAGTGGAAATGCCTAGTCTGAATCCATCTATTGTTTCCCTGTTTTTACTGTAACTTTAGCTACCCACTGTTTGAAAGAATATATAGAGATTACTTTTCAACATACATTCCACACACAATATGCAATAAAATTCTCCTCACCACTTGGCAGGATGATAAAAGCAACTGGCTCACCCACATTCACTGTGGTTATATTCAAGCTGTGGTAAGTTACAACGTGGTCACCTGGAATTCAATATTATTCCAGATTCTGCTACTACAATACATGATGGAAATAATATGCAAGCAGTGCATTTGAGCACAGAATGGGTCTCTTGATGCAAAAAAACTTAATTCAGTTGGGAGCTGGGTATAGAAAGTAATACTCTTCCCTAAAGTTGTGTGTGTGTGTGTGTGTGTGTGTGTGTGTATACACCCATGATATAGAACTTACTTTTTGTTCTAATTTCTAAGAATGCGCATAATTCTCTCATCTTGATGTGCAGTCCATGTGTGCTTTCTCTCAGCTTTCATGCGGACATGATCTACCTCATAGGATGGATACGACATGAAGCAAAATGCAGTTTTACTTTGCTAAGAGTTTTGCAAAAAAACATAGTTGCAAGATTTGGTTGAGTAGAATGGCTATGGGATCTGAACTTTAAATTGGAAAGTCTCTGGTCTGAATCTTGCTTCTACCTTGATTCACAAGGTGACCTTAAGAAAGCTACGCATTCTGTGACTCAGTCCTGTCATCTGCAGTGCGGGGAATAATACTACTGATTAAACTTTTATAGCAGGGGTCAGAAACCTTAGGCCCAGGGACCAAATGTGGCCATCTGGGATTCTCTGTCTAGCCCTCAGGTCTCTTCCCAGGCCACACCTCTCAGTGTTTCTGCTCCATGCCCTCCTTGAGTGCTTTTGCCTAGTGGGAAGTGTCCTTAAACTGAGAAAATGCCTTTTGTTTGCTGGGATAGAGAGGTGGGTTTTGTTTTGTTTTGTTTTTGCACAGCTGGAATGTAGCCTCTTCTGCAAAGGGAAAAGTCTCACCTGTTGCTCCACCTACTTTTGCCTCTGGCCCCATCCAGCACTTGCATGTGGTCCCTAGAATTGACCATAAGTCAATGCAGCTGAAAAACATGCCCGGCCCTGCTTTACAGCAGTGTTGAAAGGCTTACAGCTAGATAATACACGTGAAGCATACTGAAACCTGAAAACACCACTCAACCGATGAGAAGATTTACAAGCTGATTCCAGCCAGGCTATTCCATTCCCTTCTACACTCCACAATTTACCATCCCCTTCTCTATCCAATCATAAACCAGCATTCCACAGTCACTATGTTCAGTCCTCTTCAAGTTTTTTCTTTTTGGGGGGGGGGGTTCTCCCCTAATTCTCCCCAAAGTTTTTGTACTCCTACAATGTTGGGGTCCCCCCAAATCCTGATGATAACTCCTTCTTCTGCAGGAATGGTGCTGTTTTGGTTATATATGAGTTCACTGAATAAATATGATTCTTATGGGTTACATTATTCACAAACCTTTGGCCAGGAAATTATCCTAGATCCAGACACTCAGGACCTTCTGCCTTTCCAAGTGTGGGGAATAACAATTTGCTTCTTTGAGTTGCTTAGACTGACAGCACAGTAGAGAACACCAGGCAGACTCCGCAGCTTGAGGGACATAAAGATGTTCGGAGCGAAGGAGCCTATCTGACCCCATCACTGTCACTGCTGTGGTGCATTTCAGCTGTCTACAAGTTTCATGAAGAAATACCTGTGCATGTAGGGAAAAAAAGTATACGGTCTTAACTCTGGATGTAGAGTGAGATGAGAGTTTTCCCCCGTTTTTATTATTTGGTGCATTGCATCAAATTGCTGCATAGCTCTGTGACGAGTCTTCAAGAAATGAGTGATTCTTGCACTCACATACCTTGCACAACAAGCTCCTCTAATGCAATCAAAGTGTTACAGCTATTGCTATGCCTTATTAATGCTATTTGAGTCTAGTGAAAGAACAGAGTAAGTATTTGGCAGAATGATCTTTATGTTTATATTTCAGAGGTTCTTGTGGCTACTTTATTACAGCAAGCCTTTTACCAGTGTTTGTTCCCTGGCTTTATTTTTGAAAACTATGATATTTTTCAGGCAGGAGAAAGGAAGAAATCCTGCTCACCTGCAATTTAAAAAGTAGGCCACCTTTTGAACATGATCCAAATAATATCAGTGCCTTCTGTGCTTCATGATACCCATGGCCTATATGTAAGAGTCATGAATGCATTTTCATTTAAATGAGCGCTGATCTGTTGTTCCGAGCTTGGCTTTCCTCTTGTTCAAGGTTGTGATCCCATCATGAAGGCATCTGTGCTCATTATGGGCATGCAACTTGTTTCTGAATTTCATTAAGTTGACAAATGGGTATTAGCAAGGCATTTGCGTCAGCTTGAGCTGTGATAATTTATCCAATTGGGCAGTTGCAGTTTTGAATCTGAAAACGATCTCATGAGGATTATGAGTCATTTTCATCTCCCTATAGTAGGGAACCACAGACGATGTACAGCAGCTCTGTTAGTTTAGGAAATCTAGAGTGTGTTGAATTTTGTTGTTCTTTTAAATGGAACGTAGGGATAGAACTCTTCATGATTCTGAACGCATTCATCCTCTTAACACTGAGGAGGGGGGAGGGATTGTGGCATTGGCCTCATTTCAGACAAGCTGAGAGTTGTTTTAAACTGGGACTCTAGAGCGTGAGCCTAACTAAGACTGCCAGGTCTGTTGGCCCACCTTGTCAACCTTTATGTAGAAACCTAAGTATACTTGCCAATCGGAAGGTCAGCGGTTCGAATCCCCACGATGGTGGTGAGCTCCCATTGCTCTGTCCCAGCTTCTCTCAACCTAGTAGTTCGAAAACACACCAGTGCAAGCAGATAAATAGGGACCACTGCGGCAGGAAGATAAATAGCATTTCTGTGCACTCTGGCACTCGTCACGGTGTCCTGTTGTGCCAGAAGCAGTTTAGTCATGCTGGCCACATGAGCCGGAAACCTGTCTGTGGACAAATGGCAGCTCCCTTGGCTTGTAGTGAGATGAGCGCCACACCCCATAGTCACCTTTGACTGGACTTAACTGTCCAGGGGTCCTTTACCTGTGTGTTGTTGTTTTTTTACTGGCACTTCATCTTTGATTAATATAAATACATGCATTCCTAAGGGAGGGGGCATTCAACACCCTGGACTACAGCTGCGGACAACTGACTATCTGACACACATTCACTACTTTCCTGCTTAAGGATTATGCTAGACGAGGAACTGAATACTGCACCTGAGATGTTCCATTTCACTAGTAAAACTTTCTTCTCCCCTACCCCACTTTTAAATATTCCCTTGCCTTTATTGTTCACCTGTTGTTATTGTTTTTATAAAAACGAGCAAACAATTTGCAATTTCATATCACTAACATGCAAATTAAAGGGAATATTCCCTCTAACAGCAAAAGTATATCTTACATTTGATCTGGTTACAGGTAGTCACAAACTTTGACTCTGCAATAAATTGGACCGACTTTTGCACCTTGCTGCAAAAACCTGTCGCTCAAGCAGAACAGAAGAGAATAGGGGTCACTGTGCTGGGCCCCTATTTAGAAATGGACAATGTGATCTCCATGACTGTTAGGTATCGAAGAGATAAGAGTGCCATGAGTCATTGGTCACAATAAAAGAGCAGAGTGCTGAGTGGGGAAAGATGCAGATGATAGATAGTAGGGAAAAGCTTTATTTTAGTTTTAAATGCAGGCTCGCACTCATGTCTGCCCTGGGAGGGAGCATAAACTCTGTGCTACACCAGTATTAAGCCCTTTAGAGGGATTTGGAAGGCACACTGGCCTTGCACATGACCCTTTCTAAAGTGGGAGAAATTATCTGTGATGCTTCAGTGGTACAGTATCAAGTATACTTTTTAGAAACTGAAGCTATATTTATGCAGAAGTGAGGCTGTTTATTCGATACACACCACCAGTAGGGTTTATTTATATTTATTTTATTGCATTTACACTCTGCCTTTCTATAAACAATGACCAACAATAAAACCTAGAATAAAAATTGAACTGGAAGAACATGCCTAACAAGGGGCCCAGAAGGACAGTGGTGGTGGATCCCCTGCTGCTGGCTTGCTCCGGCCATGGTGGTTTTTGCCACAACTGTTCCAGGCCACTGAAGTTGACAGGTCTGAAGATTGGGCTCTGTAAAGCAGGGTTGAGAAACATTTTTCAGCCTGAGGGCCACATTCTGCTCCAGGAAACCTTTCAGGGGTCAAATGTCAGCCACAGGCAAGGCCAGAGGCAAAAGTGAGTGGAGAGCGATAAATGTGAATTTTATGTTTGTGCAGTAGTAGGCTAGCCTCTTCACATATTCACATGCTCCTCACCTCCATCCATGCAAGCAAAAGGCATTATCAGATGCATTCAGGCCTAGCAAAAGCTCTTGGGAGGAGAGCAGAGCAGGGCTGGTGAGAGGTGTGGCATGGGAGGAGTCCCAAGGGCAACACAGAGTCCTGGATAGCTGCATCTAGCCTTCAGGCCTAAGATGCCCCCATCCCCATTCTGAAGGGGATCCAAAACTGTCAACCATTCTGCCGCCACCCCCACCCCCCATTCTCTCTCTCTCTTTTTGGTGACTACTGTCGGCTGCTGTTGGTGGGACAACCATTGTTGGTAGCTTATTGCCCACTAAGGTGAAAATGGAGCCTCAATGGTGGAGTCCCATGGCAAAGAGGAGCCTAGGCTGAATCCTACCCACCCCCTTTGTCATGAACACTATGTGTGTGTGTGGATTGCACTTTAATTCACAAAACAGAGTTAGAATTTTTTAAAAAATCTAAAAATTAGATAGCTGTTCTTGTGTCTTGGATATTTTTTCAGACCTCCTCCCTCAAGGGAATACTTTACCCAATAATTTGTCTGCCAGAAAACTCCTGTGTGCCTTGGTCTCTGGTGGGGCCCAATCTGGGATGCCCTCTCTGCTTGTATTGGGCACCAGAAAGTCCTGTTGAACTTCTTTATCATGCCCACCTATCCCAAACAGACTGAGATTGTGTGCTGGAACATGCCCAGCAATCTCCTGCCACTGCACTTTGCCAAGTAAGATTGCTAAGGGGAGAAAAGCTGTCTTTCAGATATCCATGGGCACCATAGCCCACTTTCCCTGAGCCTTGAGGAGACACCTCTGCTACCTGGCTCTGATGGCCAGTCCACAGAAACCTTGGGGTATCAAGAGAGATCTCCAGAAGTGGAAATATTGCCCAGAAGGAGCCAATGGCTGCAGAAGGCACTGACCCTTCAACTGGCTAGGTAGCAACACTCAGAGGATGGGGGTAGGCTAATGACTGCTCAGTCCTCCTATAAAACTCATCCAGTTGTTCCAGAACGTTGCTGAGAAAATGTGGGTGTCTGACCTCAGCCGCAAGTTGTTCTTTTATCGTTTGGTAAGTTGCTTTGGTTGTTATTGACAGAAATGTGGAGTATAAATACTGTACAGTAAACAAAGCAGAAGCCTGTGAGACCTACAGAAGTCTGGGTAGGGTTGATCAGGATCAACTACATGTCTGTCTAGCTCAGACATCTGAGTGAGTAGTTCATACATCTGAGTGAGCAGCTTAGACCCCTCTTTTGCAAGCGGCTGGCAGACTCACAGGTCTGTGGAGTTTGTTGGATATGTCTCGTTCCTTTACCTGCAGGGCTGGTCCAGCATAAGCATATCTGATGACAAGAGGAGGAGGAATGTGTGTTACTAGGTCCATAAACCACCCTGCTATTTACACCAGTGGCTCTATGGTGGCAGTGAGCATAAACAAATATAGTGGTGCACTCTGCTTACTCTTAGCCTGCACTGCTGAATGGTGGCCATCTTGAAAGTGTCCTATGCTCAGTGTTTCAGAGGGTATGATGACTCTTCTAAGAACTTGAGCAGGCAGAAGAAGAAAGGCCTACAAGTGTCTCAACAGATGGTGTTGCTGAAAGGCATTACTTGGCATTAGTGCTGTCTTCCAACAGAAGATAATCTTCAGTCAATTCATTGTATAGCTTCTAACCATTTAATACATCATCTGCATATATTTGCATATGAATGAAAAACAGAGTCTTGACAAAAAGTAGTGTTTTCTTGGTTTTTAGATGATGCACACTTTTTGCTACACCTGCCACCATCTTAGAGGGATTGTCCCATGTTGGAAGAGAAGGGAAGAGGCTTCTTCTGAAATAGCACCTGCCACATTCACTTTTTCCAAGTACTTATATATAAAAACCATTTATCTCTTTTTAAAAAGCGCTGCTGCTGTCTAATTAAGCAGGTCTCCTTTTTAATAATCCAGTAGGGTTTTCAACTGTTAAATCCAACCAGTTGAGTGGCTAAATGTTGCAGCCCCGCTGGCCCCTAGCACAATGTGGGCTTCTAAGATGTGGCACTAGCTATGCTGGCTGGGACTGACAGGAGTTGGGAGTCTAACGGCTTCCAGAAGGCTACAGGTCTGTTCCCCATCCCACATATTGAAGCTTCAGAGATCCAGGATGATCAGCAGACCCATGCAAAAACAATTGGGAAAGCAGCTTTGAGAGCCTAGTGTGGAAAGACAGGGCTTACATTTATATAATAAGCAATAAGAATTAATAAATGACCTTAGCCTTGTACAAAACAAGAAAGTCTTTGGGGCTCCTTTACATGGAATAGGAGATTCAAAGTGTCTTTTAAATTTTAATCTGCCCAGCCAATCATAGCCCTTTGGACTATCTCAGAAACAAATGGGAATATCTCAAAATGAGCTAATATACAATCCATAAAACAGGGAGTTGAAAGGCAATGAGTTGTAGCTTCTATTTCAATTGCACTGTGCCAGGGAGAGCACCATTTTTTTTGTTATTGTAATTACAATTACTTAATTGAGCACCATTTGCAAGTGATGTGCTGAGCTAGTTTTTGCTGAGCTCTGAAATCAAAGGAGCTATTTTAATCTACACCAGCCTAGGATCTGGTCCATATCTCTGACAGGCAGGCAGTGATGATATGTGACCTAGTCATTAATGCTACACAAACCAATATGATCTTCTAGAGAGGAAATTAGTCAAGAAATAGCTACACACATTACAGTACTGGACCAGAGAGCTGCTGTAAAAAGTCCCAAGGAGCTCCCTTACCACGGAGTCTACCTTCATTCTGTGTCCATTTATTCCTATCCTGCCCAAAGCAAGACAATCCTCTGCATGAGGTTCCTGATACTTTGGTTAAGAGGAGAGAGAGAGAGAGAGAGAGAGAGAGAGAGAGAGAGAGAGACCTTGACTCTAGCAGCCTGAACTGTGTCCTCCTGCATCTCAGTTGCATGTAAAGCAATTCCCATCAGCCCCGAGCTAGCACGGCCAATGATGAGGGATGATGAAAATGGTAACCCAGCCAGCTACATCTGGAGGGCTAAAGGTTTCCCACTCCCAATGAAAGGTAACCAGTGTCTGCTTCAGGCCACAGTCCTAAGCATGCAAAACAAGTCCTATTGAAATGAATGGCAGTTAATTATAGTAAACATGGTTGGAATGTCACTGTATCCTAATTTCCCCATTGAAATCAGTTATGTTCACTAATATACTACAGTGTCATGAAGGACAGTGACTGGCAAAGTATTGCTCTTTTTCCATGTTCTGGCAAACTCTCATTGATTTCAATTCATCAGCATTTAGGATGTGCAAGGCACAAACCATGTGTGATTCAGTTTTGTCCTCTTGCAAGGTCTGATGCAGGAAAGCATAAATTCACCTCCTGGAGTATCCCAAGAGTCCTTTGTCTAGTCTAGTCTAACCTTGACCATCTCTAGAAATGGAGGCAGCTGAATAGTCCTTGTTATGTCCCCTTGGTAACTGATTATGTAGCTGTGCCTGCAGATAAATGTCCTCTCTCGCTTTTGGCTTTAAAGTAAAACTCATGTGAGGCATAAAACATTTCAGCTATTTACACTAGTTTGAGGCATTTTTAATGTCTCTCCTCCCCCTTAATGTGATTTCCCCCCCCCCTAGAGGGAAATTAAAGGACTTTGGCTGAAAGGTGCTTTTTAAAAAAAAAAGTTGTAAGGAATAATGGGCAGTTATCATGCACCATATTTTAATAAGGCGAAAACCCACCAAGTACTTGTGTGCAATCCCTCCTTACCATAGACTGAGCTGCTGTGATGTCACAGAATGTCCATAGACATCTCTAGTGCGGCCAAAGGCCCAGTACCCAGTGTAAACAGTGCATATTCTTTGACCCCAGAGGCAGAAAAGAGTTTCATGAAGTTTTGGAAGCTGGGTAAGAAGAGAAACCAGGAATTGGGAGACCAATGATGGCAGGATTAGCAGGCAGGGTGACTGAATGAAGTGGAATGAGCTGAGGAGAATTAGGAATGCTCAGGGGTGAGAGGCAAGGACCTCAATGGAAGCAGACAAGAAATTGAGGAAAGGAAACAAGAGAACCAAGGGAAACTCACATACCTTCCACATAGGCATGAGTTGTTCTCGGTGAAGAAGAGTAGACACGGAAATGTTCTGAGGAATCATGGGAAATGTAGGTGAGGAAGACAAAGTTGTAAGGTCCCAGTCTGCATCTGTTTTGGAATTTTTAAAAACTTAACTGTTTTTGTATGCATAATTGTTTTAAAGTGTTTGTATTGTTTTCATATGTGGAGTTGTTTTACAGATGAAACTGTTTTTAAGTGCTTTTAAATTTTCCTTTTTATGGCTGTAACTGTTTTGGATTTTATATCCCGCCTTTCACTCCCTTTAAGGAGTCTCAAAGCGGCTCACATTCTCCTTTCCCTTCCTCCCCCACAACAAACACTCTGTGAGGTGAGTGGGGCTGAGAGACTTCAAAGAAGTGTGACTGGCCCAAGGTCACCCAGCAGCTGCATGTGGAGGAGCGGAGACGCGAACCTGGTCCCCCAGATTACGAGTCTACCGCTCTTAACAACTACACCACACTGGCTCTCACCAGTGTGGTTTTCTTTATTTTATAACTGGATTTTTTATATTTTTATTTTTGGTAATCAGCAATCTTATGTCAAAGGGTGGGTAAATAATCTAAATAAATAAAAAGGATAACTTAATGCATCAAAGTGGTCATCATTCCATTAACATTTAAATGCATTTGATGTTTCAGCCCCATAAACACGTTTGTGTGTGTGTGTAAATCTTGTTCTCAGAGAAAGATTCTTTCTGATTGCCATATGAAGCTTTCAGATGTAAAAAGGCAGAAGAGAAATTCTTTGGTTAATAGCTCCCAACGACTGATATGCAACAACCATGGGGTTGTTGTGGTAATAAAGCTGGTGTGTGTGTGTTTGTGAACACATATATGCTAACTTGAACTACTTGGGAAAATGGTAATGGAATAAATAAGTCATAAATTATGGACAGACTTGGGTCAGTGTTACAGTTCTAATAATCCCATCGTTCTTAATGGATTCTTGGAAAATGCTGATTCGTCACAGGACCTAAGTAAGGGCATAATCTTTGGAGTCTCTCACTGTGCCATTTGAGAATTAAAAGCATTTATTCACTATGCACACAGAAATGGTTTTATCTGGCAATAAAAACTTTTTATGGGTTTCTTAGTAAATTTGTACTGATTTCCAGCAGCAATATCTTCTATGGCGTTTGAGGAAAACCAATCACTGCACAAACCATCACATATAGGCAAATTTGGTGCCTGGCCAAATCTGGTGGTCTTCATCGCAATGTCATATGTCAATAACTCAAAAATTGGTGAAATAGAGTGGCATGCTTATATGAATACAACTTGCTCTTTGAACTTGCTTTGCTCCCTTGTCAACGCATGATGAGCAATGGGTGATCAGTATGATTACTAAAATTCCTGCTGCAGACCATAGCTGGAAAGTATTCATGCCTCAATTGGTGCTGCTGATTTGACTAGAAGGGACATTCCATTAGGTGACATTCAGTGATCTTCTTGAGTATTCAACAAGCTATCTACTGCATTGCTCCATAAAATCTACAATTAGGGATGAAATTTTCTGATAATTTTGACATTGAACTCATTTGCATGTTTGTTTTTCCTTATTCTTGATCTCAATGAGAAGTGGTTTTTTTAAGGTCTCCATTTAAAATATATTACAAATTCTAGCATATTATATGCACTATTACACATATAGTATTATATGCGTATACACTCCAGCACAAAAACAGATAAACAAAATTGCATATAGCTGTGTAAAATACTTATTTTAAAAGCTGTAGAATTATAGTACCACATGGGGCTTGTTTCTTTTGATGTGAGATGTTGGACTTAAAAACAAAACAACCAATAATGTATGAGCAACTTGCTGGAATAATGCAGGTAAAGCTTGATTGGGTCAGAACTGGCAGATTCCATGTATAAATTAATTTTAAATGGATTCTGCTTTCATCACCACTGAAAATGGGAAAATCTATGTCTCCTGGAGACACACAATGAAGTGAAGAGTCATTTTGCTGAACTACTTCAACTCTGTTTCTACTTATATTATTTATTACTCTTTCCAGGAAGCAAAATGTGGCATGTGTGAAAGAAGGGGAGGGGTGGGTGCCAGTACGCTTGAGCAGCTGCTGGGTTATGTGCCCCTGGGACACCTGCCATTTAAATTACCCATAATGCTCCTGATACAATGCCATTCCAGGCCAATGTTGAACATTAAAATGGTAGCCCCACTGGAGCTATGTGAGAAGCATTGTGGGTCATTTGATTATTTTTTTTAAATTGACCTTTCAATTGTTGTAACCTGTCCTGGGAGCTGAAGGTGAAGGGCAGGTAATATATTGAATAAATAACAAGAGCAATAGTAATTAAAATGGTGGGTTGCTCACAGCTGCCTTGCACTGATTACAGGGCTACTTGTTGCTTGCTGCCATCACCAGCTGATAAACTGCCTGAGGGGGCACTAATGTTGGAGAGAGCCTACCAGGAGGAACTTTGCAAGATAGACCTTCAAATCCAAAGCCAACTCTGAAGGAGGGAAAACGGAAGGGAAAACCATCAAGGGTCAGAGCATATTTAATTCTCTTGATATTCACACAGATTACTATTATTTTATATTCTGTGAAACATTGAGCAAGATGCATAGCTTCTCATCTGTTCCCTCAGCTATTTATTTTTTTAAAATTCAAGGGTTTCCAACAACTGCAGTGTCTTTTTCCATGATCAAGGAAGTTTTACAGTCCTGCAGCAACATTTGAATAACTTTATGGCCATTTGTCATCTACCACAGGACATGTCTTTAACTAGTTTTATGAGTTTTGCAATAAAAGCTTTTCATGACAACACAATGAATACTTACGGCAACGAGAGACGTTAAAGAGCATGTTCTAAAGTGAAGACGCAGTCCACCAAAAGGGATTTCATGGTCAACTGTAGATGTTCAAGGGCCAAAAAGACCGTGAAGAAACTAAAGCTGCATTTTATATGGTAGGAGACAGGCTAACTGTTTAATCCGGAAATAATTCAAAATAAGCTAGCCTTGCACTAGAAACAAAGCAAGCGGCATCCATATAATTTGGTTTCCTTGTACATTGCACCAGTCGTGCTCTTCATTGTGCTGTTAACAGTTAACCACACATTTTTCTATTCTGATAAGGAGAAAAAAGTTATCTACTTAATTGCTTGCTCTCTGCTTTGGCATGGTTTGTTCCTCTGTTATCCAAGCCATCGCAAATGATCCTTACTCCAAAAAACTTTAATCCACAGTGCTGTTTACATTTGTATAATGTGGTCCTAAACAAAATTCTTGGTGTGAGGTCTGGAAGTGGCAAGGGCTAAGAGAAGCATATGTTGCTCTTTCTAAAGATCCATATTCACAAAGACAGTTGGAGGAATTCTAAGGAAGTGTTTGAATACTTGGTTAGGATGAATATCCTCTTTGGAATCCTACCTACTGCCGACATAAATTCCACCAAGGGCTTAACAACAGGACTTACAACGGTATCCTAGGTTGCTGGCATATAGGTGACCCATGTCTTATTGCTGATTTCATGTAAAGCATTACATTTTGCTATGCCTGATGTGAATTCTTTAGAGAAGATGATGAAGAAGAAGAGTTTGGATTTGATATCCCGCTTTATCACTACCCGAAGGAGTCTCAAAGTGGCTAACATTCTCCTTTCCTTTCCTCCCCCACAACAAACACTCTGTGAGGTGAGTGGGGCTGAGAGACTTCAGAGAAGTGTGACTGGCCCAAGGTCACCCAGCAGCTGCATGTGGAGGAGCGGAGATGCGAACCCAGTTCCCCAGATTACGAATCTACCGCTCTTAACCACTACACCACACTGGCTCTCTCTATTGTGCACACATCTACTGTGCATCATCCTAATACCTTTCATGTCCTTCTCTTTGTTTCAATGTATAGATGGGCACTATATTGGT
This sequence comes from Podarcis muralis, assembly GCF_964188315.1. Classification (NCBI taxonomy): domain Eukaryota; kingdom Metazoa; phylum Chordata; class Lepidosauria; order Squamata; family Lacertidae; genus Podarcis; species Podarcis muralis. Next base: position 64,926,946 of record NC_135659.1, read on the forward strand.
GTCATCACTGAAGCAGGATTCATTTGCCAGTCCAGTCAGCTTCTATACAGTGGTACCTTAGGTTAAGTACTTAATTTGTTCCAGAGGTCCGTACTTAACCTGAAACTGTTCTTAACCTGAAGCACCACTTTACATAATGGGGCCTCCTGCTGCTGCCGCGCCACCGGAGCATGATTTCTGTTCTCATCCTGAAGTAAAGTTCTTAACCTGAAGCACTATTTCTGGGTTGGCGGAGTCTGTAACCTGAAACGTATGTAACCTGAAGTGTATGTAACCTGAGATACCACTGTATGTGGAATGCAGTGGGATGAGAAGTATGTAAACCACAGCCAGCAAAACGTCAACCCTGATTTCCCCTCAAAGACACAGGACTCACTTTTTAATTTTATTTTAGAGTGATTTTTAACCAGAAGAGTTTTGGAAGTTGTGCGCAAATGTGTGAAAAACAAATACAACAGCCTTCCTTTTGTTTATTGAGGGCTAAAACATTGTTAGCACTAAGGCTACCATTCTAAGCACACATGGAGTAACTTTCATTGAACGTCATAAAGGACAGAACAATAAGTGACCTGTGTCACATGCTTACCGGTAAATGAGTGTGCTTAACCTGGCTTTCGTTTTGGAGAGGAAGTGGCTATGGGCCCCAAGTCTAGAACATGCTTCTCTTCTGGTTCAGCACTCTACAGAACCAGTTTTCTGTTGAAATTCACCCCTATCTGGCTGCAATTAAACATGTATGAAAACTGCTCTGCACAAGTAGCAGAGTTTTCGTTTTAAACATCTAATTTGATGATGATTAATCAGTTGTTTTATTTCTATGCTGCCTTTCCAAAGTTAAAACCATGCTATCAGCTTACAACATGAAAAAATTGCATAACCACGAACATAAAGAATGTAGTTACCGTATTTTTCGCTCTATAGGACGCTCTATAGGACGCACCAGACCACAAGTTTTTGGAGGAGGAGGAAAACAAGAAAAAAAATATTCTGAATCTCAGAAGCCAGAACAGCAAGAGGGATCGCTGCGCAGTGAAAGCAGCAATCCCTCTTGCTGTTCTGGCTTCAGCGCAGCCTGCATTCACTCCATAAGATGCACACACATTTCCCCTTACTTTTTAGGAGGGAAAAAGTGAGTCTTATAGAGCAAAAAATACAGTATAAAAAAATAAACAAAACATCAAAAAGTGCAAAACCAAACTGAACGTTTCCCACATAAATCATAAGATACAAAATATACAAAAAATTACATCAACAATAGCCCCTTGCAGCAAAACCCCCTAAACAAGGATCCCAGCCCAAGATTCTGTTCAGTAGCCTCAGATTTTGTAGCTGGAGTCAGTCAGGGCCCCACCCTCCCAAGCCAGGTAGAAAAAGGTCTGCAAAGCAGGGAGCAGGTCTTCCAGGACTCTCAGCCGAGATGGACTCTGGCTGTGTAATGATTAGGTTATTTTATATGAAACTTTATACTAAATGTATACTTCACATGACTTTTTAACGTGTGCATACTAAAAGTACTTATTGTGGCAATTAAAATTATTTATTAAAAATAAATAAGTGTACATTGACAGATACTGTCGGCATCAAATTATTTGTCTGTATAATGCATGTGTCAGACATTTCCAATGAGAAACACAAGTCTCATGGTTACAGGTTATATTTCTCCATGTACATTGGCCTGATCACATTTATCTGTCCGTTGCAATTATTATGTAAGCCTGCAGTTCAAATTCAGGATGCAGTTTGGAAGGCTGCCTGTTATGTATTGTGGAACTGACTTTGACAGTTTTGGTAGCTGGAATCCTAAGCAATAAGAACACACTTAATAATATTGCAAGTCGTGGAAGAAATTATGTTTAACTGACAAAAAATAATAATCAAACAGCCCTCAGTTTAAAACAAAGCTCAACATTTCACTGAAGCTTGCCTGTTCTAGAGGACCAAAGTAGACATAAATCTTTTTTAAACAAATTGCTGGCACCTTCCAGCATAGAGTCTGTTTGCAATTAGAGAAGAGATCCCATTGGCATCAATAGGATACTTTCTTCTAAGGCTGGGGAAAGGGTTAATGTTCCCACCCTACTCTGTCAGCCCCAATCTGGCGCTCCCCCCCCCCCCCTGCAGGCTATTTGTTAAAGAAAAACAAATCCTGCAAGGACAAACCATGTGACAAACATCGCACCAAGGCTTGTGGACACACTGTACCTTTAAAGCACATTCTTTCCCTCAAAGAATTCTGGGCATTGTAGTTTCCTAAGGGGTGCTGGAAAATGTAACTTTGCAAGGGGTAAACTACAGTGCCCAGAATTCTTTGAGGGAAAGAATGTGCTTCAGATGTGCTTTAAAAGGTATAGCATGTACAGTCTTAGGATGACTCACAAATTTACAGTGGAGAAGGGGCCAGGAATCGCTCACTCTGGCTTGGGGAAAGGTAGGCTCATTGAGTTTCACACAAGCGTTTCAGCTCTGGTTCCCAGTCAGCTGTGATGCTCACAAGGAGTTGATCTATGCTCAGCCCTGCACATGGTGTGTGAGAGGCCTATTTTGGCTTTGCATTGGGGTGAACCCAAGCCTTGGTATTGTGCGTTGTGACTTCTGCTCCCCTGTAACATAGACAGCGAATGTTTAGCTTGTTACAGGTTGGGCAAACCCTAAATGATTGTGTAAATAGTACAGAATACTTTCTCTCACTCTCTTAAAATCTCTTGCCAATTTCTGCTTCTTAATCTTTTCCCTCTATTTTTCCTGCTTTTCTTTCTCTCTCTTTTCCCGTTTTTATTGTATTTTGATCTTTTTTATAGTTTTGGACAAAAAAGACATATGATAGATAAGCTTTATCTCTTTATAAATCCTAATAAAATGTAGTCAGAAATAAATAAATAGTACAGAAGCAACATCTACATGGTGACCACATCACCCCTTTCTTGAATGCTGTCTTCTTTTTTTAACTCTTTAAGCATACAGGAATATTTCCCCACCCCCCCTAACCTAGCCCTCTTCCTGCTATGCTAATTTTCTATCTTCAACTATTTATTACTTACTGGTATGAAGCATTTAAAACTAGCAGCCCCCTCCCCTCTTTCATAACGGCATGTGCATGTATTATATCTATATAAATATCTATATCTCTATCAGGGCCGGATTTAGGTTTAATGAAAAGCCTCAGCGCCTAGGGCTTGCCGATCGAAAGTTCGGCGGTTCGAATCCCCGCGGCGGGGTGCACTCCCGTTGCTCGGTCCCAGCACCTGCCAACCTAGCAGTTCGAAAGCACCTCCGGGTGCAAGTAGATAAATAGGGACCGCTTACTGGCGGGAAGGTAAACGGCGTTTCCGTGTGCTGTGCTGGCTCGCCAGATGCAGCTTGTCACGCTGGCCACGTGACCTGGAAGTGTCTCCGGACAGCGCTGGCCCCCGGCCTCTTGAGTGAGATGGGCGCACAACCCTAGAGTCTGTCAAGACTGGCCCGTACGGGCAGGGGTACCCTTTAAGCTACTGAAGGTAATGGAGCCCTTTATACGTCCAGCTGTCCTTTGTCAACAACAAACTGTCGCTGTTTTTTGTGTTGAATATATGCTATATGATAATTTATGGACCTAATAGGTATCTAAAGCGGTTTGCACGGAACAAAATATGTATTTTAGCAAAGTAATTGTTGAGCTGAAATACAATTAAAAGGAAGTATATTAATAGTGAAATAATTATCAAGCTCCAACTTAAAATGATTGGGGGCCTACACAACACAAAACACTGTTGCTGTATGTAGGTTTTATTTGCTTTTTATCTTATATTTTGGAAATGTATATCCAGGTTTTTCCCCCCTTTAAATTTGTTGGGGGCCCACCCTAAGCTATAGCGTGTTTAGCTTATAGTAAATCCGGCACTGAATCTCCTCTAGTCTTGGAGACTTTATCACTCGCGCCCCTCGCCTCCCCTCCAAAACGAAAGTGGCGCAACGTTCGCGCGGGCGCTTTGACCCCTCCTGCCCGGGCCGAGCGCGCTGCTCCGCCCCTCCGCCGCTTTCGCTCCTCCTCCGCCGGCGCGGCGGCTCCTCCCGAGCCCGAGGAGGGAAGCGAAGGGAGGGAAGGGGGGCGGAGCGGATGAGCTGCCGCCGCTGCCGCGCACTGGAGCTGCCGCGCCTCAAGCCCAGCAAGGCAGGCAGGCAAGCAGCGAGTGGAGAGCCGGAGGAAGGAAGGAAGGAAAGAAGGACGGAAGCGAGCGAGCGGGCGGCCGGCTTGGCTCGCCCCGGCAGGCAGCGGCGACGGGGTGAGTAAGCTGCGCAGGAAGGAGCAGCCGGGGCGCCGCTGCTGCTGCGGCCGCAGAGGCGGCGGCTCGCTCGGTCTCCCGGTCCCTCCCTCCCTCCCGGCCCAGTGCGGGGCCGGCTCGCCTCCCTCCCTCCCGCCGCCAGGCCGAGGGGCCCTGCTGCTTCCCCTTGGCTCAGGGCCCGGCAGGGAGGGGTCAGGGTGTGCTCCCTCCGGGGTAAGGAAAGCAGCCGAAGCGTCTCCCCGCTTCACCCCCCCCCGGAAGGTTGGAGGGGACGGGGAAGCGGGTGGCGAGGTCTTGCACCCGGCCAGGAAAAGGAGAGGAGCCTTGACAGCCAGGCTGGAGCCCGGCCAGAGAAGTGCTTGGCCGGAGTGCAGGCAGGGGACGTGTGTGTGCTTGGCGGGGCGAGCCGAGCCGGGGGGGGGGGGAGATTGCAGGGGGGGGGGTTCCTGACCCACCCAGGGTACCAAAGGGTGACTGGAGTCAGGACCCCAGATTGTATGTTGAGGTTGGATGGGGGTGGTTTTGTGCGATTTTGACAGTACAGAGACACGTTTCTTCTTTGACACCCCCTCCCCTGCGCAGTTTTTTAAGACTTGCCTCTGGAGGAATCCCCCCCCCCCCTTTGTATGATTGGGTTGCTCTGCCAGTCGGTTAATGAAGGATAGCTGCTATTTAGGCGGGGGAGGGTGTCCCAACTGCATCCTGGAAGCAGGAGAACCCAGGCTGCTCCATCGAGAAAGGGGTGTGTTGTGCTAGGAGCTCCTATTATGGTTGATGTGGATGCAAATATGTGATTGGGGGGGGGGGCTTCCTTCCTCTACCAGGGCTAGTTGAATGGTGGGGTTTTTCTTTGTAGGGCGTACATAAACTGGAATCCTTCCTTCCTTCTAAGGCGTCTCTGTTGGGAGTGGCTGCCAGGCAGGCAAATGTTCCTTACGCCTTCTGATTACTATTTTGATGTCTTTGGCTGGACATGGTGGTCACTCCTTCTGTTCACAGAACCTCTTGTGGTGTATAACAACATTTTCTGGGGGAGGGGAGAGGCGATATAAGGGAGTTTAACCAATAGGATCTGAACTCTGGGACCTGCTCTTCACTTCCACCCCCAGTATAATAAGCAGAACATGCTTATTAACCTGTGTCTCCAAAACTAACATCTTGGTGACCCTCCCACAAGGTTGCTTTGGTGCACTCTGCATTGGGGAAAGGCAAATCATTGGTAGGCAACGCCTTGAATGGCACATTGTTAACTTGTGGCCGGTGTTGCTCCCCCTCCCCACCACACTCCACTTGGACTTAAGTTTCTTGCTTGTGCCAGTAATAGGGAAGTAAAATACAGGATTTCCCCACAGTTTCCCATGCAACAGGATATCAGGAAAAGAAACGGTGCCAGAGACACTGTACTTCTCTGTTTTGGGTTGTTGTGGTTGGTGGGAAGATCCCCGGCAGCTTGGCTTCTCTGTACTGCTTGCAGGGTTCATCCTGTTGCTGCCACTCTGCTGTCGAGCTCCTGAGGAGGTAGGTCTTGTCTTCTGCTGTGTAATTGTGTTTTTGCTGAGGGTCCCAGTTTGGGTCAAAAGACATCCCTTGACTTTATGACAATGCTTTGGCTGCTTCCAGATTAATGTTCTTTTTAAAAAAAGTGTCACCCCTCTTTTTTGCTAGCAGTAGGCGTTCTCTCTCTGCTTCTCTCTCTCTCACACACACCCCTCCTCTGTCCCAGCGATTTTTGATTTTTAAAATGGAACTTGGTTTCAAGTTTGTGCTGGGAACACTGCAAGTTGCAAAGCATAGCCTCGGAAATTAAAAAGTGGCCAAGCACTGGCAGGAGAGTCTTTTTGATGGACGGGTAATTCAAAATGGCGCAGGGAGGGACTTGCAATGCCTTGTGTTGTTGCCACTGGCACCATCCAAAAGGTATCATCAGAGCGTGCCTGGCCTCCTTCCGCATAGTGAGAGTAGTAAGTGGGGTCATTAGAAATCATTTGGAGTAGGAATTTCTGTTTTCCAGGAACTTGGGCTGCTGGTTAATAGTGTTTCTTTCCACAATGCTTCCTAAGGTGACTTTGTCTGCCCAGTTTAGTCATGGCACCACAGTCTTAGTATTGTAGATGCAGTGCCCGGAAATCCATCTCACCTTAGCATCCTGGTGTGGAGTAGAACCATTGTGAGGACAGCGTGTATTTTGTTGTTTTCAAAAGCTGACTAAATTAAGTGTGTGTTTCTCTATTTTTCTCACTCCATAGCACAGACATTTGAAGGGTGAAAGATTAGTGGGGAACTTGAGGCAACTTTGCAGGCTGATCTGACCCACGTATTAAAGTTTTGAGTTGCCGGTGGCTTCTGTAGTTGGCAGTACTACTGAATTATCAAACTTGGCAGTGTTGCAACAGACTGGTCTTGTGCTGTTTTCTCCCCCTAGGGTGACATCAGTGAGCAAGGTTTCTTTTGGGGGGCGGATGAGCCTCTCCTGTCATTAATGCAGTTGTCTGTCTGTAGTACTTCCTATTTTGAAATAGTATATTGTGTTTCCTTTTGGGATATATTGTTACTATTTGCAAAATGTCACGGGTGGGGTGTGAGGAAGTGAGAGTGGTCATGTTGTCTCCTTTTGGTGCCAGTCTTCTATTTCAATGTAGTGTGGAGTGAGCAATTTTGTTCTATATGCATCACTTCCTTCCTGGCTCATGCCATCCAAGCCTGCGTGCATTTAAAGAGTCCTTGGTGGTGGATGATATCTGACTTGTGTGAATTTTAAAAGGACTTAAAGTTATTATAGATAATTTTGGCATGTAGATTACTTGGCGTATTGTGTTTCAATTTCTGAATATCTAATCATCCTACATACATTTTGCAATGTCTGCGTTATATTATGTGTGACTGCAAAACCTTCAAAACAGTTGACTTACTACATTAGTAATCCCTGAGGTATTATTCATGTACCATTAGATGTTAGCTTGCTTGCTAGAAAGAGTGTGGAAAATTTCCAGATGCAGTTGAGATGTCTATAATCAGAGCTGTGGTATCAATGAGAAACTGGCATGAAGTAAGTGGAGTCTTCTGTATGTGTTTTCAAAAAACCTATATAAGCAGTAGCTCATCTTGATAGAATTACTGTGGCATTGTTTAAAACTGAAATGAAAACACTCCTGTACCTCAAATCTGAGATATTTTTAACACTGATGTTGCCAACTTGATGGGGAAATTGAAGCTGACATGAAATTTACTATCATATTCCATTTGCCATTTGGTATAACTATAGCAGCAATTAGCTATATCTGTATGTCGGGATTTGTAACTGAATACACAGTGTCTCTGGTTTAATTATTTTTAAAAGGGTTTAATACAACTGATATGACATTGATTTTGGCCCCATCATTCCTCCTGTGGCCCCCCTCTAAAGGACACTTCACAGAATGGGGGGGAACTGGCCTGACTAATACTTCTTATAGATATAGATTGTAACTCCTCTATGCAAGCATAGAAGGATTTTAACTATAATTCTCAGAAATGTGTTTGATCTCAACTGTTACAATCTATTTTTTAAGGACATGAAACATCTAAGTTATATGCCTCTGGGAGCCTCTCCAGTGCAGATGCCATTGAAATGAATGATGGTAGTATGAAAACACAGATTTCTTGTGTAGTTATACTTATTTTAATGGGATTTGTGCAAGAAAGGTGCTGAGTGGATTGTTTTTAATCTTTGTTAAATAAGTTTTTAATCTTTGCAGGAGTGGATTTTGGAGACTATCATATTATGATTTTTCTGACATTGTTATGATCCTGTTATAGTGATTTTGACAAGGCCATTCTTTGCATCCTATTACAGTGGAAAAGTTGAGTGTTCCCCCTTGCTATATATATATTCACAACAGCAAATGAATAAAATGCAACTGTTTTTATTTGGCAATTGCAAAGAAGTGCATTTAACTGCAGTATAAATCGGCAGGAGAAAAAAAGTATAGCTTTTAAGGTGGAGCTGAGTTAAAAACAGGAAGTCCTGTGTTCTTCTGTTTCTATAAATATATTTTCATGCACAGTATTTTCATCAAAACAACACTTCAGAGAAACTGCTATTGTTTCAAAAGGCCACAAGACTTAAATATTCAGGATAGATTATGAGTTCTTCTCTTTTAATATCTATATTGTATTTTATGAATGTTTGGCTCTCCTCACCTCTCCCACGGTCTCTTTAACCTTGATCGATACCATCAAGGAAACAATATTAGGTCCTTGAAGGGCAATTAAATGCAGGGCTCAAATTAGGGGCAAAATAATTGTACGTTTTGGCTAGAGTTTCAGTAGGTTTGATTGGACCTTTAACTTGTCAAATCTATGCATGCCTAACATGGAACTAAGCCCTCTGTTGACATTAGGACTAAGGGCAGCTCTGCGCATTATGTGTGTATCCATGTTAATACAACTTCCTGGGTCTGCTGCTAGAAACATCATGCAGTGCTAGTGATTCTTGGAACTCCCCCTTATTCCCAAGTAAATATGCGCAAGATTACAGTAACATCATTCTCCTATGCATACTGACTCAGAAGTAAGTTCCACATGGTTCAGTTGAACTTATTCCATTGTAAGCGTCCTTTACAACCTCAGTTTGAGCAGTAACTGTTGGAGCTGAGTTTTAGTGCAGAGCATTTACAGTTTTGTGTGCTAATACTTTTCTTTGAAGCAGTTGCATAAAGACTATCAGAACAGTTCGCAGTTGAAGCCACACACAGAGCGAGTGTGTGCTCTGATGTGCCAAATGCTATAGATTTCATGCCCCCTCCCACACTCAGGAGGGCATTGTTGGCATAAAGTAGAATTGAGCTTGGCAGCTATAGTGCACGAACAACAACAACAACCAAATCTTTGTTTAACTGAGCCTTTATAAATGTGTGCTGGTACAGAATTGCTTATTTCTAAACGACTTGATTGGTTTTGCACTGTAGAAGCTGTGGTTGAGTTGCAATTGGGCCTCAACTTGTGGCTTTCTTTACCAGCCTTATAAATGTTTACTTGCAGCAGAATACCCACAGTGAAGTGTGAGCTTCATGTGTGTGAGAGTGATGATGTAAGGAAACACTGTGAAGACTTGCAGCAAAATGGTGGAGCACCTACCTTGTATAACATAACATTTCGTTTCATGTAAAACTTAAAAAGATCATGGCACACTAGTCCCTTTCATTTCAGTGGGAGAGATGCTTAAGCATGAAACAGGTTTCCAGATCAGAATGTAAAAAATGAGGAATATTTTAGAATTCTGGTGTAAATTATTTAGACTGTCGTAGAGCTGTGATGCTCTGAAATAGGGGGCTTGCTTATGAAACTGCGTATATATAGTCTGTGTCTTTATACATGTATGCACGTGTTCCTGGGGAAGCTGATATCTGATTGGCCTTAGGGCTCCCGAACATGTGTCTGCTGCCATTTACATACACAGGGCTTGTACACTGCTTCAGGAAACAGCAGTGTAGCCTAACGCCAGTGAATCTGCAGCAATCATATCTGCCCTTCCTAAGGATTAGAACTGGTTATCTTTTTAGAGTGTGATTGTGATAGCCAACTTGATTCAGTCACGGAAGAAGAGAGAGAAGTTGCTCTTTAATCTTCTTTCAATACCAGGTTATCTCTTGTGACTATTGACTTTGCTCTGAATTCAGAGGTCTTAGGATTCCACTGAAAGGCCAAATACCTAAATCCTCATAGAATAAGTAACCATTGGGAATTTGGGGAAATGTATAATGGTTTTCAATCTGTTCATTCACATACCCACGTAACAGTTGAGGGTTCGTAGGGTACCGGTTAAGGTTTTGATGCCCAGCATTTGTTGGGAGTGAATAAAGTAAAATGTTTCCTTTCCATTAAATAAGTGATAGGAAGGAAATAAAGCACAGTTCTGGTGAGCCTTGTAGTTTCCAGTAGTTGACTACTTCTAAAATTACCAGATGTACATATGCAGCCAAAGCTCCTGGATTTTAGAAATCCCCATGGATTGCAAAATAAACCAGGACTGAATCTGCCCAGCTTCCTTGTTTGGAAATGGAACATAATACGAAATTGCATACAGGAATACTCCTTTTTTTCTGGCTATACCTTAGCAACTGAGCACTATTTGTGTTTACTGCTGAAGTATCAGAACTGTGGCAATGCAGTCTTAATCCTAGCATTAATAACTGAGGTGAGTTCCTTTCCTGTATGTTCCTTTCCTTCTTTCAGCAGGGGGGAAAAAAGTCTTCTTGCATAACATTCTCATGAGAAAAACACAGTTTAATCAGCTTTTTACAGTAATTGGGTAGGATTGCAAATACAATCTATCTTATGTTCCATTTAGTGAAAAAGTGTGCAATGGAGCATAAAGTTCTAAAGTGCACATTGGTTACACAATCAGTTACGTTATGAATAAATTAGGGCCAAAATGTCCATGACTTCTGACTAGAATGGCTGATAGACAAACATGATATATATCATTTTAAGAATGCTTGATTTCCTCAAAGTAGCCCTTCTTTCTCCCCTCTCCCTCTGTGAGGACAGAAAACTTAGCAGCAAGTGATTATTCTTGGTTCCGTCTTAGGGTGTGTTCCCTTTACTGTCTTATTGTGCAGTGAAGTGGGGTTGTGTGTGTGTGTGTGTGTGTGTGTGTTTACAGGTCTCTTCCCCCCTCACACAGTGTTCACATTAGCATGGCTTCAGTTTGTTTCTGTGATTCCTTTACCACCATGCAGAGGTGTTCACACACACCTTGAGTGGAAACTAGTTAGGAGCAACTTAAGGATGCCAGTTTGTGTGAAGCTGGCTTGAGAAACAGCACACCAAACTAGTGTCTTATAACAAAGTGCAGGATACATATGCAGTAGAGATCACTTGGTGTGGACACAGATTAAAAATCCAGCACTGGAATCACAGTGCGCATGCAGTGAGTGGGAGTGTTTGCACTCTGGATTTTGAGAATGGAACTACTGGGGCTTGCATCACATGCCTCCTCGTAAGCCCTGGCTTAGCATAGCTTTGGAGGCCAACCATGGGGTGGGATGAGGAGAGCAAAATCCATCAGGATCGAGACATAGCCAAGAAGCCAAATGAAGAATAGGCAAAGATTAAGGGAAATAAAGGGCTTTAGGCAAAGAGGAAGAAGCAAGATAGCACATTCAGTGATTGCACCAGAGAAACAAATGTATGTGACTCTCTCCATTTCAGTCAATACATCCTTCCATGTTTGACACAACTTTGATCTCTTTCTCAAACCCTTAACTTAAAACCTGCCTGATGTTTTGTTTTTTGTTTTAGGTAGAACCTAAAGTGTGGGCGAGGTTGCAATCCGTTTTGTGGCCTAGTCAGGATGTCATCAAAGGACGTTGTGCCTCTGCTGGCATGTGTCTCTGTTTTCTTCATGTGCCTGGCACAGTGGCAGCACATTAAATAAACTCCGAAATCCAGCTGAGAGGGAAAGATTATTGCGTTCGTCAGACACAGGAAACTACCAAGTATCTTTATTTAGGGCTGAAGGAAACCTTATTATTCAGCTGTTAGATCTGCTGGCATAGTATATGCATTTGAGTTGAAGACTGTCAAGTTTGCACATTCGTACTGTGTTCACTTTCCATCCCAAAACATTTAGTGCAAATGCAAGTTGCTCTAAAGATGGCCTGTTTGGCTTCAACTTTAATGTTACATATTTTGGTAATTTAAAGGGGGGGGGGACTCATGAAATGCTCTGTAAGCATGTACATTCCTATAGGTGACCACCTTTGCATTACATCAGGACCAGTTGTCATGCCCTATGATAGCCTCCTTTGTCAGTTGGAACCTTGGAGCAGTTTCCCCCAACTTGGTGACCTCAAGATGTTGTCGAATTACAGCTCCCATCATCCTTGCTTGTTGATCAGGCTGGCTGGGGCATATGGGAGCCCCGACATCATCTGGAGGGCACCAAGGTAGGGAAGACTTCCGTGGACAGTCTTCACATCATTAATGCTGGATAAAGGGCTCATCTGGAAACTTGTATTTTTTAGTTTTCTGTTCTTGTCTAGAGAACCCATATACACAAATCTTCTGCATAAGCAACAAGACAAGAGTTTGTTCCCATTTATATTAAGTTCAATTAGCTGGAGAGAATGGAATTAATCTAAGCCTGATTTCTGTGTTACATATTGGAACCCTACGAATACAAATATTTTTAAATAGTTACTGGGAGCTATTCCCCTGCTTACCAGCCGCATCTGTCACCCATAACTCACCCAAACTCCCAGACATTGCCAAACACTTCACATCCCCCCTAACTCAGACCAGGGGTGGGGGACTTCTGTGGCCATGACAGATGAGTGGGGCAAAGCATGCCCTGCCCTGATCCTTTCAGTCTTTTGTAGTCCTATGTCCCCTACTCTGTTTTGCCCCCGATGTCCCTCTTCCTCTATAAGTGACCTTGCAAACTGCAGCATGATTAATGTTTCAAAAATAAAGTATTATACAGTGGTGCCCCGCAAGACGAATGCCTCGCAAGACGAAAAACCCGCTAGACGAAAGGGTTTTCCGTTTTTGAGTTGCTTCGCAAGACGAATTTCCCTATGGGCTTGCTTCGCAAGACGAAAACGTCTTGCAAGTCTTGCGATTTTTTTCGCTTTCCCCCCCTTTTTCTAAGCCGCTAAGCCGCTAATAGCCTTTTAGCCGCTAAGCTGCTAAACCGCTAATAGCGCTAAGCCGCTAATAGGGTTGCTTCGCAAGACGAAAAAACCGCTAGACGAAGAGACTCGCGGAACGGATTATTTTCGTCTTGCGAGGCATCACTGTATAGGAAAACACTATTCTGTCCTCTCTCTCTCTGCCTCCCCCCCCCCCCCCGCCCGGATGTCCTTTAAATTTTTTTAGTTATGGGCTTGGTTCTGGATGCTTATGCATTCTATGAAACATTGTGCACTCTTGTGAACATTGCAACCAGCTGCAAAATGTGCTGTTCTATGACTGCCATGTTGAAGCTGTCGTTTTTACTAGTTCTGAAAGTATTATTTGTTCTTACAATATAAGGCTCCAAGGATAAAACCTGGTTATGGTATAAATCATGTTGTCTCGATTCCACTTCATAGAGAATTCTCTGCTATGAGATTAAAGGGTTTTAATCTAAGCTCTCAGACCCCAGTTGAATATGTTCTGAATTGATTTGATCTTGCTTTTCCTAATAAATGTCTAAGCAGCCCACAACAGAGAATCCTCAAAGGTCAAATGAAATGTGTTGTTTTCAAGGAGCATAGCTAGTAACTTATTTTCTCCAAGCATTGACTTGAGCATAGATAGGAAACAACATTTCAAATCTAAGCATGGCTTGTTATAATCCCTTCTACCTGTGAAGCTTCATTTTGAACATTTCTCTTTTCATTTGTGTGATCCACTGTGCAGGGGCAGGATACAGATGCAATAATAATAATACAGTAAAAAAACATTTAAAGGAGGGGAAAACCATAGAATCACAGAATTGGTAGGGACCCAATGGACTATCTAGTCCATGGGTCGGCAAGGTTTACCTGGGCCGGTTCACTCCAGCGGAGAGCCCTCTGTGATTTCCGGCGCTGCGGAAGTGAGTCGCCGCGCTGAGCCGGTTTAGCACAGCGTGCGGGGATTCGCCAAGCAGGCAGCTCGGTTTGGGGGTGGCTCATGGGCTGGTTAAACAAACCCTGTGGGCCGCTTGTGACCCATGGGTCTTAGGTTGCTGACCCCTGATCTAGTCCAGCCCCCCGGGCTGCAGGAATACTGATTAAAAATACAATCTGAATGGTTGAAGCCAATTTTGCAAATGTTTGGAATCTCTAGGTGTGCAAAATATCTCCCCCAAATAATTGCCTCTATTTCGAAGTTCAGAGATGAGAGTGGAACACTCCCCCCATGGCATTAGGTTGGCGGATTGGGTGGCCACATATCTCTAAATTGACTATGTTTGATAGGGAATGAAAAACCATGCCGGTGCGGGAATGGGATTGTACACTGAACAGGAGCACTTTGTGATGCCACAGAGCATTGTGAACCTTCCCTGGCTAAATGAAATGTTTGCATATCATGTAGAATTGTACCCACTGTACTTTTGCTTCTTGAGAACTTTATTTAAGAAATGAAAGTAACTTGTTATCCTTTTTATCCTTTTGATGACAGAGCGAAATGTAATAAGGGAACAGGCAGTGTCTGTTGAATACTCAGTTATCAGTGGGAACCTTATTAGATGAGGCTTGTGGTGCTAGTTATATACAACAGGAATCTCATGCTTCCCTTTTCTGCCTGGGTTGTATGCTTCTCTGACTACTTGCAGTGGCAGAGCAGGATATAAATTAATCAATAAATGCTAAGCAGTTAAAATAAAGCTGACAAGCATGTATGTATTCTATGCTGCTTTCACCTCATTCAGTGAACGTGGTGTGTTGTTTTTTTCTAAGTCGGGCTTTAAGCATCCACTCCCCAAGATATCTGCAGCTGGTAAGAATAACTGGTAGGACTTACTTCCCTATAAATGACAAGAGAGTTGGCTCCTTAGGCCACTGATGTGCTACCACAAATGACTAACAAGCCAACTCGTAAAATGTTTTGTGAGCCAGTAACTTTTGTAAGCATATATTTGCAAGACTTTTCAGTCTTAACAATTTGAAATGGATTGGGCCTGGTTTTCTTGCAGCTTCACTTGGCTCCTGATAGGTGCACCTCCATTGGTCGATGGTTTCAGAATCCATGATTTGTGTGCAATACGAGCTTGTTGGCCTAGCAGATTGTGCATGAGTTATGAGTTAGCAGATCACTTCAGCTGTATATTCATAACTGGCAGAATTGCAGTCTGTTTATAGAAAATTCTGGTTTGGTTATAAGAATGCCCATTAAAAAAGATACCAGTGGTTTGAGATTTTTGCAGGTGAGAAGTCAGAATACTATGGGTTGTATCCAGTGTGCGTGAGACTCCTAGTAGACCTACTGAATAATTTCAGTGGGGCTGCTCTGAATAAAATGTTGGTGAATGCAACCCTTTCATATTTAATAATAATCATTATTATTTCGGCCCCTCCACCGTTGCCTTTTAACAAGTGGTTCTTTAGTAGTAATTCTGCTTTCAAGTTTTGTGGCTTCAATGAAGTTACTCCCACTTACATGTTAGTTTCAATTCTAACCTGAAATCCGGTGATTTGGCTCCCGTTTCTTGTGTGCAATTTCTTGGTGTGAAAATTTGCATTATGTATTAACCTGATAACTAAAGAAAGTGGCCTTACCTTGGGCACAGTGCAGTTCAGGGTGCTTTAGCAGCATTTGTTTTGTTTGCTGCTTTATTAGCTAGGTACATTTAGTTTGTCACCTCCTATGTGTTAAATTAAACCTTCACTAAAATTATTTTAGTTAGCTAAATGTGGAAACTATTCAGCATAATAAAGCAGCCCTTCAGTGGCACCTTATTAACTGCCATGTCATTTTAATGCACTTTTCTCACAAGTGCAGTTCAAAGCAGCGTTTTGTAAATTGCTTTGAGGATCTTCGTTTTAAAGTGGCACCCAGGAGCCCAGGTGTACCACTGCAATGCCTTGGCGCTAGCTTATTTCTTCTCTGCGCTTAACGCTGCTTGCTGCTGCTTGAAGCAATAATAATTTATTTTGTTGGTGCGGCTTCGATAATGTGTCACCGTTAAAGAACAGAGGTGTTGGAGACTGGCTTTTGCCTCGCTCAATTCTCGATTGACTTGAAGACTTGAGATAAGTTGAGGTCTAAATTCAATTACCCTGATAGTTTTGTGAAGATACTTAAACTGTGTTCATAGATATGGTTCCTGAATGTGCACCGTTCCTTTGGCATTGGTCTTTGCTAACAAGCAGGATTTAAATTCACCTTCTTCAGACGTATTTGCTCTGTTCCAAGCATTTCATGTTATCGTAATCTAGTTATGTTGGATACCAGTAATTTTTTGGTTTTCAAGTACCTTTCTTGAGACATGTGACAGGGTGAAATATTTACCTAAGTGTCTTGTTCAGGCTATGAGAACTATGATCTCACTCTGTCAATATTGCAGGCATCTTCCCGTTTAACTAAAGTGGTCTTGTTACCAGAGTGCCATACTAACAAAATGTCATGTTGGGTTTTTTGTGGGGGAAGGGTAGAATTTTGTGTAGAATGACTGAAGCAGGTATGTTTAGCTTATTTTTCTATGTGGGAATTGGAGGACTGATTCCTCAATGCAAACATTACAGGGGAATATAACTAATAGATCTGTGTTGAAGCTCTGTCCCTTCTCATGGTATATTTTAACCATCGACGGAAAATGGGTTCTCTGAAGTGTTCACATGTTAAATTATGAGGTCTTCACCTGGCACGGATGAAGCCTCTGAGATTCCCCCTTACTCCCACCATGGTCTTGAGGACTGGTGACCCCTTTCTCCTTTGGAAAGTACATAGTGCAGAAAGATAAAGTTAAGAAAGACACACTCTTTCCCACTTCCTTTGTCAGCTTTCTGTGCTTTCCAAGGCACAGTCTACCGTGCCTGACTTTTACTTGGAACTCTTGGAAAAGTGAAATATGGATGTACTTCCTCTATTTCTTGCATATGAGGGCAGTGCTCTAGGGGGTAGGAAGAGAGGGTGGTGCCCATAGCCCCTTGAATAACATATATGGTAATTTACTAATTTGTTGTTCAAGCCTTTTGTGTTTTTTCAATGGATTATGCTGTTATATCTACTCAGACTTTGAAACAAATCCAACTAATCCATACTAATTTATTAGTATGATATTTGTGTAGATGCTAGATTCAGGTAGGTAGCTGTGTTGGTCTGATGCAGTCGAGAAAGAAAATAATTGTCTAGTAGCAGCCTAGAGACCAACTAAGTTTGTTCTGGGTATAAGCTTTCGTGTGCATGCACACTTCTTTCATTTGCGTATATAGTCAACTACAAAGACAGTAAGATATAAAATGGTACGATAAGGGCAAGAATTGTTTTGACTTTGATATGATACTTTCTAAATGTTTTGTTAACTTTCTGTCAGAAAGCATGTCTTTGTTCCTATGCAACTCTGGCAAAGTGGAAAGATTTTCCACCATCTTTTTCACGGCTCATAATAGCAGCTGTTTGGTGGTACTTCCTTGTTTTGCATTGTTTTTGCTAACCCTGTAGCTCAGAAAAATGTACTTTAAAAAAAATGAAATTGAAGGGAGAAATATAGCTCAAAAGAGGAAGACAGCTGACTTGACACATGACAAAATTTCAGGAGAAGAATTAACAGAAGTATATGATGAAGAGCTTTTTTTAAACTCTGGTTCTTAAGACATCAGCAGTTTTAAAATGCACAAGAGACTGGAATGTGTGATATTGAGTCATTAGAGATCTCTACCATAGCATCCGTCATAAGCCACTGTTGTTCTGATCTTTGTCAGATGGACAGAATTATCTGGCTTGGGTAGTGTCACCACTTATAATTTATGTAAAACGTAATATGGAACAAAATTGGAATGTGATGAGGAAGAGGTAGCTAGCCTATAATTATTAAACTGGCTTGCAGAAGGAGTGGAACTGGGTGGCTCTTAATTTTCCTTCCTCCAACATTTTGATCTCTTGGATGTACAAATAAGAAATTTCATAAATTGTCAGGTTTGAAAAATGGGGATTCCCAAATGATGGGCTGTTAACTTGTAAGGGGGGGAAATTGGCTTCCTGTTGCCAGGGTATGCTTTATAGCAGTCACCATGGCATGAATAGTTATCTGTTTCCACTCAAGAATCAGTAACAGGAGGCCTTGTGTTGCGATAGATAGTAATATTTTTTCCTATTTCCTTTTCAAGTTTATCCAGTAATTTTAGCATGATGCATGTTCCAGTGGGAGTTGAAATATTCTGTTCACCTCTATTCCAGTGTATCTAAGATCTGATTCACACATGCATATACTTCACTACAAGGCAATACTCTTAAGTCTTGTTGTTCTGACTCTCAAGAGAATGTGTGAAGCACCTTTATTGGGCAGTATTGTATTGCAGCTACCAG
Organism: Podarcis muralis; assembly: GCF_964188315.1. Lineage (NCBI taxonomy): Eukaryota > Metazoa > Chordata > Lepidosauria > Squamata > Lacertidae > Podarcis > Podarcis muralis. Next base: position 64,945,182 of record NC_135659.1, read on the forward strand.
GTGGTGGGTGATGATAATAATATAAATACTTTTTATTATGTTTGATCTGTTTCAGATAATGGAAGTCATAAATGGATGCTGCCACCATCAAGTGGCGAATGTAGTGTTGAATTGCTAAACTTCCCATTCAGCAAGCAGTCTTTAAGGCTCATATTTTGGATTGCCATGGAGCTGAGTAAAGCATTCCTGTGTCTGCATCCTTTAGAAGAACTCTTTGTGTTTTACTATTCTGTGCTGTAAGAGGCCCTATTATAATGCACACTCTTTTTCGTTTGAAGATGAGGTGCCAGATTAATTTCCCTAACAGGTTTCAGGGTGGGCTGCCAAAGTCACTCTGTCCATTTATCCCAGGCAGCTTCAACCCAGCTCTTTCAGCAAGTTTGGCAAAAGTTACATAAACTCATGGCGATGGGCCCCTGAGGTATGTTTTGGAAGCTTCTGTGCAGTGGACTGCCATTCTCAGAAGTCGAAGAAAATATTCCAGCTACTAGGCTAGTGGGACATAGGAGCAAAGAGCCTGTTCTTACCTTGCTGTACTTCCAACCCTCAGTTACAGATACTGCAGATGCAGATGAGCTTCACCACTTCAGACCACAGATGTGGGGAAACTGGCTGCAAATAAAACATCAGCACTGCAGACAGAGGGCTGGGAGAGAACCTTTTCTCTGCATGTGCTAGTTTCACAGACTTGTGCTTGTTTGAGTTTCATTTGCCCTTTAACCCCCCTCCCCAATACAGTGGTACCTCAGGTTAAGAACTTACCAGTAATTCATTCTGGAGGTCCGTTCTTAATCTGAAACTGTTCGTAACCTGAGGTACCACTTTAGCTAATGGGGCCTGCCGCCATGCCGCCGCCACGTGATTTCTGTTCTCATCCTGAAGCAAAGTTCTTAACCCGAGGTACTATTTCTGGGTTAGCAGAGTCTGTAACCTGAAGTGTCTATAACCTGAAGCGTCTGTAACCTGAGGTACCACTGTATCTAGCTGGGAGGGGGTGTTTGGAAGAGCAGGGAACATTCAAAGCTGGTATCTTTCATCTGAAGTACATACTGTCCATGCCATTTTATCACCTAATTGTGCTGGAGGTGTAGGCCCAGCCTCAGTCTGTGCAAACTTTAAATGACATCTGATTCCTCCTTTCAATCCTCCAAAAGCCATGTGTGGGTGAGGATTGCAGGAGTTTGCTGAGCAAAGACAGGGGACCAACCTGTCAAGCTGCAAAGAGAGCCACTTGTAATTTAAGCAAGTAATTTAAGATTTGCAATTTTAAGAGAGTGTGGGAAAGTGCTATGTTGCAATGTTCAGAAAACATTGCAGACTTTTGTTTTCAAATACTCCTTGGGTAGCATGTAAACCATTTTTTTGTTTGGTACAAGACATGAACTTCTGCCTCCTGGTTCCTAGTTTGCTACTGTGAAGGTCTTGCTGATAATAAAGAGCTACGGACTGATGCAAAAAGAATACAGAGTACCTTTGCTTCTGTCTCCCAGGGAGTGAGGGAGGAAAGGAGCTTCTTCTTGCATGGCTTATAGTGTCATCTACCAATGCAAAGCTTCATTAGAGTAAATATCTAAACAGTTTAAAGAATATAAAAAACAGACTGAGCAGAACCATTAAGATACAAATATCCACAGTTAAAATGTACAATAAAACCCACCCATTAAAACAATCCAGCGATTTCAAGAGGCAGATCCAGAGCAAGAATTCATGGGTATTCCTGTGTAAATAGGTGCATCTTCAAAAGTCACTGGAATGCCAGTACAGATGGGGCCTCTTGCATTTCAACTGGAAGGGCATTCCACAACATTGGTGCAACGATTGAAAAAGCTCACCTCTGAATTACTATGAGCTGATAATCATCAGGCCATGGCAAGGCTAATTGCCAGCCTTCTTAATGCCATTACAAGGCTGCAGAGATGAAGTTGGTATTTCAGGTAACCTTGCCCAGAGTTGATTAGGGCTTTATATTCAGGTAACAAAGCTTCAAAACTGGCTCAGTCACTAATAGGCAGCCAGTTCAGATCTTGCAGCACTGCCATGATATTTGACTGGGAAGGAGCACCACTTGGTACCTGAACTGTAGCATTCTGCACCAGCTGCAGCCTCTGAGCCAGCCTTAAGGGAAGCTCCACAAAGAGCATATTATAGTTGTCTAAACGTGAAGTTACCAGCACATGAATCACTGTGGACACAAACTCTGGACACCTCCCCAGAGACTGTGTTAACCGTGGCATCAAGATCCACATGAAGGCGAGTGATTTTTCCCTCTCAAAGTGCCTGGTAGACTTGTCACAGCACGCCATTTGTTCATACATTTTTTGCAGCGCATATATGAAAGCTGCAGTAAACTATCTGCCTTTCCACCATCATTAAGCATGCAGCCCATCTGGTCTGTTTATGCAGAACACTGTATTTTAACTTAAGGACTAAAATATGCCTTTTGCTTTGAAGCAGCAACTACTTTGCTGAAGGGTGTTGCCTGTAACTCTTGGGCATGTTGGGGTGTGTGTATGTCTATGTGGTGGGGGGACAGGGGGAGAGGGTTGGTTGGTATAAACAATTTAGTACATCTATTCCCATTACATTTCATGTGTCCCTGATTCCAGTCTAGCTGAGGAGTGTAAAGTAAAAATTGCCTATCTGGAAAGGTTGTTGGCTTGTACTGTTTTGTGTAAAGAGCGAGACTCTGATTGGAACTTCCCAGGTTCTTGTTGCTGTTTGAAGATGGATGCAAAGTTTAGATTGCAAGCAAAAATGAATTTGAGCCTTCTGGTTTCAAGTGTACTTGCACAATTATTGCCAGACCTTTGACAACCTGTTATAAAACAGAAACATTACTAGAGTTTTTCCATGAGAGACTAAATTAGAATATCACAATATATATTTTCTGTTCGCAGACTAGGCCAGTAAAAAGTTTGAACATATACAATGAGTATTTTTATTTAGGTATGTGTTTATAAAATATCACACCACCCAGTAACCAAGATTTTTCAGATAATTTACAGTAACCATCTAAAAAACCCCCAACAGTTTAGAACTAAAATAATAACTAAAAGATTACAGTAGGGTATTCAAAAAGCACAAAAAGATACTAAGATTAGAAATGGTGGGAAAGGTATTCTCTGGGGAGGGAATTCATGAACTAGGGTGCCACTACTAGAAAGGTCCTCTTTTGTAGCCAACTGCTTCACCTAACTTGATGAGGCCGCATGGCAAGGGCCTCTGAAGAGGATGTTAAGGTCTCGGAAGGTATACAGTGGTACCTCGGGTTAAGTACTTAATTCGTTCCGGAGGTCCGTACTTAACCTGAAGCTGTACTTAACCTGAAGCACCTCTTTAGCTAATGGGGCCTCCTGCTGCTGCCGCGCCGCCGGAGCACGATTTCTGTTCTCATCCTGAAGCAAAGTTCTTAACCTGAAGCACTATTTCTGGATTAGTGGAGTCTGTAACCTGAAGCATATGTAACCCGAGGTACCACTGTATATGCAAGGAGGCTATCCTTCAGGTAAGATAGTGCCAAGTCATTTAGGACTTCAAAGGTTAGCACTAACATTTTGAATCAGGCCTAGAAAGGAACTGGAAGCCATTGCAGATGACATTCACTGGCATAATATGGACATTGACCACTTTCAAAGGCAGCCACACATATAATACACTGCGGTAACCCAAACAGCAGGCTAGCGAAGCACAGATACAGTAACTTGAGCAATTCTGTTTTCTTCAGATAGGTTTCTTGTTGGTATAGTGTTTAAGTTGATAAAAGACAAAAACTTCAAATAGGAAAAAAGTCCTGGCCATATTTTAGTCTTTTACTTTATTACTCACTCTGAAATATTTTCTTTAAATATAGACTTAAAGAGCTTGGCACAAATGACCCAACCAATAAAAATAGAAATATGACTTTTTCTCAAGGTTTTCTAATGGGAAAATGAAAGCTGCTTATTTTCAGTCCTGCTTATTTTCAATTGAAGTTATTCCCCACCCAACCCCAGTCTATTAGCAATGGCTTGATAATTCCCCTGACAGATCTATTTAGGTTGGATTCCTGTATTACCAAAGAGGTGTAGTTGCTGATTGCTGTGACTGGCTACCATCCTGCTACTGTAGTGTTTGGATGGCAGAAGTGCATGGTGTTGCCAGGATTACAGGTACTATGTGTGGCAGTGGCAGTAGCTCAGAAGGGAAGGGGCAATAGCCTATACAATCTTGGCTGCCCCATGTGATCAGAATATTACTGGAGCAACAAGAGCACTTAGGCACAGTACTGCATGAATATGACTTTAGCCTCTTCAGTGTGTGTAGATCAGGGATGGGGAACTTGTGGCTCTCCAGATGATGGTGGAATCCAAGTACCATCAGCTCTAGCCAGCATGGTTCATGGCCAGGAACGATGGGAGTTGTAGTCCTATGATATCTGGAGGGCCGTAGGTTGCCCATTCCTGATGTTGGCAGTCTTAAGTCATGGGTGGGGAACCTCAGACCTGGTGGCCGTCTCAGACCCAGCTTTCTCTGGCCCTCCAGCCTTGTTACACACCCTCCTTGAATGTTTTGCTTCACTTGAATGCATCTTTGAACTCAGATTTGTCGGGATGGAGGATAGAGGTATGGATGTAAACTTGTTCGATCCTTGTTTGCCTCTGGCCTCACCCACCACTGACGTGTTCACTGAGAGTGACTTTGGGAGTTGATGTTCAGCCAAGAAGCTACTAAATTGGTAAGGAACTCAGTTGAGACGGAGTACAAGGGTGAGCTGTAATGACACTTGATTTGTGGTATCTGAGCCCCAAATGCATAGGGAAATTTCTGCTCCTAGGCTGGACCATAAATCATAGAACAGCCCTCTGTTGCAGTTTCACATCTCTGTCACTGCCATAGCAGGTGTTTCACTGAACTATGTAAGTTACAATATCACCAGGTTTATGAATTTATCATATCATACTATCTTACTTATAAGCTTCTGGTGTTGCATGATAACCTCACACTCATAGCTTTTCTAACAAAATTCTGGGGTGTCTGTCTACTATTGTGGTTCAGAGTCATCTACTTGAAGATGATAAAACTGAGCTTTCCTTCTCGTCTCTGCCATTCTTAAAACTTTAAATATTGATGTTTAAGAGAGATTTGGTTGAAGCCTTTTTGATGTTACATTTTAGGATTACTGAATAAAATCTCTCTGGAAGCATGTTTAATGACCTTTCTGAATGCAAAGGCCAGTTACTGAAATTTCGTACCTTCTGCTTTCTGTTTATCTCTCCCTAGACTGTTTCATCTTTCTTTTATTGGATAGTGTTGAACTTTAGAGAGATATTTAAATGAAAGAGCACGGAACAAGGAGGAATGGTTCAGCAGATCAGAAGAATCTTTATTTGCATCAGCCCCTAGCCATAGCAAATGGCTCAGCCTGTACAGGTTTTGAAAGCAGGTGTCAACACCACCTTAGTGGCTACCTAGACAAAGTATGACTTATTAAAAATCATGTAAAACAAAAAGTAAGTCAATGTGATATGTGTAAGTTGATGGGTGGATAACGCTGCCAAGAAAGGTGAAATGAAAGCCAGGAGTTCAGTCCCTTGTTTCTTAGCATTTATTTTCTTTGTTTAAAGGATGTTCAAAATAGAATGCTTTACAGACTGTGCCAGCAAATAGTTCTTTTTGTGTGTGTGCTTTTGTAGGTTCTTTTTTTACTTCAGATAGCTGGGAGTTTAGTCATGTTCCTCCTTTTGAAGAAAGTTCCTTGGAAATCATCAGGCAGTGCAGCTCTGAATGTCAGTGCTGTAAAAAGCACAGGAATCCAAGGTTATATGTGAGGTACATATATATTAGAAGGGGTGGTGGTGAACTCCAGGCGATTGCCAGGTTTCTGTATCGGTAGGTGAATCTACAACCTGGTTGGGTGTGCCCAAGAGTGCTGTTAGACAAAACCGAGTGAAAATGGTGGTCCCAGAATCTAGCATCACCTACAACTTTTCCTGTGGCATTTCTAGGGTAGCAGAGCAAGTCGCACCACGTTGGCTGCCTGCTTAACAGATTTAAAAGGGGAATTATCCTCATCCTACATGAGTACGTCTGTCGGTGGCTAATAATCATGATGGCTATCTTACCTCCAGTGCCAGAGGCAGTATGGCTCTGAATGCCAGTTATGGGCATCAAAAGCAGAAGTATGCTCATGTCTTCCTTGCGGGTTTCCCCTAAGCATCTGGTTGCAGGACTACCCCTACCGTTTTGAGGCAGCTGCCTTAGACAGCAGATGTTGGGGAGCAGGAAGTGGGAGCAATATTCTGGAGGACAGAGCTGTATATTCCATGTGGCCTGTCCAGCACTCCTTTAAGCATGCTTGCTGCCCCAAGTTGTGGAGAACACTCTCCCATCGCCAGTGTTGAAATATGATTCAACTATTAGTCAGGCCACCTTCTGTATGTGGAATGGGGAAGGGCATCTTGTTCTTGGACTCGGGCAGCCCAATGCCTTGAGCCAGTTTTGGCTGGCTAGCTACAGTGAGAACATAATACTTGACTAGATACACTTCTGGTTTGATTCAATAGGGCTCTTAATGTGTACTTAGGACAGGCTAATGATAACTGCCTTTTTCAAAGCTTTGTTGGGGCCCCCCTATTGATCCAAGTATAAAATTGACTCTGTAATGTGGAGGAATTTTTGGACCACATGGTCTTGGGCATTCAGTTGCTTTTCCATGACTTGTGTTTTCATAAAACAGGAACAGAGGATGCTGGATCATGCTGGGTTTTCTCCCAGCCCTACCTGGAGATGTCAAGAATTGAACCTCGGATCTTCTGCATGCAAAGCAGATGCTCTAGCACTGAGCTACAGCCCTTCCCCAATCTCAAGGATGTATAGAATAAGGTTGTGAAAGAGGTTCTTTATTCAAGAGGGTTGCTCTGCTTTGTTATGTGTCATGAATATTGGGGTCTGTGGAGCAGGATATGGTTATAGGACTTCCCCCTCTGGGGAAACAGACCTTCTTTTGCTGAGAGTAGTGGGTAGCTTTTTTTTGTGGGGAGGAGTGGGAACCAGATTTGCCTTAACAAAATGATATAGCTCAGGGATGGGGTGTGGTGCTCTAGATGTTGCTGGACTCAAACTCCGGTCAGCCCCAGCCTGCATAGCCAATGATCAGGAATGATGGAATTTAGAGTCCAATAGCCTCTGGAGGGCCATAGCTTCCAGGCTTAGTGCTAAATGCAAGAACTGGAATGAGCCTGAATAATATATTTACTTCAGCACAGTAAGTAAAATTGTTTGAAACCACACTGGAATAGTGCAAAACCATTCTGCCACACCCTTGTGTGTCCCAGAGTCTGCTATATGCCTTGAAACTGAGTAGCTGCAGCAATTCAGGTGGTAATTCATCAGCCTGGGTGTTCTTACCCTCCAAGTAGTGGGGTCAGCCATCTGGAACATGCTTGAGAGCACAGTCCAGGATTATAATCTGGAGCTTTTGAAACTGCTGTAGGCTCATGATTTCAGGATTTCTTCTTGTAGCAAAGACACAGCTCCACTTCAGTTGCCTGCCTTCTCCTCAGGCTGTTTGCTCAGCTTCTTCTGACAATCTGATTGTCAACTTGCTATGTCTTCCCTGAAGACCCACATTGCCCTTTTAAAAATGCAAAAGTTCCGTCAATTGATTTTGTCCCTTTCTTTAAGCCCAAAATGAAGGGCTGGAGGCAAGCACTGTGGGATGACCAGAGCAACAGCATGCTTCTTAAATTGAAACCAGTGCTTTATTTTGTGGTTTAACAGGTCACTTAAGAACACAGAAGGCAATAAATTGTCCTCACTTTCTTAACGGTTTAACAGAGTCCCTACGTATCAATATATATATATTGATTGGGGTGGAGAAAATGGGACCCCAGGTTTTCCCTGTTTAGGGAAGCTTTTAATGTTTAACAGACTATTGTATTTTAATATTTTGTTGGAAGCCACCCAGAGTGGCTGGGGAATAAATAAATAAATAAATATTATTATAGTTGCATGTTAGACATGTCTTGCTGAAGACTCCATGATTGGCAAGTGCATGGCAGACCTTTCCTCTTGTCCTGCTTGCTGCTCTGAAATTAGCCTCAGTTTCCCCTGACAAGATTCACCTTTTAGCATAGTGGTTCTTCTATCAGTAGCTCCAGGAGTTTAAATCATCAACCAGGAAGGAGCTCTCCATTTCCTCTTAGTCATCCAGCAATGCTCTCCCCCTCCCATGCCAAGGACTGTGTGTCATTAAATATAGTTACTTAGGTACTTAAGGTCTGCTCTAGAAGCTGGGCCACATTTGAGACATCCCAGCCCCAAAGTTTTCCAAAGCAAAGATTACAAAAAGCAAAGAAAGCTGTGTTGGCCCATAAGAAGAAAAATCCAGATCTGTATATAGGACAGTACCTTTCCTATGCCACCCGAAATGGCACAAAATTGTGTGCAAGCTTTCGAGTTCTGGAGAACTCTTAATTGGAGACGAGGACAAAAGTTACCTGCTGATGTGAAGTAGAAATATGTAAAACACACACAGGCAAATGCTTTAGGCAGATAGTTAATGATATACAGTAGTTAAGAGCCTTGCTTTTGCCTCTATATGGGCATAGGCTTGGCTTCAGTGCTTGGGGATTTTGAGCTACTTGAGTAGCCTGTTTTCTGTATTTGGATAACTCTTACTTGATCAAGACAGATCTGTATTAGTTTTAAACATGCAATGCTAGTTTGTTGAAAGTAATAGGTCAGACAAAAGCAGATCACATGAAAGCCTAAACTGTGAACCAGCCTTCAAGATGGTTTGGATTACAACTGCTATCAGCTAGAGCCAGCACAGCCAATAATTGGGATAATGGGAGTTGTAGCCAAAACATCTGGAGGGCACCAGGTTGAGGAAGGCTGCTGTAAGCTCATTGGGTTCATGTGAGGCTCAAAGCAAGCAAACTTGACTCATCAGCTCTTGACAATTGTTTCTTAGGAGTGGAGTATTGCACACACTCAACGGAATCGCTTTTTGCAGCTGTCTGATGCTCAGCTTAACAAATCTATATACCTAATATTAGGCTCTCACTCTCGCTCTTTCCCAACCCACTCGCTTCAGTTAGAGGCAGCAGCCTGTCAAGGACTCTTCAGATCCCCCCAGCCCTCCCCATTGTCAAATGCACCCTTGTCATCCTCTGAATAGCATTTCCACTTGATTTTAAAGTAGCTTTCTGTCAGCTGTGGTGGACTAAGAATTTTAGTGACAACTCCATCAATTGGGCCACCAAGATCAGAAACATCCCTATCTCGGCAGTTGATATGTGTTCATATCTGAAAGTGGAGGCTGCTAGGTAATATCTCCCGTTGTAAGTGACTGTGGCGGGTGTGGGTGAGTGGTGCCGAAAATTTGAACCGAAGACGGAGGGGGCTGTAGCATGGCCTTTCTTTGCTGTCTTGATCTTACACACAAGCTGAAGAAGGAGAAAGCCACCTTGAAATTTGGTGCCTGCTCATCTTTCAAAATGTATTGGGTACTGAATGGATCAGCGTAATGATGCTTCACTAATGTCTAGCATTATACTGTTCCAATCAGAGTTCCCAGTTGCTGAAATGTGAGTTTTTAAATACCAGAACATGTCCACATTTTATGTGTTTATAGTGTGTTAGCATCATATCTCTACAGCAGTTGACTCCACTGCATTAAGGGTACAGGGAATTATTGTGAGGGGGTCTCATAACAACTCTTGGTATAAGAATGCTTTAAACGTGAGGTGTAGATGTGACCTCAGCTCCATCCATGAATGGGAGGAAGGAGCACTTATGTTTGCAGAAGCCCAGTTAAGATTCAAGCCATAATAAATAAAAGCGATTCCAATAACATAAATCACAAATTGTAATCAGCAAAATGACAAACAGCCTGTGAGCAGTAACTAAGTAGTGGAAAATCTTAAGTCAGCCTGTGTCAACCTGATGTTTGTGCTCCAGATGTTTTGGACTATAACTCTCTTCATCCTCTGCCAACACAGTTTAGAGATAAAAATGCATTAATTTTTGTTTGTTCCCTTCTTGACTAAAGATAATCATTTTTGAAAGGTGACAAATTTAGTACTTCTCCATATGGTCTGTGGCAGGATATATGCAGACCTGGCATTACAGTGGATGGAAAAGGAGATTCATAGTGGAATATATTTAATATATTTATTGAGGAATGTGTACTTTGCTTTTCAAAGCAGCAAAAAGCCTCCACAAAGCAGCTTGCAATACTAAACTAGCCATCAACACAGTTTAACAACAATTAAAATTCATTACTGACTGCAAACAAAGGCTTGCATTCAGTGAAGCACTAAGTATCTATCTTGCTGTCAGAACAAGGATTTCTGCTTGTGCAATGGGACTCTCCACCCTCTTCCCTCTATGTCTCCCTAAATCTGTTTTGCCCTCCCCCCCCCCAAATCCTCCAGAACAGATTTGGAGAGGGAGTCCCATTGGGAAGATGGGACAGTGCTACATTGGAGACAGATTGATACTATAATAAAACAAACAGATTTTTTTTTGTCCTTATTATCTCTATTGTAGCATCCATGAAGAATGGTAGCATGATATTTCACCAGAAGGCTCCATGCCTGCTGCCTGCCACTCTGTAATTAGGACTATGGACTTCATATAGGATCTAGTGTTTATGCTCTTGCAGCTTGTGTTTGCACCGTAGGAAGGAAAAATGGAAGGTCTGGCCCTTCTTCGCCCCAAAGGAGTGGAAGAGGAAAAGGCTACTGGGAATTTTTCCACCTTGTAATGCATCCTGTGTTGAAAACTTTGCAGTTCTGTACTATGAGAAGCTGTGTGTTAAACTATATATTTTGGCAGCTGAGGGTGACATTTAGTCATGTGTGGCTGTTCTCTCTGAACGGTGTGATTTCTTGTGACCTCCTGTTTCCACAGTGTTCGTAAGCAGTCCTTCCTTTATGTCAAGGTAGCTCTATTGTGTGTGTTTTTTCCTTAATCAGCACAGCAAAAGAATGTTGTCTCTCCTCCACCACTACCCCTCTCTACCAACAGTTTCCTTTCCAAGAAAAAGAAAGGAAGCATGACTTAGGTAGGCAGCTGTCCTTCCTGTCCCACAGCCATGTTGAAGTCAGCGCCAATAACCTCAGTCCATTTAGAGGAGACACTGCCACCAATGAACTTGTGCTTTGTTCTACTGAGCAACGGGTATAACGTGCTGTTTCCTAGCCCTGCCTCTGGCTTCTCTTCTGTCTGTTTTGGCACATGTGCCTTAAATTTCCTGTAAATGTAGACTAGCAGGATAAAAATGAAATCCTATGTGGCCGAACACTAGAAATCCTCTGCCTGGTAACTGCATGCAGGCAAAAGACCCGGGGCTACTTCCTGAAATGTTTTGCAAGAGGAGCCCAATGCTATGTAGTCCTTGAAGTAATAAATAGGATTCAAAATATGGGCCTTCCCAGGCAAGTGACTTTGTAGTGGTGGTAGCAGCAGCAGCAGGGGTGGGGAGTAAATGCTCAGGTACTAACTACAGTATGTAGTTGCCAGCCTTCCAACAGCAGTGTTTTTTCACTGACCACATTGTGTGTTTCTTGCAATTTAGAGCGTTAGATGGGCTATAATAATGTGAGGATCATGCATGCCCACTGAGGTGTGCTTATGGTGAATGTCAGCCATTCCTTCTCTCCCACTGAATGCCTGAAGTGGGAGGGATGGTCATGTAAAGCCCAACAACTTGGAGGTTTGGGTGCCAAAACAATCTTGGCCTGTTCTCATAGGTAAGAGGTCAGGCTTACCGTAATCACATGGAAGACAAACTCACCCTTCTGGTAAGCTGAATTGGCACTGCAGTTGGGTTAAGTGACCCCCATCCCTATGTCTGCGCTCATGAGACCCTGGAAAAAGTGTTGCTTGATGTAAATCACAAAACGATGGCAGTTGAAATCTGGGAAGGAGTGTGGAGCCATTTGCATGCCCATGCCCTAAAATGGATGGCATTGGCATTTTCAGCCCATTGCCTTAATACGTGTGCGTGTGCAAGCTCCTGACCAAAACTCCGACTGCAACATCCAAAGCTCTGCCACTGGTGCCAGGCAATCCAGAAGGTGAGGAAGCTTCCCTGTGCCTTTTTCCTTCACCAGCTCCACTGGACTCAAATAATAATAATAATAATAATAATAATAATAATAATAATAATAATTTATACCCCACCAATTTGGGGGCTCTCCCCGCCTATGGCCAGAAACAGCTTCCTGCCCACCAGGGTGAAGCTTGAACCCCCACAGTGGTGAAAGATACACACTTGCCACAGCACTGCTGCTCTTTACTGCTTGGGGAGGCACCTGTGTGCCCCCGCCCCTCGGCCAACAACATGGGGAAGGTTATGAGTGCCCTGAAAATTCATCTGCTTTTCTTTTTTCTTGCCTCCGCCTTTCTTTCAATCTAGGAGTCTTTCCTGGATGTGCACAAATACTATTTTTAAGATGTATAATAATTTAATTAGGATGTGTCATTAAAAATAAAACAAAGCTGTCTGTTATTGTAATTTACGTTTTTCAATGTAAGGAAGTAGCTTTTTAGAGGTGGCTGTCATGCAGCAGGAGCTACCATATTTTCGTCTTTTTGCAAGGTGAGAGAGGGGAGAGGATATTTACTCTGCTGCTGCTGCTGCTGAATGGGGTTGGCGCTAGTAATGTGATGTAGACTTCTTTGGCACCCCATCCCTTTCTCCAATGCAGCATCCTCCAGATCTTGTTGGAGAGCACCACGTTGGCTACCTCAATCCTTCTCTTTCTTTCCCCCACAGATGAATAGTTGGAGGGAAAAAAGGGGTGGGGTGCCCCCTTACGCAGGGGTGTGTGTGTGTGTGTGTGTGTGTGTGTGTGTGTATAGGAGGCAGGGTGTGCACAAATTCTTGATTCTATCATAGGATGTGGCACAAGAGTCTTGTTTGTGAATCTTCCAACTATATGTAGCATCACCCTGTGGCAGAGTGCTGCTTGGTTAGGGTCAAAAGCATGTTGGCAAAAACAACTCCATTGGCAGTGGTTCAGAGAGTAGGATTCTCCTGTTGAAGTGATTGTTTTGTGGGAATATTTGTGTTGGCATAGAAGCTCTATGACGTTTTGTCACCAGGCTTGAAACAGCATTGCTGCTTCTGAGAGCTGGTGGTTGATTACTGTAGTATTAAGGAGGCACTGGGCTGGATCCAAAGAGGAGCCATAACTCTGGCAGGGCACCTGTTTTGCATGCAGAATGTGCCAGGCTCAGTCCCTGGCACCTCCAAGAACGCTGGGAATTGGCATGTCTGAATCCCTAGAGAGCTCTTGCCCGTCAGCACAGAGAAGCATTACTGATCTAGATAGACCAACAATATGATACTCTATAAGTCAGTTTTGTAGTGTTTTTGTCTGTTCTTGCTCAAAGGAGTGCTTTCGAAGGGCAAACCTTATTTGAAAGGGAATTTTGGGAATGAGCACAATTTCAAAAGGTAATATGACACGCAGAGTCTGCTGCTTAAAAGAAAAGGCAAACATTTTATGTTGGGAGTGGCTAAAGTCAGAATTTGGGCCCTAGCCACAACTGAGTATTCTGGAAACTTGCTGTCTGGTGTTATGCCTATTTTAGGATTTGTTTGTTATCACAGAAGGATTATGGTTGAGAATGAAATAATCCCATGTTGAGGAAACAATTTGGCTATATTTCAATGTGGGATAACTTCAGGGGTGAATTAAATGTTCAGAGGTCATGTATCTTGTATGCGGCAAGGCTCATACTTTGAACATTCATGTATGCCACTGAACATAGGAAGCATGAGATGTGTGTGAGTTTCTTCTCCCTTCCCTGCCTATTGGCAGATGGAAGTAGCATAGAAACTGGCTGGCTAGCATGTTGTGCATGAGTCGCTTGATGCTTCCAGGTCCTTGGAATTTGACCTGCAGCTTAGCATGTGGCAGGGCATAATCACAAGTCTTAAGCCTTCAAATTGGTCCTTAGATATTAGTAGTAGTTATAATTTAGTAGTTGCATTTTAAATTCCTTCCAGTAGCACCTTAAAGACCAACTAAGTTAGTTCTTGGTATGAGCTTTCGTGTGCATGCACACTTCTTCAGATACACACGTGCATGCACACGAAAGCTCATACCAAGAACTAACTTAGTTGGTCTTTAAGGTGCTACTGGAAGGAATTTTTTTTTGTTTTGACTATGGCAGACCAACACGGCTACCTATCTGTAACTAGTTGCATTTTATCACTCATCCTAGGATTGATGTTCTGTATCCTTCTGCCAGGTGATGATAAGGATTTCATCAGAGATTTGGGTGTAGATGTCTGGCAGGTGGAATGGTAATTTATATTCACCCATTGTGGTAATTAATATGAAAATCATTTTGACTGTCTGTTTGGCTGTTATGTTGGTTGTATGAATTGGGTAATAAACGGAACATGTACTGATTCAGTAGCTTAGAATGTTCATAATACACTCATACATTTATTTATACATGTATGTAATAAATTTGCAATGAAAGGTTTCTTAGAAAGAAGGAAAAGCTCTCTTAAGAGTAAATGAATGGACTGTCTTGCTTTACAGCTTCATTATTGAATTATTTTAAGCTCTGCAGCAATATCAGGTTTTATTCCATTACCATTGATTAGAACATTTCTATGTGACTTTGTAGAACAATCAAATGGTGCTCAATTCACAAATTCCTGGTTTGGTGTTTAAATGCCCAACTGGGAGCAGTTCCCATAAAGGTGTGCCCTTCTGTTTTCAAGGATATATTGCTCCCTTGCAGTGATCTTTCACAATAAAAACTTAGGAATGTCAAGGACCTGTTTTGAATTCGTGGTTTTGAAAGCTTTTGTAAACTCTGACCTGAAGAATTTGAAGTATAGCACTTTAAAGTCTCTCTGCAACTAAATGGTTTAGTGGTTATAATATATAGGCACAGTGTATCTACTATGTATTTTGGAAAGTAGTTTGTCTATCTGCCTGTTCTCTATGGGTTTGGTCACCTCTCAAGATACTGTTGCCAAACTTTGCATGAGGGTTCTCGGTGCAGAGGTGGTAGTCTTTGTGAATACCGAAATGTCACTTTGATGTGACTTTGCCTATTTTTTGACGTAACAGGTCCAAGCTATGCCAATTTGGACACTTCTGAAGATACCACCGCTTTTGGTGACTCTTTGCCAAATTTGGTGTGACAGTTCCAGCCTGCACCAATTTGGATGCCTCTTGATGTACTGTAACAAACTTGGCACAAGGTTCCCTACGTGGAGGCTTGGGTTGTTGCATGTGTCCTACAACTCAACAAATTTTAAAAACTCTATTTTCTTGTCCTTCGAATTCCCGGACAGGGCTGAACACTTCCCGCTAGCAGGTTTATAGAAGAAAGTCAACCCTGAAAGTAAAACGTTATGTGGTTGTAATGTGGCTATATGAATAGCACGTGGCTTTACGAGGCTGTTATGAAAAGAGCTGTTAACTCATAGCAGTTTTATAATTAGTCTTGCTGCTTACTGTGACGGTGTACAAATCAACTCCCTGATTTCCCTATGCCTGTTTGATCGTGTCTCAGTGTGTTGCAGTCTTGTGCTGTACCCACAAAAAAAGTTCTTTCTCTTACACTGCGGCTACTGTTAGGGAAAGAAGTAACATCTAGGAGCCACCCAGCAGCTCTGTTTGCAACATCATAAAGCAGTTGGAGAGGCCAAACTCAACAGGATCATTGCAGAAGCACACCAGCAAAAGCAAATATTGCTGCTGGCAATATATATATATTTAAGAGGGGTTCAGATTGCTTACTTCTGCCTCACTCACCTCTGCAGCTTGTCCTGCAGCAGCTAACATGAGGCATAGGATGAGGTAGGCATCCATCTGTCTTCAGAGATAATAGTGTGTGCCTTTGGGGGTGAGGTCAAAGCAGTGGAGAATCACAGCACCTGCTGTGGCTGCAGACACTGGTAACTCGTACCTGCTGCCTCCTGTGTTGCTTTTGCTGCATTAACACCACTGAAGTGACCTCTTTGGGGTGCAAGCCTGGGCAACACCTTTGGGGTGTATGGAGGTCCTGGGCTTCCTAGACAACAAGACCCCCTTCTTGGCCTCACTGATGTGGTCCAAAGAAAGCAGAGCAATACATTTGGCACCAGCTTGGCTGCATAGGATGAGGTTGTTTATAACTACCTGTATTTAAAGGGTAGCCCTTAATAGGATTGCCAGTTTGTGGTGCGGACGGAGCTTCTAGACTTTTAGCAGCTGCTTTGACAGATGCAGCTGCTCATTTCCCCAGTATTCTGGGCTTAGAATCTATCCCTGCCATGCAACTTTCAAAGACACATGAGCACTTTGATCCCAATCAGTGCTGTTGCATTCTCCTTATTGGTGATTAAATGGACACTTGCAGTTCAAAAGGGTGGTGATGGGATATCATTAGACTGATTTGCTGCCTGCCATTTTATTGTGTCAAGGAGTTCTTCCACAAGACCCTGATTTATCAGTAAATAAATACTATGGAGTTGTGGGAGAAGCTTTTTGTAACAATGGCTCAAAGTGAATGTTTGCCTTGAAAATGACAGTCTGTTCGTAGTAAGTGGATTAGTATTGGTGTGTAATAGAATTCGTATTTCAGGAAATGGGTCATGGTAACTTCTGGATCTGGAATGCAGGGCATTTACTTGCTGAGGATTAAAGATTTGTTTAACTTAGTTTGGTTATTCTTGTGATGAACTCCAAAGTTAAAAATATACAGAATGAGGTGTGTTGTAATGCTTCAAGAATCTGCCTTTGTCTCTGAGGGAAAGTGAGAAAATGTCTATTTGTTGTGGGGTGTTTTTCGTAGCCCTGGCAATTTAATGGAAGCGTTGCTTAATGTGCAAACAGTCACTTTAAAATGTACATCTCTTGTCAAGTCCTAAAAGCCTAGCAATGTAATTCCTTAATACTTTGATATAATGTAATGTGTGTATGTTGCAAACAGCATGTGTGTGTGTGGGGGGGTATATATTATCCATTTTTTATGTTAGATCTGGTAAGCATATGCCCAGGGCTAGTTTCAAATTTCTGGGGGCTGTTGGGCACAGGGTATCGGTAGTCCTCTTGCCTTCCCCTTCCTTCTTAAAACAAGGCTGACTAGAGAAGAGACATCCTGGTTTGCTAATTTTGTTTCCTATAATGTCCAAACTGGGTAACTGTGGTTCAAGCATGCCCCACAAGCCACAGTTTGATCTGCATTGCAGAAATCCTAGTTTGCTCATGAACAATGTTTTTCTGGTTTGGATTTCATGGGACAACTCCGTAGTGTTGATTTCTTCTGATTGATCATACGTTACAAATAAAATTGTTGGTGCCGCAGCATTGATAATTGAACCTGTCACTCGTCTGTCACATACATTCTTTGAAACAAAGTACTGAAATTAAGAGCTTTGAAATTCAGAATGCTGGGAGATGCATTCAGTATAATTCTTAGAGATGGATGGAATACTGCATGCAGATTCTTCCCTTCCCTAGGCAGTATGGAAGTTAGGTAAATGGTCAGAAACTTTTCCTAGGTACTACGATGATCATTCAAGTGTAATACACTTTTAATGTTACATTTATGCAAGAGCATGTCTTTGAAAGTAATGTCAGAAGCAAGCCTGGTGCTCTGAACAATGCAGGAATTCACTGCTTTGATACAAGAAGAACAGCAAAGTGGTGGTTTGAAGTTTCCACAATAGTTACCTGGATTTCTGGGAAACTTGTTATGAAAACATGTAGGCCTAAGAAGGTGCAAAAAGAGGGGTTTTTTGTTTTGTTTTTAAAGTAGTAGTATATTTTATCCACCCACCCATTCCTGCTATTATGTATACATAATTTTATTTGTATGCCACCTTTCTACAGTTCAAACCATGCTCAAGGTGGCTTACAACATGGAACAAATGCATAACTACATAATAACAAAAGTAGCCATAAACAATAAATAAGACATTAAAAAAATACACAACCACATTGAAAATTTCCACATTTATCACAAGATCTAAAATAAAGATGGTAAAAAACAAAAATACAGCAACAGCCCCCTCCCCCCAAATCACACCCACCCAGCCCAAGACTGTTCACCAGCCTCAGCCATTGCAGTCAGTCAGTGCCCCTCCCAGGCCTGGCACAAATAGGCCTGCAAGGCAGGGAGCAGGTCTTCCGGGACTCAACAGCCAAGGTGACTGAATTCTTCTTTCCTTTGCAGTTTCTATCACCTATTTGTGTGCAATTAAGAGTGACAAACATACACTATGCAGCAATCAGCCAAGGGGTTTCAGTCCTTCAATTATAAATGCATAGATGGAGAGTCTGGTTTGCAAAGGAATCTTTTACTAAACTATAACTGCACTCTAGATAGTGGCATAATTTCAGCTCAAAGGCCTTTACAGCCATAAAGAGAATTTCTAAGGCACTTGTTTCTGTAAATATCGAAGAGAAAAGCAGTAGTGTATCATGAAGAGGGAAAAGGCTGACTGTGCAGATAGAATCAAGAATTAGAAATAGCTCATGCTGCCACACACTTGACTTCAAGTGAGGGTTTGGATATTTGGTATGCTTCCAAAGGCTTTGTATATTTTAACCCAGAATGTACAGAGAGCTTTACAAAAGCAGAGTGCAGTTTCCTTAGGGCAGGGTACTTGTCTCTCTGATAAATAAAGATGCAGTAAATAGATGTGGATTACGCAGCCCTTAAGAACCAGCATAAGATGAGCCATGACAGCAGGCTATTAAGGAACATTTAGAAGAAGAGAAGGCTGGCTTTGGTTTTGAGGCACAGGAAGTAGATAACAGGAAGGAGTTTTGAGCGTAAATGCATTTTGAAGTCCTGTGTGGGATATCTCCACCCCCTCTGACAGAAGGAAGGGAAGTTAAAGGAACAGGGCGGGCAGGAGCTAGGTCAGAGCTTGAGCTCTTTCCCCGAAATAATGTAACTGATTAAAGTTAACTATTTTATTTAATAGTATTGAATTGATTTATATACTACCCTTGGAGGGGGAGGATTTTACAAGGCAACAGATAATGATATATTTATCACAAGCAAATTTAATAATAATAATAATTTATTATTTATACCCCGTCCATCTGGCTGGGTTTCCCCAACCACTCTGGGTGGCTTCCAACAGAATATTAAAATACAATAGTCTATTAAACATTAAAAGCTTCCCTAAACAATACTGTATATTTTTTAAAAATCTTAATTTAAAAGAAAACAAAAAAACCCAGGTGATAACAATCAAAGTAATAAATAGCTGTAGTGTAGCCAGATCGAGCACTAAAGCAGCACTCAATCCAGTAAAACCAGAAATTCCAAACACAAGTATTACAGAAGCCCAATCTGAAGTCCCAAATAATGTATGCATTCTGGTACTCTCTTAGCTTGAAATTCATTGCAAAAGTCAGAAGTGTTCTGAGCCATATATTGGTTTAAGAGGTGTGGAATTACATCCGTTTGCTTAAAAAGAAATTCTGCTCCATCCCTGCATGTTACCCTCATCATTTTGGAATAGTTTTTCTATATATTTTCTATTCATAGCAGGAAGCTCACCTTATTAGAAGCTCAGTGGATTGAGTCCAGTATATATGAGACTATCACCTTTTATACATTTTATCATGGTGGTGTTCCAAATGTTCTGCATTCAGGGACCCCATTGAGTCCCTTGCTGAAGATCAGCAGGTTGCAGAAGGTTCTGAGACAGGTGCTAAGTTCATGTAGGGCAGTGTTCCCCAACCTTGGGCCTCCAGCTGTTTTTGGACTACAATTCCCATCATCCTTGACCCACTGGTCTTGCTAGCGAGGGATGATGGGAGTTGTAGTCCAAAAACAGCTGGAGGCCCAAGGTTGGGGAACACTGATGTAGGGCACTTGCCTCATCACTACCCCCCCCCCCATGAACTGAGAGTTCAACCTGCAACAGTGCCCTCCTGTAGTGGCACATTGCAAGGGAAGAGAAGTCTTGGAGGATGAGCTGTGGTGCAGGGAAGCTTTTATGCTACTGCTGATCTTCTTAAGCTGCTGTCCTGTGAGAGCATGGAGACGTGTACAAAGCAGTCTTTAAATTCAGATGCTGGTGTTTGTTGGTGCCCTGTTCAGTAAAGTTAGATCAGGAACTTTTCAGTTATCAATAACTGAGGTTTTGTTTGAAATCTATTAACAGCACCTTGGCAGCTGACTAATGTTAATAATTTTGCATGCTGATATACATGGACAAGATAATATCATAGCCTAGGCAGATTATTGTTTTGTCGTATTGGAAACAGCAGTGTGGATAAAATCTGTTGCAGAAACGGAACCACAGTATGCCAAGTATTAATCACGCATCTTAGTTTCTGTCTAGGAATTCTTGACAGTACAATTGGCAGCAAGGAGCCAACATGTGCTGGCAAATTCTTATCTCCTGTGAAGATTTAAACGGCACATTTTCAGAATCTCTGATGGATTTTTTTGTTATATTCAACTTCCATTTTCAGGAAAGATAAACCACAAAGTAGGGAATCAGGGTAAAAATGGTGACCTGTGGAGTATATGTGTGTTCTGAATTTTAGTGAGGTTCCTGAAACTGATGCCTGTTCACATGTTTTAAACCTGAGGAAGGACAATTCATTTGCTTTGTTTCTTTGACATAGAGGATCAGTGGCGTAGCGTGAGGGGTGCAGGGGGGGCCGGCCGCACCAGGCGCAACATCTGGGGTTAGGGCAAATCCACAGGTTAGGGGGCGCAAATCCACGGGTTAGGGGGCGCAAATTACTTGCCTTGCCCCGGGTGCTGACAAGCCACGCTACGCTACTGTAGAGGATAATTTAACTTCAGATGCTCTGGAGGTCACATGAACTAGAAGATAATGACTTTCACAATTCTCTGTGAGACGTGAGGTCGTTCAGGTGGGTGTGGAACAGGCAGGACTGGGATTTGTGCCAGGCCTTATTTGGCCAGTGGGCAAGAGATTCACCACTGCTGCAATAAGGGAAAAACAGAGCGAGCTTTTGCATTTCATGAAGTTTCATTTTGCCAGGAGTTCCACCAGAACATTAACAATAAAAACCCCCACCATAGGACATTCCAAGAACAGTAACAGCAGTGTTCTATTTCCACTGGATTATTTGCAAGATCCCAGACTGTCTGTGCTTATACTGGTTTCTGTCTTACGATACATATGTATCAGCATGTTGCTACAGCATGTTTTGGTGGTTAACATGTAAAGGTACAACAATTTTCAAGTGTGTTGACTATTATCCTTAAAAAAACAATGGACAAAGCTTCACCATTCTCCACTGTTGCATTTTTGTGTACCGTGGAATTGCTCAGCAATATTTTTCTGCATGCAATTAAATAGTTGAAAGTAATGCACAGCATGTTCTGCATTGTCCACTCTAAATAATTGTCCCCAAGTTACCAATATTAAAGCTGTTTCATTAATAAGCCACCTAATTATAGCTTTTCTTAGAAACCTACAAGCTGCAGCAACTGAAAACAAAAGTTAATGATATCTCGAGGCCAGTGTCTGACGTCCCTTGTGATCATAGTTTTTGAGGCCAGCAGGGATGGTGACTGTGGCCTTATTTGACCTCTTTGCACAGCAACATGAGCTGTGGAAATGGCCTCTGCAGTTACTGTCAAATTATTATTATTGATTGAATTTATATCCCACCCTTCCAAAGGAGCCCAGGGTGGCAAACAAATCCACAATTTAGAAACAAACACAAAGCATAAACAAACACAAAGCAAACATAGCAAATCCATTTAAAAGAGTTGAAAGACTATTAGAACATTCTAAAAGCAGTTGAGGTTAAAACCACTCTTCCATCCAGTGATCCTAGGGTTGCCAGGAACAGTATTCTTCAGTCACCGGATGCCTGGATAAACAAGAATGTTCTCAGATTCCTCCTGAAAGTTAATAATGATAGAGGCGGGCGCATCTCACTAGGGAGGGCATTCCCAAACTGGAAAATCTTCTGCAGCAGTTAGTTGCAGTTTGTTAGCAGTTTAACAAAAATGAAGTCTGTCATGTTGCAACACCATCCCTTCTCTTGGAGTAACTTGAGGATGAGCCTGAAGACTTTCTGCTATCTTCAAGAGTCTTTATATGAATTAAAAGCCGCCAGCATTGTGGAGTCCAGATCTGTTTTACCAGTGACTTCTGTATTATGCCACTGATGATTTCTGGGCAAACATTTGTTGTGTATTGAGGTGCATATGGTTTCCTCCTTTTTGCCAGGGTATCTACAGGAAGCTATCCAGTCAGTTCTTCCTTGGTGGGTATGCTTCTCAATATTAATATTCTGCTTCATTTTCCTGTCTGGGCCATCACAAGCTCCACTTCCCTTCCTGCCTACTGTCTTGGTCTCTTTGTGCACGACTCTGACTCCCGACTTCAGTCTCTTAACTCTGCTTTGGCTAGGTTATTAGTTTTTAAAACGTTAACAGGTTAAACTATACTGTATATTTCATTTCATGGATGTCATGATTACTTCAACATGGTTTCTAAATACAACACATTTTCAAATGTTTTTGAGAGTAATACTTGATCATATTCCTGTTTAAAAAGAGTCTAGAAAAAAGTAAATTGCTTTCCCTTCAATTTTCGAGTAACCCAAAACTTATATTTATGGTTTCTTTAGATAACACTTGCAGCTTAATTCACAATACATTTTAAAAATCCAAAGGCTGAACCTTAAGGGAGGATCAAGAGCTTTGTGGTGTTTGTCATTTAAGCCTTGGAAAAGGGGAGCGAAAATTATATGTATGTCTGGTTCTGTTTGCACAAGGACCAATTTGTAACAAATATTTTCTGGAAGCCTGCGTATTTGCTTGAAAAATTCTTATCGACAGAAGCAGCTCAGTTTTCTAACTTGATTTATATGAGATTGCTGTCTGTTCGAGGAAGCAGTATTCAGTGCCCTGGCCAGCATTTCTGCTTGGGCTATCTTATCAAGTTAATACTAAAGCAAATTGAAAAGATTCATTCAGTAAGTAGGAGTTTTGGTATGAGGAGTTTATTCCATCCCCTCTCTCCCCCCCCCCCCCACCTTTGGACTCTTTGCATATGACTCAGTATCGCTGACTAAAAACTTGCCGAAAAATGCATTAGCTAAGTGAAAAGCTGCAGAGCTTCCCACTAGTGGACTTTTTCAAAACGTTCTCTCTGAGGTTACTTTTAACTTATCTCTAGACCACTGTGGGTTTCAAACAGGCTTACAAATAAGACGAAGGGGAGGGGAAATATTAGTGGCTCATGGAAAGTATGTATTGAGTGCCTATTATGGATATTTCCTCTCTCCTGTTCCATACTTTCAGCTGGAATAGACACTCATCCTCTGCATTTGAAAACTCTGGTCACATCCACCCCATAAATTTAAAGCCGCCTTATACCACTTTAGCAGTTATTGCTTTTCCCAAAGAATCTTGGGAAACTCTAGTTTAAGGGTGCTGAGAGTTACTAGGAGAGCCCTCATGGTGCTACAATTCCCAGCACACTTAACAAGCCACAGTTCCCAGGACTCTTTTGGGGGGGGGGGGTTTGCTAAAGTGGTATAAGAGTGCTTTAAATGTACTGTGTGGATGTGACATCTGATAGAACCCTAATTGGAAGTTGTTGCAGAACAGTTCCTCCCTCCCTCTTTCTTATTTTATTCTCAGAATAATTGTCTGGAAAATCCTTTGTAGGACATTGCCAGGTTGTGCAATATAGGAACAACTTGCTTCTGTTGGTGGCTTGCATATTACTGGGCTGCTGAAATTTCTCATACAATAACTCTTCTGAATCCCCACCTCCTGATATTTCTCTAATTATGCAAAGTTAGTACATCAGAGCAAAGACTCTGGTTCCATCCACACCATACTCTTAAAGCACATGGCTTTCCCCAAAGAATCATGGGAACTGTAGTTTCGCCCCAACAGAGCTATATTTCCCAGCACCCTTAATAGACTACAGTTCCCAGGATACTTTGGGGGAAGCCAGATGATTTAAATGTATGGTGTGCATGTAACTTCAGAAAGAATGTGCTAGTTTGCATAGGCAGAGAGGTGTGAGGCAGGGGGAGAACATTCAGACATGCAATCCTACCCACATTCATATCTCAGGTGGTGCAACAACTTATCCTGCTAAATATTTGAATTAGAAACATTTTTTCAATCACAGCTTCCATCGCTGTGCTATATCTAAGGTAGGTTTATATCACTGGACTTCTCAAGCATTGTCCCCAAATGTTTCATAAGAGGGAAGCTATTTTGAGTTCCTGGATGACAACAGCTCTTCACAATTATATAGCTGCTTATCTTCAGCATAATATCTTCCAGCTCCCTGTTTACTTTTGGCTGAGCTTACAACACCTCCTATGGCAAGTCTAGAGAAGGTGTTGGTCTGAGATGAGATAGAGACTATGCAAATACGAGGAGTTCTGACATGAGAGAAATAAGAGATTGTTTGTTTTTGTGGTCAATGACATCTTCTCTCTGCCTTTTCGCCCCCAAATGCATATACACGTATCAGTTGAAAGAATTCTGGGCCATCATCCCTTGAGATATTATTCTTGACCACATTAATCAAAGGATTTTGAGTGGGTTGCCCAGCTGCTGCTGTTTGCTGTATGAGAAAGGAAGTTCAAGAGTCAAATAGATAAGGCTTTTGCTTTTGCTTTTCTTTTGCTTTGGGATTGATTTGACAAAACTGCTTTTAAAAAACAACAAGAAGTAAGACATTAACCATTTAGAGAATTGAGATGACATCACCTTTCTAGTTAGATTGACAGGTAACCTTGGTTTTTAAATTACGATACCAAGTTCAGTATTCACATGGACTTTGTACAAGCATGAGTCATTATCTATATCTTTGCAATAAAGTGAAGGTCTTCTATGACTTGGGCATTTTATTGTCAGTATGTTCCAATACATCACAAAAGGGACCATCTTTCCATAAATGTACTTGACTGCCCATTGTCTTCTGTAGTATGTCAGTTTAATCATTGCTATGATGGTCCATATCTTATTAAACTAATCAGCTATGGTTTGAGTCCTGTTTTGTAGGTCCTTGCAGCTGTCAAGAAGTTGACCGTTTCCGAATCCATGCCTAAAGCTAGCAGTTTCACATAACCTGGTATTAATATTTTAGGATCAAGGGAACCTTGATTTTCGTAATGTGTAGAATAGGTTACTTAAGCCACATAGGCGTGCTATGCACTTATGGTGTGCAACTATGGGCAATTCCGACATAATGTACCTGGCTCACGTTGCTCTCTGCATATAGCACAATGGCTTAATTGATATGGGATAATCTGATAAGGGTGTCTGAGAATGGAGAGTGCTGAATTGTTGAAACCAAGCTTGGTGACCTTCAAACACCTTTTAGCCCTCGGTTTTTATAGCTATGTGATCAGAAGCTTGCTTCGAGCAAGGCAGTATGTGAGCACACGCAGAGAGCGCTTTATTTCTGAAGACTGAGGCAAACAGTGCTCCTGATATATTCACTGTTGCTGTTTACTGTTGGGGCACATCCAGGCTTCCTTTTGCTCCACGCTTTACAGATCCAGGTCCACTGAACTGGAGCAAACAGTAATTTGCCAAAAACTCAGTTGCCGCTTATGCCAATTCAGTAGTAAACGTGGATTTTCCCACTGGGACAAAAAACACACAAAAATGCTCAAACACAGAAGTTTAAAGCCTAGACCTGTGCCTTGAAATGTGGCACAAAAAGGCTGTCTGGATTGAGCCCATAGTTAAAGCACTGCCATTCATAATATTGTTAGATGAGAATTATATAGATGATGTGGCTGATCTCGTTGCCAAGATCAGGATGAGTTACCATCTTAACATAGAAGGTGTCCAGTACCTAATTATAATCTGAACTAGAAGGTTTGTTGCTGATACCAGAGGTTTAGAACCCCCTTTGCAGATTCTGTATAATTGTGCTAGTTACTTCATAAGTTTAACTATATTGGAGAGTCCTTGTGTACCTTGACATATTGCATCACTAGCACCTACAAGCTTAGATAATGGCTCATTTTCTATTATCACAGTGGGCAACCTGTAAAGTCTTTCAAGAAAGATGCCAGGGCGGCTCTCTACCTGTTCTTTGGCCCTGATTTTTTTTTTTTTTTTGGCAGTTCATCAAAACTCTCTTTAGGTTTACATTTAATAGCCAGGGTTTAAGCCATAAATGATTTTAATTTACTTGTTTACTGGCTATTTTGTATCATTTCTAGCTTTAAAACTGTTCCTTTTCTAGCTTTTTGGATGGGGAAGCATACAATTTCAAAGTAAATAGCTGTTTTTACTGAAGGCAGATGTTTTATACAAGGAGTCTTTAAATGCATTTGACTCGTTTGCAGTGAGGTGATAAAATATTACCATGGTTCTCTTTGGTGACTCATCCTAATAATTACTGTGTACTGGGTGTTGACTTTTGTGATAGTACTTGTTTTGCCTTATCATAGGTACATTTTAAAGCTAAATGTGGAAGTGACTTTCCATTCAACCTTGAGCTATTCCGGTTAATTTGTTAACCTATTATGCATAACCTTGAAGGGAGAATCAAACAATGTCTGTAGATTGATCAGTCCATAACAGCTTAAGCTACACACTTACTTGGCAATACAGTATCCATTTATTGCTAATCTTCATCGTTCAGAGATCAGGTTGGCACTTCAGCCCTATGTGTAGTGGGTGCCCCCTCCCCAACTCTTGCTGCATGTCAAGCTTTCAGTGTAAACAGTCTATGAGAAATTAATCCACGCTGAAGTCTTTGTGTTAGGGCTGGGCGATATCTGGTTTTTAACATTCTGATATATCATCAGCTAAAATATCATGTCTGAAATAAGAACAGAGCTATGTAGAGGCATTGGCTAGCTTCATGATTTCATTGTGATTTTTGCATAGGAAAGTGAGATTCTTTAGCTTGCAAAATGTCCCATGTTTCCCCTTTGAATCCCAGGAGCAGAGCATATACTTTTCAGGCCAAAAGTCCCAGGTTCCATCCTTGATATCTCTCTACAGGGCTGAAAAAGGCTCCAGAGAACCTCAAGGATGATGCAAGTAAATGCTCTTGCTCTGTGTTGTGTTTGATGGATTGTTTTATGATGTGATATGAGTTTTGTTGAATTATTTTGTTGACCACTTAAGTTGCCTTGGCTGAAATAGTGGTGGGGGGGGGATCAATAAATGGAATAATAGCAGAATTGGGGAAGCAAGGGTGTTAGCTTGGAAAACCTGATGACATTTTTGAATGGTATTTGGCTTTCCAGTGAAAAGATCAGAATAGCTTGATAAAATAGACTGATCTCAGCTCAGCTTTGTTTTCTCTTGATTGAGTTAGGAAGGGGTGTTCTCATTCTTTGCCTTGAAGTGAGTTCAGCATGACCTCATGCACACACTAGTTAACTGACTCTGCTGCCACTACTTTCTTGATCTTGTGCAGTTAATCTGTATCTCTGAAATACAAAGTTTTCTGAGGACCCTCCAGGCAATTAATCTCTTCACTTTCCTTGGTCACCACCGAGTGACCAAGATGTTTGTGAACTTTCCACACTTCTGTGGAATAGATCTGTGGGGTTTGTGCTGCCTCGTTTCTGATGATCTATGCCAGGGGTAGGCAACCTAAGGCCCATGGGCCGGATGCGGCCCAATCGCCTTCTAAACCCGGCCCATGGACAGTCCGGGAATCAGCGTGTTTTTACATGAGTAGAATGTGCCCTTTTATTTAAAATTTATCTCTGGGTTATTTGTGGGGCATAGGAATTCGTTCACCCCCCCCCAAAAAAAAAAAAAATAGTTCGTCCCACCACATGGTCTGAGGGATAATGGACCGTCCCACGGCTGAAAAAGGTTGCTGACCCCTGATCTATGCCCTAGATACCACAAAAGGTTTTTCCTGGTTTGCATTTCTTTCTGTTGTTCATCACCTTGCACGTCAGCAACCTTCATTAGTTGTCCTTGTTCAGTTATCTTGCAGAGAACTTCATAGAGAAACTGTGTACTAACATCCAGAATTTCATGAAGCAAAGTAACAGGATAAAATGAGCATGGCAGCAGCTCACCTGTTGGTGAAATCTACTACTTTGTAGCTAATATTGATACACAATGCAGGCAAACCAATAGTTACACTTGGACAGGGTAAACTTTGTTCTTCCTTGGCTCAGAAGGCAGCTCAATGAATCATCATGATAATTAAATTTATTACCACCCTTCACTAGCAGATCCCAAGGTGAGTTAAAACAGTTTGAAATTCAGAAATAAAAACAGATGAAACAGATTACAGTCTCAGGAATAGGGTGGACCCTGTCAAAGGCCAGCATTCTCAAAAAGTTGTGTAGTAAAGAAGCTGGAAACACCTCTGTGGGGAGGGAATTCAACAACTTAGGGGCTGCCACAGAGAATGCCCCTAAGAGAATGTATTTATGTATTGTGACTGCTGCCACTAGAATATTACGGTATATGCCCAAAGATCAAAAGAAGAAAATGTCCCAACAAAAGAAGACTGGTTCAAGAAATTAATGGACTATTCAGAAAAGGACAAAACTCACTGGAAGAATAAGAAATCAAGATGATCAAGTTTTTAAGAACGAATGGAACTCATTTATAGTATATTTACAAAGTTATTGTAAACAAATTAAGACATTAGCAGGGTTAAAGCAAAAAACGTGCAGTAAGAAAAACAACAACAACATACAGTGGTGCCCTGCAAGACGAATGCCTCGCAAGACGAAAAACTCGCTAGACGAAAGGGTTTTCTGTTTTTTTAGTCGTTCCGCAAGACGAATTTCCCTATGGGCTTGCTTCGCAAGACGAAACGTCTTGCGAGTTCTTGCGAGTTTGTTTCCTTTTTCTTAAAGCCGCTAAGCCGTTAATAGCCGCTAAGCCGCTAATAGCCGCTAAGCCGCTAATAGCCGTGTTTCGCAAGACGAAAAAACCGGAAGACGAAGAGACTCGCGGAACGGATTAATTTCGTCTTGTGAGGCACCACTGTATAAGTAACATAGAGGGTAAATAACAAATTGGTATAATTTGGATATGCAGTAAATTAAAATATAAACAAGGAGCCGCAGAAAGAGAGTGAGGGAAGTCAAAATAAGAGAATGATTGTCTGTGATTTAAATTTATTTTTATTTTATATATTGTAAAATCTTATAAATAAAATTAAAAAATAAAAATAAGAATGCCTTGTCCCATACCACCACCACCCAAACTTCTGAGGAAGGTGGAACTACCAAGAAAGCCCTCTACACATCTTAACTTCTGAGAGGGTCTAGGGCAACCTTTCAGATATTTGGGGCTAAGCCATTTAGGGCTTCACACACTTGCTTGGAAACGAGCTGGCAGCCAATGCAGCTGTTTTGTATATGGTTTATATGAGTTCCATAGGAAACTTCAGCCAGTAATGTGGCTGAGTTTCTGAGTTGTCTTCAAGGGCAGCCCCATGTAGAGCACCTTGCAATAATCTAATCCGGAAGTTACCGGAGCATGGAGTAAGTCATCTCTTTCCAAAAGGGGCTGTAGCTGGCAAACCAGCCCTGGTTGGAAATAGACACTTCTAACCACCCAGGCCACCTGGAATGTTGGAAGTCCAGATAATGCTGTGGTCTCTTAGCTTTGCCACGTTTGCATTGTTTTTGCTAAAAATCACAAGTCGCTTTGAAATGGGGGTGATTCATTGGTAATTTCATTATAGTTTCAACAGCCATGCAATTTGCTGTTTGTTGGGGAATGAGTAGCAGATGCCTTTGGAACGAAGAGTTTCAGTAGTTGCCTTTTCTCTTCTGTTAGCTTTCCCTATGAATGGAACATGGTGTAGTCTCATGGCCATTAAGAGTGTTGATTCCTCACATTTTCTGCCGTGTGTGTGTGTGTGTGTATGTATGTTTTATAAATAGCAAGTCCTGAGTTATATTCTTGCTGAAATCTAAGTGACACTGGACAAGTTTCACTCTAGGGATAGTTGCTACTGAGGTCCCATGTGATATGTGTGTGTGTGTTTGTGTGTGTGTGATTTTCATATAGATGGTTTTTTACTTAATTTTTAGCATATAGTTTCCTTTGGTTCTAAAGCACATTTTTAGGGAAAGGATGAGGCCTACAACAGAAGAGAGTGGAGCTACTACTGCAGGATCAAAAGCCAAAAATTAGCTTTTTCCATAAGTTTTTCTTTAATAAATTACTTCATTTTTGGTATAGTTAATAGTTAAGAAAAAGATCACTTCAGTACAAACAACAATATTCAGTTCAGACATGATGCTAAGCCAGGGATCATGGTTTGTTGCTCATGTTCAAGCTGGGGAGGAGTGCATTGGGAGCCATCTGCACATTTATAGTAAACCATTAACTGTGGCTTACCATAAAGTGTGAATGCAGCTATTCTGTCACTAACCCCCCCGCCCCGCACTTTTTTTGCTATTTGAGTAGAAAGAAGCAGATTCATTATGCTTCATTCTGTCCCCCAGGAAGCTGGAAACAACAGACACCCAATGAAGCACTTGAATCTGCCATGCATGGCTTTTTGATCCCTGAACCTACTTGATCTAAACACTTGAAACACAAAATGAAATAAATGGTGCAAAAATTGATTTCATTGCCAACAAAGAGTTTATGAAAATCTACCAACCTGTTCTTTTTAATTGTGCATGTTTCCCCAAACAGTAACTCTGCCAGCCACAGCTCAGCATGAGCTGCAAGAATTAATTAACAAATGAAAATCCTGGCATTTACCATTATCACTGGCAGAGCTGTTTGTCAGACGTTGCATTCCTTGCAGACCCATCTGATCAGAAACAGCCTTTCTGTACAGGTTCTAGCTGCCTTATTTATTTATCTATTTATTTGTTTTTTAAAAATACACTTAATTCATTTTTGCCTGGGAATCACTTGCATTGAATTCAGTAGGACTAGCTTTGAGTAGAATTAATGAGAACTGCGTTGTTTCTCATCTGAGTAAGATACTGATTGTACATCTGCAAGACAAACTAGAAAGATGGAACTTTTATGCAGCCAAATGCATACAGGTTTTAAACAAAGTTGGAGAATTGGAAAATCCTCCTCCATAGTCTCTGTACAGTGACGCCACTGGGATCTGGGCTTTTGCACACTCAGAACTGTGTGCTGGTGACTACTTGAAGATCACTAGTTGCAGGTAAGAAATCTGTCATTGGTAAATACCTTTCTCTAGCAGCTATCACTGGGTGAAGTCAGAATAGCCTTTTAGCTAGGTCCTGTTCCTGGCAAATTCTGAGTGAAATAATAGTAGTAATAACAGTAAACTTTACCAAGAAGTGGCTTTTGGCCTTTACTTGTATGGCAATATTATTGTGGCATATTGCTAATCCCTCTGTTAAGTGTTAATTTTGTGAACTGACAGTATCTTGCACAGCAAATGCATTTACTCAGCATGCACATCTAGGGTGAAATTAGAGATACACAAAATACACTTGCCCTCCATATGTGGCCCCTGTAATGTCTTTTAAGCAAAATGATGAAGTGACACCTCTGCGCTTTCCCCCCTGCCTCTATAAATGGCACCCCTTGAAATGGACCAAGGAAAGGGACGTTCAGAGTGCAGTCATATATGGAGAGAGAGAGAGAGAGGCTGTGGGAATTTGTGGACAGAGTGCTAAACAAATTGCTTCGAACCCCTCTCAGCCACAAATGTTCAAATGCATAAATGTCTAAGTATTCCCAATGAAAATAATAATTCAAATACCTAACCAAAAGTTGCTTTTGGGGGGGAAGGAGAGAAATTGTTTGTGTAATTGGACCATTTCATCTGTTTGTCCATTTGGGCTATTTCCAACGCCCTAAATAACCTTTTTCAATGGTAGGAATTGTAGATCTACACCCCTCCCCACCCCAAAATATAAATCAAGTACTATCATGACTGCTTTTGCATTCTTTCTTAGGCATATACATACTTAGCAACATTAGGACACCAGATCTCAAATCTATTGCTGTTTGTGAAATGTGAGCCCAGCAAGTTTGAACTTCAGAGCAACTCCAAAGCACACAACATAAAACTGTATCTTATCAATTTGCAACGTCAATAGAGGCTGGGGCTAGATGATTTTGCTCTGTTTCATAACAGTCACGTGTCTTTTGTAATGTCTAATCCCACCCCTTGTCAAGAGATAAAATACAAAACAAATTCTATTGTATTCTATCTTCTTAAAGAAGCACTTTGCTCCTCAGAAGTAATAAGGTGAGAATTACCTTTTATCCTCATCTGTGCATCATTGCATACATTGCAGGCAGTGTTAATTGGGCTGTCATGTCTATCTCTGCATTCTCTCCTCTCCCTAAGGTGGGAGCAACTTTCTGCCAGAATGGGCAGTGACCTGTCTCTGTTCATTCTTATTATTTCCCATTGTTGCATGACACCTGTGGTTCATGGTGGATATTCCTGTAGTGGTGTGGTAGGGTGGACTTCAGCACTTTGCTCTCCATTATGGTGGGCTTTAAATGTGTTTTTTGCTCCGCTGCTTGGGATTTTCTACCTTCACTAGGAAAAGAAGCAAATAGAGTTAAAATGTACCGTATTTTTCGCTCTATAAGACGCACCAGACCACAAGACGCACCTAGTTTTTGGAGGAGGAAAACAAGAAAAAAATATTCTGAATCTCAGAAGCCAGAACAGCAAGAGGGATCGCTGCACAGTGAAAGCAGCAATCCCTCTTGCTGTTCTGGCTTCTGGGATAGCTGCGCAGCCTGCATTCACTCCATAAGATGCACACACATTTCCCCTTACTTTTTAGGAGGGAAAAGGTGAGTCTTATAGAGCAAAAAATGTGGTAAATGTAAAGCATAGTTACACTTGCCCAGTAAAGTGTATATGTATAGTCCTTTATGTAAACGGTTTGCAAACTAACCTTGTGATATCTCTCTGTCTATCTCCATCATTGCGAACTTGGTCTTTGAATCATGCTAAAGCAGAACCAAGGCATATTAAAGGAGCAAGCACAACTAGGGGAGGCTTAAAGAAGTGCAACATCTGATAGAAGGGAAAACATGATGATTCTACTCTAGAAGGGCAGATGATTGTAAAGAAAGAGAGCTGTCTGACTGCTGGGGTAAACGTACATATTAAAAGAGGCAGAGAACGGATGCATCCTCCTCTTTGGGCCCAGAATAACTGAATAGCAGAGGAGGAGCCGGCAATCCATTTAGGCTTTAATCTTGCAATGATGCGTGGGAAGAGAGAATAGTTGCTGTTTCCCTCTTTAAAATACATGTGGGGGCCTGATTCTTCTTCCCTTTGTCACTCGCATGTGTCTTAAAGGAGAAAGCTGATGCACTATACTTTTATTTTGGAATGGAATTCGCAGGGAGATGTTGCCCTGTAAGACAGTACTAACACTTACCCCATAATCTAAATTTATTTCTGTTACTCTGAGCTTGGTAAAATGGCCAGAAAATGATAGTGAAAGGAAAATAACACCTGCAGATCTTTTAAGCAAATGGATTGAATAACTTCACACTGGCAGCGAAACGTTTAGAATCCCGCTTGAAGGATGATCTGTGAATTGGTGCCTTGGTAGAGTGAAATCTGGATATTTCTACCTTGATAGGAATGCCTGAAAATGAAATTAAATGAAAAATACTGCTTAATGCCAAGATGGCATCTGAGTGATGAATAAAACATAAAAAACCAATTATTACAATGCACAACAAAACAATCCCATTGAAACATTAAAATATAGACGTCCATGATTAAAATATGCAGTAAAATGATCTCTTTAAACAGCCCAACAATAAAATAGTCACTTGAGTCTTGTTAATGGCTGGGGGAACCCAGCCAGATGGGTGGGGTAGAAATAACAAATTATTATTATTATTATTATTATTAGATGGGTGGGGTAGAAATAACAAATTATTATTATTATTATTATTATTATTATTATTATTATTATTATTATTATTACTACTACTACTACTACTATGGCAAATGCCAAGCTACTTTGTTGACACAAGGCAAAACTGGACATAATGGCAGCAGGCCAGTGTTTTCAAATGTGAACCGCATAGACAAATACGGAACTTCTGGTTTTATTCCCCAGTCCTTCCTGCACACCTCCTTACCTCCCCGCAATTCATCTCATCCCTTCCCAAATGTTTTCACCTAGCTAAGGTAGCTTCAGTACATGAGTTCAGCTAAGGAAACATTGCTTTTCGGTGTTTGGGGTGCTGGGGTGACGTTGGTGAGGTTGGTTGCTAGCAAGGAGGATTCTACACTCATCAGCTAGTCTCACACCTTTTGCTGTTAATATTGGACCGCCAGGCCCACTTTTTCTATATTGCTGGGATGGTTCCATGTTTTAGACACATTGAACTGGTGCCGTAGCTTCTAGTTTGGCCTTCAAAGCACTAGGCCTGCCATCTGTTAAACCAGGTATGGAGAACTTGTGAATTTCCACGTGTTGTTGGACCACAGCTCTCATCATCCTTGACCATCCTGGCAGGAGGTAGCAGGAGGCCAGTAATAACTGGAGCCCCAAAGGCCCCCCCCATCCCTGCATTAGACAGTTTGGATTGTCACATGAGACTTCGGTGCACAGTAAGGCTGTGCTGTGTAAAAGAGTTTCAATTGTTAATTCGACAGGACTATGCTATGTTCTCTGAACTGCTGAGGAAAACACTGGTAGAAACTGAATTTTTTTCCTTTTTGTTATCTTTTTTGCAAGCTTATTTGCCCTATTGTTTTGCTGCCTAAAATCACTTTGCTAAACCCCCAAACACTTAATTTTAATATAAATGTACTTTTTATTGCATCCAGTACAGTGGTACCCCGCAAGACGAACGCCTCGCAAGACGGAAAACCCGCTAGACGAAATGTTTTTCCGTTTTGGAGACGCTTCGCAAAACGAATTTCCCTATGGGCTTCCTTCGCAAGACGAAAGCCCATAGGGAAATCTCCGGGACAGGGCGTCTTGCCCACTGTCATCGGACCTCCTCCCGCCGCCAGGCTTCGCAAGGCTGCTCTGAAGCTTGGCGGGGGCGGAGAGGTTTTTTAAAAACCCCGGGACAGCGGAGGACTTCTCCTTTGTCCCGAGGTTTTTTAAAATGCTGGCGGGCGGCAGCGAAGGCTTCGCTGCCGCCCGCCAGCATTTTAAATTCGCCCCGGACAGCGGAGAAGTCCCCCGCTGTCCCGAGGTTTTTTAAAACGCTGGCGTCTTCCCCTTTCTCCCCGGACCTCTTTTGAAGCAAGGGGCGGCAACGCGGAGAAGCGATCTTCTCCCCGTTGCCGCCCCTTGCTTCAAAAGAGGGGACAGAGGGAAAGGCGCGCGCCTTCCTCTCTCTCCCCCCGGACCCCTTTTGAAGCAAGGGGCGGCAAAGGGGAGAAGCGATCTTCTCCCCGTTGCCGCCCCTTGCTTCAAAAGAGGGGACAGAGGGAAAGGCGCGCGCCTTCCTCTCTCTCCCCCCGGACCCCTTTTGAAGCAAGGGGCGGCAAAGGGGAGAAGCGATCTTCTCCCCTCCGCCCCTTGCTTCAAAAGAGGGGAAGGCTGGCGGGGGGCGAAAATCTTTGTCCCCCCTGGCTGCCTTCCCGGGAGGGCTTTTAAATCGCCCCGGACAGCGGAGAAGTCCTCCGCTGTCCGGGGCGATTTTAAAATGCTGCCGTGGGGGGGGGGAGCAAAGACTTTCGCCCCCCCCCAGCCTTCTGAAGGCTGGCGGGGGGCGAAAATCTTTGTCCCCCCTGCCTGCCTGCCTTTAAAAGCCATCCCGGGGCTTTTAAAGAGAAACGCGCTGCGTTTCTCCGCTCTCCCGGGAGGGCTTTTAAAGGCAGGCAGGCAGGGGGGACAAAGATTTTCGCCCCCCGCCAGCCTTCAGAAGAGGTCCTGGACCTCTTCTGAAGGCTGGCGGGGGGCGAAAATCTTTGTCCCCCCTGGCTGCCTTCCCGGGAGGGCTTTTAAATCGCCCCGGACAGCGATGCCTTGGGGGATGCCTTGACAAAATGCTGCCTTGGGGGGGGGGGAGCAAAGACTTTCGCCCCCCCAGCCTTCAGAAGAGGTCGGGGGACAGATTGTCCCCGGACCTGGTCTGAAGTCGGTTTCCATAGGAACGCATTAATTGATTTTCAATGCATTCCTATGGGAAACCGTGCATCGCAAGACGAAAAACTCGCAAGAAGAAAAAACTTGCGGAACGAATTAATTTCGTCTTGCGAGGCACCACTGTACTGTAAGAGAGAGGGGACACTAGGCCTTGCAGCCTTCAAAAGTTTTGTAGAGCTGTTTATCCATCAGCTCCCACACTTTGTAAAGAGGTTCAAAATATTTCCTACCAAATTTTGAGAGCTACATAGAGCAGGTAAAATGCAGGCAAAATGTTTTCATATATCGTCTCTTCTACCTGACTTACTATGGCTTCGAGCACCTGAATCACCCTTTTCAAATTTTGCAGGAATCTGAGCTGCCTTTCTCTCACACTTTATAAACAACCAAAATAGCAAACCCAAGGAAAGCCTTGAAATAAATATGTCAAGATTCCTGAAGGAAAAAGAGACTTTTCAATACCATTACAGTGGTACCTTGGTGTAAGAACAGCTTAGTTTATGAACAACTTGGATTAAGAACGCTGCAAACCGGGAAGTAGGTGTTTTGGTTTGTGAACTTTGCCTTGGAATAAGAACATGTTCCGCTTCCTGTTGAGTGTGTTCCATTTGTAAATTGAGTCCCCTGCTGCTATGGGAAAGCACGCCTTGGTTTAAGGACGCTTTGGTTTAAGAATGGACTTTTGGAACAGATTAAGTTTGTAAACCAAGATACCACTGTAGTCTGTTTTTCTACTACATTTTGTATATCACCCGTCCTCCAAAGAATTCATGGCATACAAATTTCCCCACTTTCTCCAGTATATTCTCCTAACTACAGCCCTCTGAAATAGGTTGGGCTGAGGGATGGAGCCTGGCCCAAAGTCACCCATTGAGCTTTGTGGATGAATGAGGATTTGAATCTTGGTCTTCCAGGTCTTAGTCTGACACTTGAACCACACTGGCTGTCTAGTTGACATTATTAGACCTTCAAATGAGGGTTTCTCCACTAATGACCTCGGTGTACATTATAGTTGTAATAGTACATAATAGTTTTAGCTTATGTTTAATGTAGTGGCAAACCTTGGTCTACCCAGGATTTTTACAGTCAAGGCACCGCTGTTCCCAAGCTGTTTCTTTCAGTGGGACGTGCATATTTTAGGCCATTGGCTTACAGCCTGAGTACATGGAATGATGCTTATGTGTAGCTCTTGGCCATGCCTTGTATACTTGGAATTTAATTCTATTTCAAAAATAGAAAACATACCAAAGAAGGATCCTTTTTAAGTACATTGATTTGTTGGATGTGGTGAGATAGTGTGTCTTATTGCTAAGTACCGATTCCCCTTTCTTCTGCGTACATAGTAGTCTCTGCACAAGAGTAACTTGGTTTCTGATGGTAGGGTGTGTGTGTGTGTGTGTGTGTGTGTGTGTGTGAAGGATGGACTCCCTTAGAGTCAAACAAGCTTGATGGAATTTGTTGCAAAATGCAATACAAAGCATAGCTGCTGCTGCTTCTTCTTCCCCCTTCCCCAAAGGAGCTCTTCTAGACTGTATCCTTAGGTAACCGAGGAGCCCATTGGCACTGTGAAATGCAATTATTCTGTGCCTTACATTTTTGCTAGTGACAAACATTTGCTGCTTATCTGAGCAGAATGAATGGCACCAGGCTGACCTGCACACTGGAATTGCTAGCAAGGTGAAGTCAGCAAATTTTGAGGCAAGGCTGTTATGCTTTACCAAAGGTGACAAAGCCCTTCCTTCTTCTCACAAGTAATAGCAGAGAGGGAGACATGGAAAACAGGACAGGGAGTGATAATCAAACCTGCCCCCCGTGCTTACTGTAATACTCCATATGACTGATTATCCAAACACCGTCTGTTTCATCTCTTGTCACCTTCTCTTGTTCTGTGGCCATGCCATATTTGTATGGCACCCCACACACTGTTAAGTGTTTCACAGCTAACACTGAGCAGATAGAACAGGGACATGGTCTTTGTGCTTATATATTCAGGTAACCTTTAGGGCCTGGCCTGCTTTTGGAAGTGCCACATTCAACTCCAGAAATTGCCCAGAGAAGGAATTGTTGTATTTTCAATAGAACACGTTCTGGTGAGTGGTCTGTAGTCCTTCCTGTTTTGCCCAGGACAAAGCCAGCTGGCCTGTGGCTGCCTGAGACAAAAGCCCACTTGGGATGATCTCTCTCTTCCCCAACCTTGTCCCTGAAAGACTCCCTTGGGCCTGAAGCCAGGCCCTTCACAGTCCCTCTAATGGGCTGTCATCTCTCAATGGAGACATTCTGTGCTGGCTTTCAGGCTGTGTGTAAAACCTACTAATTTTAGCTCATAAGCGCTTCAGTGATCTCGTGGACTAAGAAAGAATGCTAAAACACTAGTTACCTCTTTGTCTCTGCGCAGGAGAATACGATCCGTTGCTTTTAAAATGGGAGGTGGTTTTTGAAGCAAGCAAATAATTAGCCAATTGTCTGGAGAGAAATCTTTCTCGCAAGACTTCACTTATAATGCACAGACTACAATAAAGATATATTTTGCAACTGAGATAACTGTTGAAGAAAGCTGGAAGCAAAGGCTATAGACCAAGAAAAAAGAACGTGGCAATAAATGACACAGCTGTGTCCCCTTTGACTCCAAAAAGACTTTTAAACATTAGTGAAGCTATTTAAGTATTAGTGAAACTGTGGGACGGTACTGCATGAACCACACTGATGTAATTCTAAGCATCACAAGGGAATTTGTATAAAAGTGACTGCTTGGTACCTTATGTCCCCTCAACAGAAATAACTACGTAGTATATCCTTTGTGTAAGCAGGGTATTCCATGTAAAGGCATGTGACTGCAAGCTTGTACAGTACTGTAGCTTTGCTTTAATGAGAAGTTGCATTGAGCTGTTGTAGAGCCTCAGGAAATTTTTCTTTTGTATGAGTCCTCTATTGGCTTTTTCTTTAGGTTGTGTGTGTTAATAGCTAGTTTTTCTAGGGGAGGGGGGAGCAAACTAGTGATTGAGTGTCATAATATTTTCTATAGCCCTTGTGGGTCCCCACAAAGCAACAGTAGATAACGTAAAAGTACAAATGCTTCAAAAATGCTTAGGGAATTAATAGAAAATTCATCAAACTGCTCATGCAAAAGTTCTCTTTTCTAGTACTAGCCATTCAGTTTAGCACGGCAGTTTTTAGACAATGCTGGGTTGTTCAGCAGTTAGCATAATATAATGTAAGAATGTACAGTGGGAGGCTCCTATGGTTAGCATTAAATTGTTTAAGCTAACTATGCCATTATTTTGCTTCATGAACTTAGGAAGTGTGATGTGTTTGTGAGGAGAAAACTAGACTTGGGCGTTGGGTACCACAATTTTATAGGCTGGAGAATGTTGAGCCTGCAAATATTCTGATGATCGTAGTTCATGTTCAGGGCACACAGAGGCATTTTGTCACGAAATTATATAGTGGTATTGCCCTTTTGAATCTTGTCGATTCAGTTTGTATTACTTCAGACTTTTGTAAACTTTTGTTTGCTGGGTTTTATAAGGTCACACAAATGCGAGATTCCAAAATTTACATTCACTTGAAATGTTCCAGATAGCCTGACTTGTTAATAGATGAATTCATCTCTCTGAAATCATGTGCACTGGGAAGCATTACTTCATTGAATGGGGAGAAGAGAGAAGTGTCTTTAAAGTCTGTTGAGTAAGGCTTGGCAGACAAACCCTGTAAAATAAGAATTGGTCTTGCTTATTCTGTTTTTAAATTGGTTAAAAGTAATTAACTGCAGTTTTCTTTTCTTTTTTAGTCCCTTGGAGGGAGATTGGGAAGACCTCTAGCAGGTGCTGTCAATACTGATGAGAGATCTTATATGCCAAGGTATGAAATGTTTTGTTTAATAATAATAATAATAATAATAATAATAATAATAATAATAATAATAACATCTACATTAGTACATCTGTTCTGACTGGAGGTGTCTTGAATTGAACCTGTGACTTCTGCATGCAGGGCATGGTCTCTGTCTTTGAACTGTGAAACCTCTCAAATTATGACATTGCATGCGTTGAGGAAGCAAGAGAGAGCCCCATGCATTTCAAAATTCCTATTCTCTCCACCCCCTGCAATGTGTTTTTAAACAATGTGCTTTCTGCCATTGTCAAAAGTTAACACAAACTATCCTTCCACAAAAGCATTACTACAACATCCCGTTCTTTGCTTAGGTTGTTGCTATGCCTCAAGGTTTTCAATATTTTGACATCCTCCTGTTCAAATGTGGGTGGGCGGAATGGATATTTCCTGATGTTTGAACACATCAACTTGCATCCTCTGCATATTTGGATGCACTTTTGCATCTAACACAGCTTATTCCTAAGTTAACAGTGAGTGAAAGGTCAAGAATATGGGCACAGGCAAATCAAATTGCCTTTACGCACTTCATACTACATTATGCATGTACCCAAGTATGAGGATGACAGGGGAAAGAATTTCAGGGTGTCCCTTGGGGTGTCCAGTGGCACGGAGGTGGGATTTTCTTTTGACAGTCTGCCAGGCCACTCCACTGGGTCCAGACTGGCATTCCCCAACCCTCTGGGCCAATCCCACGGATTCCTCAAGTTCCCTGCCCTTGTCCAGTCCCTCTGACCAGTCCCACCAAGATGTATCCACAGGAGTCATGACACTTACAACAAGGGTGAGTAGTCTTCAGGCTTGTTGAATCGTGTGTGTGTGTGTGTTTTATTAGAACCCCAAGATTTACTAGCCAGGTACAAAAGACACACGTTAAAAAATAATGAGCAGGGAAATTCTGAGTGCTTTCTGAGCCTAGGAATTTCATTTTTTGTACCAGAACTGAACTGAGTTCACTATCCTTTCAAAAAAATAGCCCACTTCTAAAAATTAAATAAAATTAAATTTCAACCTCCTAATTTAAGTGGAAAAAGTTTACTTTGTGATAGTTATCGTTAAGCAGCTGGAAGTTCAAAACCCTGGCAGGATCTACTGCAGACCACCTAAAGCTCTACCAATGCATCCCTGTCTTACTCCTTTAGCCTTTCTTGGATGCACCATTTATTATATCACTTTAAAGACTTCTCTGCAAACACTGCAGAAAATCACTGCCCCATTTTGTGCCTGTTGAACTGAGAGTTGAAAGTGGACTGTAGAAGGCACTTCTACATGGGTCAGGCAGAATTTGAACCCAGGTCTCCCAGATCAGTTAAACAATATTTTTTCTGGACCATCGTGGCTCTTGCTAACTAGTCCATTACTGAAGTTTGAGTGCTAGCTCTTTCAGCACATCCACCCATCTTTTTCTGCATATATTTATTTAATATAAAACAAGTATCACTGACCTACAGTGGTACCTCGCAAGACGAATGCCTTGCAAGACAAAAAACCCGCAAGACGAAAGGGTTTTTTGTTTTTTGAGCTGCTTCGCAAGACGATTTTCCCTATGGGCTTGCTTCACAAGACGGAAACGTCTTGCAAGTTTGTTTCCTTTTTCTTAACACCGTTAATACAGTTGCGACTTGACTTCGAGGCTACAGTTGTGGTAGCCTTTTTTGAGGTTTTTAAAGACTTTGGTGATTTTTGAAGCTTTTCCAAAACTTTCCCGACACCGTGCTTCACAAGACGAAAAAAATCGCAAGACGTCAAAACTCGCGGAACGAATTAATTTCGTCTTGCGAGGCACCACTGTATATCCCAAGGCTGGCAATTGACTGAGTGCTCTGAGGATGTTTGGAGTTATTCAACTACTACATAATTATCGTATTTTTCGCCCTATAGGACGCACTGGCCCATAGGACGCACCTAGATTTGGGGGGGGGAGGAATTAAAGGGGAAAAAATTTATTTCCCCCTTCCAGGCGCGGGGCTGGGGCGGGGGAAGCGCGGGCTTCCCCCGACGCCAGCCCCCAGAACAGGACCCAGAGCGATGCCGAAGCTGCGTGCAGCTTTGGCATCGCTCTGGGAGCTTGTGGGGCTGGAGAAGGGGGAAGCCTGAGCTTCCCCCTCCCCCAGCCCCCAGAACGGGACCCAGAGCCATGCCAAAGCTGCGTGCAGCTTTGGCATCGCTCTGGGAGCTTGCGGGGCTGGAGGAGGGGAAAGCCCCCCGCCAGCCTTCTAACCAAGTCGGGGGACAGCGGGAAAGGCGCGCTGCACCACCCACTGTCCCCTGAGTTTGCGGGGCTGGCGACGGGGAGGAGCAGGCTTCTCCCCCCCCCCCCGCCAGCCTTCTAACCAAGTCGGGGGACAGCGGGAAAGGCGCGCTGCGCCTCCCGCTGTCCTCTGAGTTTGTGGGGCTGGCGGTGCGGCTCTCCTGAAGCCTGGAGAGCGAGCGGAGTTGGTGCGCACTGACCCCTCTCGCTCTCCAGGCTTCAGCGAAAGCCTGCATTCGCCCCATAGGACGCACACACATTTCCTCTTCATTTTTGGAGGGGAAAAAGTGCGTCCTATAGGGCGAAAAATACGGTATAATGTACAGGGTCCATAATACAATGCATTTTGGTTTGGCCAGGTTTTTCCGGCTTAAATATTCGTGGCGGGTCTTTGCATTTACAGAAAGTGTTCTGAATTCACCTATCAGGATTAAATTCATCTGTTCATCTGTCAGTAAGCAACATGTAGTTCCTCAATAGTGTGTGTCACATTTAATCTAAGCAATAAATAAACTTGCATCCTCACCTCTAACTCATGATAGTTTTATGAGCTGTGCAATCCATCTAAAATGAGGTTGTTTAAAACTGGCATAGAGTATGGCCCAGGTATCTGCTGACTAACTAATAAGAGGCATGATGTAACCAGCAAGAGATAAAAGTCTTATATCAAATGAGAGACCTAGCTCCTGTATTTTCTACAATATGAATGAGCAAATTTTACTGCCTGACCTGTGACTACTCCTAGGTTGATATGGTTATCCCTGGCTCCTGGTTTGTTACGCAAATCATATAACATTTCAAATGATAGTCCGGGAAGAACACCATGGCTAGGTTTGGATGAACATATATTGGCTTCTTAAGCTGGTGTCTGTGTGCATGCACCCTTCCCTTCCCATTGTGCTGCAGTTAATTCCAGACATTTTCAGTTAACCATAGTTTCCCACCACAATCACAAAACTAGGGTTACAAGGTTTGGAACAAGCTAGGATCTTAATCAACTTCAAACTGTTTAATGTCCTATCTATTTCTGAACCTGTTAACCATAGTTCCCTGGTGCAGACATAATGGGAAGCTGTGGTTAATTAATTGCTATGCTTAACTGAAGACTTCCCAGCTTATTGCAGCCCCCAAATAAGCGAAGGGGTGACATAGGGTGAGAGGCTTACACACATCTTAGCTTATTAAGCTGAGACATGAGAATCTGGATACAGTCTGCAAGGATCCATTTAGATAACATACCAAGCCATGGTTTGTGCCAAGCATGGCTTGAGCTTCCAAAATATGCAAGTGCAAACAGTGCTTCTCTGCTTTCTTTTTCCATCAGCTCAGCACTTCAGTCTCTAGGTGCAGTAATTCATTAAGGAGGAGGAACAATCATAACTGCAGTTTGTCAATTTAGATATGATGTTATACCATGGTTAGCACAAAATATGGTTCCTAATTCTAGCTCGCTGGTTCATTTTATACTATAGTTTGTCAGTTTTAAGCGTCACACCACCAAACTATTGCTAAGTATTCTTAACCATGAAGCCTATGGCAGTAGTCTTGAGCCTATGGCCGTAGTCTTTAGGGCAGGGGGCGGCAAGCTATGGTCCATGGGCCAGATCCAGCCCTCAGGATCTGGTCCGTGGATGGTCCATGGATTGTGTGGATTCTGTTCGTTGATTTTTTTCCTGCACCATTTTTGGGGGATGCCATTTCCCCCCCTCTCCCTCTCACACACTGCAGTGCCTCCTCCCTCCCTCCTCCCTGGCTTCTCCCCGCCCTTTGTAGAGGAGGAAGGGGGCTGGGCTGAGCTGGCTGAGTACCACTTTGGGCAGCGCCTCTCCAGAGCCAGCCAGCCCTTTGGGGCAGCTCGTCTCGCCATTGCTGCCGCCGCCAGCCTCTGCCACTCGCAAGAGCAGGCACAGGAGCCGCAGTTGGCAGAGTGCAGTGCAACGCCTTGCCAAAAGGGCTGGTTGGGTCCGGAGAGACACTGCACTGTGCTCTGCCAGCCGCGGCTCCTGTGCCTGCCCTTGCAAGCGGCAGAGGCTGGCGGCGGCAGAGGGATGAGCGGCCTGAAAGCAAGGGCAAGCACAGGAGCCGTGGTTGGCAGAGCGCAGCGCCTCTCTGGAGCCAGCCCGCACTTGCGCGGGCAGCACCATAGGTAGGCAGGGGGAGGAGAGGGGGGGGAGAGAGAAGTCCCCTCCGCCACGTGCATGCATGCAGTCCGGCCCACC
Organism: Podarcis muralis; assembly: GCF_964188315.1. NCBI lineage: Eukaryota > Metazoa > Chordata > Lepidosauria > Squamata > Lacertidae > Podarcis > Podarcis muralis. Next base: position 64,989,536 of record NC_135659.1, read on the forward strand.
ACAAGGTCTGGGGGACAGTGAACTGGCCCCCTCCCAAAAAAGTATGCTGACCCCTGCTATAGGGTGTGGGTATGGTTGTGTGTGTCTGTCCACATCCTATATTTCAGAGTCCATATTCTGAATAAATGGGTACTGCTTTATGTATCTCATATACAGTTAATCCTAAATCAGAGTAATATATTGTTCTGGGTGAAAGAAGGCCCCAGACAGATGTGCAAAAATTAAGGCAGCCATGATTACCTGAAAGGGATAGGGTCACAGCTTAATATAGATTTCATTATTTGACTGCATTGGTTTTTTTAAAAGTTGACTGTAGAAAAGTGTGTGAATAAATTGAACCTTATTTTCTATTTTTCTTTAAATTTTTAGCTTCTCTTAAAGCTTGAACATAAAGCTTCCTTTCTGGTGTTACCGATTTCGGTACTTTCCAAAATTGCAACTTCCCCTCTTCTCAGTACAAAACAGCAGTCTTGTAAAATGAAGAAAGTGGATTTTGCTACTTAGGGAAGTTTTCAAGTAGAAGACAAGATGCAAATAATGATGACTGAAGTGCTTTGCCACCTTTAGTGTGCAAATACGGTTGCTTATTTGTGTACATCCAGGGCAGCTGTAGAGGAAAAGGCACTGAATACTAACTGTGAGAGTTTTGATTGTTGTAAAGTTATAGGCATCTCTTGCTTCTAAACTAATGGTCACCAGGGATGTCGCAGCAAGAGACACCAGTGATTCTCCACTCTTCACCAGTCTGACTCATCTCTGCCTCTTGACTCCCTCCTTCCATGCTTCAGCTTTTACCTCTGATTCTGGATTTCTGTCTGCCACAGACACTCCCAGCTTACAAGGCCCTGTTACCCCTTCAGCTTCTCCTTCTCAGTCTTTCCCCTCTTCTCCCTGTGACTACTGATTGTTGTCCCACCGCCACACCCTGAACTCTGAGCCTTCTTCCGTTGGTGGTTCCTCAGCGGATTCCAGCCACCATTCCTCTGCATCCAACCAGTCTATGACAATAGGATTGCAGTCTCAGATTTAATGCCTGTCATGTGATACCAGCATGAAACCTAGAATTTTTTACTCTATAAAGTGGGAGACATTTTTGAGATGCTCAGCATGTTGTCTAGAATTGTATTCTGCCCCATAAGTGAGAGAGCCTAGTTGTTCTGCCTTAAGCTTTTATTGATCACTGCAGATTGGTCTATCATTTCCCATAACTTTTATCTTCCGCACTTAATGTGTTACGCTGGACTCTGGCGTGTGTAGCGAATTGTAACACACTTCCCGCAGCCCCCCAGTCAAATCCTTACTTGAGAAACTAGATAGGCACAAACTGTGTGCAGCTACACACAACTCCTGTGCTACCGCATCACATCTCCATCTGTGGAAGTGGGTCAAGCAAACCAGAAAGTTGCAGTCAACCATAGCTTCCTGGAAACTTTGATTAGCAGCTTCCAAACTGGCCAGGGTTTGAAAGAAAGCTTTCAATCCTGGGTTAAATTTGGTTTGCCAAATGTTCCATGCCAATGCTTGGAAGCCATTAGCAATAGTTTCCAGTTTGCACATGACAGGAAGCTATGGCTAACTCTGGCTTTCTGGTTTGTTTCCCTGCTTGTGCATGCGGAAGAATGCAAGCAGCAGCAATGGGGCTGTATACAGGTGCATGCAGTCCATGCATATCCAAGTTTATTAAGTCAGGATCTGACTGTGCAAACATGGCCAGGGTATTGAATGCATTGTCATACTAAAGTACAAATGATAAACCTGTGACCCTCTTGATATTGTTGGACTTCTACTCTTGCCAGCATGGACAATGATCAGTGATGATGGCGGCTGGAGTTCAACAACAAATGTAGGGTTACAGGTTCCCCACCCTTGCTGTAGAGTCTTGGTTCATTTACAACGGAAGAGGAATCTCTTAATATGTTGCAAACAAATTGATCAGTATTTTTGTTAGTCTTTAAGATACCACAAGACTTCTCCTACAGACTACCTTGACTACCCCTCAGGACATTTTCATGCCATAGTTTTCTACTCTGTAAACACTTGTAACTTTCAAGTTCTTTAGGGCTTCGCAACTGAAAAAGCACTTTGCTGTTTTGGTGTCCCTCCTTAGCAATTTTTTTCCTCCCTCCGAATTGCCAAGCCCTTTGACCCTTTGTCCACATAACTCTAATATTTCCTGTTTAGATAGTGTTATGTAGTTATACTGATTTATGGGAACTACTCTGAGCCCTCTGAGATATAATGAGGTGCAGATCCTGTATTGCAGCTTTTCCCAAAAGTGTACATTCAAGTATTCTGCTGCTATTGGGAAAGGAGGGACATTGGATAAAGAGAAAGCTATGCTTTGCTACCCTCCCTGAAAAGTCCCACAGGCAAGGGCCTGAAAGGTTTCTCTGACATACATGATGGAAATTGTTTGATGAATAGGCCTTAAATATTGGAGCTTTGTCCCATATACAAACCCTATGCTAATGTGGTCCAGCTAGACCTGGGAAGCATTTGCAGTTGGGTGGCTGGAGACTCTCCTGAGAGTAAACAAGAGAAGCGGCAGCCAGCGTTGTGGGACTCAGAAAAACCTTCTAAAACCAGTGGGATGATGCTGTGGAGTGCCTTGGCCTGGCCTCTGGCAGTTCTGCCTGAATACTGTGGATATGCTTGAGCATTCTGCACCTGCTCTTGTAATGATGTTTGTCATTCCTGCCAAAAGCTTTATGGCAATTACCTAATTAAACTCCCCAACATCCCTGCGAGGAAATGAGGCCAGGTGCTGGCATTTTACACATGGGGAGAATTAAGCTGAGAGCTGTGAGTGCGCAAGAAGTGCTCAGCTCCCAAGCTGGTTGGTTTAGTATGGTGTCCGTGTCGTCTGCAGGAAGCTGCTTACGTAATACTGTGTGAAGGTCATATCTTCATAGCATGTTTCTTTCCTATTTCTCCTGAAATGAAAAGCTTGTACAACCAATAGTGCCTGTTCAGTTTTTTTCAAAAAACTTTACTAGAGCTCCTATGCTGCATCATAATTGGCTTTTGAAATGCTCCCTGCTTTCAAGATCAGTTTTTTTGGGGTGGTGCAACATGGTAGAGTGCTGGAGGCGGGGGACTTCTAACTGAGAAACACTCAAGGCAAAAACCTCTGGGTACACAGAACTAGTTTCAGACTTGTTTGGGCCCTGTCCTCCGTCTTGCCCTCTAGTTAGCCTTTGGCAATCTAATGTTTGGGAGCTCTTCTCATTCCTATTTAGTAAATTGCTGTTGGCTCCTCTGATTTCTGCAGATGTGTTTTGTCACATAGATTTTTCCAGCAAAGCTTGCATCAACAAGCAAATGTGAGCAAATGTGAGCAAATGTGGCAGTTTGTTGAAAAGAAAAGAAAAATGGCTAGGCTAGTATAGCAGTAAAAGTCACCCATAAATAGTAGCATAATTCTTTTCAATAAATATCTGCTTGGGTATTTGTCTCATTTAAAAAAGTGTATCTGAAGAAGTGTGCATGCACACGAAAGCTCATACCAAGAACTAACTTAGTTGGTCTTTAAGGTGCTACTGGAAGGAATTTTTTTTTGTTTTAAAAAAGCAAAAAACCAAGGATCAGACTGAATTAATAGATGCGTGACACAATTTCACCTTAGTATATTGCTGGTCCGGAGTGGGCCCTCCCCAATTTCCCGTCCCCCAATACTATATCTTGTACACCAGAGTGTCAAACTAGACAGACAGCTATTCAGAAGATTCCTTTGCAACCCATTCTTTCAAGAAAAACCAATGTGGTCATTGTTCAGAACTTCAGCACTCTTTCCATAGCTGCCAGCCAGCAGAGTAATTGGCAGAACAGTTGACTCAAATGCCTGCACAAGAAGAGAATTGTTATCCTCCTCCTGACCTACTAACTAAATGACACACATACTAGAACACCAGTGAAACACTTGAGTGATTTCATTTGTGGCCATTATTAGTCTGCACACATCTATAGGAACAACCACAGCAAACTGTTACCAGGAATAGATTGGATTTGACCTCCTAGAATTTGGTAGCTGGGTTGCCTAGTCCAGGCATCAAGCTTTTTGTTTGAAGAAACCCCACTATTGCAACAGCAGCACATGGGTGTAGATTAAGAAAACCAGGAGGAGAAAGCCACCCATTGTCACAAATGTTTCTAGAGACCTTAGAGCATCTGCTCTCACTTGAGGCCAGATTCACCTTCATCATGCATGCTTATTATGGGCTGCTTTGAAGACTACCTGGTGCATGTTAGATACTATGCCTCCATAGTACTTGGTCCTACCTATACCTATGCTGCTAGTTGGATTTTGGTTTTACATTCCTGTTAGATCTTAGTAAAAATGGTTTGATTTGTTGCTTAACTGCAATGTATATGTATTAATACAAGATGTTTTGATTGGCCTCATAATTGTATAACTATTTTGCTCAAAATTTGAAGACGTACCTTTTGATTAGTAAATTACCTTAAAACGTTGCTGTTTTTCTCATGCTTTGGGCATGATTTTCCATGGAAAAGCAGCGTTAAAAAAACCTAATGATTTGTCTTAACTTTCTCTAAAGTGGGATATCAAATCCAAATTCTTCTTCTTCTTCTTCTTCTTCTTCTTCTTCTTCTTCTTCTTCTTCTTCTTCTTCTTCTTCAAGACTCATTTTCCTGCACCCAAGAAAGGCACTAATTATAGTGAAGGGTGTGAAACATACATCTAACATGATAGTAAATGTTGTTTTGAAAGGTTGTGTGTTTTTGACAAAAGAATACCTGTCTATTCTACCACAATTAATGGTGCAGTCATAGAGGGTGAATTTGCACATTTGATAGCTAGAGCTGAGTGCTTCTGAGCATGTGAGGAGCATATTCCCTTTGCAAAGGGGATGTGACTTTGTTTCTCTGGTGACTGGAAGTTGGTGTCCTCTGTCTGCTCTTCATCCTGTTTCCTTGCCTATGGAGATTATGGTCCCACAAGATACCTTGGGAGAAAATCTAGGGTAAGATGGCAGGTAAATTGGTAGAGTGGATGTGGAGCCGTACTAAGGAATTTCTGGTTTGTCTATATGACACCTGGATTAAAGGAAGACTTGCCAAATTTACTTAGCAAAAATGAATTCTGAACCCTCCCGTTCTGAAATTCTTACCAGCTGAGCACTTTGTGTTTCCCATTAGGTGTTTCTGGTGAGTCTCTGCTTCACATTGGGAGGCAGTAAGCAAAGTTAAGCCTGCTGCCCAAGGCTTGTGCTGAGAGTAGGATCACTGTCCAAAACTGGGCAAATGTATTGCAGGGCTTCGCTGCAGACAGTGGCAGGCTCTGGGTGGTAAGCTGGAAACATAAAAGTATGCTGTGCAATGCCCAGTGAAGCATGCCTCACACCATTGTACCAACATATCCATTAAGTGTACCTGTTGTATGGAGTATTTCAGACTTAGCTTAATGGTGGAAATCACTAAAGATTAATGAAGAGATACTCCTTTCCTTGACTGCATAAAATTTCTAGACCTGGAGCACACTGGAGCCAATACACTAGTGGTATTTAGGCAGTCACTCATATGAGCAGGCAAAATTTTGTTGCACAAAATGGTGTCCAGCCCTAGTACCCTCTACTAATGGTGGTGGTGGTGTTGGGAGCCCTGAAGCAGGTAGCATCTTCGAGGTGTGAGGATTTAGAACCTCGGGAAGGAGCCTACATATGTAGAACAGTCTCCCCACTTAAGACCTTCCTCATTGAAGATAGGCATGTGACTGAGGGGCACTGAGTACATTCCAGCTCTTCCCTTCATTCAATTTCAACCAAATACATCTTGCGATAATAGCTGGTTCAGATGTGCAGCCTTATATAGGGAAGCTTTAGTAGTGATTATTTTCTTGTTGGCTATAGAAACACACAGTGTCGTATTTGTCCCCTCCCCAAACAGAAATACCCATGCTTAGGTACCAGTGCTGGAAGGAAGGATGTCCTGTTGCTCCTGTAAAAAGCCTAAACAACTTGGCTTTTTGCTGCCTGTGGTAATAACTGCTTGGTCTTGTACTATTGCTATTGGCTACTGTTTCATATTCCTGCCAACCTAGCAGTTCGAAAGCATGTCAAAGTGCAAGTAGATAAATAGGTACCGCTCTGGCGGGAAGGTAAATGGTGTTTCTGTGTGCTGCGCTGCTCTGCTTTGCCAGAAGCGGCTTAGTCATGCTGGCCACATGACCCAGAAGCTGTACGCCGGCTCCCTTGGCCAATAAAGCGAGATGAGCACCGCAACCCCAGAGTCGTCCACAACTGGACCTAACAGTCAGGGGTCCCTTTACCTTTACTGTTTCACATGAGCACACAGCTACCTCCGATGGAACTTAATCAGAGCAGATTAGCATCACAGCAGTCAAAAATGGTCTTGTGCACATAACTATACACTTTTCTTACTTATATAGTCAGCTAGATCATTTCCCTCCCATGTTGTACTTCTGAGGATAACAGCAAGAGTAAGAGTTATGGTTGGGGAAACTCATAAATCTAACGGCAAAGTTGGATTGTGATTTCTCCAAAAGAATTAGGCTGCTCTGATCCCATAGCTTTTGCTTTTCTGAATCCTTACTTGGGAGCAGGGCTATCTTGGGGAGGACTGGAAAAAAAGAATGAGAAAGTGATGTCATGGCTTGGCTGGGCTCAGTTGTTGGGGCAGCGAAGGCTGGTTTATAATGTAAACACTGTTAAAATGTTTATCGTTGCTTTTGTCATTTTCCTTATTTGTCGAGTAATCTTGAAGAGAATGAAAGGTTTTCTGGTGCAGCTTAGTGACTGGAGAGATTTCCATAAAAAGGCACAGACATTGCTTTGAGGAGCAGGAAGGTTTCTCAGTTGGCAATGGCAAGTGAGGCCTGACCTTTTACAGGGAGAAAATATTGACCTAAATCATTCCCTATCGGGGATGGGAAAGCAATCTCAGTCTCCTGCAACTTGCCACTATAATTTTCTTGCTTAATTGTACATACTTCTGTGCAGCTGAGTGTGAAAAGATAAATTGCATAAGCAGGTATTAATGCATTTAGTGGAATTTTAAGGAGGGTCTTGTTTGCCAGAGTTCATATATGCATCTAGCTGCCTTATTTGTCACTGTTACAAAGTTTAACCCACCCACCAGAATTGAGTTTGATAATATCTGACATCATCTAAGAGGGGAAAGATATTTTTTGCATTAGTTCTCTGTGTGGCTTAATGAAGCTCAGGAGTATCAGAGGACAGAGCAGGTTTCTTAGTTTAGTTCCTTTCACAGCCTCTGTGCTTTGTACTGCCCATTTCTCTCCCAAGCTCAGATTTATTTACTTATAGAATCATAGAATGGTAGAGTTGGAAGGTACACCAAGGGTTATCTAGTCGAACCCCCTGCAATGCAGGAATCTGAACGAAAGCATCTCAACAGATGCCCACCACCTCTCATGGGAGTCTGTTCCACTGTCGAACAGCTCTTACCGACAGAAAGTTATTTCCAGTTTTGTGTTGGATTCTCCTTTCTTGAACTTGAATCCATTGGATCAAGTCCTATCCTCCAGAGCAGGAGAAAACAAGCTCCGTCTTCCGTGTGACAGCCCTTTAGATATTTGAAGATGGCTATCATATCTCCTTTCAGTCTCATTATATTTATATCGCACATCTTGTGTGAACCACACTGAGATCTTGTGATGAAGTGTGGTATATAAATCTAATAAATAAATAATAAATAAATGATAACAATCTTCTTCCAAAGGAACCAGGGAAAACATATAAACACTAAAACAATACAATTAAAACTTCTGGGGGAGGGGAACAGTTAAAAGCTTCTAATCAATAGAAAAAAATCTTTAAATTTGGTCTCATTATATTGGTTTTGGCCAAATCCTGATATAAATATCAGCAGTTTTTAATTTGTTCATCCACCTGTACTTGCCTGGCCTTTCCTTTCCTTTTCCCTTCCCTTCCCTGACAGAGACAGCAGGCAGGTCTACCTCCAGCACTGACCCCCACATACCAGGAACCGGGGTGGGGACCCCCTTGCACATTCTGTTGCTTGGCAGAAAACTTTGCCAAAGCAGCCAGATAAAATGAGGGTGGAATTGTTCCATCACACTCACCGTGGCATTGCGTACTTGGTAGGACCACACATGAATGCATAATTGATCTCAGAAATAGATGAGATTTTTCATATGAATGAAATATGAAAATTGCTTAATTTTGTCAAGTCCAGTTCTAAATTGAGCTGGAGAATGTGTGCTTCACCTATCACTAGTTGTTCAGTCTGTTTTCCTTTATTCAATGAAGTTTTGAAATAATTTTGCCACTAAGGCATAGTTTATAAAATAGTAATAATAATAATATTAAAAAACTGGAAAACTTACTTTCTACTATATATATCAAACTGCTCCTTTCCGTTTGCCCCAGATTACAGTCATACCTTGGGTTACAGATGCTTCAGATTGTGCTTTTTCGGGTTGCACACCGCGCCAAACCTGGAAATACCGGAATGGATTACTTCCGGGTTTTGGCGCTCGCGCATGTGCAGAAGTGCTAAATTGTGCTTTGCGCATGCACAGAAGGGCCAAATCATGACCCACGCGTGCGCAGATGCTGCGCTGTGGGTTGCGAACATGCCTCCCGCACGGATCACATTCGCAACCCAAGCACCCACTGTACATACATTCTCCCTCCCTCCCTCCCTCCCTCCCTCCCTCCCTCCCCTCTTCTTCCCCCACCCTTTCATTAAATGTGGCACAGTGGACCACAAGTGGGAGGCATTATATTTTTCTTAGATTTTTACTCCATTTTTTCCTCCTTCGTTTCTTTGTCTCATTTGATTGTTATAAACCAGCTGTATGTTCATAAACCAGCTGTACGGGTGGAAACCTGGGTTATTTTATGTGTGTTGTATAAGCCTGTTACATGTTTTTACTTACACAAAAAGTAATAAAATACTTGGAACAAGGAATTAAGTATTCTACTAAGCAAGTTGATGCAACTTCCAAAGGCTTGTGAACTTAGTTTTTCAAAGTGATTAGTCAAAGAATTGTAGAATATACAGGCGATCCTTTATCAGATTCTCTGCTTCTGAAGTCTCTTTTTACTATGTTTATTTAATATTTACTATCGTTGTAATATTTGCTCATAAAATAACATCTTTCAAAGAGAACATATCGACTAAAACAACAGTATTACATGAGAATGGTGGTGGTTTTTTTTTTTTTTTTGGTTTTTTGTTTTGCATTGCCATACAATATTTACTGTGCCTGGAAACTGCAACACATTTTTCAGTCATCCTGCTGTGGTTTGATGATTTGTTTGCTTTTAAAATGAGTTTTGTTTTGTTAATGCCTCCGTCTGTTCTTGAGGGGCAAGATAAAGATCTATGATGTTCTTAGAGAAGCCGGGGTTTGACCCATTTGGCTCCCAACACCAACAGCTTGGAGTTTAAAACCTGTGAGTGTTCATACTTCTCTCTACACATCTACAGATTCACAGCTGTAGTCATAAGTTGCTTCTGGTGAATGTTTGTGAGATAGAAGCCACTCCTCCTATTAGTTCTCATTGAATCAAGAAAGCTCAGAGGAGAGAAGGCTACCTCACTCTTTGTACCTGGGTGGAGAGCCTTTCTCTAGGCCTCTCACATTTACAGAGCCTTGCAGAAGGTAAAAAACTATCCTTGCCAACTCCCCAACCCCAGCGATTCAGACACGGATAGCCCTCCACCCATACTGAATCTTCTATGTCAGTTAGGAAACAGGTGAGAGATGGCAGTGGGGCAACCATAAATAATAAAGGCTGGTTACCAGGTCCAGTCTAGACTTGTGGACCTCATTGAGTCTCTTAGGAGTTATCAAGTTTGGCAGAAGGAATAGCCACATCACACTTGTCTATCATTGGCCACTATATACCTCTGTTAATAGGCCTGAATGTGAAGATTCAGAAGCAGTTTGGTTCATTACTGTCCCTTGTGCATTATTTCACATGATGACCTTAACTCCATTATTTCTTTTCTTTTCTTTCCAGACTGTCAGTATTTGAATAGACCACATCATGCGTGAGTACAAGCTAGTGGTCCTTGGCTCAGGTGGCGTTGGGAAGTCTGCTTTGGTGAGTTGGGTCTTGATTTTTTTTAATCGTCATGACCATAATCATACAAATAATATTATCAAAAACACAGTCTTGAAATGCTCGACCCTGGGTGTTAATGCCACAATTAATAATTTGCATTTGGCGTACAAACCAAAGAAATCAATGACTTTTAATAGGTGTAAGTGTAGGAGGAAAAAGCTGGCCTGAGCTTGATGTTGGGGAATTCTAGAGAAGGGTGGCAGTGACTGGGAGGGTTTCTTTGAATTCTGCAGCCAGAAAAGCCTGCAATCTGTGATTAGACTATTTAGGTGAGGGATTTCCAACTTCCGTTTACTAGGGGGCTACTTTATTCTCTAAAGTGCTCTGGGGAACTAAAACGTGTGTTGTTCTGTACAAGCTGATACCCTCATGAGACTGCCTCCATAAATATTTTGAGTTGTCTAGCAGCAATGACATCTAAATTACGATGTACATATGTTCAGATATAGCATTACAAACGCATATAGATGTCGATAACGCATATAGCATCCAAGGGATATCTACAGTGCCTTGAAGGTTGAGATTTTACTACTTTTCCTCGCAAGTGAAATTTTATACAAACCTCTAAGCAGGCCTTGATTAAAATCAGGGAGGGGCATCAGGACCAAATAAAATTGGGCTGTGGCTTGCAACTGGCCCAGAAGAAACCAGTTGGCTATCCCTAGTTTAGGTCAGTTTGTCTATGTATGCATTTTTTTGGTAAAATGTGCACATTTTGCTATATGTTATTACACAAAATGTACAGTCTTGGGCTTTGTAAAACAGTCATCACCTTGGGAATAGGGATGGGCCTTGGTTGTGTGGCACAAGAAAGGATTAGGACTTCTGCTGAGAGCTTGTTGAACAACTGGCCATGCTGCTCAGGCTCCTTTTTATTAAACAACGTAGTGGAAAAACAGATTCTGATTAAGTGCTGATCTCTAGGATTCTGGAGAGGTTATGAGTTTTGCTTGGAATACACTTTTTTTTTTTTAAGCTTTGTAGTGTAGTCACAGCCCTGTAACTTTCTAGACTTTGCAACTTGTGCTCTGGCTAACTGTGTCTGAATTGCTGGAGCTGAACTATTGTAGAAAGTTTAAAAATACCACATTTTTAGATGCTGGTAGACATTGCTGGCTATTTTAAATTAGACACCTTCAATTACTGTTCCTCCGTGTTTGCTCTTCTCCTGTTTTTAAGCAGCCTTAAATAAAGTGAGACGTGTGGGGAGCTGGGCTTCAGAGAGGCAATGAATTCCATGTGGTGTAGGTTCTTGTAGCATTCTGTGGCTGATGGTTTGCCATTCTCTGTGACATTGAAGTAGACATGCAGACTAAAAACTGCCATGCCAGGATGGGGATACCATTTTTAGTGGATGCCCACAATATGCTTTAAAATAATAAAACCAGAATGAGAGAACAACTTACACCTAATGAGCACATACATCTTTCCTCAAAAGGGCTTATGCCATGGTGACAAAGCAAGTGAGCAAAGCCAATTTGGCCACTTACTAGCTGTGGACTTGCTTGGTGGCTCTGGAGCAAGGTGTTCTCCTTTGCTATTTTTGTGGGGGCAGGTAATCGTGAGATGATGGACAGAAATACTTAAAATTGTACAACACTTTCCTCTGTACTCTTAACAGCAAAATTCAAACTGTAAAGCAATAGGAATAAAGGTCTTTGATAATCTTTGGAATGTTCCAGCACTCCTGGCTAACTGAGTTGGTGGAAGTATGATTCGTTTGTGTTTTCACATTACTCTTGGTCAAGCATTTCATGCAGAATCCATAGGCAACAAATAGAAATTCAAGGTGCTCCTGGAAAGTCCTGACAGGAATGTGGAACTGTGGTTGCTGACTTAGAAAAGGAGTTTGATTTATTGCACTTCCTATATGGGATAGCAAATGTAGTGAACCAAAAGTCCATTCCCGAGTTGGCAACCGCAGTTTGAAACCCACATTCCCGTCTGTGCACTTTCCCAAACATAAAATGAGTACGATTCAATTTGAAAGTGTCTTTTGAATAAATAACAAGCTCCTCTGAATTAAAACCCTCTTCATCTGATGTCTGAAGTGCTTCTCCTCAGTTGTCACATATGTGCCTGTCAAATATAATCTTACACAAAACACCTACTATGAAAAGGTCATCACAATAGAAGCATCAAGTTACAGAACCTGTGTGTGTCTATATAGGCAAACACACTAAACGTATAGGGGGAGTCTAAACAAAACAGTGCAAAGAGTAGCATTAAGTCTATCACATTTCTGTGCACCAGCCTGCCTCTAAGATATTTTCTGAAAGATAGTCTCTTTGTGGTCAGCTTCAGTGTATCCTGACTTTCACTAACTGGTTTATGAGCATTAAAAATGACAATGCCTGATTGTAATAATTTATTTACTAATTTGGAGAGATAGAAGGTTGTTCTAAACAGAAGAAGGGTATACAGTGGTATCTCGGGTTAAGTACTTAATTCGTTCCGGAGGTCCGTCCTTAACCTGAAACTGTTCTTAACCTGAAGCACCACTTTAGCTAATGGGGCCCTCTGCTGCTGCCGCACCGCCAGAGCACAATTTCTGTTCTCACCCTGAAGCAAAGTTCTTAACCTGAAGCACTATTTCTGAGTTAGCGGAGTCTGTAACCTAAAGCGTATGTAACCTGAAGCGTATGTAACCCGAGGTACCACTGTAGTTGGTAGTTGATGCTTTAAAGTGGATACATGAGAATGATGGGTAATGGAGCTCTTTGTGATGACAGAGCTGAAACCCAGGGTTTGCCCCTGGGTGGTGAGTTGATGCTGGTGAGTGGCTAGTTTAGATTGAGTAGGGGTTGTTGGTAAGGAAATACAGATGTACCGTCTAAGTCCTATAATATGATTCGATTTGCCCAAATGGGCTGCCATCCATTGATAGGTTGGAATGCCTTTATCTGGCAACTGGATAGCTCAGTTGGTGAGACTCTTAATCTCAGGGTTATGGGTTCAAGCCCTATGTTGGGTGAAATATTCCTGCACTGCAGGGGGTTGGACTATATGATCTTCCTGGTCCCTTCCAACTCTACAATTCTGTAAACTGTAGGTGACAAGTGATGTTCTGTCTCTTTCTTTGCTCTGCCTGTCCTGCAATAGTTGGATTTTGCTGAAATCTGTTTTGGCAATGTTGGAATAAGACCTAATAATGCTAGCCATAACATCAGGGGCTCATTCGCACTTGCATATTCCAATATGATAGAAGCCTTCGCCTGCCAACAATATCTTCTTCCTGTTGGGATGAGTAATTATTGGATATAGAAAATAAGAAATCATTATGACTGTCTCCAACTGAACTGAGGGCAGTGGAGGTTAAGGCAGTCAGGACTAAGAACCAGTTAAATGAGGTGAAGGTTGCTATGACAACAGCTTACCTGGTAGGAAGGTATTGGGAAACCAATAATTGACAACAGCTTATGTTTGTGTAGTTGTCAATTCATAGATGATTTTGGTTTCTCTCAGTCTCTCATATCTCCAGATGTTCAGTTCCCCACATTTCCACATCAGTTTGCAATTAAAATGAAAGTCTTTATGAATATGCCCATTTTCTATGCAATTTTGCCTAATATATACATTTTTGCAAAGCGATTTCCCTTATATAATGCATTTTTGTAAATTTTCACTAATGTATGCATTTTAAAGCACACTTTGCCCCCATTGCATGCATTTTTGTACACATTACTTTGCTGAACAATTACACTACAAAATTTGGAAAAGTGCATTTTAATTATTATTTTTTAAGGCTGTGTTTTGGTCTGCGGACCGAACTGAATTTCTTCCCTATCTGTACGTATCTGTACAATGCAGATGTGTTGGCCAGGACAAGGCAGATGCTTATGGTGTTCAGTGTTCACTGTTTCCACTGCTGTGGCAAAGCGCTGTGTACTCAAGTTGAGTATTTTGCATAAAATGTTACTTAATCACAGACGCTCTGCCTTAAAGCTACACTTGATTATTTACCTACAAGTTTTTGTTGCTTCTGGTTGTGTCATTCACCATGGCTGACAAGTGTCCTTGGTTTTTCTGCAGCCAAGGTTGGAATCCTGCGCTGTGATATCAAGCTTCTTAATGAGAAGCTGACTTGATAGTTGCTTTGATTAGTATGCTGAATAAGAACATCCTTTATTAGTGGTAGGTTTTGCTTAATCTTCAGGGGAATAGAATGTTTTGCTGGGCAAGCTTTACATATCTTGTCATTTATTTTAATTCAGGAAGACATTCTGTGCACATCCCAGTAGCCATGTTGGTCTGTTGCCGCCAACCCACAAAGAATCCTTTAGAAGCCTAACGTTTATTACAGCATAAGCTTCCATAGACCAGGGACTACTTCGCCAGTTGCTTAAAGTGCTATTCTCAGTTGGCAGGTACATATGCACATAGACATAGAGAGAAAATGTAAATGGTCAGGTGAGCGGGAAATGCAGAGCAATGCAAAACACAGTGCCATTAAATATTAAATAGTCTACTAACCATTCACAACACCAGTAGCTGATAATGACATCCCCAATGTCAGGATGCTTGTTTTGTTAACACCTGTCCATGCCAGAGATGACGAAAATGAACTTCTCGACATTTTGCAATTCAGCATTTTCATTCTGAAGTAGGCAGGTATACCCTCGTTCAATAATGTCTCTAAGTTCAGGTGAACAATAGTGAGACCTGAGAGGTTAAATTATTCTCTGCCCATTTCCTGAGTATTGGCATTTCTGAGGTCGTGTTTATGCCCATATATTCTTGATGATAATAGGCTTCTATCATCTGCCAGCAATGCCTTCCTGTTTTCTACATTAGGACAAACAAGTAAGTCTTGATATAAAAGAATAAACTTATAACAAAGAAGGCACTGGTTGAAAACTTAAGAGCAAGCAGCCCCATAATTTGGGCACTGCCACCTTGAAGACCCTGTCTGGACAATTAGCTTCCTGTTATCCCTGGTTCCTATACATGCATTTGAAGTAGCTGCATGCAACTGAACTATGGGTTGCATTCATTCTAGCACTAATGAGATTGTTCTCTCCGGGCAAGGTTTTCTGCATGCCTGGAAGAACAATATTTCCTCTTCTCCCCCTGCACACAGTTCTGGGGGTTCTTCTGAACCTCTGGAGCAGATTTGGGGAGGGTGTGGTGGGAGGAGACAGGATTAAGTCCCATTGCATTAACAGGATTCCTTGCGCTGGTTTTTATTGCCACAAATTAGTTGACTACAACCCTATGTATGTAAAACTGAAGTAATCATATATTGTGTCCTTGTTCACACCTTCCGTTCCCTTTTTTGTTTCCCTCTGCCAATTTTTTAAAATTGCAAGCTCCTTGAGGTGGGAGACCAGTGTTTCTTCCACTCTGTAAATCACCATTCATGCTGATGGTGCTGTATAAAGAACAAATTCCTGCTTCCAGATGTTTGTGCTACAATAAGCTAATGTTTAAAGTACTTTGGGGCTCTTTGTATTTTCTCATATGCATTTTTATTTTGCCTTAGTATCTGAAAGACCTGATGTGATTGATAAATTACTTGTTTGCTCCTAAAGGGCATGTGAAATACAGAATGTTCTGAGTAGTTAAATAATGTACTCTTATTTAGCAGACTGAGGGAGGGCCGTCTTTGTACATATAGCCTAGCAGCTTCCTGTGTTTAAAACGTAAGTGAGATCTCTGTGGCTTTTTAACCATTTGCAAATGAGATTAAAATCTGTAGGTCTTGTTAAAAAATGAGAAATGAATATAAGAAACAAGAATAATGAAATCGTGTTGCGTTGTCAATAAATGACTTTTGGGTTCTTTGCGGATTGACTTTTGCTCTGATTGAGCTTTAAAGAGCGGGCTTTCGCAGAGAAAGCTGCAGAGCAAAAAAGGGGGCGCTCATACATGGAGCTTTAACTAGTATACTTTGTCTAGAAAGAGCGGAATAAAGGTAAATTTGGATAAGCCCTTAGATTATAGGCTTTAGGCAAAGCTATCAGGTCTCCATACCACATTTTGGTCTAATCATCACCCTCCTAACCTCCTTTGCAGTTCGAAAGGTTTGGGATCAATAATATCATCCTGGGGTACCTTTATATATGGACTTTCCATTGCTTTGTGCATTAGTAGATGCCTTGATCTTTTTTCTAGGAGGCAGTGTGTAGGTTGTGCTAGGCTGAAAGAATGACTTTTGAATGGTGCCTCCCTTCCTCCATTGAACATGAAAGCTAGAAAATTGTTTTCTCCCTTGTTAAGAAATCATTGGAGCATTCAGCACTCCCCCACCCCACAAATACAATGATGCCTTTTGCAGATAACTGGCCTTTCAAAATCTGAAACCACTTATTAGGAGCTATAGTGCTTGTGTTTCTTGTCATCATGAGAAAAATCCCAGCTTTGACCCTGAACAAAACAGGCTGTTGTTTAAAGGCTGTTTGCAATTTCTTAGAGCCAGTAGCTGGGAAAGACATTTGCACGAGTCACTGCAGAAAAGGTGGCTGTTATATTTTTTAAAGGGAACTACTTGATACCTGCAGGTGCACGTGTACACACTGCAAAAATTGATCACATTCCACAGAAGGGCAGAATATTCTTGAGAATTAAGAAAGCCCATTCAGTAGTCAAAAATGGTCTTGGGAAACCTTTGTTTGAGACCCTGTGTGTGCATGCTGGTCTTGGGCAAATCTGCAAAGCATATGGCTCACCTCCTAGTGGACTTCCGGGTGTGTGTGTGTGTGTGTGGAATAGGGATTGTTACAATAAAACACTTTTAGCAAAAGGCCGATGCAATTTACATCATTGGTCTTGCTAAATGCCTCGCAGGTGTTAGTTGGTTTAGAACCTCATCTCTCTCTCCCCCCCCCCCCCCCCGACGGTGCTACAAATGTTTAAATATAATTAAACACGTTGTGAATCTGAAGCACAGAAATTGTTACCCATGTTCAGTCATGTAGCTGGGTTTTAGTTTAGAACCAACTTCATATAGCCTGGTTCACATGTAACAATCAGGTCCTGGTTTGTAAGCCTTTTGGAATGAGTTGCTGGTGGGCCACTGAACTGCAGGCAGCAACTTCTCAGCGAAGAACCTTCTGGCCAGGACAGGCAGGAATATAAGAGAACTAGCTATTCCAGTTGAGCAACAAGGTCTTCCTAAATTCTGTCGTGCCCCTGCAGTATCTCATTGCCCTTCGGCCTTAACTTCTGGTTTGCTTTTCTCTTCTGGTTTGTCCGTCCGGATGTTACTGCCCTTTGGAGACTTCCCAAGACTTTCCTAGTGTCACTGGAGTGTCTGCGTAACATTGGGGATCCTTACCTAAGTTAGGGACAGTTGTAAGCAATTAGGTTAGGCTACCTACCAAGGCCAGCCAAGGGGAGCCTTTTTCTTCAGTTGGTGGCTTCCTGGTGAAATTGCCCTGTTACATGTACTTGCCTCTTTCAGTGCTCTTCCAGTATGTTTGGGGAGCAAAATCTACACTTTATGCTCCCTTTTGCTGCAATAGCCCTGTTTCGTTTAAATATCTGCACATACTCACTTTAATGCAAAGCTTTTAAAAAATAGCATCCCATGTGAGTTTCTGTGGTGTTTTATATTACTGCATATGCTCAGTGCGAGAGGAATAGCGGTGGACTGTAGCAGTTTTCCATGAGTGGGACAAATGACAACCCCCAGGCAGCAGGTCAGGGTTGTGTGGTACTTCACAGTTTAGCACTACCATGTAAACTGTGGTAAATAATGCAGATTGCCCCAACCTATAGAGAGTTAGCTTAATGAAGCTTTTTCTTTAAACCATTCTCATAAGTAGCTGGAGAAGAGACATTTTCACCCTGAAATCTGCATAAATTCGTTGAAATGGGGTTTGAGTATCAGTTATGGATTAAGCACTTGAAGGAGACTTATACTGTACCTTTTAAACCTGTACTTTTACCTGCATTGATTTTCCTGTTTCACTAACTAGGCATCAGTTTGAGAATAAGATTGGGAGAACCAAGCGAAATGTCTGTGCTTTGCAAACGCTTTGCGCGATTAGCCCGTTGAATAACTTCAGTTGTAGGCAGCTGGCTGACCCTCTCTGTGTGTTCTTTTCCCTTTCTTGTTTTTCTTTCCAGACTGTACAGTTTGTTCAGGGAATTTTTGTTGAAAAATATGACCCCACAATAGAAGACTCCTACAGAAAGGTAAAGTATGAAGCTGTGATTTTCTCCACCCACTCTCAGATCAGTAACTTTAAGACTCCCCTCGCCCAGTTTTTCCCCTCTTGGTGTAGAATTCATGGCCTCCTCCCACAACACGATCAGTCTATTATTAGGATCATATTCCTAATAGTGTGTTGCTAATTCTTCCCAAGAGAATAATTACATGATTGTCTATCCCAGGGCCCTCCAGATGTTGTTGGACTCCAATTTACATCAGGCCACGCCAGCATGGCCAACAACAGTTGTAGTCCAACAGCATATGGAGGACCACAGACTCTCTACCCCTGGTTTATCTTGGGCTTGTTTTGTCTTTGATATAGAGAGGGCCAAATCTGGATGTGGACTGTGGCATGGTAAATTGGGGACAGCCCTTTCCCTATGTCTTTTTCCTACCAAGAATTACTCCAGAAATTGCTGGTTTCCCCCAAAATTGGTACCTTCAGGGTCAAATGGTTTCTATGGTGGTCGTGGGTTGGGAAAGCAGCATGGGAAAGATGAATCTTCCCCTGCTCCCTGAATGCTACATTCCCAATTCAGAGAGGGCCTCCCTGTGGTTGCATTTCCTTTTTATTTATTTATTTTAAAAAAGCACAATCACTAAGCCCAGGACAGAGAAACTTGGTCAGCACCAGTTGAGTCTGGGCCTGATACACCATCCAGAGCATTCTAGGTAATCGGGTCTAATGCCATGCAGCCTTATTTCACAATGCCAAACTAAATGTAAGTCAATTTTAAGCTACTTGCTGTTAAAAAAAGCAACATACTAAGTTTAATAAATAATAACTAAGTATTTTAAGTCAGCGTTTGCAATTCCTTGGCATTTGTGGATTTTATAAGTTTTGGAGAAAAGCCCCAAGTTTTTTGCTTAAATTCCATTAAAAGAACAAGAACAACAGCGTTCAACTCAACTCTTCACTCCGATTTCATAACAGGATATAAATCAGAAGCCAAACGTTTTGGATAACCCTATGAAGAAGTGTTTTTATTGTTGTTGCCCTGCAGTTTCATTGTGGATACTTTTAACTTAACCATAATATTTGCATGCAAAAGATTCCAGGTTCAATCACCTCTTGTACAGAAATAAAAGACTCTTGTCTAAAGCTTTTTTGGAAGGCCCTGCCAGTCACAATAGATAAAGTGAGCTAGGTGAAGCAAAGATCTGGTTCATTATAAGGCAGCTTCCTGTGTTCCTAGATTACAAGCACACCTACACAAATATTTCCTTGATCATATTACATGTCAGTGTTGTTCTATTAAAAATTAAATACTTGCTTGACATCCATTTAGGTATTATAGTTCAGCGGCAGAGCACATATAGAAGGTCACATTTTCACTCTCGGGCATCTCCAGATAGATAGGGTTAGGAAATATTTCTGCCTGAAATCTTGAAGAGCCTCTGACAGTCATATGCAATACCGAGTTCAGTGGACCAGTGCTGTAACTCAGTAGCTTCCTGCGTTCCTAATGGCATACAATGGATACTGGCAGGCAGCACTTGGAGACTGTTAGTGAAAGGACTGCTTGCTCTTTGGGTCTTTTATCTCCTGCCTGCCACGTTCCATCCTTTTGAATGCAACTCCATGTGTACAGTGGAAAAGCTCACAGTAAGGCTTGTTCACATGTACACTGTACACAAGTACAAGCTGTCTGCACACATGTACAAGTGTTTGTGTGTACACTCTTGTTTGTTTTTCTAATTCCTGCTGATTTGTACAGCTCAACAGTTGTGTACACAACACTTGCATAAATTCATGGACTGTAACTTGTGCATAACTCTGCAGCTTAACTGTTTGTGTACACAGGTGGTGCACTATTTGTTTGTAATGCTTAAATGCCCCTATTGCCAGGAGGTTATGAGCAAGCATTAATTGAGTCTCTTCCTCCTGTCCCTTAAGGCTATAATGGTATCTGTCCTTTATTTGTCTTTCAGCAAGTGGAAGTAGACTGTCAACAATGTATGCTTGAAATCCTCGATACAGCAGGGACAGTAAGTGAGATCTATCCTGAAATCTGAAATGCTTAATATTTGAAGGGAACACTAAGAGTGATGCAAGACATGGCTTTTAAGGGGGGGGGGGGGTCCATCTCTTTCTTGCTTATGTTATGTGGCTATAAATAAACCAGCATTTCTTGCCTTTTCTATTATTCCAAGTAGCTCCTTGCACAGTTTATTGAGAACAAACTGAAACATTGTCTTGAAAGTTTTTCATTAGAACTTCATAAAATTTAAAAACATTTTCAGATTTCCAGCACTTTGAAGTTCTAACGAAAAACCCTCTTGTTGAACTTCTCTATTGTTGAAAACAACAACAAATTAAAACATTATGGCAGTTAAAGCTGACAGATAAAGTGTGCACGCTGCTAAACAACTTGTAAAACACATGTACCGATACAATTGCTGCCTTTAAGAGAGACTGCCTATCTGCCTGGCTTTCTTGGGCGTCCGTCCTTTAAAGCTTATAGTGGTTCCTGATGTTCTGAAAAGATTTCCTGAAATCCTTCTGAATCTAAAGACTGCTTCACATCTTACGATAGAAGTGTGTTTTATTTATCACTGTGCATTTAGTATTATCCTCCGCAGCCTACAATATGCGATCTGGGCTGGCTATATAGTTTTTTCATCCTGAGTACACTGTGTTGGGCCCAGGCTGCTGATGCATGTTTCAAGTGAGCTCTGGGTGTATGAGAGAGATGGTGGGGAAGGTGAGAGGGGAGGGGTATGTGTTAAAATACATAGCTGCCTTTCGCAATAGAAGCAGATATTTGGTTGTAAGGTGTGAAGCCACCCTAAACACTTCGAAGCCCTTGTTTTAAATGTCTAACATTGAAAGAAGGATATTTGAGAAAGCCGGTTCCTTTTAAAATTAAATTTATTTTTTCCACTGGATTTCTGCAAGAGCAAAGACTGGAAATTTCCAGTTGCCTATGACCTTTTTATCCCTGTTTAAACCTGAACTTCTTAATGTGTGTATGTTAAACAGCTAATTAAACTAAACAGCTAATTCTTTTTTTTAAAAAAAAAAATTGATTACAGGAGCAATTTACAGCAATGAGGGATCTCTATATGAAGAACGGTCAGGGGTTTGCACTAGTATATTCTATTACAGCACAGTCCACGTTCAATGACTTGCAGGACCTGAGGGAGCAGATCTTACGGGTCAAGGACACGGAAGACGTAAGTAAATGGGTTATTGCTTTTTGAACCATTGGAATCTCTCCCCCCTACCCCCCCAAACTAAACAAGCCAGCATCTGTTTTTTGCACAGTTAATAAGATGACTGAAGAACACTGTTCTAGAATGTTTTGTATGATATCATAAATTTCTCTATTTAGATATTTTGGAGACTATTCATATGGACATTACTGGACGGTTAGTCAGAAATGCTCTGTATCCCAAACTGGGATTGAACTCTGGAAAAGTTCAAGTCCCATAAGAAGCGGCTTTTTAGTAGAATACGCCAGTGTACAAGCCCAATTCCTCCCGCTCAACCTTTTGTCACTGAAATGGCTACATATGGTGCCAGGTTTTTAGAAGGCTCAGTAACTCCCATTATGACTTGCTGTTTAAAATGGGTTTTGTGGCTCTTTGGTAGAGATTTTGTTTCTGGCTGCCATCAGGTGGAAAAACACAGTTTTCTAGTTGTGTGATAATCTGGATAATCAAAATAGCTGTGCTCAAAAGTCCACACTGGTTTTTTCCTAAAGAAAATATTACAAACTTAATTAGTAGACTAAAAATCTTAGTACTACAAAACTTCCTTTGCCGCATGATAGTTTAAATGTGCTTAGATGTCTAGAAAGTGGAGGTAATGTAAATGTTTTAGTATTTTAACTTGTGCATATTTTAAAATGACTAACCTGTGAACCTCCTCCTGTTGTTGGTCTGCATCTCTCATCAGCACCAGCCAGGATGGTCAATAGTCAGGGGTGATGCAAGTTTGTTTGGGAACACAAGGGAACAGGGCACAGGTTAGCCACCTTGGCCTAGGTTCATCTTTTACTGTAATATGTGAAAGACTTTCAGTTGGCTGGACTGAGCGCCAACTCAGGCAGCTGACTTCCTATATGGTTTATCACCTTTTAAGCAGGGATTCCACCAGTAATCATGCAGGAGATCTATACCTGGATGACTTTGCCGTCAATTACTATTGCACAGCTGTTAAGTGGCTATGCAATTCAAGCTGATGGGCTTTGCATTGTGCTGTCAGTTCCATGGCATCATGCTGTAGGTTGTGATGTTGCGCATGGATGTTTTCATTGTTTACAGATACCACCATCACCACCACATATGTTAAGAGCAGCCCTGTTTAATCAGGATCCTACCAAATGTCCACCTAGTCCAGCTTTCTGTTTCTTAAGGCTGCAATTCCTAATAGACTTTCTAGGAAGTAAGTCTCAGCCCATATAATGCAATGAGTGAATGTGCAGGGTGGAACTACACAATGGGTTGGATTCAGCTAAGTAGTTCTGCTAGCAGAAGCCAGCGCAAGCCCCCCACTAGTGCAATGGGTCTTTTGCCCACACACCCCAGTTGGCTCTTGGAGGGTTAGGAGAACCCCCAGAACAGCGGATGAGGGGAGTAGAGGGTAGACTCTTTCATCAGGTAAGCAGAAACCTTGGACCGAGGGAACACTTGTATTAGTGCAATATTGTACTCCTCCCATTATGTGTCCTGCGATATTTGAGTTTTTAAATGACTTGAGTTTTTAAATGCCATCTATTTATTTTAAAAAAATTCTATCTTTCTCTAATGGGATAGTTGTACATTAAAAAACAGAAAACAATAGACAGTAAGAAAACTCATGATTTAACCTCTGAGGCTGCCCTTGGAAATGGAAGACCATTATTTTGGGGGGTGGGGGTGGGTAGGGAGACTATTTTGTCTGAATCAGTAGCAGCAAATACTGTCACAGAAGTTAATAACATCCATTTGCACTGTAAAACCTGTGACCTAGCAAATTATTGTGCTAACCAGGAAGTGTTACTTTAGCATCAGCTCTAGCTTACTCTTTTGATTTGGGCTCTTTGTTAGTCCAGAAAATCAGTGGACAGAATTGGTATGTCTGTCCAACCCATTGTATTCAGATAGTTATTCATGAAATATCTCTCCATAGATGAATAGGTAGCTACTATCCAATACATGTGGATAGGAAGATCTTAACTGTGTTTAAAAGTAGTTTAGCCACATATTTTTATTCTTCAGTTTTCATATCTTTGCTGATCATTATCTCTGGCTTTATTTTTCTCTTTTCCCGTAATGTTTTTGAAACCCTCTTTGATACACAAATCTTGGTTACGTTTTTTTAAAAAAATTAAAATGAACGATCTTTTAGATGAGGGATTATGTTCATCTTAGAAGCTGATTCCTTTCTTAGCATTTAAGTCAAAACACTGTGATATGCAGCAACTTACACTGTTTGAGGTTACACATGTACCCTGTTTGAGGTCAAATAAATCATACCCCTCATTCTAACTACACTGTAGTTACTATTTTTTAAAAAAACTTTTTGTGTTAAGTGATAGCTTCCAGATTTTAATATGCTAAATGTTTTTCTTTCCTTGTTTTAAACGAAGTATGGATTTCATTTCTTTTATCAGGATAGTAGCTTGTATAGTAGCGGATTTAACTACACCTGTTTGGGGGGGAAATCACAAGAAATGTGTTTCTTTTTACCTGGAACTGAGCATCCATGAATAAGAGAGTGTGCTCAGAAATTTAGCAAATATTAGAACTGTTGCTAATTATTTATAAACGAGAAGTATATGAGGTACTTTCCTTCTGGAAAGTGCAAACTTTGCTGTGCGGGTGTGTGTTTTAAATACTCAAGGAAACAGAATGGTGTGCACACCCATTATCAGCAGTTTTGTGTGTGTAGCGCTTTTAGATAGCTCAGGCGAAACAGGATGTGTCTCTGTGCGTGTGTGTTCAGGGTTTGCAATTAAAGTTTTAATGTCCAGCACGCTGCCAAACAGTTCAAAATAAGAACATAAGGATTGCATAGCTGTCTTTGCATTTCATGACTCTGAGGCCCCATTTCTGGAGTTGAGAAGGCATTTATTGCCTAAGCAGGACAAATCACTGGGGCCAATACATACAACGTATTTCTTGGGAAGTGATGTACATCCTGTTGTATAAATTATGTTAAATTGAAAAGTAGCTACTGCCTATCTGAGGGTTTGAAATGTCAACTCTGTGTTGTTGTAGAAACTGACATTAAGATAAGTGCTTGTGGAAATAGATTGTGTGTCAATGAACCTTCCAGACTGTGGTATCTCCATTTCTTTGATAGTTGCCATGAGACGGTTTAATTATCAGTGTGATGTAGCCATGGTAAAGACGGGTACAAAATGGTTTGTTTGCTTACTTTCTTGCAGGTACCTAATGCATAATTCAGTCATTTATCCTCAAAATGTACTTTGGATTTCTAATTTGCAAGGAATATAGGGGTTTTGTGTCCAAATAATACAGATTTATGGCACAGTGAGAGCTGGACCATAAAGAAGGCTGATCGCCGAAGAATTGATGCTTTTGAATTATGGTGCTGGAGAAGACTCTTGAGAGTCCCATGGACTGCAAGAAGATCAAACGCATCCATTCTTAAGGAAATCAGACCTGAGTGCTCACTGGAAGGACAGATCGTGAAGCTGAGGCTCCAGTACTTTGGCCACCTCATGAGAAGAGAAGACTCCCTGGAGAAGACACTGATGCTGGGAAAGATGGAGGGCACAAGGAGAAGGGGGCGACAGAGGACGAGATGGTTGGATAGTGTTTTCGAGGTTACCAGCATGGGTTTGACCAAACTGCGGGAGGTAGTGGAGGACAGGGGTGCCTGGCGTGTTCTGGTCCATGGGGTCACGAAGAGTCGGACACGACTAAACGACTAAACAACAACAATGGCACTGTTCTAATATATATATATCGTATTCAGTGATTGGGCACTAGCCTGATCCCCAATTTCCCCACCCTTCACAGGCCAACTTTGACAAGTGGGTAGGTTCAGCCGCCTGTCAATCTCTTATTATCATAATGATGTCAGGTGATTGACTTCTGTTGAAGTTCAAAGGGGATCACTGTAACCACTGATCTATACCCTCCTTTAAAGGTACACTGATTGCAACTGGCAATGCGCCTTCAGAGGGGCTAGTTCTGCTTCCTCAAATCAAACCTTTTCCACCCTTTGCAGAGGAAGAAAGCTTCATTTTAGGAAGTCGTTTGAAAGCAGATTGCTTAAAACTGAGACAATGACCCACCTCAGTGTGTCAATTTGAGTGGAGCTTCCTCTTGGCGCCGATCAGCTGTTCATGGCTGACAGGGAGCTCAACTTGCAAAAGAACAATTGAGACCTCACTTTAAGTTCCCAATTGTTTCTTTGTCACAGCAATAGTACCTGATGCCACATGGGATGTCAGGTGTGAGGCAGATGGAAATGGCTTTTGGAGAAGAACCATGGAAGGTTCCCTATTGCTGGTGTTAGGACAGTTTTTGAAAAGTTCAGATTCTGCCTTACTTTTCAATATGATGGAACTCCTTTTTTAATGTATTCAAAAACTTCTCACATTTTTGCTTCTTGAAACATGTTATCAGTAGCAAGCAATAATGTGTAATCAATCTGTTAAGCAAAAGCATGAAAAACTAAGAGTAGAAAATTGCTCCAGATGTAACGGGGGGACGGGACTCCTTCATTCTAGAGACTGCTAACGTTGGTCAGCGAGTATTTTTGCAGGTCTGCTCAGACTAAGCACACAGCTTTGAATGCCATCTATTAATAACTCTCTTATTCTTTCTGTGCAGGTTCCCATGATTCTGGTTGGCAATAAATGTGACCTGGAAGATGAACGTGTAGTTGGCAAAGAACAGGGACAGAACTTAGCAAGACAGTGGTGTAACTGTGCCTTTCTAGAGTCATCTGCAAAGTCGAAAATCAATGTTAACGAGGTAACTATTTATCCTCAAAATGTACTTTGGATTTCTAATTTGCAAGGTATATAGGAATTATCTGAAGAAGTGTGCATGCACACGAAAGCTCATACCAAGAACTAACTTAGTTGGTCTTTAAGGTGCTACTGGAAGGAATTTTGTTTTGTTTTGACCAACACGGCTACCTATCTATAAGAGGTAACTATTGGTTAATCTTTCACAAGGCAGCACACAATCCCTTTTTATAGGCTTGGGTTTGTGTATATATGTATGTACACCATCCCCTCGTGTAAATATTCCTATAGTCCTCTTAGACTGAACATTTGCGCAAATCAAAAGCCTACGTTTCGGTGGATCCTTTCTGAAGGCTCACATAAAAGATACTGTTTTTGCATCCCCGCCGTTGTGCTGTTTTGGTGACTGAAGTGCATTTGTGCAGAGCGAGATACCCAGTGCAAAACCTGCAGGGTTTCGGTGTTCGCTTTTCTGATCTGTCAATATGTGATTCACTCTGTTATTGTGTTACCTTAGAGAAAACTAATCCCTTAGCCGAGAGCTCTTCCTCAATCATTCCGAACGCTGCTTTACTGTGGAACTAGATGTGGTGCGTGAGTGGTCATGTTTGCATGCTGAGCACCTGTGCAAATAGGTGTGCCACGCACTGCATTTTAATCTCGCAAGACCCAGAGTTCAAACTAGAGCCGTGTCATTTAGAAAAGTGCTTTATGCAAGCTCAATGCACCTAAACGAAAGGCAGACCGTGGGGTTTCTGTTAGGTAAGCACCGTAGGGCAGATGAATCTCTGCAAAAAGCAAGGCATAAAAGACGAGAAACTCAAGTAATAGAGCAAAAAAGCCAGAGCGGCACTGATTGGAATGGGGAACGTTTGTAGAGCTTAAAATTTGGACTTAGCGCTAATATGTTTGGTAGCAGTGAAAAGTGTTCCCCATTTCAAGCCTCTTTTAGAGCTGGTGATCTGAAAGTCTTGTCTCTTCGGAACAAGGGCAATTAGTGAATCAATTGGCAAGGATTGTGCCCATGACCAATGAAGAAAGCATCGTGTTCTGGATCGGTTCTGTTTGCCCACAGTCATGTCTCGATTAGCTGAGTCGTGTCATGTCCCCATCGCATTCACTACATGGTCTCTGATTATATGGGCTCATGTTGGGTCGAGAGACACTCTTCTCCGCCTGCCTCCCCCCTCCATGTTGCCCAAACAGGGTGACAGTGAGGAAACAGCAGAGAACAGGTTTAAAAACCTGGCCATTGTGTGTTTGGTGTGGAGTGGGGATATTTTCTTTGCCCTGCTTTCCTGCTCTTGATATTTTTAGCCCCAAAGTCCAAGTGGGAGATCATTTAATGCAGCCCTATAAGCATCCGCTGGAGTGATTCTCTCCATCCCCAGTGATGAAGCTGTGAATCACATGAGCTCTTGTGATACGTTCAAGTACCTATCATACATAAAACAATTTCCAGAGGAACTGTTGAACAAGTCTTCAAGGTGCCACAAGAGACACTTTGTTTTATATAGTTTATATGAGAAGTCAACAGCACTGAAGTTGATGGCTGACTGGGTGCTTCATTTGACAGTATGTAGCATCTGCTTCCAAATGACTGAGAACTGCCCTGGGCAGCAGAGCTGCTTCACGAAGGCCCTTTAGGAAGGGAACACAATTTAGTTAGCTGTTACCTGATGAAATAGTAGTTGTGGGATGGGGTGGGGGACCTAGACCCTCTTCTGCCCCAGCTAGGGTGAATGACATTAAAGAAGTGTCTGAAATAATAATAAAACATCATCACTATATGCCAGGCTTCCTTAACCTGGTCCCTACGACTGCAGTAATCCCTGATGGATTATTGTTGGAGAGGACGGGAGTTGTAGTCCAAAACATCTGCAGACCCCCAGGTTGGGGAAGGCTGCTATAGGCCAGTGCTCTTCCACTTTGGATTCCTGGAAGTTGCAGAACTACAGTTCCCATCATTCCCTGCCTGCTTATCCCAAAACACACAGAGCCTGGTTTTCTCTAACCACCATTACCTCTTTCAGATAACTGAGCTAACTAGGCTGTGTTCATTTTGTGAAGGAAGTCCTGACCACTTAAGAAATTTAAAGTTAGGTTTTCCAAAACATCTGATCTGTGTCGGTAAACTCTGCCAGGAGAGGAAGATGGGGTACCTTCATTTGTTTATGGGCAGCTGTATCTGATACAGCCACCCACAAATTACATCATCATCATGCTCAGCTGGTGACTTGTGTTTTCAAGGCTGGACACATCTTTATTTCAAAAGTTTTGAAGAGGGTCTGTATGTCAGTTTTGTTAGTTTATTCTTTTGATTTTAGTTTTGGTTTGGGGAACTGAGTTTCTGGCGTATTCTCTTATATTCTTGTGACTTTGCCAAGTTCGTAATTCCTCAGTTATGGAGAGTTGCCTCGTTACTTTGTGTTTTGGAAGCAACAGATGACTTCCACTTGTAATTTCCATTTTTAAAAATCCAAAAACCGTTCTCATCCAAAAGAATTTGCTGTCACGCTTGTTTTGATTTTGTTGAACAAGAGCCAATACAGAAAGCAATAGTTTGCCAATCTTTGGAAACTGAGGGGAATCAAAGGAAAGGAGGAATACACTACTTATGCAGGCCTTTGTGCCTTACAGTAGCCTTTAATGATACAGAAATCTGAAAGCTTAGCATGCCTTATTCTGTCTGAGACGGTGGCAGTCCTATAACTGGGAGTAAACACCATTGAACTAGGCCTGTGCTATACTGATTTAACATTTTAGCCTCTCTATCTTGTTGCATTTAACGTGGCAGCTATTCCATTTGAATGAAACATATACACCCGTTCCTTGTCACACTTTCAGTATGGAGATTTAGTTAAATGAAGATTTGAGCCCACCTCTAATTGTTGACTTGAGATGGTTAGAAGAAAAGTTATTCACAATTGCTCTTTCTTAGCATGGCTTTAATAAGGAGGCATTGATATTGGGGGGGGGGGTTCTTTTGTAGTGAAAGAGGACCGGGGGGGGGGGTCCAAAATGTTCTCTGAGGGAATGGTGCTGCCTCTTCCCCACAAATCCCCTTGGCCAAACACTTTCCAAGAGAAAATACCTCCATTTTAAAATGACAGCCGCTGCCACTTGGGCACTTTCAATGTGGACTGTAATCCTCCCTGTTTCCCTTACCAAGGGGAGAATCACATTGTGTAGAAAAATATGGATGGTGCCCTTCAAAGAAACAGTTACTGCTTTAGAGGTGGTATAAGGTATGTGTTTTCATGACACGCATGCATGTGGGGACTGCACTGCCTCTGCTGGTCATAGGAACATAGGAAGGTGCCTTGTACCAAGTCAGATCATTGGTCCATGCAACTCAGCCTACACCAGGGTTCCCCAAACTTGGGTCTCCAGCTGTTTTTGGACTACAACTCCCATCATCCCTAAGTAGCAGGACCAGCGGTCAGGGAAGGTTAGAATTGTAGTCCAAAAACAGCTGGAGACCCAAGTTTGGGAAACCCAGATCCACACTGACTCGTAGTGCCTCTGCAAGGTTTGGGGCTCTCTCCCAGTCCTTCCTGGCTGTGCCAGAGATTGGGCATCTGCCTGCAAAGTAGCTACTCTTAACACTATGCTACAATCCTTCCCCAGATACCCTTTCAGTGTTCTGGATCCCTGGGAAAGGAGGGTGGAGGAGGAAAGCCAAATCACCCTGTTAATATACTTGATAGACTAACACAGTTCGTCTGTTTTCCTTAAGTAAGGGCAATGTAGACCAGGCCTCTCATAAGGTAAAGGTAAAGGTACCCCTGCCCGTATGGGCCAGTCTTGCCAGACTCTAGGGTTGTGCGCTCATCTCACTCAAGAGGCCGGGGGCCAGCGCTGTCCGGAGACACTTCCGGGTCACGTGGCCAGTGTGACATCGCTGCTCTGGCTCGCCAGAGCCGCACACGGAAACGCCGTTTACCTTCCTGCTGGTAAGCGGTCCCTATTTATCTACTTGCACCCGGAGGTGCTTTCGAACTGCTAGGTTGGCAGGCGTTGGGACCGAACTATCGGCAAACCCTAGGCGCTGAGGCTTTTACCCACAGCGCCACCCGCGTCCCAGGCCTCTCATAGTCCCCTGCTTTATGCTGCTATGCTGGATTGACACAAAGGCACTTAGGAGATCTATAAGTGATTAGAAATGACTGGCAATAAGGTGCGAGGGTTTGAATAATCTTTCATCAGGAGATATGGTAGATTCCTCCTTCCTGTGCTCTTCTCCTCCGGGACCCTCCCTAAACCTTTTCTCACTTCTTTCCAATGCAATCTTCGACTTCCAAGCTCTGTTGAGCATCGAGGAAGAAGCCAGGTTGACCTTACTAGAGTACAAACTGATGTGTTTTGCCTTAGGCTGACAGCATCAAACCATGTAACTGTAAACCCGGTGGGGAGGGAGTGTGAGAAACCTAAATGCTGTTATAGAGTGTTATTGTACAGAGTGAAAGAGATGGTGGCTTTATCATGCTTTCAGAAAGTGCTTGGCTGTGCTTGTGTGTGTGCGTGTGTTTAAAAAATAGATAATATCAAGGCAGTATCCAATTTCTAGGTTTTGCAGTTCACAAGCAAAGTACTGTAGACTTTAAGCTTGTTAGAAATCACACAGGGTTGTGGGGAGGAAGTGAGTTAAGTGAGCTTTTCCAGGAGGCTGAATACTGTAGCTGCATTGCTACACAGTTGACTTTACCAAAGACAAAGACGTATGCAGCTTTCATCTGCAGGTTTGATGCTACAGTACATAAGAGACAAGAGTGGATGAGTCCATGGCATTTATACACACACACACACACACACACACACACACACACACACACACACACAGACCAAGCCATATCTACACCACTGACTATAAGACAGCTTCTTTGTTTGTATGGCAGCCTTACATATAAATAAGATGGAGATTAGGAATTTGCATTTTGCAAAAGAAACTCTTACACCTTAATGGCTTGCATGCTTGATAGCCAGGCCTCTTTCAACTTTTCTTAGCAAGTATTCTATATATGTATTATACGAGTTCAGAAATGGTAACTCTACCACAAGACAAATGGGAAGATAAAGAAATACAAACAGCAAACTCCTTTATTTAATATGCTGGCACCTTGTTGCTACAGTATATGCACATTCGTATATGGAGAGTTGCTAATAATTGCTAAACTGGTAGCTGCTTCTTCAAATGCTTGATTTTTTTCTGTTGGGTTATCATCGTCTTTGTACCTGTACTTCTGGTCTGTGTGAGGTTGTCCTGGTTGTGATGTGATTTTCAATTGGAACAGTGTAGAGGTTCCCCCCCCCCCCTTCTCTTCTTGCTTTGTGATGTGGCCGGAGGAAAGTGGAAGCGGCTAGACCACAATTAGGGGAGCCCCAAGAGGAAGCAAAAACCTTCGGGAGCTTAGATAAATTGCCCTGCTTCGCTCATGCTAAAATCAAGAAGTTCAGCTCTCTTTGCACTGCCTCCCACCCCATTTATTTCTCACCTTCTCACTTGATTTAGCCGAAAGCTTTTAAGGCCAGGATTGTAACATGAGGTTGCCATTCTGCGGCACCTGTATCTCTTGATTTCTCACCTTATTTTGCTCTCCTCCTCTCTCTCTCTCACAGATCTTTTATGATCTCGTCAGACAGATAAATAGAAAAACACCAGTGGAAAAGAAGAAGCCTAAAAAGAAATCATGTCTGCTGCTCTAGACCCACAGCATGCAGCAGCTCTGAGCCAGGTGAGCAAATGGTGAAATCTTAATGACCTTCCTGGGACATGTTCGTGGCACTGAGTCTCTTTGCTGCAGCAGCTACTGCATGATGCTGGAATGGTTGCAGGCTGGGCTGAAGGCCACCTGCATTCCTTTGGCAAAGGAATGATAATCTGCCAAATGCTAACATTTGGGGTATGTGCTATATAGCAGAGGTAGAGAACCTGTGGCCCTCCAGGTGTTGTTACTTTCCAGCTCCCATCCACCCTGGCCAGTGCAGCCAGTGTTTGGGGGACCATGGGAGTTTCAGTTCAGCAAAGCCTGCAGGGTCACAGGCTCCCCATTCCTTTTATAAAGGATGCTTAAAATACTTTTAAGATCAGCTAGGCAGACAGGCACTACCCTGTGCTTCCTTTTCAAAAATTACACCGCTGGCTCTATCGGTTCAGATTTTATGGGGAATTTTAAAATATATGTTTTCTTTGGCTTTTAATGGGAGGTTCAATTATATGTGATTCTGGAGTTTTTATAGCATTTAAAAACGTATCCTGCGAAGAGGCACATTGTTTACCTGGGGAGGGGGGGATCAGCATTTGAGTGGTTTGGAGAGCCATGCCCCCCCCCCTTTCCTATAATACAGAAGTGGACTTGGAGCAGAACAGCGGCTATGTCATCAGTATGCATACTAGGGCCTGCACACGCCATTTCTTTTTGGGTTGAAGTGCCACCTGCTGACTCATTTGCTTTTGACATCTAGTTTTAACTCTCTTGTTTCCGATCCTTACTGCATGTGTCTGTGTGAGAGAAAGAGAAAGAGAGAACACAACCATAAACACTGGTTTGCTATGCAAGAGGTGCTGCAACATTCTCTTCCTTTTTCACATACATACACATGTCAGCATAGCGAACTCCCATACTGTCCCAGCAATCCAGTTTTCAGTCATCTCTTAGAGAGAGAGAGAGAGAAAGGAATTTAAAAATGAGTCAGAGGGTTGTAGGCAACTAAATTCTAAATCCCTGAGACCCTGGGGAACTGCTGCCAATCAGTGTAGACCAGGGGTCAGCAACCTAAGCCCCATGGGCCGGAAGTGGCCCCCCGGAGGTAATTTGAGCAGCCCCCAAGCCACCCCCCAACCAAGCTGCCCGCTCACGCGCTGCACTAAACCGGCGCAGCGCGGGGACTCACTTTTGCAGTGCTGGAAATAGCATCTGCACATGCGCAGATGCCGAAAATAGCATCTGCACAGATGTAGACGCCAAAAATCGCACGCACGCTCATTCACCTGAGAGATCCAGCCCACGGAGGGATCTCTGCGGAACCGATCCAGCCCAGGCAAGATAAACCTTGCTGATCCCTGGTGTAGACCAAGGATGGAGAACTTGTGGGCCTCCAGATATTGCTGGACTAACAACAACAACAACAACAACAATTATTTTATTATTTATATGCTGCCCATCTTATTGTGTTGCCCCAGCCACTCAGGGTGGCTTCCAGAAAAATATAAAAACACCACAAAACACCAAACATTAAAAGCTTCCTGAAACAGGACTGCCTTCAGTTGTCTTCTAAAAGTCATATGGTGGTTTATCTCTTTGACATCTGAGTGGAGGGCTTTCCACAGGCAAGGTGCCACTACCAAGGAGAACATCTGCCTGTTTCTCTGTAACTTCACGTCATGCAGTGAGGGAACCTCCAGAAAGCCCTCAGACTGGACCTCAGTGTCCAGGCTACAGGTACCATCATCCCTGACCATTGGGATGAGGCTGGTGGGAGTCTACCAACATCTGGAGGGCCACAGGTTCCCCATCCCTGGTGTAAACAATACTGAGCCAGATAGACGAGTGCTCTGACCTTTGCTCCTTGGGTCTTAAACAAGTCCTCCTTTCTGAACATGTGCTGCGTATTTGTTTTTAAGAATTTTTAAAGAAGGTACCTTCAATCCTGTGTGTATTTTTTTTAAAGTACTCTCTGGTTTGCAGAGGCTGTTTCTAAGTTGGATGCTGACTCTTCATTGTCTGTCTCTTCTTCTTCTCAGGATTACAGGAATGAAGAACTGTTGCCTAATTTGGAAAGTGCCACCATTCCAGACTTCAAATAACTACACCACAAATTAACAACATATCCGAAGAGGCTTCTGTTTTTATATATTATGTGAAGAATTTAGATCTTATAATGGTTTGCACAAAGGTCCCTTGGGGGGGAGGAAATAAAATAAAATTGCTTTGTGTATATCTCTTGGGAATTAAAGACAATAGTACTTCTCCTTTGCAATAGCAGTTAACAGATGTGATAATAAATATAATTGACTCTAGTTGTATGATTATACAAAAGAGCATGGATGCATTTCAGATGTTAGATATTGCTACTATAATTTCATATTGACCTCTTACCATAATTCTTCTCCCATCCAGCACTAAAAATGGTCAGCCAGTAATACTTTATATCTATCATGATAGATACGATTATACAAATTTTACCCTTTGAACTCATGGCAGCAAATAACTTTCCAAGTCATTGACTTCATTTTATATTTAAAAAGTTATGGAATATCATTATTTTCATTCTGCCATTATATTCTAATTAAAATTGTGCATAATGCTTTGGAAAAAAAATGGGTCTTTTATAGGGAAAAAAACTGGGATAACTGATTTCTATGGCTTTGAAAGCTAAAATATATAATATACTAAACCAACTCTAATATTGCTTCTTGTGTTTTACTGTCACAGATTAAATTACAGCTTTTATGAATGATTAAATTTTAGTACATTTTCATTTTGTTTGAGTGTTTCTGTTCTGGATTTCAGGTCTGAGGTTTTCGCTGAAAGGGTGATGAAACCTGTAGCAGTGAATGCTGTTGAAATGCTTTTCACAACTCCCACTTACTTGTTGATCATTACATTTCTTTCCCACCTTTTCTTCAAGGAGGCATACGTGGTTCTCCTCATGATTTTATCCTTGCAAACAACCCTGTGAGGCAGGTTAGGCTGAGAGGCAGTTGACTGACCCAAAGTCACCCAGTGAGCTTCACGGTCAATTGGAGATTTGAACCCTGGACTACAAGGTCCTAGTCTGACACACTAACCACTACACCATACTGGCTGGCGGACATGCTTGAGTAGGGAAAAGCATGCATTGTGGCCAGAATGGTCAGGTTATAACTTCATTGCATTGGTTTTGATTGGCTGGGCTTTGTACACTTTGAGGCTTCATAGAGCTCATTCAGCAGAAATGATAACAAACCAAGATCTGAGTTGATGCACAGGCAAGCCGGCTTAGCTAACTGAAGAGTGTCTGCTGCCTCATTAGGTGGCATTTCTGGAGGAAGAGAACAAAGACCTTTTCCCCCACCGATTTTCCTTTGTACCTCCCCCAAGCCTTCTCTGGACGGTTGCAGGGGAACCTCTGGAAGTGTGGGATGTAGCAGCTAATCAGTGAAAATGGCCTCCCCTTCTTTCTTCCACCAAGATCGAAGATCGTCCACTAGATCTCAGTTCCTTCTACAAAAGGAAGTAGCCCTTCTGTGAACGGAAAAGCCAGACTGGATCCGGCTCAATTATGAAGTAGCAAATAATGTATCTCTAATAGATATGACACAACAGTGGATTGTAATTACAAACTGATTCCCTCCCCCCAATTTGTTTTACAATACTTTAGTCCAACCGAGCCTTAAAAAAGAATCTCTGGCAGGGTGAAGTCTTGGCAGGTGGCTATAAATGCAGTGGGTTGCGGTGGTGGTGGTGGAGAGAGCTATTTTCATGAACATTTTAGGTCTGGGTGTGATCATAGGGTTGTTGGAGCCATGCTTAAGATGGTTCCAGTAGCCAGTTTTCACATGCCATCTAGTGGATGGAAAATACAACAGCCTTCTCAGCAAGAAATGCTCTTGTGCTCTGTCAACACATTAAAAACACATTGGGGCTTTAAAAAACCATTTTGCTATCATTGCCTGTGTTGTGAGGTTGCCACTTTCCCTGACCTCAACAGAGATTGCAGTTGTTATTTTTATGTGCTTTGGTTCCAATATGGCATTTTTTAGTTGCAGCTCTTGCAACTTGGACAGTTGCCTGCTTGTTAAAAACTAGTATTATTCCACCGACAGAAAGCGGTGCAGTCATGTAATTGGGAGGCACTACTCCCAAACACTGGCTGTAAGTTGTTTTAACGTTTGTGTGCCATCATACCATACATTATTCTCAGAGTGGTGGGTTAGGCTGATATGCCAGCTGTCTCAGGATCACCCCAGGGGGGCTTCATGGCTGAGTGGGGATTTGAACTCTGATCTCCTGGGCCAAAGGCTGTCACTCTAACCACTACACCACACTGGTTCTCCTAACCTGAGCATGAGGAGTTGGCAACCTTAGTTTGATGCAGTTGTGTATTGCAAAGCAGAAAATGTATTAGTTAAACAGCAAAGCAGTTGCACAGAATTAAATATGTGTAGAACACCACCTGTTTAAACTGGAAGTTTGACAGTTGATCACAGACTAAATAAGTTTGGGACTGTGGGTGGTAGCCAACCAACTTCTTGTGCAATAGAATTTCTCCTCTCCCTGCACAAACCCCAGAGTCTTCTCAAATCTGCTCCGAGCGTTGAACGAATCTGCAGTACAGATTTAGGGGATGCACAGGTGGGACAAATTAGTTGCATTTAGATATATTAGGGCTGTGGAATAGCATTGCATTGGGCAAATGACAGAACAGGCCGATTTCGTGTGCATAAAGTCCTAATATTATTTGCCTTGCAAAGTGTTTCGCAGCAGGGGGAAAATTGTGATGCGCTTTATGGCATAATTCTTTGTGTCCACCAGGTGGCATGTGAAGACTGCTTGACTGGAGCAAACTACAATATTGTTCAGTATTCTTAAAATGCAGGGTGGTTTTTTTTAGAAATATTGACTAAACATGAATGCACAGCAGATTTTTCTGAACAAGCCAACAGATTTGTTTTTCTATATTTTCAGTTCTAATCAGCATGCGGGGCTACTATAGGAGTTACAAAATTAAATGTTACACGTTCCTGCCAGAAGGAAAAACAGTGTGATGGCAGCAGCAGAACATAAATAGGCCCAGAAAAGAGATGAAGAGGCAATGTTCTGTACTGATTCCAGGATATGTAGGGAGCTTCATAGGGAACTATTATTTGGTATACACCTGCAAGGGCAATGAAAGACAACTGTTTTATATGCTTCAGAACGTGATGCTTTAATACAGTGGCTCCCAAACCTTCTCAGGCCACTGCCTCCTTGTTCAATAAGTTCATGCCCCTAACTTACCCCATGTAAAGCATTATTCAGAATAGCAGTTTCCACAACCCACTAAGGAAGATAAAATAAAATTCAAAACAGGAACAATTAATAGCACATATTCAAAATCCAATGGAAACTATTTAGTTTAATTAATTCAACAAAACTGATGAACTTGATCCAGTGATCGTCATTTACCCCTCCAGCTCCTCCTCTTGCCCATCTGCCTCTTAGTGCAACCCCCTACCCCACTCCTATTAACCCCACTGCTCAATTTGGGAACCAGTGCTTCAGAATATCTATCTATACCCTGGGATATAGGTCTGGAGGATTACTTTAGGAGACAGGCATGTTCTTGCAAAAATGTTACAGAGGCAAATTGGCAATCATTTTAAAAACCAATCCTGTTGACTCGGTTGGTAACAGACACATGAAAGTGAGACAGAAATGTTGCTTTTTGTTTGCCACTAAGGATGGGGAAGGAATCTGGTGAGCTGATATTATGAAGCGGAGTGTGGATCTGGAGTCCAGCCATTGCCAGATTCAAACTCCTACAGATTTGCATACAGTGTGGACCAAGGGGTGCCTGCCGCCTTTGAAAAGTAATTTCAGCTGCATAAGGGTGGTCTAGCTCTTAGAGAAATTGATGTAGCAAGTCCTCTGGGAGCGATGAGTCTTGACGTTATGCCATTGCTCTCAGTGGAAATTTTGTGTACGCTTTATTTTACATGCATTTTGCAGTTGGGGATTGCATGCAAAATGCATAAAAATTTCCCCTGAGAGCAATGTCACGTCAAGACTCGTCACTCCCAGCAAGACTTGCCGCAATGATTTCAAAGCGCACAACAGAATGAGTGCTCAGCAGCTGAAATTTAATATCTAATATGCCAGTAGATGGCACTTTGATAATACTTCTGACAATGGAGAAGAGCTATCAGATAGGTCTTTCTTTTCTCTCCTCCCCCACCCCCAAGGAAGATAGTTAGCAATGAGATCCACTGCCGCTATCTTGTGATGGCTGACCTTAAATGGGCTAAATGAATCATTATCATGGATATGCAGTGTGAGAGGCATATATACACAGAGTTGTATCAGGGGAAGTTTGCTGGAAGAGGACACCAAAGAGCTGGTGTCAACTGATAGGTGTCAATTTTAAAAAGCACAACTCAGATTTGAACCTGAGTTATTGTAATTGTATTTGGATTGGGGAATTGGGCAACATTTTTTACAGTTTATAACTCGTTTTCAGAGATGGACTGTGTGCTAGTTGAAGCTTCCAAGGAGGCTGCAATAACCTAAGGTACTGAATGCAAGGACCGCAAAGTCCTGCAAAATACAACCCGTTGCTGTTGTGAACAGCATCTGCATGACACGTCTAAGCAACAAAACCTTAAATGGTCTTATCACTCTGCTTTCCAGCAGCTGTGACTCTTAGCTCATAATTGTTAATTCATGAAAGGTACCTTATAAAGGCTTCATTTTTAAATCATCGTGGCTGAGCTTTCTCCCACACCCCAAAGGAGAGCTGTGTTAGTCTCTTGCAGCCAAAGCAGCAGCAGAGTCCTGTGGCACCTTAAATACTAATGGATTTATTACGGCGGAAACATTCGTGGACTGGAGCCCACACTGTCAGATGCATGGCTGAACTTGAATCCCCATATGCATACCCCCTGCTAATGTCTGCTAGATCCATAATTTAAGCTCCCTAATACAGGGACAGGAAAGGGCGGGTATTTTCCACTGCTTCCCACCAATGCCCACCCGCTCAAGTTGAAGCATTATTATGCTAATTTCCAGTCACAGCTAAATGGTTTTAAGTGAGGACTTGGGCTGTGATTGAGTATTCTCTGGGGCTGAAATCCTGAAAAGCTAATTTGAATAAAGAGATGAGTACAGGAGCAGGAATCCAGCAAGCCTATCGTTCTTAGGTAGTGTGGGTCTGACTTTCAAATGGGTCTCTGTGTCTGCTAGTACCGTAATTTGGCAAATACAGTGGTACCTCGGGTTACGAACTTAATTTGTTCCAGAGGTCCGTTCTTAACCTGAAACCGTTCTTAACCTGAGGCACTCTTTCACTAATGGGGCCTCCCGCTGCTGCCGCCACACAATTTCCATTCTCATCCTAGGGCAAAGTTCTCAACCCGAGGTACTACTACTGGGTTAGCGGAGTTTGTAACCCGAAGCATTTGTAACCTGAGGTACTACTGTAAAGACTTAGTAGGAAGCAGTCATTGTACAGGTAGGATTTATCACATTAAATATCTCCATTGAAAAAGTGAACTAAATTCCAACCTGGCTGGTGTTGTTGAGCCAGTTTAGGGCTGGTTTCAGCATTCATCAGAGCCAAGCAGTAAAGCTGTTTGTGGAATATGCTTGGTAGTGGGTGGAGGAGTTGGAATTTTGCATTATGAAAAAAATCCATGTACATAGAATAGTAAGAAAAGCCTAAGCCAGGCTTCCTCAACCTTGGCCCTCCAGATGTTTTCGGCCTACGACTCCCATGGTCCCTAGCTAGCAGGACCAGTGGTCAGGGATGCTGGGAATTGTAGTATCAAAACATCTGGAGCGCCAAGGTTGAGGAAGCCTGGCCTAAGCTGAAACATTTGTTTGTTTATAAATAAATCTTCAAAAGTATTTCTATACTGCCATATCACAAAATATCAGGGTGGTGTACAACACTAAAACATAAAAGACCATTTAAAACAATACAAATAATCATTAAAGTGACTGGCTAAATCAATTGAAACAGATGCATGGGACTCTCAGCATAAAAAGGTCTTCAAGAAACACCTGGAAATCAAGGAAGCGAGGAATATTTGCTGGAAGAGCACGAGATTGGTGACACTAAATGCCCAACTTCAAGCTGAGGCCAATTGGACCTCCGTAACACAGGGGACAACTATCAGGGCATATTCAAATATGCAGTCCCACTACCTTCAACCAGAAGGTAGCTGCCTTTCCCCCAGTTTTCTGGAACAGACCAGGAAAAGATATGGCTAAGATAATAGAGACCATCAGTACTAGATTGGATCAATATAACAACACAGCAGAAGAACCGGAAACAAGAAGAATAGACGCAGGGGAGACTCCCGGGCAGAGACAGGAGGGAAAGTTTGTAAGGGGGGAATGGCTAACTGTCATGAAGAAAATCCAAAAGGAAAGAGCAGGGGGATCTGAAAGGCAGCATACACAGAAAATATTTGAGGAAGCATTGGTAAAATCACCAATGTTAAGACAAGAGGAGCTGAAACTGGAAATGGCCTTAATTGGTAGCAGCTTCTTGAGGAGCTTCAGATATGAGTACAGACAGAAAATAAAGAAATTTGGGTGAAACACAACAGTGGAGACAGAGAGAAATTTGGAAGGAAAGGGGGCTGAAATGGGGAATTATCCTAATGGGAAGCCTCTTTTGGAGGAGCTTTAAATATGCCAAAGTAAGAAAAAAGAATGGGTAACAGTCTGGAAAACGGTTTTTATTTAGGGGCCAGCGGTTGTAAATAAATTGGGACATCAGCAGATATGGATTAAATGCTTGCAAAAAGCAACAGTAATGATAATTTTAGAAGGAGAAATAGTATGAAAGCATAGACGTGTAATGTATAAAGTGGTCTGAATGTTTAAAATATCTGTGCTGTATACCACAAGTTTAATGGTTTAGTAGCTGGAAAATTGGGTAAAGGGATCTGGAATGTCAGATGATTTGGTTTATTTAAAGAACCAGAAGAGGGGGTGGAGGGAAGTCCGGGGATTTGGGTGTGCCTTAAGATACAGGCGATAGGTGTCAGCAGGAAATTAATTTTTCAGGAACTGCAACTGGGCATAACTCTGCTCACCTGACTGACATCTTGCACCTGTTCCTGCATGTGCATTTCCAAGGAAGGCAGGGACTGTTTGCATGGACATAAAGCTGATATCGTAAGCCAGATCTCTGTCTCTACATGTAAGGCAATGTGGGGCTTCAGCTTGGAAGGATTCCAAGCCGTTCAAAAGAGCAGCAGCGCAGCAACTTCCGTCCGTTCGCTGGATCCCTCTGGCCTCCAGGATTTCAGACAGAGTCTGAAATAAGCCCCTGGCAACGGTAAAAGTGTCTGAGCCAGAACAATTCATTGCACCCAAAAGAAGGTAGCAAAATTGAAGCAGCTGCAGGAAGTTATCTTTTTAAGGTTCTGCTTGTATGCAAGGCATGCATGGAGAAAAATAAAAGGCTGCAAAGTGTGCTGTGTCATCAATGGCTTTTGGTGTGTTGTAGAAGTTTGACCTTGCAGCTGTGGTAGCTTTAAAAAAAGTATAGACATCCGCTTTGCAAACTTGAGAACCAAGCCCCAAAGAGCCCCAGCCTCAGGTTCATGCCAACATGATCTGAGAGTTGGTCTTCCCAAGGGTGGCTGAAAATGGGTCAGTTTACCGACAGAAGCAGCAATAATGGCTGGCCTCACCTCTTTTCATGGCTTTCATGGTGCAGCAGACTGAATTGGTAGTACTGAATAAGATAACTGTGTGCAGCCACACTTATCTCAGACAAGTAAGTTACACAGGCTGTTAGTATTCTGTTTCAGCGAGCAGCTGATGACAGAGAGGAAGCGGATCTACAAGAGACAAGTCTGATGTGACTTCCTCCAATTTGTTCCAGCACTTATGGGATACATCATCTGTACTTACTTCCAAACCTTGCCCCCCCCCCAAAAAAAAACACGCCGCTGTGGACAGTCATGTATTATGAAGAGATTTGTGTCCTGCCTTTGCTTCCAGACAAAACCAAGGTGGCTATTTTTTTTAAAAAAAAGAAATCACAAATAATACAATAAAACTGCTTTTTAGCAAATGAAATAATTTTTCTGGATAAAGAGAGTTTGCATAATGGTTTTCTCTCTCACTCTCTGAAAGGAATTGTTCTTATTTTATTTTTGTTTTTAACATGATAAAATGAGATATAGCCCATCTGGCTTCTCAAGCACTAATGAGCACGTCGTGCAACTTCCACCGATAAGAAACACCAAGACAGGAAGTGAGGAGGACTGGAAACATTTACTGCAGAGGGCTGCGGAAAAGCCCTCTCTGCGTGGATAAGATGCCCCCATATTCCAGGGACCTTAAAAGCCTTGCCCAGCTTCAGACTCCAGAACCTTGTGGCACATCTCTTCCTATACACACCTACGCAGATGCTTGGGTCATCTTTTTGGAGGCCCTCACCTGGATAACCCCATCCAGAAGAGGTCTGAAGGGTGGCAATAGGACAGGAAGCCTTTTCAGCTGGGGCTCCAGGGTGTGGGATGCTCTTCCCAGGAAGACCTGCCTTGTGCCGTCCTTGCCATCTTTTCAGCACCACCTCAAGCCTTTCTTCCTGCTCCAGGCATTTGATAGCTATTTTTAATTCTTGTAGCTTTGGGACATGTTAAGTTGTGGGTGAACATATCAGACAACATAGCAATTCTTCAAACAGCTCTTGTTTATTCACAGGCCAGAACAGAACTGAACTGAGGAGCTCAGTCAGCCTGCTTATATAGAGCTCCACTAGAACACAACAGTAACCATTTTCTGTAACTATCCAATCACTGAACGTCACTTTCAATCCCTTATTTGCATATGTGGACCTGAGTGAAAACTGTCCACAGTATCCCCCCGCTGGCCCAGGGTGAGAACTTCAGTACATAACAGGACACACACACACACACACACACACACACACACACACACACACTTGTTCTTGAGGCAATCATGCTGAGGTTGTTGGAGCTTTAATTGTTTTTGAATTCAGTGCATCTTTACAGTAATTGTTCTTTGCCATTTGACTTTGCCAATGCTGCTTGAATTTGCTTTATATTTTTGCTGCAGGTCCCCTTGAGGCCTTTTTTGGCACGTAGTAATTCTGAGCCAGGCCATTGGACCATCTAGCTCAGTATTATCTACAATGATTGGCAGTGACTCTCCAGAGGTTTCAGTCAGGGGACTCTCCCAGCCTAACCTGGAAATGCCAGAGATGGTACTTGGACCTTTTGCATGCAAATTATGTGCTTTACCCCTAAGCCATGGACCCTTTCTTGGCATATGGTGGTGAACAAAAATGCAATAATGATAATTGTTAATTAAGGCCACAAGACTCCCATCCAGCATCAGCAAACCTCATTCGAGAATGGATAGACTTTGGTGGAGGGATGGATAAGAGAGAGACTTGATCCAAGGCAAGACAATGGAAAGGTGGGGGGGGGGGCTGAGGAAAGGGTGGAATACATTGGAAATAGAGTTGAGGAGGATAGACCTGAGGTTAATCTGATCATTATAGTGAGCAGCAGGAAGACAGATCTGGCTATGTGGAATCCAAATCCTTTCCTATTGCATTGGACAGGCAAGCTGCGTGAAGGTTCAGGGTGGCTCCAGCATTTATAGCTGCATCTGCCATGATGTTCTAAGTCGGTCAGCAACCTTTTTTAGCCGTGGGCTGGTCCACCGTCCCTCAGACCATGTGGTGGGCCGGACTATATTTTGGGGGGAAAATGAACGAATTCCGATGCCCCACAAATAACCCAGAGATGCATTTTAAATAAAAGCACACATTCTACTCATGTAAAAACACTAGGCAGGCCCCACAAATAACTCAGAGATGCATTTTAAATAAAAGAACACTTTCTACTCATGTAAAAACACGGTGATTCCCGGACCGTCCACAGGCTGGATTGAGAAGCCGATTGGGCCACATCCGGCCCACAGACCTTAGGTTGCCTACCCCAGTTCTAAGTTCACTTACAGTTCCTTCTTGTATGTTTGGTGACTCTTTTCTGATGACCAGCTACTACCCAAAAGGAAGGTTGGAATGAGAAAGTCTCTGATTTTCATGTCCTAGACCAGACACAGGCAAACTTGGCCCTCCAGATGTTTTGGGACTACAACTCCCATCATCCTGACCACTGGTTCTGTTAGCTAGGGATGATGGGAGTTGTAGTCCCAAAACATCTGGAGTGCCGAGTTTGTCTTTGCCTGT
Source organism: Podarcis muralis (assembly GCF_964188315.1). Lineage (NCBI taxonomy): Eukaryota > Metazoa > Chordata > Lepidosauria > Squamata > Lacertidae > Podarcis > Podarcis muralis. The sequence continues at coordinate 65,033,650 of NC_135659.1, forward strand.
CCTAGACCCCCAAAACACATTGGTGTCAGACCTGTTCTTTATACCTGTTAAAGTACCATCAACAAGGAATACTGGTCTTATTTATATGTGTTAGTTATTGTAAGCATGCTCATGAGTCTTGGGAAAACAGCAGCTCTGTCTTTCAGGCTGGCAGCCTAATGCATTCTTTGCATTAAACCCAATGCATCTTTGGCTAAGCCTATGGTCTGGTCTCTGAGGCTTTTACATTGAGGCTGAGAGCTATTTCAGCTAGGCCCTTCATACTTCTAACCTATGGGAAGAGTTGATGGATGGACAACGTGTTCCATCCCACATCTTTGACTGAGGCCCATTGACAGCATCTCTGCCCACTGTTTATTTTCAAGGCCGCTGGCTTCCTGAGTTGTGTGTGGACTGGAGAGTTTAATGAGATGAAAGAGTTTGGAGAATCTGGTGTGAGCAAGGGGGAAAATGAATATACTCTCCACAGCACTGTCCCCAAGTATTCTGCTTATGTAGTGGAAAACCCTTAAGGAGTCTGTGTTAAAGGTTATTAAGATCTGAAAATTCATCATTTTAAATTACCTCCCAGAATGCCTTCTCTTATGCTAGAACTAGAGGGGTCAGGGTTTTTTTTCTTGCTGGAATGGGAATTTGCTGTTTTAATGACTCTGCCTTTCTACTGTCTGTTTAGCCCCTGCTGTGCTTCCGAGGAGCAATGCTCAGATTTCATTATTCATAGGCGAAAGCCAGAATAGCTGGACACAACAGGAACCTTTAGCTTTCACATAGATGACATATATCTATGGAGACTAATAGTAACCCTCACTAATGGCTTGGTTTAGCCTAGTAGGGCAGAATCACCCACTGGATTGCTAGAAGAGACAGAACTGAAGGCTTGTTTGGTTTGGGAGCTAAATAATATTCCAGGTTTAAAACTGTCATGTGGAAGAGTGGTCCACAAGTATCTCACTGGAGGGCAGAATATCTGATTATAAACCATGGGGGGGGGGGGAATCAGAGAATCTTTGTAGAATCTTTTTTTGTAAATAATTTTTTATTAATTTTTCACAGTTACATTTTCACAAACAAAAACAGTAATTAACTCACATTTCTACCAAATCTAAATTTATACAAGTACCTTTACACAAACTTTCTCTTTGAGATTATTTAAATCTCTGGACTTCCCTCCATACCATCTCCTGATTCCTTATATTAACCAAGTTCTTCTGCATTTCCATAATTATACTTTTCCAATTATTATTTCCCTTAATTTTATCTCGTTTTCTGCTAGTTGCAAGCATTTATTTAAAATCCTGCCAACATAGTCAACTTGTTGACAGTATTTTTGCACATAAACATAAACAATTCCCACTCTTTTTTAAACTTCTCGTTGTCCTCGTCTCTTTGTCTCATTTCTCTACCAGATTGCATGCCTTCCAGATTTCCCAGCTGTCCCTCCTTCCCCTGGAAAGGGCAGTTTCCTGGTTGCCTGAAAACAACTAATTAAATTAAGCCTTCTTCATTTTGGAACTGCAGCATCAAGCCAAGTCAGAGCTATGGAGATACTGGCAGTGTTGGAAGCTGGAATATTGGCTGTCCCTCTTTGATGTAGAGAAAGGGCGCTCCTGGGAGTTATAATACTGCACCCTAAGGGAGGAAATACTGTGTGTGCATCTGAACCAGAAGTTATCTTGCTCCTGCTTTAGTGCTTTATTTACGCTAGTAGATTAGGAGAAGTTCCCTGAGAGGATTCATATGTGCTGAGCTCAGCACTGCATAGCAGCCAAACAAAATGCAGGCCCTGTGTTGGTTCTGCTGCTGCCTGCTTTTGTATACAGTAGCAGATGGAGGTGGGGTCAGGGTGACTCAGTTGAAAGAGCAGATGCATTCCTAGGCCTAAGATGTTTGGGTACAAGGCTCAGGCACCCCCAAACTCGGCCCTCCAGATGTTTTGGGACTACAACTCCCATCATCCCTAGCTAACAGGACCAGTGGTCAGAGATGATGGGAATTGTAGTTCCAAAACATCTGGAGGGCCGAGTTTGGGGATGCCTGGCTTAGACGTCCCACTAGAGTATGCCAATGAAGATGCAATTTTTCATACTGATTAGTTGAGTGCTGGGTCCTTTTTACATGAAATATTTCATAATATCAGTTCCCATGTGCTTTTTCATGACTTTCAACATAGTAAAACCCACAGTGGACATTCTGTGGAATGGCTCCCCTCCCCCCTCATTAGGCCTCATGTATTTACATTTCTCCCCCTTAGGGAATGCTTAAAATAGTGATTGTTTTTCTGCCCAGCTCTTTATTATGAGCTGTGCTGAGGCAAGGATGCAATGGAGAACATTTCTGATTGAGGGCACAAAGCTCTAAGGATTCCTCCATCTGTCCTTGCTGAGGGGAAGAGCACACTCATTATCCTCACCCAAACAAAACAAAACAAAAAACAAAACTCGGAAATGGCAGATGGGCTTTACGAAACGGAGAAGCCTCCTCATATTCCAGCATTTTCACCATCAGGCAGTTCCCATAGAAGAAACTTATTAGGTTTGAGGGTCTTGCTTGGCAAACCATAGGCCATAGCTCCATGGTAGAGTACACTATTGCACACCACCCCAATCTCTAAGCGGTGCGAGATTTCACAGGTCCAGCTACTTACTCAGAGTTCATGTTTCCTTTGGAAATGAGGCACAGCAGAGACCGTGGTGCCTTTATGAAATATGGTTTATTTACACATATATACAACCTGAACCTACAATGGAGGGGCTCATAGCACTGATACCCCAAAAGGGGTCTTGCTTCTCCTATAGTCACATCAGCCTTGGATTCGAAAAGACTCCAGCCATGGCTCAGCCTCTCTCCAGATTGCTGCAACTATTCCCCTCCCCCGCCCCCAGCCCACATCATCCCCCACTGCAATCCTAAACTTTCCACTTTGCTTTCGGCTCTGCTAACTATCTCAGAGCTCAGGAAGGGACTACATCCATTTCGGGCTGGCACAGGTGTATTGGCATATATAAGAATCATATATATAGCATATATTGCACTTTTCGCCTTCTTTTTTCACTTTATTTTGTACAACTGAAAAAACTTTTTAAAAAAAGTTTAAGCCACCTTGAGTCGTGGTTCTGGGGAAAAGGAATAATAATAATAATAATAATAATAATAATAATAGGGAATAAGCCTCACTAAACTCAGTGGATCTTACATCTGAGTGGACTTGAATAGGGTTCTGCTGTTGGCAGCTAATTTGCTAGCACAAAATCACCCTCCATCCTTCCATGAAATGTGAGTCGCTGCTTCTCTTTGGTGCTTCTCTTTAGAGCTTAAATTCTCAACAGAAGGCTGGTGTTCTAATGGCAACTCTTTGCAGAACAGTTCCACGTGTGGAATCTTGATCGGAAGGTGGAGCCCCCAGTCACTGAACCCCACGCTTCTAACAACGCTGCTATGTTTAAAAGCAACCAGGAAGCAAAGTCGGGTGGCAGCCAGCCCTCAAACCATCCGAGCCTTGGCTGAGCTCCAGCCATTGTGTGCCCTATAAGCAATGCACTCAGTTATGCAGCGCCAAACCGGTCCTTTCCACTGCAGCAGCTGAAGCTGCAACCACAAAGGATAACTTCATGGGCGGACAGTGGGGTGCTTGTAACCTGAGCACACAGCCTGTATTGTGGGTCCAGGAGCCAGATGGCACCTCCTACACTCTAGCATTTGCACCAAAAACCATTTCTTCTCCAAAGGAGGGATATTGTGCTGGGCATTTTCAAGCTTTTCTTGAAAATTTCATAAAACAGAAATGGACTTGGCATCTGAAGAGGCAGGATGTTCCTCCTCTTCAATTGAGATTTTGACAGTAACGGTGTGCAGATGGGCCTGTGTTGGGTGGGTGACCACATGTTTCATATTTCTACTCTTTGGTTGTGTGAACTAGCCCTAAATTACAAAGGAGCCAGTTTTGTTGATCACAAGCATCATGGAGGCTGGATGAATAGAAAGCCACCTGCGTTCTGTTGGCACTTTTTATTTTATATTTAAATTCCTCTACAGTACTTCAAAATCTTAGCAATAAAATGTCTTCTTGTTGTCTTAAGAGTTTTAGGAAATGGGATATTTACCATACTGCTCAGTTGCTATTCTTCTTTTTTTAAAAAAGAAGACTGTCTTGTTTAGCTGCGCTTATTGTTTTGTAATGTTGAAATGATCACCAGTCTGCCATCCTTTCAACTACTTTCCTCCTTAGCAATATAAAATATCCCAGATGTACCATGGTCTGTCTAGCCCAGTCTAAAGACTCAGGTGTCAATCACCTGCCATATTGGTGCACCAGGGTGGGGAAGATAAAGATCTGACCTACTGGGCCAGAGAGATTTACTGGTACTTTGTCTGCCCTAGAAAGTAGTGTGGAGTGTTATTCCATCCCTCTGTTACATAACTGATAAGTTCAACAGCAAATTCCCGCCTGCTGTCTTCATGAAGTCCCAAAGCTAGTTTTACCATGGCACCTGTTTCCTTCTGAGTTCCAACAATGATGTTCTGAACGAGTTAATGCTGTTGAAGCTGGGAGTTTGACTGACTTTACAAACCCTGAAGCAAACCTGTCAAGAATCGATAAAGACAGGACTGAAACAAATTGACCCATCTCTTGTTGAACTAATGGTCTGACAGATTCCTGTGTTTCTAGGTCTCCCCAACCACTTTTCTCTTAGGATCAGATAGAGGAAGTGTGCTCAGCTGGGAGAAAACAGGTGAGGAATGCAGGCAGATAAGCTGCAGCAGGAGAAGAGGGTTCAGTGCTTCTCACCTGTGTGTCCCTTTTGCTCTTACAAGCAGGCCTCATTCAGTGCTTTCTGTGTGATAGGAACTCACCAGCATTTAAAAGAGGGGTCTGGAGTCATAAGGTCTAGTTTTAGTCTGTTGAGGGAGGAAAGCAAAGTACCTGTGGGCTCTGTGAAAATTGGTGCCAATTGGCAAGGTATGCCAAATAAGAGTTCTGTTATTTGTAGAAGAATCATAGAATCATAGAGTTGGAATAGACCACAAGGGCCATCGAGTCCAACCCCCTGCCAAGCAGGAAACACCATCAGAGCACTCCTGACATATGGTTGTCAAGCCTCTGCTTAAGAATCAAGCACTGGTGTGTATCAAGACAATAGGCCTAGGTGAGTTGCATTTCTTATCCCTATGTGGGGGGTTTTAACCCAGCAAGACTGTGCGCCATATATAACCCTTTAAAAACCCCAGTCTTTTAATGTTCACTTGGTTTGAAAATTAAAGACATGGGCAGCAGCAAGAAAAATCTTGCAAACAATCTTTTTTTCCATTTGGAAAATATTTTATAATTCTAAAACAATTCATTCATTTTGCCATTAAACCATTTTTAATGGTTTAAAATATTCAGTCCTTTACTGTCAAAATGCAGAAGCACTGTGAACTCCAGTAATAGTGGTTAATGCTTTAAATCTGCAAATGACATCTACTTGTTCAATGCATGATAACAGATGAATAGAAAGTCAGTCTTTTACACCATAAAATATTCAGCCTGACATTCAAGGCTGAGTGGAAAGGAGCCTTTAGTGTATGATTGATAGGAAAATCAGGGAAATTTCTTTGCAGTCTGCTGACGTAGAAATCCATCTATCAAGGGAAGGGGAGCTCAAAACATCTGGCTGTAAATTCTGTTGCATTGTTTCAGTGCCAAAAATCATCACCTTCGCTAGGCAATGACTTTGCCATGTGTACTTTTTGGCATGATGGGAACAAAATCAACTAGAGTTTGGTAATTAGCTGCTCCAAACCGACAAGATGTCAAAACTAATCTTAGCCCATTGGAAAGAAGCACAGAACAAGAGAAAGGAATTAAGGCAGAAATTATGAGAAGCTGTCAAGTTAGTAAATCCAATTTGAGAATTCATTTGTGTGGACTATGTCATGCAGCCTTGCTGACAATGATCCTCGGGCTACTCTAGATAATATGTTGGATAGTAAAAACATATTAAATCTTTAGGATAACTGTGGCATCATCGTTCAGGTGAGTCAGAGCTCAACCCAAGAATCTATATTTGTTGCTCAAGCTCTCTCAGGCCTGAGACATGTGAATGACTGTTATATAAAATAGTATCTCTGAGCATGTAACTCACCACTGGGGAATGACAAGAAGCTCCCACACAACCAACTTGAGAGGCAGGGCTTCTGCAACTTCCAGAAAGCTTTGGACTGAACTTAAGCACAGTATTCAATATTTATAAAATCAGTCTTTGGACTGGTTTGCATTTTGATATGACAGGACCAAGCCACTAGAATAGCTACTACATTCAAATGTGTACCTCTGTAACATAACAGAGGAGGAAAGAACCCAACTAAACAACCCCATAACAACAGAGGAGATCCAAGGGGTAATAAGAAAAATGAAATTGGGAAAAGCCCCCGGGCCGGACGGGCTGTCGGCAAAATATTATAAAGTATTAGAAACCCAATTAACACCAATACTATGCGACACCATGAATAATATCTTAAGAGGAGGAAAGATACCAGAGACATGGAAAGAGGCCCATATCACAATGATTCCGAAACCAGATACGGATAAATTGGATATTAAAAATTATAGGCCTATTTCACTTTTGAACAAGGATTATAAAATCTTCGCGGAAGCGATGGCGAATAGGCTAAAAAAGTGCTTAGCAAATATAATACATAAAGACCAGGCTGGATTTCTCCCAAATAGGTTTCTGAAAGATAATATAAGACATACGGTTAACCTTATTGAATATTTGGAGGGCAAAAATGAAATACCCGCGGCGCTAATTTTCATAGACGCCGAAAAGGCTTTTGATAATGTCTCGTGGGGGTTCTTACTGAAAAGTATGGAGAAAGTAGGAATAGAAGGTGAGTTCATGGATGGAATAAAAGCAATTTATTCAAGCCAGTCTGCAAAATTGATTATAAATAATAACTTAACAAATTCCTTTAAGATCGGAAAAGGAACAAGACAGGGATGTCCCCTGTCGCCATTGCTATTCATCATGGGCTTGGAGGTGATCTTAAACAAAATAAGAGCAACACCAGAAATTAGGGGGATCAAAATAGGAATAAAAGAATTTAAGTTAAAAGTGTACGCGGATGACTTAATGCTCTCTCTGGAAAATCCGCAAGGAAGCCTGGGTGCTGTGTTGGAAAAGTTAGAGGAATTTGGCAAGCTGTCTGGATTTAAATTAAATAAAGCAAAAACTAAAATGTTGACCAAGAATATTAGAAAGGAAGATAATGAAAAATTGGAGAGGATGTATGGCATTAAAGTTGCAAAAAAAATAAGATATTTGGGAATCTGGTTAACCTCAAAAAATATAAATCTGATCCAGGACAATTACATTACAACATGGAAGGAAATCAAAAAAGATCTAGAAACATGGAATAGAGTGAAGCTTTCGTGGAGAGGAAGGATGGCAGCGATAAAAATGAATCTACTTCCGAGAATGTTATTCTTATTTCAAAACATCCCGGTAATTAGAGGTATTAATTTATTCAAGGAGTGGCAGAGAACCCTATCGAAATTTATATGGCAGAATAAAAGACCCAGAATTAATTTTAAAATCCTTACGGACAAGAAAGAGAGAGGAGGGTTCTCGGTACCTAACCTGAAACTTTATTATGAAGCCGCCAGTCTCTGTTGGATTAGGGACTGGATTACCCTAGAAAACACCGATTTGTTAGACCTGGAGGGATCAGACAACAGGTTTGGCTGGCACTCCTAATTGTGGCAAAACAAAGAAAGGATACATAAGGGATTTTCGAATCATATTATCAGGGGGCCCCTCTTAGAAGTGTGGGAAAGAAATAAAAAACTTTTAGAATGGAAAACACCTTGGTGGCTATCCCCAATGGATATACTGATAATAAAAAAGGTCAACATGGAGGGAGTAAGATTAACATATGAGGATCTGTTGACAAGAACGGATAGCGGATGGAGGATGAAAACGTTTGAAGAATTGAAAGATAGGCTCTCTGGATGGCTGCAATTTCATCAAATAAATGTGATATGGACAGCGGATAAAAAAATGGGTATGAATGAAAAAAAGTCGAAGTTCCAGATAGAGATAATTGAAGGTAAACATAAATTATTATCGAAAATGTATGATATATTATTAGAATGGGACACGAAAGATGAAGAAATAAAAGGGGTAATGACAAGATGGGCAATGGATCTGGGTTACAATATAGAGTATGACAAATGGTCAGAATTATGGTCTAGTGGAATGAAATTTATGGCATGTGTATCACTTAGGGAGAATTTAGAAAAGATGATGTATAGGTGGTACATCACCCCAGCAAAGCTAGGGAAAATGTACAAGACAGGAAACAAGAACTGCTGGAAGTGCAGGACTAAAGAGGGTGATTTCTTCCACATGTGGTGGACATGCGAGGAAATGAAGAAATATTGGGAATCTATCTATAATGAGATGAAAAAAATATTTAAATACACATTCCCTAAACGACCGGAAGCATTCCTACTAGGAATCGTGGGGGATGAGATTAAAAGAGAGGACAAAGTGTTATTCCAATATGCTACGACTGCAGCCAGATTGCTAATAGCCCAAAATTGGAAGAGTCAAAACACCCCATCAATTGAAGAGTGGCAAACAAAACTATTTGAATTTGTTAACCTAGCAAAACTAACACAAAAAATTAGGAACCAAAAGAATGCAAAGTTTGTGAACGACTGGAAGAAATTCTTGACTTATATTGAAGGGAAACATAGAAATTTAAAGACTATAGTGGGTTCGATATAAATCTCATGATGTGTAAACAGACTAACTAAACGACTGCGAAGAGACAAACAGTAGATATAATGAAGCCTAAAAGAAGGAGGGAAGGAAGTCAGTAGGGGGATGAAGTGAGGTAGACTATTAAAGTTTTATAGAAACAAAGAAGAAGAATAGGAATTGAATTGAAGAATAACAACTATGCTTTATCTGTTAACTTTTTAATAGCCATTATCTTTTTTATGTAATGATGGTTTTGATACTCGATGTTTTGGTTTTCTTTTTTCTTTTTTGTTTGTATCTTTTTTGGAAGTGTGTGTGAAATAAATAAAGAGAATTTTAAAAAAAACCACAAAAAACCAAATGTGTACCTCTTAAAGAGCTTGCAATGCAAGTAAAATATACTGTAGATTCAAAGTACTTCAAGCCAGTGGAATGTCATGCTGGAAAATGTGCATGGCTAAAAGTGTGGGCTTATACCTACATGTGGGCAAGTGTTGGTAGTTATTCACTTCCATATGCCCATATTCATTCCCAAGCCTTTCATCCAGCAGTGGGAGAATAGAGCAGCAATGCCTTGGAGAGCAACACTGAGACCGTTTTTCAGAGCAGGACCAGTGCTGTCATCTACTGGATGAGTTAATTGATGGGTCTTCCTTGCTCCTGCAAGTGAGTGAGGTGTTAATGAGGCTTTTGAGTTTGTTTGGATGGATTAGCACAGCGGAAGGCAAAGAATGAGGAAAATAATCCAGTAAGCACTAGATATATCCTTCCTTTTCTTTGATGGGTTCCTACTTCATGCAAACTGTTTAAATGGTAGCAGTTCTTTGCAAGATGATTTGCCTTTTTCATTAAAAGCGAAGGATTGCATTTCAGGGGGAGGAAAATGCGCTAAAGCTCAATGCACAATCTCCTTTTGTGCAACTGTTCTGCGCCACTGACTTCTCCTTGAAGCAAACTCACAGGAGTCCATAAACCTTTGCCTACTCTGCCAAAGGACAAAGTTGGTGTTAGAAATATAAAGTTGGTGTGCCTATGCAAGCAAATATCTGTGTCCCCTTTGCTCACATATGTAGGAAGAGTATCCTCCGGAACCCGAAATGTGTTTCCCCAACAATTCTATTTGCTCCCAGCTGTTTACACAGGCTGCATGATGGAGGTGAAGAAAGGTGTGAAGCCCTAAGGTAGGGCTCTCCAGATGTGATTGGTCTTCAGCAAGCATGGCTAATGGTCAGGGATGATGGAGTCCAGACACAGGCAAACTCGGCCCTCCTGATGTTTTGGGACTTCAATTCCTATCATCCCTGACCACTCGTCCTGTTAGCTAGGGATCATGGGAGTTGTACTCCCAAAACATCTGGAGGGCCAAATTTGCCTATGCCTGATGGAGTCCAACAACTCCTGAACTGGTTTCCCAATCTAAATAATGCCCTCACTCCCCAGTTGTTATTTGACCTGCAGGTGAAAACCGTTCCTTGGCAAATAGAAGCTTGGGGAAAATTTAGATTGGGAAGATGGCGTAGGAGAAAAGGGTTAAACCTCTTTTCTCCCACTGCTAGTATGGGTTGCCATATCTGCTTTGACCTAGAAATCAACCAAGCCTGGGAAATCCAACCACACACACCTAGCATCTGATCTAGCTTGGCCCTTAGTAGGAAGACCAGATCAGAACAACATTACTCACTGCACTTTGAATAGTCTAAGGACAGACATTCTAAATGGCCTGCAGCATTTTCTGTTGTGTGTGAGAGCACTTCTGTTGCTCTGGGACTAGGAGCATTGCTCATGAACTTCACAGAATTGCATTGTCAGAGGTACTGCTTCCTTGTTGCCCTGAATGTGCACCTTCTCCTTTCCTTTTGTACCTCCTGCTGTAAAATGAACAGACTTAGAGATGGAAAAGAGGGGGCACAATTTAAGCTTCTATTTCTTTTTAAAAATTCATTAAGGAGAATTGATTTCTGAAGGAGGAGGCTAGGTTTATTTTTTTACCTGAAAAAAAATAAGGCTATTGCATCCTAAAAATAGGTACCAAAGATCACATTCCTGAGAAAACTGTATAGCTTGTTTTGTTCTCTCTCACACACTGACAACTGGCCTAGGCTTTCTGGTCACTGATGAATGGTTGGGTTTGGGGAGCTGTCATTTTAATTACCCAGTGCCTCCAGTGTAGTGTCACTCCTGGGCGTTGTGGGTAAATAAAATGGCAGCTCTGTGGGAAATTGAGATGGCAGGCATGCCTTGTTGGCATGGGGGAGGAGAAGCCCACCAGAAGTCATCTTGCCAAGAGTCCCCTGAAATCTGGAGCCAGGCCTGCAAGGTATCAGCTGAAGATTATGTGAGAGTCATCCCACATGCATGAGTGTGTGGGCCACCCCAAGATCATAAGCAGACACCGTTCTTTCAAGGTATGGTCTGAAGGTACACCAGGCTGAAACTAAGCAGGTCTTGATCCAAGCAGTGACTGGATGGGTGACCACCTGGAAGCCAGAGGCCACCTCGGGTTCAGTGAAGGAAGAAAAGTGAGGTATAATTGTAAGAAAAATGAATAAACAAATGGTGCTTGTGGTGATATAAGACACTATGAAAGTACTGTCAGAACTGTTGTTCAATTGCAAATCATCCCTCACTCTTACAGCCATCAAAGAATGAAACTGAATATGCATATGTGAACAGACTGGTGAGATCTACCACTTATGGACCAACATGCTTTCTAAAATTGGGCAAGCCTTCTCTCTCTCTCTCTCTCTCTCTCTCTCTCTCTCTCAAACCCTCGTAAGGTCTCTTGGCTTACTTGGAGGCAGGAACCAAATTCATCCAGCGCACATCAGCAGTGTGACCCTGATCTCAGCTGAAACCCTTAAGCCCTGTTGTACAACAAATAATGATTAACAGAGAGGAAAGTGCTCGGGGCTCCTTCGGGAGTAAGAGAAACACAACATTCTGCTTTGATTTGCTTAGCCTTTCAAGCAAGAAACGTCAAGCTGCTATGTCAGTGTGGCTAACTAAGCTCTGAGGCAAACTCGCTGGGTTTTTTATCCTGAATGGCCTATTGAAAATGACAGCACAGGGATCCCCTGCAGGATAATCTCTCCTCTGAATGAATATTTGATATGAGGGCTATCCCTTTATAACTGTCTGTGTCACTACCAACTATTAATCTGCAAAAGAAATTACAAGATCAGGCATATCTAGGGCAGAGGGCGAAGGCCACGCTGTGCCAAAGCAGGGAGTCACCTAATCGCTGAGTATAACTGAAGCGTGAGATGTACTACGAGATTACAAACATACAAGGTGCAGGAACATCTCGCATTATGGCAAGCCATGGGATTTTTTAATGCCTGGGTGACCTAACAATGTTTGGTAGGGTGCTGTTTTCCACATAGTGCAAAACTGTGTGCTTGCAGACAAGCAAAGAGATAGGCAGGAGATATTGTGGGCCACCATAAGAAAAAAGAGCTTGTATGCTTTGTGTTGGTTGTGGCTATGCTTGTTATTGTACAAAATTGGAATGTTTCAATAGAGTTGCCCATAGATTTTTGGTACAGTAAGCCTTGGAAGACAGCAGTAGCAGAGAAGCCGAGTTGGCCATCAGATACATGCGATCAAAGGGCTAGTGAAACCAGAAACATACCTTGCTGCCTGGAATGGCTTTCTTCCTTATGCTATGAAAACTAATACAAGATGATCCCCTAAAAATATGTTTCAGTTTGGAAAAATGAATAGCAGGCAAGGCCATAAGTAGGTATGATGAAGATTAGGAATGTATACTAAGTTAGACCATTGGTCCTCTAGCTCAGTAGTGTCTACATCCGGCTTCCTCAAACTCGGCCCTCCAGATGTTTTTGGCCTACAACTCCCATGATCCCTAGCTAGCAGGACCAGTGGTCAGGGATGATGGGAACCGTAGTCTCAAAACATCTGGAGGGCCAAGTTTGAGGAAGCGTGGCCTACACTGACAGGTAGTAGCTCTCCAGGCTTTCAAGACTAGGATCTCTCCCAGCCCTACCTAGAGATGACAGAGACTGAACCTTGGACCGTCTGCATTCTGATATATCACTGAGCTGTAGTCCTTCCCCAAGATTGGGGTTGATGTATAAATGGATACTTGTAATATCAGCATTATCATTTGCAGTTCTTGGAAAAGGTTCTTCTGCTTTTGTCTTTGTAACAAAGCACAGAAAGATGCAATGTCATTTTGCTGTTGAACTTTGTGGTTCTTTATAGGTTTGTATGATCACACAAGTGATAATTTTAAAAAGTACCATTCCTAACTTGATGTTGAGGAGTCTCATGTTTACCTTATTCAAGGATCTTCAGACCCCAGATGGTAGTGAAACAATTGTAATTGGAAAAACTTCCTGTGTGCTCATTCATGTAGTTCCCAGGCAAAGGAATAGTGAACATCCTTCTTGCTCATGCTGGGGTTGTTTCAAGGAATCTTTACAAATAATTGAGAAGATTTTATGTAAACCTGATGGGAAAGTGTCAATATTAGTACAGTGGTACCTTGGTTGTCAACGGGACGCAGGTGGCGCTGTGGGTTAAAGCCTCAGCACCTAGGACTTGCCGATCGAAAGGTCGGCGGTTCGAATCCCTGCGGCGGGGTGCGCTCCCGTTGTTCGGTCCCAGCGCCTGCCAACCTAGCAGTTCGAAAGCACCTTCGGGTGCAAGTAGATAAATAGGGACCGCTTACCAGCGGGAAGGTAAACGGCGTTCCGTGTGCTGCGCTGGCTCGCCAGATGCAGCTTGTCACGCTGGCCACGTGACCCGGAAGTGTCTTCGGACAGCGCTGGCCCTCGGCCTCTTGAGTGAGATGGGCGCACAACCCTAGAGTCTGTCAAGACTGGCCCGTACGGGCAGGGGTACCTTTACCTTTACCTTACCTTGGTTGTCGAACAGCTTGGCTCCCGAACAAATCAGCTCCCAAATGCCACAAACCTGGAAGCTAGTGTTCCAGTTTGTGAACGTTTTTTGGAAGCCAAACGTTCAACGCGGCTTCTGTGGCTTCTGATTGAGTGCAGGAAGCTCCTGCAGCCAATTGGAAGCTGTGTCTTGGTTTTCAAATGGTTCTGGGAGTCGAACAGACTCCCAGAAAGGATTGAGTTTGACAACCAAGATACCACTGTACTTGGGCCTTGGTCATGGTCGCTTAGCGTTTTGTCATTGCCATTGTTGGGTTCCTCCGAGTTTGGTCGTACTCTTCACATAAAAACATGGAAAGAACATAGTAGGGGCCTGCTGGAACAGATCAATGGCCCATCTAGTCCATCTTCCTGTTCTTATAGTGGCCAACCAAATGCTTATAGGAAGCCCAGAAGCAGAAGCAGAGCACAATGGCACATCCCCCACACACAACCCCACCATATCTGGTTGCTCAACATTATTGGCTGGATGTGGCCTTCTAATACTTTTTGGGCCTCAAGAGACCTCTGCCATTTTTGTTTGCAGTGGTTTCTCCAGCAGCGGCAGGAATCTGAGAAGTAAAATGGGAGCATCAAGTAAGTGAGAGCTCCAGCACAGTTGAGGTATGGCTGTGGGTGCATAAGATTTGTTGAGCTTCCAAAGGGTCCTGCAGTTTTTCTTGGAGTCTCTGTGCCTCCAAGGTCCTAGCCCAACACTTTTAAGTACTCTGACACCATTGAGCTCAGAATTGCAAGTAAGTGCTACTGAACTGCAAAGCCAGCCCTAGTTTCTGAGTGTAGATCTCTCCTTGTCTCCTGCCATATATGAGCAGCATTGTTCCAGGGTGTGGCTAGAACAAAGAAGTCCCTGGCTTCCTCTGTGATTAAGAGCGGGACATACTTATGCACACATCCATCCTGAACATGACAGGTTCTAATGGACCATGGTATAATGAATACTCCGGCTAGCCTCAGCACAAGTTCTCAACCTGCACCCATTGATTCTGCTCTGACACAAAATCCATTAGGGACCCTGATGTACTGCGAGAAGAAATAAGTGTGTCAGAGTGCAGCCATACACAGTGGCAACTTCAGGTCTGATTTATAGAGACTCTTTCTGCTGTTACTTTCCTCAGTAGTTGCAGATTCCTATGGAATAATCCCTGCTAAGCTTCTTGAGTCGCCATGTCTCAGGAGGAACAGCGGGGAGGCTGACATCTATCTTATGGACCTTATGGAGAGAGAAAAATGCATTTTTAAAAATAATAAATAAATAAATAAAAATCTCTGGTTATCTAAAAAAAAGACCCTGCATTTTTACATTGACCAACAAGGACTACTGTGCCTTTGCAGCTCAAGCGTACAGGTGTGATGATACTGGAAGGAAATGCAGCAGTTGCAAACTGATTCATTCAGGGCAATGAAGTGCTCCTCAAACTTACTATACATTCGACATTCAATGCCCTAATGCCTGTTCTGCTAACAGGCAGTGACTCCTTGTCTAGAATGTCAATGTCTTTGTGGATCTAAGGGAAAAAAATATGATCCATATTTTATTATTTCCAATATAATTCTTATGGGAATTTTTACCAGCCGTGGTGACTATACTCTGCCTCTGTGGTGGGAATGCTTCTGAATACTGCATAATGCTTCTCTTTTGTATAAAGACACAGGAATGAGACCTGTATCTGCATAAACATACAGACTCTTACGCAGTTGTAGGCATGATCTGCCAAAGAAAATAGTTGCCGAGTTTTCTGTTCATTCTGATCCTGAAAAATGCTTCTTGAGAGACTAGTTTCATTTTGAAAATGAAAGCTCATTGCAGATTGATTCTGCATGACAAGTTTACAGTGTGTCCATTTGAAAATGGTTTAGGTGGTCCAGGCAATGTGGGTATGGGCATAGCCAGGATTTATTTTGGGGAGGGGGGGCAGGCTTTATGTGTGTGTGTGTGGGGGGGCAGAATCGAGTTATCTGTGACAGAATTGGCCAGTTACCGGTAGTTAAGATGAAATTGTACAGTATAGCAAGATTGAAGTCACCACTTCCTTCATCATTCACTTGCTGGGAGAAATCAAGGGATTTAAATGCACCTAAAGTAACTACACACATCTTTCTGGAAAGTAGGATCTGGAACTAATCTAAATTAAAAACAACATGATAAGGATGAGACTGAATGATTCTGCATTGAGAAAAATGACATTTTTGTGCTACAAACAGCTTAGTATCCATGCAGTCATAGAGTAAAGACAAAAATCCACATTTAACAAGAGGAAGCTGGCCAGATGCATACAAGACTTTGTAGGCTGAAATCTACATGACATGATTACATCCCACCTCTATAAACTGTTTTATCCCGCTTGAAATCATTCATTTGTGTTCAGTTGCATTGTGCTGACTTATAATGGGATTCAGTAAGCAATGGTGATACCTTCAGTTCATTGCTTCCCCATTTTCCAGTTCCTTTGGTTTTTTTTGTTTTAAATATTCAGTGGAAAGGAAAATGTGATGCTTATTTTTAGAACTAATTCCTTATTAATACTTTTTTAAAACAACTGCAATCCAAGCAAGTAAACATTTTGCCCAGGGCTGTAAGCCATTAGGAACTGCCAAACAGCAAATGGCACGAGAAAGCAGTCACTGAACAGAAACAGGCTTCAATTAATAGAGCACCCCTGCTGCCAGGGCAAACTTTCACTACTGCAAGTGGGGGAAATTATTTATTAAGCATTCACGGTGAATCTGGAAATGCTATAGCTGAGAAATGGGAGCTGTAACAAAATGTTGCAGGGTGGAATGCTCCTGTTCAGAATTCCATCCAACCAGCCATGTCCTTTTCTGGATATTCAGTTTCATAACCCCCTTTTACTTTTCCATCTTATTCCCCCAAGAGAAACTGAGAGGCATCATCCTGTGCTCACTGAGCATGCTGAATCCTACTGAGTTGCTTTAGGGTGATTCTTAAATCGTTTTTGTGCTTCTTTGAACCCCAAGCATGCTGAAACCACCTCCTCCTTTGTCAGTTCTCTTTTGGATGCATAAAAATAAGCACTCGAAGAATGAATTTGCTATTAGTATAGATAAGTGCTGTGAGTTCTAGCAGCAAAAAATCACATAGTAAACATCATACGTAACCCAGAACCCCCGTATTCATGATCATCTAACAAGAGATCAATACTATCCCCATTCAGACAGAGCTGCTACAAGCAGAAAAATAGTTCTCATAGATTTATCTGTAAATAGAAGATGTATCTGTCATTTTTATGATCTTTGGGATATGGAAGTATAGAGGCAAAGCAAGGTTGCACTCCACAAACCATTTAAGCTGAACTGCTTGAGTTGAGCCAGTTGTTATGGAATTAAATTCCTTAAACTATGGAGTAACTCAAGAAGACATTAGAGCAGAAGTGGGAATGTTTTGGTCCTCCAGATGATGCTAAATTGCAACTCTCACCAGTTCTAGCATACATGAGCAAAGAGTGGTGGGAGGTGTAGTTCAACAACTTCTGTAGGGCCTCATGTTCCACACACCTGCATGAGTGTCTGGAACAGATTAGGGATCTAGTTGCAATGAGGTTCTTTAACCCTTATCCCTCTCCATTTTGCTGTTTGTTCTACTGTGACCCTGCTTTGCTTTCTGCTCTGGTCACATCTTTGCTAAACTAGCTGGAGTCTTAAGTTAATAATTGCCCACCCCCCACAACATACAAAACATTCTGCTAGTGCAAGGCCACCATAACTATTGTTTGTTTTATGTCTCTGGAAAAGCCCAGCATACAGGAGTCATCCAGCTCATTTGATGTCTTGGTTTGAAAGCTGATTCCTTTGCAATAAGGAGATGCTGCTGACCTTTTAGAGAGCCTGGAATGTCAACAGTTATCTTTATCTAGAAAGCAACTACAGTCCCTTGCTGTGATACCTCCCATGCTGACTGCTGAGTTGCCTTGATCTTGACCTTATGGAGAGCCATGTATATATGTGGCACAACCCAACAAACGGAGATTCCTAGGCACGTGGCTTTATGGAGTCCATTGGCTTTCCACATGGCATCTTGAATAATAAGTGAAGGTGGAGCCACAGGCTGGTTTGGTCTTCTAGCCACCTAACCCTGATACCCCAAGGTCGAAGATGAGCTGGGAAATGTTTGCTGCTCTGATTAGAAGTGTAATGGCTGAAGATAATTTAAAATGAAATGGAGAGCAGGCTGGCTTAGAGTATCCAGTGTGAAGGAGGTCAATGAATTAGCCTAGAAGGACCTGCCACTTCTTGTCTGTCTTTGTTCATTAGTACGCTCAAAAATAACCCATGAAAGTCGAAAATCTGCTTTTCCAAAGAGGCAGCACTTCTATTGTTTGGAAGACAATTACAATAGCACATGCCCCTTCCCATACTCACCTCCCATCTCCCTTACCCAATATTCTCTGCTGTATTAAAATTATTCTGAACAATTATTCGGTAGCAAAGTTAAAGCTGAAGGTTTCTAATAATGTGGACTCAGTATTTTGTGGTTTGTGGACTCTGCATCATCATCATCATAATTTATTATTTATACCCCACACATCTGGTTGTGTTTCCCCAGGCACTCTGGGCAGGAGGTGATGGGCCCAGTGGCCATGATCTTCGTTTTTTTGATGTTGAGCTTCAGACCATATTTTGCGCTCTCCTCTTTCACCCTCATTAAAAGGTTCTTTAATTCCTCCTCACTTTCTGCCATCAAGGTTGTGTCATCTGCATATCTGAGGTTGTTGATATTTCTTCTGGCAATCTTAATTCCGGCTTGGGATTCATCCAGCCCAGGCTTTCGCATGATGAATTCTGCATATAAATTAAATAAGCAGGGAGACAATATACAGCCTTGCCGTACTCCTTCCCCAATTTTGAACCAATCAGTTGTTCCATATCCAGTTCTAACTGTAGCTTCTTGTCCCACATAGAGATTTCTCAGGAGACAGATGAGGTGATCAAGCACTCCCATTTCTTTAAGAACTTGCCATAGTTTGTTGTGGTCGACACAGTCAAAGGCTTTTGCATAGTCAATGAAGCAGAAGTAGATGTCTTTCTGGAACTCTCTAGCTTTCTCCATAATCCAGCGCATGTTTGCAATTTGGTCTCTGGTTCCTCTGCCTCTTCTAAATCCAGCTTGCACTTCTGGGAGTTCTCGGTCCATATACTGCTTGAGCCTTCCTTGTAGAATTTTAAGCATAACCTTGCTAGCCTGTGAAATGAGTGCAATTGTGCGGTAGTTGGAGCATTCTTTGGCACTGCCCTTCTTGGGGATTGGGATGTAGACTGATCTTCTCCAATCCTCTGGCCACTGCTGAGTTTTCCAAACTTGCTGGCATATTGAGTGTAGCACCTTAACAGCATCATCGTTTAAAATTTTAAATAGCTCAGCTGGAATATCATCACTTCCACTGGCCTTGTTATTAGCAATGCTTTCTAAGGCCCATTTAACTTCACTCTCCAGGATGTCTGGCTCAAGGTCAGCAACCACACTACCTGGGGTATACGAGACATCCATTTATTTCTGGTATAGTTCCTCTGTGTATTCTTGCCACCTCTTCTTGATGTCTTCTGCTTCTGTTAGGTCCTTACCACTTTTGTCCTTTATTATGGTAATCTTTGTACGAAATGTCCCTTTCATATCTCCAATTTTCTTGAACAGATCTCTGGTTCTTCCCATTCTGTTGTTTTCCTCTATTTCTTTGCATTGCTCGTTTAAGAAGGCCTTCTTGTCTCTCCTTGCTATTTTTTGGAAATCTGCATTCAATTTCCTGTATCTTTCACTATCTCCCTCGCATTTTGCTTGCTTTCTCTCCTCCGCTATTTGTAAGGCCTCGTTGGACAGCCACTTTGCTTTCTTGCATTTCCTTTTCATTGGGATGGTTTTCGTTGCTGCCTCCTGTATAATGTTACGAGCCTCCATCCATAGTTCTTCAGGCACTCTGTCCACCAAATCTAAATCCTTAAACCTGTTCCTCACTTCCACTGTGTATTCATAAGGGATTTGACTTAGATTGTATCTTACCGGCCCAGTGGTTTTTCCTACTTTCTTCAGCTTAAGCTTGAATTTTGCTATAAGAAGCTGATGATCTGAGCCACAGTCCGCTCCAGGTCTTGTTTTTGCTGACTGTATAGAGCTTCTCCATCTTTGGCTGCAGAGAATATAATCAATCTGATTTCGATGCTACCCATCTGGTGATGTCCATGTGTAGAGTCGTCTCTTGTGTTGTTGGAAAAGAGTGTTTGTGATGACCAGCTTGTTCTCTTGGCAGAACTCTATTAGCCTTTGCCCTGCTTCGTTTTGAACTCCAAGGCCAAACTTGCCAGTTGTTCCTTTTATCTCTTGACTCCCTACTTTAGCATTCCAATCCCCTATAATGAGAAGAACATCCTTCCTTGGTGTCAATTCTATAAGGTGTTGTAAGTCTTCATAGAATTGGTCAATTTCAGTTTCTTCAGCACCAGTGGTTGGTGCATAAACTTGGATTACTGTGATGTTAAAAGGTCTGCCTTGGATTCGTATCGAGATCATTCTATCATTTTTGAGATTGCACCCCAATACAGCTTTTGCCACTCTTTTGTTGACTATGAGGGCCACTCCATTTCTTTTACGGGATTCTTGCCCACAGTAGTAGATATGATGGTCATCCGAACTGAATTCGCCCATTCCCGTCCATTTTAGTTCACTGATGCCCAGGATGTCAATATTTATTCTTGCCATCTCATTTTTGACCACATCCAACTTACCAAGGTTCATGCTTCTTACATTCCAGGTTCCTATGCAATACTTTTCTTTACAACAATCGACTTTCCTTTCGCTTCCAGGCATATCCGCAACTGAGCGTCCTTTCGGCTTTGGCCCAGCCACTTCATCAGCTCTGGATCTACTTGTACTTGTCCTCCGCTCTTCCTCAGTAGCATGTTGGATGCCTTCCGACCTGAGGGGCTCATCTTCCAGCGTCATAACTTTTATATTCCTGTTGTCTTTGTCCATGGAGTTTTCTTGGCAGGGATACTGGAGTGGTTTGCCGGTTCCTGCTCCAGGCGGATCACGTTTGGTCAAAACTCTCCACTATGACCTGTCCATCTTGGGTGGCCCTGCACGGCATAGCTCATAGCTTCTCCGAGTTATTCAAGCCCCTTCGCCACGGCAAGGCAGTGATCCATGAAGGGGAACAGACAAACTACGAGAGGACAAAAAATGACTTCAAAAGATTCTGGGAACCATTTACAGTTTATTTGCAGAAACAACAGAATGGCCTGGATTCACTGGCAGGATTTGAATAAATGTTCACAACTTCATTTGAGTAACAGATATTTTAGAGAAATGATAAGAGATTTTATTTTTGTGTAGGAAAAGCAGGATACGATAAAAAAAAAACTAAATAACTCAGCAGAGGAGAAGTTGAGGGAAGTCCAGAGTAAGGGAGGGAGAATAATTGTAAATAACATGATGAATGAGATTTGTATCATTAATTGTTATAAAATTCAATAAATATTCCAAAAAAGAATATTAAAAATAAAACAAAACATCTAACATTAAAAACTTCCCTAAACAGAGCTGCCTTCAGATGTCTTCTAAAAGTCCAATAGTTGTTTATTTCCTTGGCATCAGATGGGAGGACGTTCCATAGGGCGGGTGCCACCACCGAGAAGGCCCTCTGATGGTTCCCTGTAACTTCACTTCTCACAGTGAGGGAACCACCAGTAGGCCCTCAGAGCTGGACCTCAGTGTCTGGGCAGAACGATGAGGGCAGAGACGCTCCTTCAGGTATACTGGGCCGAGACCGTTTAGGGCTTTAAAGGTCAGCACCAACAGTTTGAATTGTGCTCGGAAACGTACTTGAAGCCAATGTACCAGTAGGTCTTTCAGGACTGCTGTTATATGCACACAAAAGTGTGCAAAGGACAGGTCCCTCCTCATCTGCCTGCCTGCCTGCCTGCCACTTGTAGGTGTAACTGTAAAACCTCTCAACTATCCAGCCTGCTCAGACATGAGTTTCTGGCTGCTCATTCCCCAGTTCCTGTCTGTGCCTTGATTTCAAATGTAGCTCATTTTCACAGTTCAGTCTGACTACCAAATGATCTGTTTGCATCACCAGTTCAAGTTAAACCTTCAGCATTGATTCACAACTAATGGGCCCATCGGTATTACCCACTTAGCCATATGGAAGGCTCATATCTGAGCTCCAGCCTTTGCCATAGGAAGCTTAACATTGACTGTTTGCAGTTTAAGGCCTGTGCTACAGGCTTTTGGGGTCATGCAATATAGACCATGGACCTCTGCACTTCATTTTATGCCACGAGGCTCATCCTGCTAATATGAGCACCTTGAAGATCCAACTGCTCGTGCTTTTGTAGGATGTGTGCATAAATGGCACATAATAAAATCCTCCTTCCTGCTTCCAGAGCTATTGTGAATATAGATGCATTGAATATTTTGATAGGCTAGACAGGGAATGGGAACCAGTTTTCTTAAAAACAAAAAACAACCACATTCATTCTCTTTCTGCTCCTTCTGTTACTTTTAATTGGCAAAGACCTGCAAGTGTTCTTAAAGGATTAGTAATAAATGCAGACAGCAAGAGTTCCCAGATGCAATGGAAATTGTTCAGATTAGCCATACCCTACAAATGGAATTAAACGATTAGGCATTATTCACACAGGAATGGCATGAAGGAACTTGGGGGTCCATTTTTGATGATGAAGCAAAGGAGAATTTGCCACCTCAAAACAACAAAAACAACCCTTCATTCTTCTAAAGTTTGTTTTGCATCACTCTTTTCCCAACTGGACTATAAAAGGTAAAGGACCCTTGACAGTTAAGTCCAGTTGTAGACGACTCTGGGGTTGCGGTGCTCATCTCGCTTTACAGGCCGAGACAGTTTTCCTGGGTCATGTGGCCAGCATGACTAAGCCGCTTCTGACGAAACCAGAGCAGTGCACAGAAATGCTGTTTACCTTCCCGTCGGAGCGGTGCCTATTTATCTACTTGCAGTTTTTTCGGCGTGCTTTCAAACTGCTAAGTTGGCAGGAGCTGGGACTGAGCAACGGGAGCTCACCCCATCGCGGGGGTTCGAACTGCCGACCTTCTGATTGGCAAGCCCAAGAGGCTCAGTGGTTTAGACCACAGCGCCACCCGCGTCCCTTCAGCTAGACTATAGATGTCTTTAAATTGCAAGGGAGCAGATGCGACTCTGAAGAGGGTCTCTTGAGGCTATGGCATTTTAGAGAATTTTCATTTCAAGTGATTTATTTGGGGCATAATGTATTATTTTGTAAATTCATTTTAAAGCTGTTATCTGTTAATAAAGTGTCCTTTTTGTCTATTCTATGACAAATCTCCCTTCTTCTTTTCCAGTGTTCATCAGTTTTATTCCTTGCAAAATGTATAAAAGGGAAGGCAAGACACAACAAGACAAAGAGTGCAGTTGAAATAATTGAAATCAACTGCAAAACTTTAGTAAGTTTCAATAGAGATGTATCGCACCATAAACCTATTCACTACACTCATGAGAGGAAGGAAGGTCGTAGTCCTTTCTCAGGAATAAATCCCATTGAATATACATTTGTAACATTTTAGTTGGTCCTAATTATGGGTATTACAGGCCTATGAATGTCCCTTCCTTCACAGAGAGCTCAAGCACACAAGCTGCATGCTGCAAAAGTCATTCTCTCAGTTTATTACAGAGATTGTGCCTGTCAGCGTCAGGACTGTTTGATTCAAATGGACTTGGTAGCAGAACACACTGGCTTGAAGGCTCTGAAACATTCGTAGAGTGAGCCTGTGGATTTGTTTACCAGGGAGTCTGAGCCATATATGACAAGGAATTCTCAAAGCTTCCTATTTCTGCTTAATTTTGATAGCTGCCGCATGGTGAAGCCACCATTGTCTTTGCAAAATCTCTGAGAGGTATGTGAATTCCTCAGATCATAGCAGGGGCCTCTTCTCCCACAGAAGATGCACTATGAGCCTGTTTGCTCATCCTGGATTAAACTCTTTCCAATGTGCTGTAGAGAACATGTCTGAGATTTCTCTAGCCATGTTCTTCTGTGTAAGTAAATCTCTCCTCTCTAGGAATCCCATCCACACCAAACATTTAAAGCACTCTTATTACACTTTTACAGTCATGGCTCCCTCTGCCCAAAGAATGCATGGAACATTAGTTTGTTAAAGGTGGTAATTATTGCTCTGGGATGGGTCTTCCAAGAACTCCAAGCACCTTTAGCAAAGTATGGTTCCCAGGATTATTTTGAAAAAGCCAGGAGCTTTACAGTAGTATAAGTGCACTTTAAATGTTTGGGGTGTATGGGACCTCTGGCACTTTCATCTTGTGTTTCCATGAAGCATCTTTCTTTTGCCCCTGCAATATTGATGCATGGAGACTGAAATCATGTGTGTATTTAACTGTTTCCGCTACACGATGGACGCATCTCCCAACACTTGGGGGTTTGGGAAAAGGGGGACTGCCAACCACACTAAGGAGTGTTAGAAGTTTGTGTCATGAATTGCTATTCTGCTCCCAGCTTTATGCAGGCCAGAAGCAACTGGGTACAGCTTAATCATCCACATCTGGAAGCAGATCTGGAATATATTTTGTTGCTCTTTATTGACACACTAGCAAGATAACATCAGTGGTAATAGGTGTTTGTTTGTTTTTTTGTTTGTTTTTTTGAAGCATTTCAAAGTTGGCATTTCAACTATAGCCCATAGTAACTCACAGGGCTCACCCCTGGATGGATGGATGGATGGATGATAGATAGATATAGATAGATAGATGATAGATGATAGATGATAGATAGATAGATAGATAGATAGATAGATAGATAGATAGATAGATGATAGATGATAGATAGATGATAGATAGATAGATAGATAGATAGATAGATAGATAGATGATAGATAGATAGATGATAGATAGATAGATGATAGACAGATGATAGATATAGAGATAGATAGATGATAGATAGATAGATAGATAGATAGATGATAGATAGATAGATAGATAGATAGATAGATAGATAGATAGATAGATATCAGGTTCTGAAATCATAAAGATTCCTCACTGTGACATTATGGGCATTTGGAGAAAGAAAAGTAAACTGCAGGGCTGGCCTTGAGGATGTCACAAAGACTTAATTTGTAGTTTAGGCTTCTTGCCGTGGCTGTGCAGCCCATTGCCCAGAACCATGCTAGCATTAAACAGCTGTTGTCTCTCCAAGCTGCTCATCTCTGTGATTTTTCCAAACAGGCACTGACAACCCTGGGAGCTGAGCTGCCAGTTTACTGGCTGTTGTTCTTACTGCTAGAGAACTAAAAGGGTGAGGGGGCTCCTACACACTCTCTTTCTTCATCCTTCTTGGGCAGCATTTCCCACAGGCCCTCTGAAGGTCAGCTGGCATCACAGGTGTACAGTACAGCACTTCTGAAACACTGGGTCTTTCTCGGCTGGCAAGAATTGCTCCTGGCAAAGACTCCATGACAGCAACCCCAAGGATACTGAAAACCTTCAGTTATCTGTGCATTTCTCTCCCTGCTCCTGCCCAAGATGAATGAAGAAGGAAGTGAGGATTGCAATCTTCATATATGCCCGACCACAATGCCATTTGGCACACACCTCTGTGAAACACCCCCCATTGCCGGGACTGACTACATCTGTTTTCAGATGGACACATTGCATGGTATTGCAGGATCAATAGTAAAATAATAGAAGAGAATTGTAGAGTTGGACCCCAAGGGTCATCTAGTCCCACTCCCTGCTATGCAGAAATCCCAGTTAAAGCATCCATGCCAGATGGCCACCCAATCTCTGCTTAAAAACCTCCAATCTACATGAACTCTTATTTTTGGAATTGAACCAGCTTCTCAAGAAGCTATTTTCGGGGGGGGGGGGGGAATGCAATAGATCTCCATATGATAGCTCAGCTGGTAGAGTCCAAGACACTTAATCTCAGGGTAATGGGTTTGAGCCCCATGTTGGGCCAAAGATTCCTGCATCGCAGCGGGCTAGACTAGATGACCAACTCTACAGTTCTATTATTCTTTGATTCTAGAATGAAATGTTTCTCCAATTTCTCCAGTTACATCTGTTGATAATTTAAGGGATTCTGGAAACAAGGTGTGATAGTGCTGTGCTGTGTTTGTCTTTATTACCTTATTGATGCTTCATCAACAGGATGTCTTTATTCCTTCAAAAATGTATTTTTTTTAAAAAAAAACTGGATTTCTTCAAAAGGGGAATCTGACATGCTTGTACTTCAGAGTCCTGCATTCAAATCCCAACATTTTGAGGAACGCTCTGAAATGTTGTCTCTGCTCTTCCTACAGCTCGGTATTTGAGTAAATGAGGTTTTGCTCTCTTTTGCTGATACCATTCTGTGATCTGTGCATCGAAGCAGCCTTCAAAGAGCTTCCATTTTTCACCGCTTCTTGCTTAAAGAAAAAGAGAAAGCGAAGAAGGGGGGCAGGGAAGACTTTTCCTGGTGTGCCGGTGAATGAGATTCCACAAGGGACCATTCGGGACACAGAAGTAAGACAGAGGAGTTAATAAGGAAGTGTTAGACAGCAGTGCCACATGTCAGATCAAGCAATATTGCTTCTGGCTGTATGTGTCGGGGGGGGGGGTCACATGCAAGGGCCAGTTTCTGCTTTACATCCAACAGAATTAAATGATAAAGCTTGTGTTGGATGACATCATTTCAGGCTGCAGATGTGAAGGCACATTTTAAATGTGCTATCCATTGTTGGGGAGGGGGAAAATAAAGCAACATAATACACAGAAACCGTTTGTTAGAGAAAAGAACATAATTCCTCCATACTTGACACACTAGTTATCTGTGTAATTATTATGTGCGGGCACATTCAAACCTTCAACCCCACCCCCAACCCAGCTGAGACTGAAGGGCATCATTCAGAAAAGTAATTTCAGGACCGGTCCTACCATTAGGCAGAGCAAGACAACTGCCTCAGGCAGCCAATGCTGGGCCGTGGGAGGCAGAAATGGCGGCCATGTATTGGTATGCAGCATGTGGTCTACCCTTTACTGCCTAAGATCTACTGCTCTTGGTTGCCAATCTAGTCAACTTCTGTATATGGATTGGGGAGTGCAAGGGATGCCATCTTGTACTTGACTTCAGGCAGCAAAATTTATTAGGTCAGCCCAATTATGCCCTTTAGTATAGCAAATGTTCCTTGGATTCTCCTCTTGGTGGTAGTGTTCTCTCGGAGGTTGTTTCCTACACAGCCAACTTCTCAATTGACATCTTCTTGGTTATTTTTAGGCCTTGTGGCCTCAAATGCTTATAATGAAGAGGACACAAGTGACAGTGAACTTAAAACCTTTGCTTGAGCGGATGCAAAAAACCCCAAAGAAATTTAAGAGAAGGCCCAAGCAGAAAATTAGGGTGGGGAGGGGAATAACTTCCTACTAAGAAGGATTTCACCCTGGTGTAACTTTTCTTGCCTCAACAAATGGCTGCCAGCTCCATTGTATAAATAATAGCATCCATCCCCCGTCCGCCCTGCTTTTGCAGCTTAATCATCCCATTTTCCCGTTTAATATTAATTAAACATTCCTTGGGGATTGTTTGCATCCTAATTAAATCGGGAGCTCACGAAAGCTTCACAAGGAAACAAAGCGAGTATTGGGGGGGGGGAGGGAGAAGGAGAATTCCACGTTTGCAAAGTCAGCTTGTGATAGCTTGAGAAAAGAAATCAAAGTTGTTTGAGTGTGCACACGCTCAACCTTCATCCACTGGAGATACTGCCTGGGCTTTGAGGAATGTGGTTTTGGGTGAAGGAGGGGGAACAAGAGAGAGAAACAGGGAGTCTTAATTTGAGGGTCCAAATGGCTGCCTGCTTCTCTCCCCCCACCTTTCAGTTTGATATCTTTGGCAAAAACCCACGGATGGTATCAAAGGGCCAATTAGCTGGCAGCTGCTGTGGAAGGAGGGAGGGAGGAGGAGAAGACAAAGGGATGTGAAAAGAGACAGATGAGTATATATATTCATACTAGGAATGACAATCAGAACGATAGCAGCTGGGAGGTGAGCCCATCCTGTAATAGTAGGTTAGTGAGGAAGTCTCGTCTCGCCTTATGGTGCTACATTAGGGATGAGATATTCATGCCTCCCTGTGTCAGGAGGTTAGGCAGGCACTATAAACATTGTCTCCAGTTCCTCCAATGTGGCTGCCTAACCTTAGTGTGTGTGCAGTCCAGAGGAATAGTATGTTAAATTTCAGTGTGGGAAATAGCTTCCAGTTCCCCACTGGATTTAAATCCCACAGTGTAATTTAACTTGCCTCCAAGGCTTAATTTGAACAAAGGATCTGCAGGGCTCCACACCACACGGTCTAAGCCACTAGGAAAGTCTAGTGCCTCTGAGCATATGCCAAGTGCATTTTCTCTCTTTGAATCAGCTGTGCAAACAAGTGATCCTCAGGCATGATGGTCCCATCTGATTCTATTCATGTGCGGGACTCGGCATCAACAGAGCTACAGAGAATTGAGGGAAGAGTTTCCTATATAGAGGGTTGCAGTTTTCAGGCAGACCGGGTGAAATCTGGGTGCCTCTTGCCACCTTAGGTGAGGTGGGGGTGGCAATTGGGGAGACAGAATCCATCTGTGGAGATATCTCCCAAAAGAGGCATGCCTGGCACCAATAACATTAAAAAAAAAAAGATTATTTGCACCAGACATTTGCACCCTTTCTATTCTCCCAAGCTTTTAAAACCATTTTAACTAATTTAATGTTGTTTTCAATTGGTGTTGTAATGCTGTTTGAAGATCAGATTTCATGTTTTCATTGATTTATTTGTACTCTTTGTAAACTGCCCTAGAGACATTGTTGAAGGGTGATAGGAAACTAGCAAATAAATAAATAAACCATTGTCTCCATTGGTTCTTCACCTATGGGCTGAACTATCTTCTACAGAGATTCTTCCCATGAAAGAAGAGTTATGCCCTGGTAGCTTTCCTTGCATAGTTTCTGCCCCAGAAGTCCATGAGGTTGAAGGATGGTGTTCCCCACCATGCTATATTAGAGTGAATGTCCAAAATCTGGCTAATGCTGATATTTATATGGGAATGCTGTGCATTTCGGAAAACCTTTGTGAATTCCTGCAAAGATATATACAGTAGATTTGCCTCCTTTTCAGACATATGCAAGTGAATGTCAATAATCTCAGTGTGATAGTCATCCCTGCATTTCTGAATTTCCTCACATTTATGCAATTTATCCACGATGCTCAACATTCATCAAATTTAAGACAATCACTGTAAAAAGCAACACCCCTGTAAACAACAAAGAAAAGAACAAAGAACATGTTCAGTGCACTAATGATATGCTTAAAATACAAGCAAATCATTTCAGGTTTGGTGAATAAAGTGAAAAGCCATCTTTAGTTTTGAACCTTGATGAATAGAAGGAAATTCTCCCCAAAGCAGGAAATGGAAATTAGTCACAATAGTCCATTGGACAGTTTGAGTCACTCAGGGCCAATCAAAACACTCCTCATGTCTCTCAAACCTCGATCATTGGTATCATAGGGATCTACTGAGAAGTGCATCTCGAATGGGGCCTCCTGCTGCTGCTGTGCCGCCGGAGCACGATTTCTGTTCTCAACCTGAAGCAAAGTTCTTAACCCGAGGTACTATTTCTGGGTTAGTGGAGTCTGTAAACTGAAGTGTATGTAACCCGAGGTACCACTGTAATGGGTTTTTGGTGTGTGACTGATTCAAAGGGGGCGGGGGGCGGGAAAGGAATCAAGCGAAGCCCACATCTTGAATTTTCTGTAGCTTTTCATAGAGCTTGGATAAACACAATCTTTGGTATGTTGAAAATTCCCATCAACACAAACTTGTGCACAAAGAGTTGCAATGAACTTCAGGCAATGGTAACAACAAAAAGGCACTGCAATTATTTCTCTCTCCTTGCTCAGTTAACTATATTGTAGAAGCAGGGTGGAGGACACCCTCTCATGGGATTTAAGAATGGACCTCCAGAACGAATTAAGTTCTTAACCCAAGGTACCACTGTACTACAATTGACAACAGTGGGAGCTCTCCCAATTGCTCATTGCCATTTTCCATGGCAGTGTGACTGGTGAGGGAAGGGATAAACCTCCCCTATCTGCACATTATGGTCTTGATGAAAATCCATCCTCTCCTCCCTTGCTGCTAAATAAACAATAAACATGGATGTGATCGTCAGTGACGCATGTACAGTGGCGTAGCGTGGGGGGTGCAGGGGGGGCCGGCCGCACCGGGCACAACATCTGGGGTTAGGGCAAATCCACAGGTTAGGGGGCGCAAATCCACGGGTTAGGGGGCGCAAATCCACGGGTTAGGGGGCGCAAATTACTTGCCTTGCCCCGGGTGCTGACAACCCATGCTACGCCACTGCGCATGTAGCATCACCTGATTGTAGGTAGGTCCTACAATCACCCCACTGCTGGAGAAACGAAGGTGAGAGTGCTCTATGCAAGTCACATTATCTACATGAGCAAGCAGGTCCTGTTGGACATTCCCATAAGGCTTTGATGCACATGTGACATCAGATCAACATCACTAATGCAACATCTGGAACCAAAGGGTAAGTAACATGACAATCTGTCTTGCTTAATTAGGGTTTTGTTTTGTTTGCTCCAGAGTATTTCCTAACAGAAACGCAGCGTGTTGTATCATTTGTCGGTGATCGATCTAAAATCCTCGCTAGCCAGGCTTAAAAGAAGAGCAGCCTTGTCATTTATTTTTATAAAAGCAAATGGCATAAAATAGGACAAGTAGCCGTGAAAGGGGAATAGGCTTGCATAAAAAAATGAATATGGAATAATTTCCATTTTCGCCACAAATATGTTCTCCAAATATCTTCTCCAATCTTGTTTCATTCTCAACATTTATTGACTCATAGTGTGCCCTCACACCAACTTTCCCCTGGTATTGACACCATTTGTTCACTATTTTATTCCTGAGGCTCCACAACATCTCTCTCTCTCTCTCTCTCTCTCTCTCTCTCTCTCTCTCTCTCTCTCTCACACACACACACACACACACTGCCCCACCACCACACCAAATATTGCATTCTTGTTTCCCTCAGTTATTATGCTGTGTTTCCTCCCAAAAAAAACCCTACTTCTTTGTAGTCTTTTTTGCAACTTCAACCCCCCAAAGTCCAAACCTTTAACCTATGAACTGATTTAGCACTATTGTCTTACTTGCTTTAGAGGTGAGCTTTGTAATGTTGCTGTTCAGTTTGTTTGTTTGTTTGTTTGTTTATACAAACCCCACTTTTTTCTCTGATGGGACTCAGGGCAACTTACAGATAAAAATAAACTGATAAAAACACAGAAAAAAATAAACATTTATAAAAAATAGATTACAGTATACCGATAATTACAATAAAAACAGCCTGACACTAGCACTTTCATTAAAAGCATGTTCATGATATGTATTTCTGCTCTTTCCATTACCATACGGTCTCTCCACTAAGAATTAATCACTATTGACTGGATACTTGGTCTTCAGACTTATGAAACATACTGTGGTCTTCCACAGAATAAGCTTTCAAGGGAGGAGTCCGCAAATGGTGATTGTGTGCTGATCACCATTTGTTGTCCTAACCTACCTTGGATTTACTATCTTTTGACCATTTTAGTCACAGAAAAACCATCCCCTGAAGCAGAGAGAGCAATGAAGCTGAGCATGCAAATCCTATTATCAGCCTGTCCACTCCATTAGGCAAAGCTACTGTCCACTAGAGATTTATGTAATGCATTTTGCTACTTCCCTTACATCTCCAAGAGTAGCTGTTTTTTTTAAATTGACCCTCTTCAGTTGTGCTGCTTTCTCATAGCTTCTCATAGCATGTGCGTCAGAAATACAGGTATACTGTATGCGAATTCTGAAAGACTGATGTCGTTTTTGCAGTTCTATCTCATTGTTTACACCCTTCTTGAACTACTTTTCCGAGTTCAGTATTGTATATAATCAAGGAGGCTGTCAGATACTTTGCAGACAATAAGGAGTTTCTGTATCATGATTTTCATGAAAAAATATTTTCACAGCTACTCATAATAATTTCTTAAGGAGCAAAAGCCAAGGTTTGCTTCCACATTACTTGTTTCATTTGCATTGCCATAATTTGTTCACTCACTTTTTACAGAAGTTGTTGCCAACCTGTTTCATATCAGTATCTTCTCTGTGCCCCCATCTTTTTTCAACAATGGTTTATAATCCAATTTATAATGCCAGCTTGTCCAGTGTCAGTTTTCGCACTGTTATTGCTTCCTGTTCAGCACAACTGCAGTAGTACTGTACTGGTGGATAGCTTTCTGTTTGTACATTAATTACTCAGTTTTTGTTCTCTCCTTCTCCACTGGAGAAGGAAGTGCTTTAATTACTGATTTCATCCCAATCAATTGTGAAATAGCATTATCTTAAAAGAAAAGGAAAAGGAAAAGGAAAGGAAGAGAAGAGAAGAGAAGAGAAGAGAAGAGAAGAGAAGAGAAGAGAAGAGAAGAGAAGGAATCAGAGCTTCTTCCTTCCACGTGTAATGGGCATTAAGACAAAATCCAAGCCTCTTACAGCCGAACATGCATAGTTCTTATTTCAAACTTCCTCATAAATGTGGGGAAGCCAAGAGGACAGAATCAATGGGGATGCCAGCATTGGGAATGGGGGTTCAGCATGTGTACCCCCCCCCCAGTATACTCCATCTGTCTGGGAACACAGAGGGAATTTCTGATGGGGCTGTTATTGCTCTGAGCAGGAAGTAATAAGCCAGCAGAACCTGCAAGAGAGAAACAAAACATCTTGGAGGTCCCAGGCCACAGGGAGGTTAGGCTGGTCTCAACCAGAGCCAGGGCTTTTTCGGCTGTGGCCCCAATCTGGTGGAACGCTCTGTCACAAGAGACTAGGGCCCTGCGGGACTTGACATCTTTCCTCAGGGCCTGCAAGACAGAGCAGTTCCACCAGGCCTTTGGCCAAGGCACAGTCTGACCCCTTCCTTTGGTAATCCTCACAGAACTCTAGCCCAATGGTTGCCATTAATTTGATTCTGAATTGATTTTAGAATGAATTGATTTTAGAATGCATTTCAATTAATTGATTGTGATTTTATGTAAACTGTGTTACTTTTATTGTTCTTAGCCGCTCTGAGCCCACCTTTGGCTGGGGAGGCCGGGATATAAATAAAATTTTATTATTTATTATTACTAAAAAACACTACAGGGGACCTTTACTAAGCTGGAATTACTTCTAAGTAAACAAAATAGAAGGACATTAATAATGGGAGTGTTTTTTTGCTGGATAATAAAGCACTTACTAGGTGCTGTTTAGAACCACCACTCTCAGCCAATTGTGGAAAACCAATTTCCGGACAGCAGTGCAGGGCCCTAAGTGGAAGCAACCAGAATCTCCATGAGTTACTGCTGTACATCTCAATCAATGCAGGTTTTGGAGCCTTTCTGGGAGAAGAATATCCCATAGTTATGGGGAAGCCACAGGTATTATACCTAGAGGCACTTGACACACAAACTTGAGACACAAATGGCCTGAAAGTTGACCTGAAAGTGGAACATAGGGACAAGGTAGTTTCTTTGAGCAAGAAAGAGGAAACAAAGGAGAACTTGAGATGGTTCAATTTCAACATTTTACCAGTGGCACCAAAATGCCTAAGGCCAGTAATATGTCATTTGCTCCCTACCACACACACACACACACACACACACACACACACACACACCAGTTCTTGTACAAACATATCTTATGTCTTCCTTTCTGAGCACTCCAGCAGATATAGGGAAATTCTCTATCACCCTTGGTGGGGGTTATGTTCCTAGCAAGGCTGTTGCTACTACTGATTTATTTTAAACTGTGACTTGATGTCACAAGGCTAATTGGATGTGACTCAGCTTGGCAATGAATCAGCATCTTCAAAACAATGACAAGTGAATCAAAATACCCACATTTGATCCTGTTTTGTGGAACTCAGACCAGGAGGGGGAAAATAAAGATAAACACACTGGAGAATGAGATGCTCCCACCAGGAAGAGAGGTGAAATATAAAATGTGGAAATAAGAAACAATAATATATTTTAATTAAAATATTTTCATTTTTTTAAAAAAAAAATACCTGAGGTGGCTAACAAAACTTATAGAAGTGATATAACAATGCAATATAGCAGCAAAAACAACTGGCCGGGCAATCCTATGGTCCAAGCAAGCCAGCAACCAGCTTTTGTCATCCCAACGTAGCAATGGGACCCTATGTACTCCTCGCACAAAAGTTCCAAAGAAAAGGAAAACTTTGAAAACAATGGCAAGAAACCACACTCCAGGCAACCACCCCATTGCAACACCACTGTTACCACCTTTTATGGAACTACATCTCAATAACATTCCCACCTCAGCCAGGTATGGATGGAGCCAATACACCCATGAAGGCAAGCAAACATGGCCTCAGTGTCACTGGGCCCAAGCCTGCCTCACACAGGACAGAAGCAGTCTGCCAGAGGCATTGCAGTGCCCTCTGCTATGTGAGCCCCTGTGGCGCAAGCAGAAAGAATCTAACAACTGTGAGCCTCTAGGCACCCTTGCTCACAGGAGGTTGAGTTCCCTTCTATCACTCACACATGCAGATTGCTAATAATTACCATTTTGATTGCACAAGGAAAGGAAAAACAGGTGGTACAGAAGCAGCTCCAGATAATTGCCTCGGGAATAAAGCTGTACAGAAAATGTGCAGACTGCCCTGACAAGACTCATTGTGGGAGCAAAACCCACCTGAGACTTTTGCTGGGTGAGAACAGGGAGGATCCAAGACAAGCAAATATGAAATGCTCAACAACACTCTTGCAAGAGCAACCTACGGTGGTTCGGTAGAGTTTCACTTGTGACAACTTATGATCCAAACCTTTGCTTATATCTTTTACACACACCCTACATTTCCTAAGCAACTACTCTATTCTGAAATTAAAAATGGAAAGCGTAATGGTGGTGGTCAACAAAAGAGGTTTAAAGACTGTCTCAAGGCAAATCTAAACAAATGTACTCTAAACACAGACAACTGGGAAACACTGGCCTGCAAGCGCTCCAGTTGGAGAACAGCCTTTACCAAAGGTGTCAGGGGCTTTGAAGACACTCGAACTCAGGATGCAAGGGAGAAACATGCTAAGAGGAAGGCACACTTGGCAAATCCACACCATGATCAATTCCCGTCCGGAAACCAATGTCCCTTGGTGGAAGGACGTGTGGATCCAGAATTGGCCTCCACAGTCACTTACAGGCTCATTGTTAAATAGAAGACAATCTTACTTGGCTATGAGTGATCACCAAAGAAGAAGAAGACATTTCCATTAAAATGCCCCAGGTGGTTCTGGCACAAAATAAGACTCCATGTACTACTACTACTACTACTAATAATAATAATAATAATAATAATTTATACCCCACCCATCTGGCTGGGTTTCCCCAGCCTCTGGGTGGCTCCCAATATAATAATAATAATAATAATAATAATAATAATAATAATAATAATAATAATAATAATGTGATAAAACATCAACATCGAACATTAAAAACTTCCCTAAACAGGGCTGCCATACATTTGAAGTACATTTAAAGTGCCTGGCTTTCCCCAAAGTATCCAGGAAACTGTGGTTTGTTAAGGTGCCGAGAACTGCAGTTCTGTGAGGTGTAAACGACAGCTCCCAGGATTCATTTTGGGAAGCTATGTGCCTTAAATGGATGCTTTGTATGCAGCCCAAGACAACAGTCATAATGGCGACAAGTAGCAGCATATAAAAACTATTTAAAAAACCAGGAAAATTTAGAACTTCTAGAATTTGGCAGGTCAAA
Source organism: Podarcis muralis (assembly GCF_964188315.1). Classification (NCBI taxonomy): domain Eukaryota; kingdom Metazoa; phylum Chordata; class Lepidosauria; order Squamata; family Lacertidae; genus Podarcis; species Podarcis muralis. The sequence continues at coordinate 65,069,158 of NC_135659.1, forward strand.
TGTCTGCCAAAACAGAAACATCTACATGAGGCAGAAGAGAACTATTAGGAACTGATGGGAGCTTGAAGCCCAACAATATCTGGAGGGTCATTGATGGTTTAGGGCTTTAAAAGTAGTAACTACCAGAATTTGTAACCAAGGCTATTGCAAATTAACTGCAGCATCCGGTAAGTAGAGATTGCTCAGCATTGTAGGTCAGTGTTGCAGGTGGTATGGTAGTAAAAGGTAAAGGACCCCTGACAGTTAAGTCCAGTCGCAAACGACTCTGGGGTTGTGGTGCTCATCTCGCTTTACAGGCCGAGGGAGCCAGCGTTTATCCGCGGACAGTTTTTCTGGATCATGTGGCCAGCATGACTAAGCCGCTTCTGACGAAACCAGAGCAGTGCACGGAAACGCCATTTATCTTCCTCCTGGAGCGGTATCTATTTATCACTTTTTGCTGTGCTTTCAAACTACTAGGTTGGCAGGAGCTGGGACCAAGCAATGGGAGCTCACCCCGTCACGGGGATTCGAACCGCCGACCTTCTGATCGGCAAGCCCAAGAGGCTCGGTGGTTTATGCTCTTTGGACTGATGAGAAAAGTTTTATGGGCGTCATTTTTGTGTCCCAATTTCCATCTGTAAAATGTTGATGGCATACAGATGCTCCTGAAATACCAGCTTCAGGACTTTCTGCAAGTCAAATGTTTGCTCATAGCCATGGTATTTGTTTATTCTTCCACTTCACAGGAACTTTTCTCCCACTGACTCATGTGGGATTCTAAAATATTCTCGTGGGTGCTGCTGTGCGGCTGCTCCCGTCGAGACAAAGTATGCTTTCTTGCTTGACTTCACTGCGTGAATAACGTTCAGCTGTGTGTGGGAAAATAAGAGGCAGAGGAGGCGAGAGAGATACATATATTGAGGATGTGGAAGGGGAAGGAGTGTCAGTGCTCTAGGGACTCTTAAGGGAGCAGGTGGGAATGACCTCAGAGAGCCAGGAAGATAGTTGGAAAAAGAAAAAACTCAAAACATAAAACCAAAACATGTTTTTTCTATGTAAAAATATAACTTGCTACAAATCAGATCGTCCATGAACTGTTTCCAAATAAACCACCCATTTTACTACAGTGGTACCTCGTGTTAAGTACTTAATTCGTTCCAGAGGTCCATTCTTAACCTGAAACTGTTCTTAACCTGAGGTACCACTTTAGCTAATGGGGCCTCCCGCTGCCGCTGTGCTGCCGCCACACGATTTCTGTTCTCATCCTGAAGCTCTTAACCCGAAGTACTACAGTGGTGCCTCGCAAGACGAAAAGAATCCGTTCCGCGATTCTCTTCGTCTAGCGGTTTTTTCGTCTTGCGAAGCAACCCTATTAGCGGCTAAGCGGATTAGCGCTATTAGCGGCTTAGCGGCTATTAAAGGATTAGCGGCTAAGCTGCTAAAAGGCTATTAGCGGCTTAGGGGCTTATAAAAAGGGCGGGGGGGGGAGCGAGAAAAAAATCGCAAGACTAGCAAGACGTTTCGTCTTGCGAAGCAAGCCCATAGGGGAAATCGTCTTGCGAAGCAACTCAGAAACGGAAAACCCTTTCGTCTAGCGGGTTTTCCGTCTTGCGAGGCATTCATCTTGCGGGGCACCACTGTATTTCTGGGTTAGCGGAATCTGTAACCTGAAGCATCTGTAACCTGAAGCGTCTGTAACCCGAGGTACCACTGTATTGGGGGGACGAGGGAAGTACCCAACATGTTGCTCTCCAGGCTCCATCAGCCCAAGTCAGGACAGCTCTGGGTTAAACTTTCCTTCCCTGTGTACTGCAGTGAAACGAAACCCAATGAAATGTGTCCTCTTATTATTAAACAGACAAAACGTGATTGCCAGTGAAACACTCAGCATCACGTGTAGACCCTCAGAAGGCTACGTGAGGATAAGCTCCAATTCTCCTGCATATGCTTGAAATCCTTCTTTCGTATCCAGCTTTGCCAAATGGTCAGTTCAACGTTACCTGCGTATTTATACGTAAACTATTTTGAACTCCCTTTTCTGCCGAGACTCGGTGGTTTTTCTGCTTTAGTGATCAAAGCACAGTGATGTGCAGCTTTACATGAAATGTTACGCTGGCAGAATGTACAGCCCATTACAATCTTGTTCCTTGGGAGCAAACATGTTAGCTGGCATAAGCTGTCGTCTGCAGCTCAAAGTGGCGTAAAGAATTATTGGGTTGGAAGCAAGGAGAAGCAGTCCTTGCCCTACATGCTACTAGAGGAAAACTCAGCCGTACACAAACCTCGCATGATGACTACCAGGCTGCCTGTCCTCCTGCCCAATGCTTTCAGGTTTTATAAGTCATAACACTGCCTTCGGGAACAGCTACTTCTAGTAATGTAAAAGGAGCTTTGCTGGGCCACACCAAGGATACATTTAGACCAGCATTATATTTCCAACAGTGGACAGACAGATGCTTTGGGAAATATACAAGCAGAGTATCAAAGCAGCCTCCCTCCCCACAAATACAAAACTGTGTTTTAACATTAAGCTATCTAATTCCTCTTTTAAAGTCATGCAAGCTAGCATTGCCACATCTAGTGGCAATGGATTTCTCTACTTTCATAATCTCCTTTACCTCAGCTGTTTCCACTCTACTTTGCTCAAAGTGCAGACTTCGGAGATCCTAAGCATTAAGGCCCTAAGAAGTTTCCTCCTTAGTGTGAATCCTTTCTTTCCTCCTGTACCTCTTTTTTGCCCCTTCACCATAATGACAACTAGGTTATGGGGACCTCTCTCAGTGAGGCTCAGTTCAAGACATTAGTAGTAGCATATAAAGACAGAAATGACTTTCAATCCAAGCACCTTAAGGTGCAAATCCCTCAATATCAACTATTTTGGGCTCCACGATCAGCAGGGGTACCCTCTATCGGTGGTATCGGTTGGTGGTGACCCATAACAGGGCCTACTTGGTGGTGGTTCCCTGGTTATGGAATGCTCCCTGATGAGATGTGTCTGTTTCATTACAAACATTTGGGGGGGAATTAAGCATTGCTGTTCACCCACGCATTTGGTGGCTGAATGACAATGTTCCTGGCAACCTTGAAATTATTAGCCATGAGGTTATGTGTCTATTTTTTTATGATGTGTTTAATATTTTAGGTTTTTAAGTAAAATACAAATATATTTAAAATATCTAATTTTTAGTTGCATTGTTTTTGGTTTTTTTGATGCCCTGGTCTCCTTCTGGGTTGAAATGGTAATGGTAATGCTAATAATAATAATATGTCATGACCCAGAATGGATTTTTTTAAAGTATTGCCACAAGCATTGATGCTGAATGAGACTGCTGGCATTCCCACCATGTAAGCAGAAGTCAACTGGAATGCAGGATGGAGAGCAGTGAAAAGAAGCAAGGAACTCGCTATGGCAAGAGTTAAACTCTGATGAAGTCCTACTTCTTTATATGCCAGAGAGCATGCAAAGCAAATTAATGGAATTGCTCAGTCTGGTGTAGTGCATGAATCCATTCTCCGCTAATGCATAAAGTAAAAAATAAAAAGTAGAGCATAGTACATGGCGTGCCAGAGGGGATGGGCTGTGCTTTACTGATCCTAAAAAGACATTTGAGAACTCATGAGCATGAGCTTGCTCCAGAGCAAGAACTAAAAGAAGAAGAATAAATAAATAACAGAAACAAAACAAAACCTTTTAGTGGTCCTGTGTTTGTGCAGATGCCGATGGAGATAATGGAGCAACCGCAGCCCAAAGAAGTAAAAAGCCACAGAAGCATTAAAAATCTCCATCTTGCAAATTGCTGGCTTCTTAAAAATGAGTTTAATGTAGTGCAGGCAATCCTGGATTTTGACCAAAGAGCAGGAGTATGGCAGTAGTATTGGTTGGTACTTAAGCATCCTGTCCTGTGGCAGGTGTGGTCAATGTGCAGAATCACCTGGCTGCCTACTAGCAACTAGTATTCAAGGTTCTGTTACCAAAATATATAGCCTAGAACAGGGGTCTGCAACCTTTAAGACAAAAAGAGCCACTTGGACCCGTTTCTGAAGGGGGGAAAAACTGGGAGCCGCAAAACCGGGAAGGTGACGTCGGGACGGTGCGTGACTAACGCATGCACCGCCCCCATGCGACGTCACAGCCAGGACAGCGCCCGCCACAGTGGGGAGTGTCGGGGCACACAATGCGCCTCCTCCCCTCGCTAGTATCCGCCCCAGAGCCGTGGCAAAGGTGTAAAAGAGCCACATGCGGCTCCGGAGCCATGGGTTGCAGACCCCTGGCCTAGAACAAGTTAGGATCAGGATAGATGTTAGGTTGCTTTCTTTGTACAGAACCAGTTGATCTTTATGGCCATTGGAGAAGGCCCACATGGTTGTACTGTGTCTGGCAGATTACTATCTAAAAACAACTCAGAAATGGGCTTTTTCCACAGTGGCACCGACTCTCTCGAACACCCTATCCTGTGCAGTCCAAGAGGCATAAACTGTGACATGTTTTAGATGCTTTAAAAAACCACACTTGTTTCTTCATTCAAATATCTTAATGTTTCAATTGCACTGCTCAGAATTTTGGTTTCTGGATTTTTACTGTGATATCGGCAGTGTGTATTTTGTTTATATGATTTTTATAATTGCAGGTATATGCAGGTTAATTCTGTGTCCAGGGCGGCTGCCTACCAGCTCCACCTGGTACGCAGGCTGAGACCCTACCTGCCCGCAGACTGTCTCGCCAGAGTGGTGCATGCTCTAGTTATCTCCCGCTTGGACTACTGCAATGCACCCTACGTGGGGCTACCTTTGAAGGTAACCCGGAAACTGCAATTAATCCAGAATGCGGCAGCAAGACTGGTGACTGTGAATGGCCGCCGGGACCACATAACACTGTTCTGAGAGATCTGCATTGGCTCCCAGTACGTTTCCGAGCACAATTCAGAGTGTTGGTGCTGACCTTTAAAACCCTAAATGGCCTTGGTCCTGAAGGAGTATCTCCACCCCCATCGTTCTGCCTGGACACTGAGATCCAGCGCCGAGCGCCTTCTGGCGGTTCCCTCATTGCGAGAAGTGAGGCTACAGGGAACCAGGCAGAGGGCCTTCTCAGTAGTGGTGCCCGCCCTGTGGAATGCCCTCCCTTCAGATGTGAAGGAAATAAGCAGCTATCTTATCTTTAGAAGACATCTGAAGGCAGCCCTGTTTAGGGAAGCTTTTAATATTTAATGCTGTATTGTTTTTAACACTCGATTGGGAGCCGCCCAGAGTGGCTGGGGAAACTCAGCTAGATGGGCTGAGTATAAATAATAATAATATATTATTATTATTATTATTATTATTATTATTATTATTATTATTATTTCACAAGCAGCTTCATGTTTTAATTTTAAGTCATCTATCAGCTAATTAAATAAATAATAAAGTAATATTGCCTGCTAATGCAGACACTGTTGTTTGTACACACATAGTTGCACACCCCTCTCTATCTTCCACCCAAAGGAAGCACTTTTGGGGGGCGGGGGTGAGCAGTGCTCTAATGTGAGAGCAGGGTGCCCCAAAATGTGCACTTTGGGACACCACACAAGATTGCCCCCCCCCCGCAAAGTGCTTTTTCAGTGTGGGATTGCGGCACCCAAAATAACTACCATGCTCTTGCATGAAGAAACAGGATGTCCCGGTTGAGGGGTATGGAAGTACTAGACAGTACTGTGGCAGCTGCATTCAGCCAGCCCTCAGCAACCCTATCATTTTGTTTTGCCAGAAAGGACATTTTACCATTAAAGTGTGCCTGTTGAATTGGGTGAGTTTTTCTCCTCCCTTGTTCGCTGTTGCTGTTGACCAGTTCTGCCATTGCCTCTGTAACAGAATATAGCTCCTTCCGATCCAGAGGCTGATAATCTGCCCCGAGAGTAAATGGGAAGGTGTCAGAGTTAATAAGGCAAAAAGGCAAATCAGGACAGAACTGCTGAGCCTTTTAAGTCCACATTTTGCTAGCCTTTGGCTCAAGGGGAAATCCCCGAGAGGGCACTGTCACCTGAGAAGATCTCTCAGTTTGCTTAAGTGCCTCCGACTAACCATTAAAGTCAATGCAGCATTGCGTAAAAGCAAAGTGCTGGCCTTGTGTGACCTGTGAAGGAAAAGCAGGAAGCCATGCCAGGCTGGTAATTACTGCATTTTATTGACTTGAAAAAAGGATAAAAAGGTCTGATTGAATGAGGCTTCCGTTGTCTCACAATGTCACCCATAAAAATTGAGCAAGCAAGAAAAAGCACAACTTTCCCTTTCCTTCAGCCAGAGTTTGCTTGAGGAGTTCCATTACAGTGCAAGAAAAGGAATTTTGTGTGAAATTGATTTGCAGATTACTATTCTTTTTTTAAAAAAAAAATGTTATAATTCCAAGTCTTTAGGAGACCATCTGTCTTAACATCAGATTCTGGATGTTGGAGAGTCTTTAGCTTCATTGGGATTGGTATGAAAATAAAGAGACTTTTATGTGTCCAATTGATCCAACATGCCCTGTAAGAAACACATTCTTTCAGACCTTGTGTGTGGAACATGGGATATGCCAGCCGAACCCACCTGCCTCCTCCTTTCCCCCTAGTGAGGCAGAAAGGCAGACCTGCCCTCTCTTTTTCTGATTAGCTCTATCATGCCCACATTGCAATTGCCAAGAGAAGCCATTTGCATTCACAAGTCTCCCAGGCACATTGTGCCGTTCAATTCAGTGGCCAGCGCTGTGCAGTTAAGTAGCTAAGCTGGGAAGAAATGCCATGTGGTAATAAGCATATTACATTTCTTCCCCAATTTGAAACACCTCCAGCTGTGTAAGAGCTAGTGATATGGACAGGTTCCAAGATTTGCCTTGTAGCCGGTATTTTTTTTTGGGGGGGGGGGGAGGGAATCTGATCTGATTCTGAGACCCTCTGGGCTCTGTCCGCTTTAATCTGTGATTTGGGTTCTGAGCCACTCTGTATAAAATGAAGTCTTGTTCCCACCCCGCACCCTACACTCACTCTTATGGAGAATAAAAACAGTTATAGCTTTTCCCCTTTTGCTAGAAGTAGCTGAAATTTGCAGGCATAGGAGATCTTTCAGAGTGGATTAAGCCTACAAAATTGCAAGCTGATGAGCTTTTTGGGGTGAGCAGAGGGAGCAATGGGAATCACTTTCCTTCATAATACATTAGACAAATGAAAAATTATAAATCCATATTATTATCATGTATTTGAATTGAGAGAAGTAGATATTTCTTGTTTGCTCTTTCTTCCCTTAAAATCAGTCCTATACTGAAGAGGCATTTCTGTGAGTTCAATCTATATTATCAGCCCCATTATCACCCACATTATGCTCTGGCCCCCAGTAGGCAGCCCTGTTAAGGGAAGCTTTTAATGTTTAATAGACTATTGTATTTTAATATTCTGTTGGAAGAGTGGCTGGGGAAACATTATTATTATAAATGATGATGATGATGATGATGATGATGATGATGATGATTACATGGGCTTAGCAGACTCATGCAACAGCAGCTATTGCATCACGTTAAAGTGTGTGTAAAAGAGCACCACAGTTTTCACTATAATGAAAGATATAAAGTTTTATATGACTGATTTCTCCATCACCCTCACATCACTTTGTCTATAATTCAGCATGTTGTCTATTCCTGCAGCAGAGCATTGTTCAGCATATAAATGCTGGACCTTTTGTTTCCATTTGAAACCAAATTGAATAGCATTACAGCTGTAGTTGCACTGCATTACTCCTGTGTGCAAAATTCACTGCAAATGCAGCCACCACTCCTGTCTGGCACCTTAATGCTCACATGTGTTCTAGGACAGCAGATGCATCATTTCGTCATGAACAGCAGAAATGGCTTTGATGGCATTTATTCTGATTTGCATCTTCTAATTCTGGCAAGAGGCTATGAGAGTAAAATGATGGGCTTGTAAAACTATGGCCAGCTGGCAATCCTACAAGGAGATACAAATTAAATTAATGAGAGGTGGCTCATGGGCCATACGTTGCCTCTATTTAGCAATATCTGTGAAGCACTATATTTATCATTGTCACACAGAGTTTCCATTTTGCACAAGTAAAATGGCAGCGCTCTTCTCTTTGCCCGCTGCAAAAAAAATTCCTAGGGCTTTATGTATCTGGGGAACCTGACTATTGACGTTCTAGTTGCCAGCTGCAAAGCCTCCTTCTTGCTATCTTGAGACTGAGTCACAGCAGAGCTGCTGTTCCTTGAGGCGTAATCCATAGGGAAGGCCTAAGGAAGCTGCCCATATAGTTACTATATTAGGACTGCTTCCAAGGCAACTCCCAGCACTGATGTTTCTCCGTGGCTGATACAGCTGAAGAAAGGAGAAGAAATACTTACTTCTGCCATGCACTTTATCTTACAATGTTAGGTTCAAATAAACCCAGGTACAAATCTCCACTGGTGCATCCAAGGTTGGGTAAATCACTGTCTCTAAGTCTAAGTTATCTTGCAGAGTTGTTGTGAGGAGAAATAAGATAAGAACTGGAAAGATATGTGCCTACCAATGACTGGTCCATCCTAAAAGTCAATTGACGAGTCAAAACCACAGCAGCTGGCTCTGGATTTCTGATGGATGGAATACGATGACAAGAAATGACAGTCTAGAACGAAAGGGGTGAAATTTTGATGAAAAGAGATAGTACTGTGTTTCATTAGAAGCTCCCAGAGACTGAATTCAAATCCAATGCTCCCCCCACCCTCCGCTGCCTGCCTCAGGATAAAATAGATGGCCCGGGCTGATTGATTAATATTGTGTTCCTCTGACTGCAGAGTTGATAGGACAGAAAGCTGGTGATGTCACAGTCACCGTGCTAGGACAATTCCAGGCCACGTGGATGGATTACTCCTGGCATTTATATAAATGTATACCCCACCTTTTATAAATATCTATCCCACCTTGACCCAAGGAGGTTAAGATGTCATTCATGGTTCTCCCCCCTTTCAGTTTATGTTCACAATAACACTGTGAAGTGGGCTAGGATGAGAGGCAATAACTGGCCCAAGGCCACCAAGTGAGTGGGGATTTGAACTCTGGTCTTTATACTATGGCACTATAAAACATGAAATGACCCTGGTGTGATAGAAAAGGGGCAAGAAGTCCTCTGAATGATTGCTTCCTGACCAGAGTATTCTGAACCCATTCACACAACCAGATCTCATGTGGAGAAAATGTTTAGAAATTCCTAGATCTATCTGCTTAAGCATCATTTGGTCTGCAGGCACCTCTGTGAAGCGTGCCTTGTTCACTCTTGCAGTCTGATTGTGGCACACTGTGCTTGGGATTATATGTGTTGATTTGAAGGCAGCTATTGTGTGGCAGGGGGTGCCAGTTTGGGGAGAGGTCCATAATGTTTCTCTGGGCCCCTGTAATCCTGCGATCCTAGAATTTTATTTGGGTGGGCACCATCAATACTAAAGGGATGTTCAAGCTCTTTTTATCATTTGTTCCTGTGGCAGCAAAAATGGGGGGATTCTAATACACCCGGAGGCCTGAGGTTCATTTATTATTCCTCACATAAACTGCGTGAAATAAGACAGGGGTGGGGGAATGTGCTGTAATTAACGGGGTGGGGTGAGAGGTAATGGTGCTATTGTGTCGTGTGCTTTGCATTTACAAATCCTAACCAAGATGCAGGAATCTGATGGTGCCTCATTAAATACTTCTGTCAGGCTAATTAGGCACGTCCCTTCCCCAACAATGCAAAATCATTTTATGGAAATAGCATCAGGCAAGGGAAAAGCCCTTTATTATTATTTCAGGGAAAGTCACGAAGGCAGTGAGACAGCAATTAATGATGCCTTCAAAATATTAAATAGGGGGCCCCCAGCCGAAATCGATCAAGACGGTCTGTGAGTTGAGATTAGATGGAATTTGCAGCCAAGCCTGTGCTTTCACATTGTTCCCTTCCTCGTTTGTCTCTCAGTCTGCACAACATTGTCAGTACTGACTCCCCTCTTGCAAGGCTTCTGCCAACTGTCTGACCCAGACTCTGCCAAAAAATATAGCTGTGACTCACAAATAATTCCTCCAGTATAAGCTCCATTTATTTCAGCAGTGCTTAGCCCTTCTTTTAGCTTGAGTTATTAGATTCCATCTCAAATTGTGGATCCCATCAATTTCAGGCTTGATTTTTGTGACCCCAAAATTGTACTTGAGCATGTGGCAAATTTAAAGAGTGTTACAGCAGCCCATCTCCGATTCCAGCCAGTTCAATTTTCTATGTGGGATGAGGTCAGAGGGGGAAATTCTTTAAATCCTTATAACAGACTTTTCTTGGTCCTGTAGTGTAGCAGACAGATGGCTGCTTCGGTTCACGACCATCTATGATGTGCAATGAAGTCGCACTTTGCTTTGGGGTTCATGAGAATTGGCTGTAAGTTGGCCAGTTAAGAGGAGTGCTGTGCTCAGGTAAAAGTGACTTCTGGCTACTTACTACTGTCCTAAATTCTGTTCAATACCCTTCCACCTTCCCTTCATTGTGTCACTATCCAAGACCAGCCCAAGATACTTTGCTTCCTGAAGAGAAGTACAAGATCGTGCCTCTCCCCATTCCAAGTACAGAACACAACTTGGCTGGCAGCTGGATCTTACCTCAGTACTGGTGAACAGACAACATTCTCCACTGTACCCGAGGGCCACAGGGCGTGCATGGCAGGACACATGGTGTACTAAATTCTAGCTTCTGACAGAAAGAAGCAGCCAGGGAGCTCCGGAGGAATGGCCAGGGGGGCTGCTGCCACTGCCCTCATTTTCCCCCACACCTGCTGCCTGAGGCAGCTGCCTCATTTTACCTAATGCTAGGGCAGGCGCTGTTGCCAGCTGTCCCTTGAGAACTAGTAGGGGGGAAATGCTTCACTCAAGGATTGTGTTGTGTATGATGTTCATGGCACAAGGTCTTGGGTAGAATACTAGAATGGGCACAATACACAGGCGAGTGCACACCTCAGAAAATTATGACTCTAGTCTAGACCACAGTGAGCCTCGAGTCCCATCAGATTAAAGCAGACCACCAACAAACTTCAGACAGTCCTGGTTAATAGGAGTTACCCAGTCAACAGCTGCAGGAGCTGTACAGTATCAAGGGAACAGACGTTCTGTGCAGTGTTGGAGCCGACCTGCGGGACGCTTGTGAACTTCTTCCCTCACAAGCTTTTAATATCTTCCCATAACCAGGGGAAATGTAATCAATATGGCTGTCTGAGGGTCTCTCAACTGCAACCTGGCGCAGGGTAGAGTTTCCATTGGCAATCTTTTCTCTCTCTTATATTTCCCCCCTCCCGTGGCCCCACCAATATCACATAAAAGGGAGAGTGTTCTGATGCTTTTCGTGCAGCTGTCAGGGAAAGGCAGGAGAGGCCAAAGGTCTCTTTCTCAGGAGGAGTTCCAGTTGGCTTCCTTGTCAGACAGGAGGGAAACAGTGCTTGCTGACAGCTGTTGTTATGGGGGCTTTTGCCATTTGCGAGGAACCACGTGGCACGGCAAAATCGGCTCACATTACCTTATTTATAAACCCTGGAGTCGCAGGGCCTGCGTGGAGTTCTGTTGGCTGTGTGTGAGCAAGCAGGCCGGGCAGTGGAGTTTAAAACCATGAGAGACAATGACAGAAAGCTGTCTTACATACCATGGGAGTGGCTCCCCATTTTCTTCCTGTTCCGTGTAATGCTCTGGAGGTCTCATCCTCTTATATACAAGGACCCTTTGTCCATAAACGTTGCTTACAGCAGATTTCCCTAACGTGGTGTCCTCTGGTCAGCTGATGGACTCCAGCACCCATCAGTTCCACCCACGGCTGCCTATGATGGAAGCTGTATTTCAACATCATCTGAAGGGCACCAGCCTGGGGAAGGTTGCTTCAGTATGTCTCTCAAAGTCCAACAGCCTCCAACTGTTAAGTATCTTTCCTGCTCACTTTATATCAGGGATGGGGAACCAATAGCTGTTGGATTACAACTCCCATCACTGACTTTTAGTTATGTCGGCTGAGACTGCTTTGAGTTGGGAGTCCAGGAACATCTACAGAGCCATAGGTTCCCTGTCTCTGCTCTCTAAACTGCTTGCAGGGTCCGACTACTTGAATCTCCTGGAATTTCACAAAGGCCACTATTTTTTTATTTATTTCACCATTATGCCTGCATATTGGTTTTTTACTGGGATAGGCTTGGCAGTCAGGATTTGCACCCTTGACACGTCTACTTTTGTCCTTCCTTCCTAGCCTTTAAAAAGCGGCTGAGGACATTTATATACTCCATGTTTCAATAGATCTACGTCTGGATTATTGTGTCTCTTCTCTTCCGATTTTAAAATGATTTTAAGATGGTATGGGACACAGAGTTCACCAGTGCTCCATTGATTTATATTGTCGTTGCTGGCATCCATCTGTCTCAAGAGACAAACCACTGTGAAAGCACAGAAATAGCCTCCCCGGGGTGCAATTCTGGGCAGTGTGTATGGAGGCCCTGCCTGCCCAGATGACAGGACCACCTCCCCTCCACCCGGCCTTGCGGATGTGGTCCAAGGGAAAGCAAAGCAATACATTTAGCACCAGCTTGACTGCAAGTTGCTGCAAGGAGGCGTACAAGGTGGTATCCAGTTGTCTTAGGGACTCCTACTTCAGATTTGTGTAGGGTTTACTCCTGAGCCTTTTCTTCTCCTGAAGATATCCCACAAGGTAGTGGAGATTTAGGATCAGAGTTTTCCTTCCCCTGCATGGGCTACCTTCCCAGGTTGATGAGCCCCACCTGCCCCTCACTTCCCTCTACAGCACATGCAGAAACCACCTTCTTGACCACTGGACCCACTACTGGTCTCATCCGCTCAATCCACCGGAGTCTGTCTTTGCATGCAGGGGAACTTCCTAACTCACCAAGGGTTTGAAATCCATTAGCTAGTCAAAGCTGTTTCTGAGGTGTGGCTGGTGTCGCATGGACAGTTTCTAGGAGCCACAGGTGAGAGCTGAGGACAAGGTGGGGACCAAAGGTGGACAAACTACCCCAGAAGGAGCACAATATGCCCCCCACCAGAGGTACTACCCCCTCCCCTAACAGCTCATACACTCCCGATTATATACACCCTGACCTTATATAATCTTTACTTAAAGCCGTAACACTCAAATTAGGCACCATGCAGATTTCTGTGATTCTTTCTGCCATAGTTTAGGGTTCAAAAAACAAAAACAAAAAGACTGGGCTGCTCCCTCCACCTCACAGGACTCCCTGTGTCTTCTCCCCATGGATGAAAACACAGGTTGATGAGTTTGAATGGGAAAATGACCAGAGGAGACAAACTTCAGCAAACTTCTTGTCTTCCTATTCAGACCTGCAGCCAGTTCAGCCTCCTTTGGGCTGAGGACAGAGTGGAAAAAAGAATCATGGGACTTCTGCGAGAAATGCATGTTGTGCCTGAGCTAGCAGTCATCCACTTATATTGACCTTAATGCAGCTGGGCATTTTCTTATGAAGTACTTGTACGTAGTAAGAAGACAGTAGGTAGTCACTTATTATCAGCATATGGTTATTAACTATTTGGGGCATGGAATGCATTATATATAACGAAATGATGTCCATTAATTCGGGAAAGCAAAGAATAAGAAAGGGTTGCAGTTGTTGGGAAAATGGAAAGTGTATCATGCCTGTGTGCCCATAGTAGATCCTTCACCAGCTTTTGATTCCTTGTAAGGGCAAAGAAATAGTGCTTGCCTTGTGCCTATGTTTAATTCATTTGTAAGCGGGGGGGGGGGGGAGGGGGGCTCTCAGTTATAGTACATATCCTGGTGGCTCCTCCAACTTGACTGTTTGTCTTAGTGGAACTGAAACAGGAACATAATTTTATTAGACAGCACTGACATTTTTTTAAAGAAACAAAACACGTTTCTGGCCCTCTCATTGCTTAGCAAAGTTTAAAGGAGTACATTAACTGCATAGTACTGTTTGGTTAAAATAAAATCAAGATTAGAACAACTCAAAATGTAGGTGTAAGTTCTGGCACAAACATCCAGGTTGTACGAGTCAAACTGACCCCTATTATAATCTTAGAAAGAAAAGAAACTTTGCTACACCCATTCAGCTTGCCAGGGTGTTATGCCTTCATTCTTTTTTTCCTAAAGTGTCACAAACCTGTGTTCTGTTTAAGTCATCTGCTCTTCATTTTACAGATGGAGAATGCAGGGCCCAAGAGAATCGGCCAAGTGTTAAGCAGTGGAGTTTGGGAATTCAGGGCCAGTCCCAACATCCAGTGAAACCATCACCACAGACTTACCACCCATTGTCACTTTTCCAGTTTTCTTTCTGAACCCTCAACTTCCTGCCATCAGAAACATGTGACACGCGGCTTCTTCTCTGCCTACAGAACCAAGGCATAATGAGAATTGTTCCACAAGTTTCTCACGATGCACAAACAGCCCCACCAAGCCATACGTGGAGAGAGGAACATCGCTTTATTAATAACAAACTCTTGGGAGAGCTGACCGCCGGAGAACTAATTTCTCACAAGACTAAACTCATACAGAATAAGAAATGCAAAATGAAACAATAAAGTCAAGGAAAGGTCTATTGCAACTTGGGACCTCAGTGTGGCATCAGAGTTTAAGGCTTTGAGGGCAAAATGAAGAGGTGAAGCGTGTTTGGTAACCCTAAAGTTGCAGCGATGGGTTGGCTACTCACTACATAGCACTCCTTAGACACATTCTAGTACAGTACAGATCATGAGGGGTGAGCCAGAAAAAACGCTTTAGAAAAAGAACAGTCAAAACGCAATGTGGTTGTACAAACTTCACTCAAATCATTTCCCACAGCCTCTCTTCTTCTTCTTACAAATCCAACCCTCACTCTTAATTTAATTATCAAGTGCTTATTCATTTGCCCGGAGTGTGATCCAGGATTTAGTGCACACAGGAAAAAAGCAGAGTTAAATTGTAAACACACACACACACCAGCTTGCACACACACACACACATACTGAGACGTAACATTCTCTTGCTACCTGAATCAGAGATGAACTGAAAATGTTTGGCAACCTTGAAGCCTATGAAAGTGGGAGTCTAGAGGAACAGCTAATTAAGACGCTGCTGTGCCCCGCTCCTTCCCCAAACTGTGAAAGATTCTCTTAAGCATTAGTGTGGGGAGTTTCTGCATACAAACTGACTCCCTTTATCCAATAGATGTTAGTTGGGAAGTGATTTGTGTCAATGTATGGAGATCAACTCCTTCTCCCTTTCCTCACCCCAGTCCATGCATGCCAGATCTCTTTTTCTTCCACCTTCCTCGCTGTTTTATCTCCCGATAGGGGCAGAACAGTGGAGGCAAAGGAGATAACAAGTTCTGGGAGTTCAGACCCATACAGCTGTGTTAAAATCAAACCCTGACTGAGTGTGTTCTATTGTGTTGTGGATCTTCTTGGTGCAATGTTTGGCCTTGGCCTTGCCTGTTTCCTTCTTTTGGCACCTTTCTGCTTTGTCGTGTGAGTTTGCTATGTTCCCATGGACCGGGAAGTAAAAGGTCCCTTTCTGTTTGCTTGCCTTTTTGGGCCTCTTTAAGATTTCGGCCTCTTTATCTTCTGTCGGCAGCCAGCAAGGCTTCTCCTTCAGCAACCTGTCTCGATCTGGCCGGACGCTCCTTAAGAACTTCTTAAAGATATTGGCTGTGAGGGAGAACTTCCTGCAAAACTCCTGGGACCTGCTGCTTGACAGGGTTGTCTCATTCTTCTCCACCTTTTTGTCTATCTCAGGCAAATCCAACCAGTTTCCAACCAAATCAGCAAAGATGTTGTCGCCCAAGATGAGAGGCTGTCGATTCCTGCTCTGAGACATTAGGGAGGAAGTCCAGTCATTAGTCTCATCAGAGAACTGACATTCCCTGCACCCCGATCTACTCTCAGACCAGCTGTTTGTGTCTTGGGAAAACCAGCTTCTCGTCATGTGCTCACTGGACGACTCAAACGTCCTCGGAGAATGGTACTCTGCCGTGCTCACTGTTGATGAATGTCCGCTCGCATGATAGTAGTCCTCACTGCTTATGCTGTTAAGGGAAGAAGCCATGTGCCCATGGCTACTGTCTGGCAAAGTAATGTGGTGAAGCGGGCTGGTGGATTGTGACCCCTGAGTAGAGCACGAAAAGGCTGAGGAACTGCAGTCCTGCAAGTAGCTTCTTCCCAGCAGCTTCTCGCCCTGTCTGCTGGCTTCACACCTTGCCCTTGGTGCCTCCTTATTGTTTTGACAATATTGGTGCTGGCCAATTCCTGGAACCTGGCTTGGATTGCTTGAGATCTCCAGCTGTTCCAAAGCTGTCTGGACCTGGAGGAGTTTCAGCTCCTGCAGAGCACCCATCATGCAGTTCATCTGTTCATGTAGCCCGTCCCCAACCTCCTTCATGGAAAGCTGTTAGGAGAGGGGGGAGAAAAAGAGGATTTCAGATTAGTGCAGAAGAAGCCAAATGACAACAGCAGGTCTCACTGAGACAACAGAGAAAGAGAAGTGAACTCTGTTCTCTTCCACTCGTCTGGCCTTATATAGAGATCTATAAATATCATGCATTACTAGGCTGGATTCTTTATATGTTTTCAGCAGGATACAGAACTGCAAAGAATTTGAAAGCTGTATAATCTGATCTGGTACAATTTTTATTCTATCATCTATCTATCTATCTATCTATCATCTATCTATCTATCTATCTATCTATCTATCTATCATCTATCTATCTATCATCTATCTATCTATCATCTATCTATCATCTATCTATCATCTATCTATCTATCATCTATCTATCATCTCCTATGTTTCAGCCAACCAGAATTTCATCAGTTTCTTTCTTCTTCAGTGTGCACAACAAACTACTTCAGTATTACAAGTCAGCTCCCTGGGCAATTCCCAGATAGTGAGTAAGTAGCACATAGTCCTCCACAGAGGTACTGTATGCCCATAATTTTTTTTTGCAGAACTGTGATCTTTCGTTTTGTATTTTTCTATGCTGCCCCAGGCTCCTTTTGGAGGAAGTGCAGGATATAAATTCAGTTTAAAAAAATAATAATCACATCATGCATGCAATCAAGCATCAAGATTCCTTATAAAAAATTAACCCTATTACCCTGAGAAAGTGGCCTAATTCTTACAAACAGCAGATGAAGTGGCAAATCTGGCTATGGGCAGTACCATTTCAAACTGTGGGCAGGGGCTCCCATGATTATATTCTCCATACAAAAAAAATCCATGCACAAAGGCGGCTAGTATGTCAGGAGGAAGACATGATGTGCAAAGTTCTGCATCTAAAGCGAATGTTTTTGTACGGAAGAACATTCAGTGATCTGAGCCTGTACCATAAATGTGAAATGGTGCAGTCCAGATACAGACTTACCACCTTATCTGCTGTTTGCAGAAACGCAAGTCATAGCTTCATATACTTCTAAGAAATGACAAAAATATATTATCAATGACAGTGATTATTATGATAATCATCACCAGTAAAGGGGATTATTACTTTAAACATGCACACAAGTTTATAAACTTAAACAAAAAAAGAGGGGAGGGGTCCCCCCACCCTCTCCTGGGTTGCTTCCAGACTAGACCTATCATTAGCACGGATTTCTTGCTACCTTCCTGCCATGCTAAACACGCCGGCTATTTTCTGCAGCTTCTAAATTCTCCACTCTGCCCTTTCACTGCACGCTTTCCCTTACAGAGGAACCAGATCTGATTCCCAACGCGGCATCATAAAACAAACAGCTGCCTGCCACTATACCCTCTTTTTCTATCTTGCACAGAGCTGCAGGAGAGAAGCTGGAACTCTTTTCAACCCGTTTCACGGGTGAACCTGCATCTACATGTCTGTTATCACCATGTGTTGTTCAAAAACTCACTGCATTTTCTTTAAGTGGGTTTTTTTTGGGGGGGGCTCTCTTGCTCTGCAGCTGCCCCTTTAACACCCATGCGCAAGGCTGGCAGACACATTGCCAGGCATTATCTGCCATCATTTCACTACATTAGCTCTGCTGCCTGCCAGTTCGGCTGTTTCCTTGGGAGCAGAGAATGCAAGATCTCGTCAGGATCAGAGAGGCTCGTACCGTGCTGAAACCGCTAAACGTACCCAGAAGCATGCAAGTGCCTCTCCAATAACTAAGGCTCAAAACTGGACCTAGAGAGGCAGCTGAAGAAGAAGCAAGAAACCCAGCTGCCTGCCAGCATATCAGAGCAAGGAGCTGCCAGGCTGAGAGGATGCTTCTCCTAACTTCTGATTAAATTTTAAAAGCCCTCTCCTTCTTGGCTAGCTCATAGCCAAAGCTGCAAAAAGCTCTGCCGACTTTCTACGCAAGTGATAAGCGTGTTCCTAGAAAAGAAAGAGCTCTTCTGTTACCCACATGCAGAACCTCCTGGGAGCCCATCTGTTCTCTAAGCCTCAGAGAAAACTATCACCTTACCTCTTTCCAGATTTGCTGTAATGCCTCTCGTCCTAACCTTTTCCTGCCTTATTAAGGGAAGCCCCCTTTTATCTGGGGCTTTGCAAAGCTGACTTTGGAAACAGCTTGGCCCCTCATTGGACACTTCCCATCAAATCCCCTCGCAGGCCAAGGGGTGTAATCAAGCAACGAGGAGTGACAATGGGTCCTGCAGTAATGACTGGGGCTGACAGGGGAAGCCGGCATATGCTGGATGGCTGTGCTGTTCACTTCATTGATTCAATTAACTCCCTCGTTTTTTGGAGGGGGGAAGGAAGGAGGGGTATCGTCACAAAGCACGCCTCATGTGACAAGGACCTATTAGGAATTATTAATATTTCAGGCGCGCTCATTCCCAGCGTCTGTCTCAAGAGAGGGAGATGATAACAAAGGAGCATAAGGGTTGAGTCCAATGGTCCAGATTTGGAACTCTCCCTACTATGGCGTGAGCTTAATTCCTAGCCAGGAAACATTTCTCTCCTTTCATTTTTTCCAAATTCCAGTGGCAAAATATATACCCAAATTTTACTTCTACCCCATTCAGCTAAAATATCTTAAATAACCAGGCTGGGAACAAAGCCTTTCATTGGAGGTCTTGGGCAACCATTGTCGGTCACGTCAAATGGTCCTGAGCATGACTGACGACTGATTGGGCTCAGTAGAAAGAACTTGTCTAAGAACTATTTGGGTTTTCTTTTATGGGCACACTGAGATGGATACACACCCACAGTGGGGTTTTTCGGGGGGCTCTCAAGGGTATGCAGTACCGGCACCTGTTTTTCATTGTTAAAAAGTGTGGCACTTACTATAACAACTTCATGGCGAGTACCAGCACCTATTTTTCTAGGGGGGAGGCACAGTGTGTGTGTGTGTGTGTGTGTGTGTGTGTGTGTGTGTGTGTGTGCATGCGCGCACACACATACAAACACACACACAGACTGGATCTAGCAGTTCCAAAAGGGGGCACTGAGTTTTGCAAACATTTTCACACACACCCTTCCAAACGAAGTGCATAGTTTTTGGGTAACTGTGCTAAGGATGCTCAGAGAGAAGACATGCCATTGTGCACCTGCAGCACAACAACTGGACACCTTCATCTGCCCCAGCTGCAACAAAACATGCCTCTCCTGTATCGGTCTCTACAGCCACAGTAGGTGCTATAACCTTCCAACAGTTTGACTTCACCCCCCAAAGGCGCAATCCTTTATTGTCTCCTGAGACAGACGGATGCCAGCTTTATAGTTCCACTCTGATGTTATGATTTATTTATTTATTTTAAAAAACCTAACTTCAAACTTCACTTGCATTTTGGCATAAATCCTCAGAGAGCGAGCCTGATGCTGCTGGAGGTGCTTTTAGCAGAAGTTATGCAAGGCTTGTTACATAAGGCATCCCACAGCAAAATGTCTTAAAGCACTGGAGATTCTGTGTGCCATTTTGAGGCAGGGTGTGCTGTGAAGTGAGCTAAAGCATCTCAGTTAAAGCTGCAAGGGAACTCAAAATAATGGCTAATTAACAACGGATCCCTAAACATGTCTTATTCATTGTTATGCACTTTTAACTAGCTGACTCCAGGAGTAATTGCTTCCAGCTGTTAAGATGAGACATTTAGGACCAGGATTTGGAGGCTCATCTCTTTGCCACAATCCTCCCTGCTTCTCACCATCTCATAAAGCCCAAGGAATGCGGAAGTTACTGCTCCTTTTCCTCGTTCTTCTCACTGCTTTTTTGCAAATCTGTCCACTTCTGCTTCTTTCCGTTTCTCATTTCCCCCCATCTTAAGTTCAGTTCCCCACATTCCAACATCAGTGTGTGGATTTTTTGAAACAAAAACCCTAATAAGTTCAGAAGAGAGTTTGGATTTTATATCCCGCTTTATCACTACCCTAAGGAGTCTCAAAGCGGCTGACATTCTCCTTTCTCTTCCTCCCCCAAAACAAACACTCTGTGAGGTGAGTGGGGCTGAGAGACTTCAAAGAAGTGTGACTGGCCCAAGGTCACCCAGCAGCTGCATGTGAAGGAGCAGGGAATCGAACCCGGTTCACCAGATTACGAGTCCACCGCTCTTAACCACTACACCACACTGGAGCCTGCTGGATCAGGCCAATGGTCCATCTAGTCCAACAAAGTGGGTTCTCCTTCATGGAGAGCACGTGTTGCGATGGGAGCAACCATGACACCCCCTGTTGTTTGGTGGGTTAGTTTGGATGGCCACAAATTTGATTGGGCACCCCCAATGTTGCTGGGGGAAATTGATGGTTGCAATTTTATTTGATTGATGGGGGTGCCATATAGGTCCCTGTGCAGAGTGTTGAGCTTCTTCTTTTCGCTGCGCACATCGGATTACCCGCCCACCCTCCCTTTATTTAGGGTTTGTTTGCGCTGACCTTGCTATGCCTGTCATGGGGTCGTTTGCTTTGGAGCAGGGGCCTGGTAGGAATTTTACCATTTGGCTGATTGGCTGGTGCCATTTGGGTTTTGCCTACTGCACAACTTGTAAGTTGCGGTTAGGCATTGGTTAATTTTTTGGTTGGTGGAGGGGATGAGGTTGGCTGTGCCTGCCCCTTCAATGCTGCTGCTGCAAGGGTATTCCGTTAAAGGAATCCAGAAGCTTGCCATGCTTTTGTCCGTATCCTTGACAAAGGGCTATGGCCACGCAAGAGCCCCAGGAAGCATTTGGGGAGAGGTGTGAGCACCCAGCTTTATTCAATCCCCAAAATTGTTTACCCTTACTGACTTCCGCATGGGTGTGGTTGTCAGTTCTGTTCCTACCTCCTAGTGGGAACAGATAGTCGCTAACCAATGCCTAAGCAACCACTCACATACTGTAATTCAATAAAGTTGTGGCCAAAATTATGCCAAAAACCAAAACAAAAATGATGTGTGAACCCTGTTTTTATTCAGGGGTGTCTTGGGGGTCCTTGACACGCAACCTGTTCTCACAGAGACCAACCAAATGCCTTTGGGAAGCCTGTGCACTGTGTGAATGCAGCCCTGAGACGATTGAGTCCAAGTGTTGTTTTTTGTTTGAGAGTTGGGATTTGGATGCTAGAAACAGTCCATGGCCTTTCTGCTATCTTGTTTTGCCCCTTGCTGCCCTGATCTGACCCTATTGCACAGCCTGACAGTGAGATCCAAAGACATTGGGCTGCAGACAGAAACTGAAAGCCCTGGGACCGTTTCTTCTACAACATCTTAGTGGTCATCTAAGGCAGAATCCATACTTGTGTTGTTCTCACTACCAACTTCTGTAGCCCAGGCCTGAATGCAAAGGTCATAATTAATTGAAGAGCTGGCATTTTTTATTTAGGTGAGCTTTATATAATCAGACACAATAGTTACATAAAGTGACCCGAAGATAAACTTCTCATCAAGCCAACTGACAGGTATATAGAGTGGCATCTCCTGAAAAATTTAACGGATTTACTTAACTAAAGGAATTTTCCTGTGCTACTTGCTCTGAAAATCTTACACATGGGAAATGTAAGAACCCTATATTCCATATGCTAGCTAAATATCTTTTGCAGGAACAAAACAAAGTTACAAAAGCAAAGACATAGAATATTCAGTTCTATACTCCTAAGGTCTATGCTAGTTTTAGGCGAGTCCTGGCCCATTTTGTTCCCAGTTGTGTAATTTTCTGAGGATGAGACCTGAGGCTACACAAACTGCAGAATGGCAATGGACTTAGATATTTGTGTATATAGGAAGAAAGTAGTTTCTACTTAAAAGTTGTTTTTCAGTTGACAAAAAAACCCCAAAACATTTTTCTTGCCTGTTGTTAGCTCTATTGATTTTGATTTACTTTCAGCTAAAAACCAGAGAAAAGGCACACAAATATGCTAAGCTTTTTTTTTTAATAGCTTACCATAAGGTTTTTTTGTTTTGTTTGCTTGGCAGCACTCAGTAGTCTTGTAAATGTTTACTGCTTCAACTTTTGATTCACCTTACAACTGTATAAACAAGTTATAGGTTGAGATGAATTCAGGCTCTGGTTTTGAGGTTCTCACGATAAATGGCTGTATCTAAACTGCTTTGCAAATTAATTCCATGAATTTTATGCTATGTATACTTACAAATCAAATAGGCTGTATCCAAAGCAATTGTGTTTTTGCACGACTGTAGCAATGAATTCTGCTTTGTGCAACCTAACTTCAGAAGAAATGGGAAAGGCAGGAAATGCAAAGGAAATAAAAAGGGAAGAGCTCAAGAGGATGTCATAGTGGAATTAGATGGCAGAGGTAGCCAATACAGTGCCCTTCAAATGTTGTTGGACAGCTCCCATCATCCATGAAGATCAGCCATACTTGCTGGGGTTGATGGGTGTTGAAGTCAAACAACATCTGGAGGACACCAGGTTGGTTACCCCGGCAAAGCCTGCACTTGAATATGCAGATATTATCCCATGCCTCCAGAATCAGGTGGGCCTATATTAATCTCAATGTAATATTTATTTAAACAAAACAAAACATGTCCTTTCTGAAGACATAAACACAACTAAGGTTAACATCTTGGTCCATTTCAATTGTCTTTTCCCACCTTAACCAACCACTTCAAGTCTTTGGAAATGAGCATAAAAGAGAATCTCATTTGAAACACTTGGTGTCTTATCTCTCTGCCGATCTATTTGTTTTTGTAAGAGAGCCAGCGTTTGCAATGCTTCCCTGGAATTCAGTGTCAGTCAATCCCCTTGAGACAAATTTGTTTTTGTTTCCAGCTTGTCACCACATCTGTGCTGCCCAGGACCGTGGTAATATTTTGGTACAGATGGAGGAAAAGAGGGATAACACGGCCCAGCTGAACTAGAAGCCAGAAGAAGCTTCTCATAATTGGAAGGAAGACAGATGTCCAGCCCCTGGATGAAAGAGGTGTTGTGAGAGGAAGTTATTGTTAAGTGAAACCCTGGGAACAGGAAAAGGGGGATTGCCATGGCAGCTTTTAATAAAGAGGGGGAGGAAACAGAACCCTCAGCGAACAATATTTGGATTATTCCAAAAGGATGCTATAATCAGCACAAAAGGATTTTACAGAAATGACATCAATTCCATGGGGGTGATGTTTCTTGGCAGTGGCGGGGTGGTGCTGCTGCATGGATAAAGTAATTGATGCAGGTGCTGCACTCAAGCAAATCTTCCAGTGAAGAAGTATGTATATTGGAATTTGCTAGTAGAAGACAAAAATTAAGAAAACAAAATGCACAATCCACTGAGACGTATTTCTGCATCAGCCAGCCCCTTTGAAATGAAAAAAACGAAGAGAAACATGTCTGAGGACCACCTTGATGATGAGCCTACCCACTCTCTGCACTGGTTTGGTGCGTTGTAAGTGCAAATGCAATATCAACAAAAACATGGACATCAGACTTGAAGCTGGGTGTTCTCAACTCTGACCCACTCGTCATCTATTAGCCTAGTCCACCACTCGGGTTCATTCTAGAGGTCATGGAGAAACTATACTTTGACCGTTGTGACTATGCTATGGACCCACTCACATCCTCCTTCCCCACATGTGTTTGGATTCCCTCTCGCTTCCTGGATTGTTATAGCTATAGCTATAGCTTGTAAAGGTAAAGGTACCCCTGCCCGTACGGGCCAGTCTTGACAGACTCTAGGGTTGTGCGCCCATCTCACTCAAGAGGCCGGGGGCCAGCGCTGTCCGGAGACACTTCCGGGTCACGTGGCCAGCGTGACATCGCTGCTCTGGCGAGCCAGAGCCGCACACGGAAACGCCGTTTACCTTCCCGCTAGTAAGCGGTCCCTATTTATCTACTTGCACCTGGAGGTGCTTTCGAACTGCTAGGTTGGCAGGCGCTGGGACCGAGCGACGGGAGCGCACCCCGCCACGGGGATTCGAACCTCCGACCTTTCGATCGGCAAGCCCTAGGCGCTGAGGCTTTTACCCACAGCGCCACCCGCGTCCCTGCTATAGCTTGTAGTTGCATTTAAATCAGGCAATCTTTGATTAATCTATGATTAATTTGGCTCCAGGCCAGAATTGGACCAGACAGCCCTACAAATTGAGGACTGCCTTTATACAATAGGAATGACCACCCTATTAGGGTTTTAGAATTACATGCAGTGAAAATTGTACACATTTTTAAAATAAAAAAGTATGATTCCTGATGCACATTTTTATCAGTTGAAAGGGATTTATTGAACTAACTGATGAAGTGCTGCAACTATATGTTTTAGTTAATTTCTAAACCTTTTAAAAGGCAAACATGCACACTTACACTCTTGGGTGCAGATCTGCAGATATCTGGAGGTGTTGAAGTCAGTGATGCTCTCACCCTGCAGCAAGGGTACCTCCTCATTATGTGTGATTAAGCTGATGAGTTGCTTCTGGGTTGCACTAGTGCTAGAAAGTCAGAACTTTCCCCCCTCTCACCTAAATTAATTCTACAATTAAGCTAAAAAATTGTGATGCAGCTCTATGCAGTCCCAGTTTTACATTTCCCCTGGCGTGGATTTACTGAGAAGTTATATCTTGCATGATTTGTGGAGTGTCAACAGAAAAGCTATTTCTTTAATGTGCGTCTCTCGAGTGACTCAGAGCTAACAACTAGTTTCAAACTGTTTGAGACTAAGTGTGTCTTGGGTAATTCTCTGTAGCTTTGTAACAGACCAAAGGGAATTTAGCCAAAGGGTGCTAATCCCATTTCCCTGCATGGTAATCCACCAGAGCTTTTACCTTTTAGTCATATGAGTCAAAGGTAGTTTAAGGTTGGCGCCACATGGATAAGCTACAAGCTGCATTTCCATGACCTAAGGAGGAATGGCGAAGGCAGGGTAGCTGACTCAGCTTTCTTCCTGGCCTTATCCAGACCTTATCTGACTAAGTATGCAAAGCTACTCCCTATCAACCCTTCTCAATGTCTGATACAATTGCCCCTAAGCACACACTAACAAGCAACAATTATCAACTTGTCTAGGTTTCCTGTTCATGGTTTCCAGTATGATACTGCATTCCACTCCCTGTCTCTCTTTCCAGGGTTGCCTCAGAAGAGGAGGAGTATCAGCACAAGGCTATCTGAATTTTATGAATAAAGAGTAGTGTGGAGTACTCCTGTTAAAAGTTTCAGGTAGCCATGCCCTTTCCAGTATCCTTCATTCCATTTCCTCTCCCCATCAATTTTTCATTCCATCCAAAGCAGTCAGCATTCCATACAACTGAGCATGCTTAGTTCGTAAGCTGCATTGACACCTTCTCCTAACCTCCCTGAAGGTATTTTGGGTATGGGGTGGTGGGTCTACTTCTACAAACCTGGGTCTGCTGATCAGTTTCTCTTGTGAGCCGATGGTGGCATTTTGACTACATATTTGGCCACATTTGGTGAATGAATTATCTGCTAGTAGACAGGATGCCAATAAAGGAGAGTCAACTGTGAGGGAGAAAGAGGTAACTTTACAGGGTTGGTGGTCTAGAACAGAGAGCTGGGGGTGCTGGGAGCCCCAACATCTCCCCAAGGCAGAAGAACGCTGATCATACAGTTTAAAGAATCAGGTTGCGGGCAATGGCTGAGAATTCTGCCTGAGAGCTTGGACTGAACCTTCCTTGGCCATGCAAATCCCAATAACATACACAACATTCACACCATACAATTGAAAACAGAAATAAAACAATGGCAAACCATAAAAAATTGTAAAAGCTGAAATTAAACCAGACACGGTTTTGGGTGCTCTGAATAAGCCCTGCCCCCTCGTGATCTGAGCAAATCTCTATATGGCAAAAACATCCCTAGGGGGTCTCTAGAGACGGTCCAACAAACATTTCCGATGTACCGCTTCATAATCTAACACCACCCAAGCATAAAAATAAGCAATGGCGCATTTATGAACAGTAGCAAACCATTTCTCGCTGAGAGACATTAATCCAAGTGTTTTCAAGAGCAAAGGTCTTTGTGCATGTTATGTGAGGCTGCATCCACAAGGAAAGAAGCCATTGCCTCTCACTGATCCCATTCTGGGCTGTCAACTTGTGAACCCAATTGCTCTTCAGCTGTGAATTCTGCCAGCAGAGGCAGAGACGGTAATGGGAGGTCAATAGGATAATGCACATTACTATAGCTGCATTTACACACTATTGCCTTGGTGGCTAATTGAGTTAACATCTAAATCTTACTGGAACGCCACCCAGACAGCCTCTCCTCAGGAAGTGTATTTTTCGAGCATGTGAAGTGTACATACAAATTGCTACATGGAAGCCAGTGAGTGTCACAGAAGCCAGGAGGAGGCAGCTGGCATACAAATAAAGGAGCTACACTTTCTCCATCACAAGGAATGTTCTTCTGTTATACTGTGATGTACAGGGCAGGGGTGGGCAGAACACTGCCAAGCTCTTGGATTTTCAGTCTCACACCTTCCATCACTGTTTATTTTGATGCAAAATTTGAGCTAAATACAACTCTGGGTGAGAAGGACAAATCCTCACTCTCCAATGTTTTGTAGAGGGGGTGATTTTAAACACGCACACATGCACACAGCCTTCTGCAGCTGCATGTTTTCATTACCTCACTCTAGTTGTAGATTTGATCTGGCACAAGGGCTCTGATGTGGCACTGCTGGCACATTGAATGGCTTTACCTAAGGCAAGTGAACAGTCACTTCTGGATATGACTAATTCTGGGCTATCTACAGCCCATCGCAGAGGCAACAGCTTACTTTGCTGTGCTTAGGTCTTGAGATATCCTAAAACAAGGACAAGGAAAGGTTTTCAGACTTGAGGGCCGCATTCCCTTCTAAACAACCTTCTGGGGGCCACATGACATTGGTGGGTGGTGTCAGAGATAATAGTGAACAAAGCAATGCATGTGAATTTCACTTTTGCATACCAAGGCTAGCTTCTACACAAACCTCTCTATCCTTCATTTAGGGAAGCAAGATGCATTATTGACGTTCAAGGACACATTTCAGCCAGGCCAAAACTTTCAAGGAGGGTTCAAAGCAGGGTTAGTGAAGGGTGTGAGAGGGAAGGGTGTGAGGCTTGGGGAGAGATTTGAGGGCCAGATAGTGTGATTTGGAGGGTCACATTGAGTCCCTAGGCCTGAAGTTCCCTTCCCCTTCCCTTGCCTTACTTTCTCCATGGGCTGGATTGCCCTAACCAGCCCTGTGCTGTGCAAGGACTTCCAATTGTACCATGGAGTTTCCTCTCCTCCCTCAAAATTCACTTGGCATGGGGAGGGGGTGGATAATCACCAGAACAAAACGCAGGGATGTATTGTTCCATATCTGAGGCTGCAATACATGCACAGATATAATGTTCGGAAGAAGAGTGATGTTGACTTCCATCCTGGGATTCTGCCTACCACTTCCACCACCCACACTTGCTCCTGTCTAATCTTCCACTAGACCACTCCTTCCTATTTATTAACACCACAACTAGAGACATTGGCATACCCGTCTCTGATTCTGCCTCTGTACTAAACAGACAATAGCTGCTGCCCGTGGCATATTCATGACATTGTTTTTGGCTACAATTTTCAGAAGGGACTCCTAGGCTGTTGATGTCCAGATTGCACCTTATTCCTGCTCTGCGGTGTTGTATCAACAACAGATGGTGGGCCAACAGGTTATAGGCTAACCGACTTCTACAAGTCATAACCAAAAGTATATATAAAAATCATGTCCAAGAAATGCATAGTTTAGGATAACGTATAACCAGGAATACTTTAGGTTTCTCAGTGCCTATATGTGAAGGGGAAATACTTCTAATTTTGGTGTGGTTTGAAGTGGGGTGGAATCAGATTGATGTGGAAATGGCTGCAGAACACTTTGAATGAATACCCGTGGAACTGACTTGGATTAGAAACAGAGTGATCTGT
This sequence comes from Podarcis muralis, assembly GCF_964188315.1. Taxonomy (NCBI): domain Eukaryota; kingdom Metazoa; phylum Chordata; class Lepidosauria; order Squamata; family Lacertidae; genus Podarcis; species Podarcis muralis. The sequence goes on from NC_135659.1 coordinate 65,097,400, forward strand.
CTATCCCTACACCTGTGACCAAGAATAGCAATAAGCACAAGATAGAGGCTACCTGTGTCTGAGTGCCTGACCTAGTTCAGAAAGATGATAATTGCATTTCCATGCCTTTCCTTTACCTGGAAGAGATGTGCCTTCAGTAAAAGGAATACACAGGAGATAGCACTATGTGTGTGGCATATTCCAAACCTTTCCCTTGCATGAACAGCCTTTTGTCTCTGAAAGATCATTTTTTATGCAGGCTCCTTGCAAGTAAGTGATACTATCTTTTTCAGAGCCCGTAGATTTATATCAACGCCCAGCTGTGCCTGAGGATGCTGGCAGACTAACAGCACTCATTCTGTGTCAAAATCACGAAAGATTACTATTTGCAAAAGCTGCTCTGGGTTATGCATCCATGGGTGCCTGTGTCTCCAGGTCTCCCCAGGCCTATGCTGATGTAGGTCTTTGCCACTTCAGTTGAACTGATGAACAGGAAATTGGAAAGATACTGTCTCCAGCTCCCTCCTGGTCATTTGTTTTCTTTATCTGTGAGGCTGAAGAGCGATTTATTCCCTTCAGAGATTTTAAATCCATGGCAAAATTTATGAGCCGGAAATTAGATGAGCAGGATTTTATGTTTGACTATACTCAGCTCTGCCATGGTGCTGCTGTCAGGTGAGTTTCAAATGGGATTCTTATATTACGTGAGTGCATATAGTGGCACTAGTGCAATGGGTTAGGGCAGGGATGGAGGGTCTGTGGCTCTTCAGATGTTTATTATGTCCATTTTTATTATTTTTATTTAGAAAATACTGTATCCTCCAGTTAATCAAATAATCCTTAAGTGGTGCACATAAAGCAATTTAAATCAATATAAAAATATAACCAGCAGAATTGAAACCAGGTATTGTAGATGTTCTGGACTCCCATGGCCAGCAATGATCAGGCACGGGAGGAAGTGGGGTCAAACATCTGGGGAGGGAGGTGTCCCACATTGCCCCTTCCTGCCCTCTGCTTCAGAGTCCTCTTTCCCCAGCCTCCACCCCTTTATATGCTCAATTCTCGCAAAAAATAGGCAGAATGGAACCATATTGAAGAACAGCACAGTTATCTCCCCATAACAGATTGCCTGTCATTTTGTGAGCCCATCAATAAAGTATATCACTGTGTGAAAAAATTACTTTTTTAGCTCTCCAATCTAGGTCCTTAATAAACAACATGTTTACCTGGAGATAATCTATTCTGCAGTTTATCTGCTTTTAATCTACATTTTAGAGGTATGGCCCCTGATCCAGATCGCACCATTTCTGATCAAAATAACGCTCCTGCCCCACAACCTGCTACTTTCTTCCAAAGGCCTTTGGGCTATAAAGCATTCTGGATTTTCCCCTTGGGCCATCCTATACATGTCTACTCAGAACTAAGCCCCACAGAGTTCAAAGGGACTGACTCCCAAGTAAGCAAGTACAGTCTTACCTTAGAAGTTGAGCAGCCTAGTTCTCGAATGTTTTGGCTCCCGAATGATCGAAACCCGGAAGTGACTGTTCCGGTTTTCAAACATTCTTTTGGAAGCCGAACGTCTGACGGGGCTTCCGTGGTTTCCGGTTGGCTGCAGGAGCTTCCTGCAGAATCAGAAGCCACGCTTTGGTTTTCAAACATTTTGGAAGTCGAACGGACTTCTGGAACAGATTCCGTTTGACTTCCAAGGTACGACTGTATAGGCTTGCAACCTTATAACTGGTTTTTAACCTGCTTAAAGCTATCTTAACGAAAGTAGCTTGGGTAGCTGTTTTTACTCCTCCTCTCCCCTTTTATTCTGCTTTTCAGTATTTTGGTTTTATTTGTTATTATTATTTTAAAATACTTATAGGAAGTGTTTATGATTAATGCTTACTTGAGGTGACTTACAGAAGAACAGATAAAGAGAGAATTCCAAGCAATAATAAAATGGGTGGCAAGGGCAAAACCTCCCATAAATCTCATAGTCATAAAGCCAGCACTAATAGACAGCAGTGTACGGCGCTCACCTGACCTCCCAACAACAGCCAGTGCTGCTTACTAGCAAGGGAGAGGGGGCAAGATAGTGGGGAGGTCAGAGCAGTGCAAATGCACCAGTAGGAGTGCCAGACTGACTCTGCCAGTGTGTTTGCATCACCCCTCCGCTCCCAGTAAGAAGCAGCACCCCAGGTGTCAGGAGGTCAGGTGAGTGTTGCTACCCCACCATGTTGCCTGCTATCGGTGATAAATACACATCCAACCCCACATGATAGGTTTTATTTTATTTTTTGCAAAACTATCTGTCTGAAGGACAGCGTGCAGAATTACTTGCGAATATGCCTGTGAAAATAATTTTTTTATTTTTTAAAAAAACTTATGTAATCAACACTCCCTCATTAGTCTATTTCCAAGCAAACACTAAGCCAGATTTTTTTTTTGAATGCAGCAAACAGTAGCACAGCTATTAATCTGCAGCAGTGTTATTCTGTCTGCACCTCCTCCTGCCCCAGGAAGAATATAGCATCCAGTTGGGAGACTGCAGGATTGCCAATGGAAAGTCACTTTTGGGAACCTGGTGCAGTGGCTAAAATGGACTGGTTGTCCATCCACTGGACTGCTGTCGATCTAGCTGTGCCCTTTCTAATGAATGAAGGTGCCAGCTGAGAGGATCACAAGTTTCAAGCGCTTGTATTTGGACAATTCAAATTATCTGAATGAAAGCCATCTGGAAAGAAATCTGAGTGCACCAGCGGTTATCAGCTTCCATGGGAAAACCCCCTACCCGGACACAAAAAGGTATTCCATTCATTCAGTTCACATTTATTTTAGGGTAGCTGTGATCATGCAGACGTTTGGCCAGGCTTTGACTGTGAGTTGATGGGAAGCCCAGTTCCAGCATATTTATATTCAGAGTGTATTTATACAAGCAATATTTCACACAGCTCAGCACATGTTGGCAAAACTGTGTATCAACAGATGCTGCCTCTCAGCCACTGATCTGCATAGACAATGACTGCTCATGGGACACTCAGAGATGCTGAACGCATTGCAAGGATGTCAGACCGAAATGTACCAGGCTTTGTTCAGGTAATTATGTTGCTCAAGAACAGCAACAGCAAATGTGGAGTAAGCTTAGGGACACTCACACATGCAGTTTGCTACTCCAGAGCACTGCTCCCCAAAAGCCACAGGTATGTGATCACGTGTGCAAAACACAATGTGTGAACCAGTAGCATAGATGCTCAGGAACAATTCCTATGGTTGTGGCAGCACTTCTGGAGTTACCGCATTCGTGGAAAGTGCTTACAGCTAGATCATGAGCTATGTTTCTGCATGCTTTCTTATGCATGGGAATTCTTGCATGGGCAGCAAACAGGTACCAAGATGCATGTAAGTTTCATAGCATGTATATACAGTTGGTGGTAAGAACATAGTCCAGCATTTGAGGTACGGAAGGCCTGTTTTACACTTAGCATGTCTCACTCAATAGGATAGCTGTTCCTAGCCCCCATGTGCATCTGTGGAGCACATATAAGTACACTTCCCCCCGTTCCACCCCTTTTACTGATGTGTTTAGTGATGTTTTCAGGTCACTTCTGGGTTCGGCACCAAGCACGATCACATATCATTCAGACATGCGTTAATCAGTTGTTTCCTGTACATAACTCTGTGCTCCATACCAGCAATTCCTCACAGGGGTGTGAGCTGTTGTTGTTATGATGGTGTTTATATTTATTTCATTTTGCTAATGAATCACTTCTTATGAGGCACCCTCCAAAGTGATTTACAATACAACAACATATATAAAAGTTACATACGGTATATAAAAACAGGTAAAACAGTTGCATATATAAAAGCTTGCACCTGGAATAAGAAGTCTGTTCTACAGGGTGCTTAGAGATCAGAAGTTCTAAACCATCACCAGCATGCTATGGAGCAACGATTTATGATCTGTGTCTGCTTATACATATGTGCAGGGTTTGGTTTGCACCTCAAAAAGAGTACTTTGGGGGGAAAAGAACCATGTGCCAGTTCTAGTTTGGATACGGAAAGCCTATTTCTTTTTTTGTTTCTTCTTTTTATGTTTAAATTTGTTCATATATTATTCAGCACCAGATTTAGGGCAGTGTGAGCAGTTCCCCTGCAAAGGCACTGAGTCATGGGGGTGCAAAATTGAGAAGATCCAGAACTGAGAAGATCCATTTTGGGGCACCAAATTTTGGCCTCACACATGCCGCCATATTACAACAGATTACTCAAGTCCATGCCTGTATTATTTCATCTATATCCCATCTTTCTTCCAAGGAGCTCAAGTTAATGAATCTCCTCCTCTGAAACTTTTCCTCACAGCAACCATGTCAAGGTACATTAGTCTGTGAGACAGCGATGGTCCCCAAACCATCCAGCGTGCTTCACATCGCTTAGTGGTGATCTGAACTCTGATCTCCCTGATCCTAGCCCAAAACAGTTCCCCATACTATGGTGAACCCAACAAGAAAAAGGAAGGAAGAAAACCTTAAGCTGAGGCTGGCACTAAAGTGAGCTTTTTGATAGAATTAATTTCTCACATTAAGCCCTAACAATGTACGTTGTCATGATTACCAGCATCTATAAAGCAATAGGTTGAAACAGTCATCAAACAAAGCCAAGCTAAGTTCCTATCCTGCTGGCTGTCATTATCTTTCCCCTCCCTTACATTACCAACCATTAACAAGATTTGCTTCCTTAAGTGGGCCAGCCTTACAAGACCTCGCTGCAATCTGACATTTATTCTGCTCCTCTTGACACAGAAAACAAGTGCTTGTTGTGTCTGCATATTGCAGATCAGCATTTTACTCAATGCAAACTGGGAGCGTAAAAATGAACTCCTACTTAAACTGTGAAGAATACCATGTTTATTGTCCTTATCTGAGGATATAAAAAAGGCTCCTTTTGGTTCTGCTGCATTAATAACTCAAGTCATAACCTGGCTGGTAATGAACTAAGTGGTGGAAAAAGTCAGGGTCAACAGATTCACTTCCCAGCCCCAATGCGTCCAGATGGTTCTAGCTATCTGTTAAATTGCTTGCCTTTCGGAAAAATGAAATTTCATCTGTTTTAATTCAAGAGAGTATTGATTTGAAATATTTCACATCAGGAGAATGTAGGATGGCTTCTGTTAGGGTAGTTCTCTTGTCCCAGCAAATTTACTTTATTGCTCAGTTAGATGGTATATGAGATCATAAAGATGTGAGCCCAAATCAATGCAGCACCTAAATCAAAGACCAAATCTAAAACCATTTACACATGTGCTAAGGCTGGAGAATACACCCGCAAGCCTTCATCAGGATGCTCAAAGTATAGCACAGGGCTGGGTCAGACTTCCAGAGCTCTGGCTTCACTAGAGAGCAAGAATTTGTCAAGTTTATGCCGTAAGTATATTTAAATAGCACCCTCCCAGCTTACATGCATTCTCCTTATGTGTGACCGCCTATTCATGAGGCACTGGGGAATAAATAAATAAACAGATTCATACCAAGAAATAGAATAATTGAATTGCAGAGTTGGAGGAGATCACAAGTGTCAACTAGTCCAACCCCCTGCAATATAGGGATCTCAGTGAAAGCATCCATGACAGATGGCCATCCAACCTCTGCAGGAGATGAAGAGTCCTTGTGACTCGTGAGAAGACCCTCCCCAGAGCCCAAAGAAGACGTCAGCAAGGGCAGAGGAAGCTCTGAAGAGGCCAGAGGCACAGTGGGGCTTTGTTTAGGCTGCTCAGCCTCCCTGCATAGTAGCTAACATGTGGGGTAGCTCAGCTGCTGCCACTTTCCCATGCATCTTCCATCCTCCATCTGGTCCCAGAGCTTCAACTTCAGATATTTTGGACTGGATTGGGAAGAAAGCAGGAGAGAGAGCTGGAAAAATAGGCATTTAGAGGCTCCCCAATGTATGTGATTTCACTTATGCACGCAGTAGCCCGGAACATAACCCCCATGTAAGTGGGGAGATGACTTTTTATAGGGGGGGGCTGTTTTGGAGCTGGAGCCTGCAAAATCATATGCTGATTAACCCTGATGCTCAGGGATTGATCTTGCACTTTTGAAAATCAATCCAGTTCTCGAAAAAATTACTTCCAAGTCAATGTGCTTTTGATTCTGTGGTAAGAGTGTCATTCAGTTTCCATTAAAGCTATGGCAAAACTCCCACGGAATGTAATGATTCTGGCTTGCACTCTATGCAAGGCTGCCAATTTTTTCCCTTTTCTTTCCTGGCAGTACTGGGTACAATTTTTGCATTGCGTAACAGGTACAAAGTCAGTTAGGGAAGCTTTTTTTTAATCACTGCATCTCCGTGCTTCTTGTCTAGCCCTACCTGTCTAGCCTTATAATATTGGTAATCACATTCTCCAGGCTACATCTGCCACACTTGAGTACTTCTGTGCGCCTGTGCTTAATGGATGCATGAGGATATGACTCCAACCTGCGCCCTCTGAACCATGCCAGGCTCCCACGGCTCATGTTCTTGCACTTTGGGGCCAAGGCCTCAGGGTGGGGTGTGGTGCTGCCAGACAGTTATATTGCAGAAGATTTTATCTTTTCAAACGGGCACACATTTTTCTCCCGTCAATCACAGGGGAATTGAACATAAGCACAGACAGAACCTGAGCAAGTATCCACAAGCCGCTTCAGAATCTTATTTAAATCCTGATAAAATCCATGGGAAAACGCCAGAATTAATTGTGAAGAGAATGGTCTGTTTCATTTTCCAAAAAAAAGAAAGACGCTATTTACTTTCCTTGAGTTGTTGGATAACTATTTATACTTTGAAAACATGCTCTATATGTTTATTAATATACAGCGTGTGGCAGGGGGGTTATTGTTTCGTTCTAACTATTTATTTGTGCTTTTATCTTGTATTTTTATCTTGTGAACTACCCTGAGATCTGCGGACGAAGGGCATTACAGTCATACCTTGGCAGTCGAACAGAATCCGTTCGACGTCCAAAACGTTTGAAAACCAAATCGTGGCTTCTGATTGGCTGCAGGAAACTCCTGCAGAATCAGAAGCCGCAGAAGCTCCGTCGGACATTCGGGTTCTGAAAGAACGTTCGCAAACTGGAACAATCACTTCCGGGTTTGCGGCGTTCGGGAGCCAATACGTCCAAGTTCTAGGGTGTTCGACAACCAAGGTACAACTGTATATAAATATTATTATCCCCAGCAATTCCAGGTAGAGATGGGCAAGACCTGCCTGAAACCCTGAAGAGCTGCTGACAGTCAGTGTTGACAATACTAGGCCAGATGGACCAATAATCCAACCTGATATCAGGCATCTTCCCATGTTCCATATAAATGTGTTCAAGGGAAGTGTTGTGGCTGTGGGCTAGAGCACAGGCTTCACATGCCAAAGTTCTGGAGTTCAATCCCTGGAGGACTGGGACTGCCCCTTGCCTGAGCCCCAGCTGAGCTGCTGAAACTCAGTGTCGGCAATACAGAACTAGATGGACCAATGGTCTGACTCCGTAAATGGCAGGTTCCTTTGTTCTGGGCTGTATTGTGCTGTGTACTTCTAGGAGGCCGTTCTGGAAAAAAACACTCAGGTTTCTCTTCAAATCATATAAACTAACAGATCATGAATAAAACTCTGAGAATATCAGCTTTCTGTTTAGAAAGGGGATCTGACATCATGACCACAGAAGAAATTTTGGAAGTGGGGACAACAGCATAATGTCGTCTAGCAAATCAAAAGACGCGTTATATAGAAATGCATCTTCTTTCTAGAGATGTAATCTCAGCCTGGCCAATACAAAGCAACTGGGAGTCTCATTGGGTACAGCTGAGCCCCTCCCACCTTTCTCTTCTCCCATGATGTGGAATACAGAGCCTTTGTCCATCTGACTCCCTTGAAGTCAGCAGTGGCTGTTGTCTACTTGCATGGCTTGCTCATATGAAGGAGTACACTATACTCAACAGAGGAGCTATTCACAGGTTATCCAAGGTAGATTTACTAAAATCAACTGAACTGCTATAGAGCACAGATGGGGTGAATCTGTCACTTAAGTTTTTTCTCATCCCCTCAGTTTTCCATTCTCAAATTCAGTTCTCCACATTTCCCCAACAGTTCACAAAAAATAAAATTAAATGAATGACTAATAAATAACAACCTCATGAAAATCCACCAGCATTTTAGTGTGAATTTCTCCCATGAGACACATATTTGTATGCAATTTTTGCCTAATATAAACATTTTTGCAAAGCAATTTTCCATAAAATAATGCATTCTTGTATATCATTTTCACTTATATATGTATTATTATGGATGCTTTACACTAGTGTATGTGTTTTTGTACACATCCCTTGGCTGGAGAACTGCATTGCAAAATTCAGAGCAGTGTGAATTCTGAAGGAAGGCTGTGCTTCAGTTCTCATAATGTGTCAGAAATTGCAAACTAGGTAGTAAAGGTAAAGGTACCCCTGCCCGTACGGGCCAGTCGCAACCGACTCTAGGGTTGCGTGCTCATCTCGCTCAAGAGGCCGGGAGCCGGCGCCGTCCGAAGACACTTCCGGGTCACGTGGCCAGCGTGACAAAGCTGCATCTGGCGAACCAGCACCAGCGCAGCACACGGAAACGCCGTTTACCTTCCTGCTATGAAGCGGTACCTATTTATCTACTTGCACTTAGGGGTGCTTTCGAACTGCTAGGTGGGCAGGAGCTGGGACCGAACGACGGGAGCTCACCCCCGCCGCGGGGATTCGAACCGCCGACCTTACGATCAGCAAGTGCTAGGCACTGAGGTTTTACCCACAGCGCCACCCGCGTCCCGCAACTAGGTAGGCTGACCTTTAAATGCAAACTCAATCAAATTTCTCCCCCATTCCTACTCTAAAGTGAGCAGCAACCTGAAACTCATTGATGTACCAGTTAACTCCCCTGCCAATTGTTCTTTACAATAGTAACATCTATGTCATCCTTCCCAATCCTGATGTTTGGAACAACTCTCTCCAACTACAGCTGTACCTGCAAGGTACTTGCAAGAGTACTCAAGTTCAAGTGTATCTATAAGATTCTCATGAGATTGCTCCCAGGGCACAGATCCAGGGAAAAGAGCACCCCTCCTTGAAATTCAAATTTCAGAAGCCCCTTCAACAAGTTGTAAGATCTTTTTAATTATTTTTTTTTTAATAAAGTGTAAAGTTCATTTCACTGAAGCAGGCGCTTAGTGATTAGGCATAAGGATGCACATCTTTTATGGTCCGCAAGCATTAAATTTAGATGATTAAAGTACTTTGACTGTTTGCGTGTGTTTGTTTTGCATTATTTATACTTTGGATGGTTGTTATGCACCATGTGCCAAATAACAGATAGAACTTTGAAAATCTAAGTGAATAAAATATAAGCAGTTTTGAAACTGCTTGGAATGAATACTTTTGGTGGTGGAGGAGGGAATCTATATTTCAGAGTCTGCTTACAAAGGCACAATCCTAAAGTGAAGAGTTTCAAGACCCAGGAGGTCTGGGGCAGTGGTGCCTGAGGGCCTGTAGGGTTTAGCAGAAGCCCAATATGCTGATGGAAGGCAAGATATAGCACAAAAACACACTGGCAGAACACCATGGGCTTTCAGGATGAGGAGCCAGACCAAAAGGACTGTTTGGTCCATGCAGGGGCCATACTCTTGGTCCATGCTGCCCTCCTTCTGATTGGCTAGGGTGTGCCTACATGTAGGGTGCCATTTGCCACCTTTTCTATTGTGGGATTGTACTGTGGATTCAAACCTGGGTCCCCCTGCATATATAGAATGAATTGTTCTATCTGGCTACGTTTCCTGCTGCAACCCATATAAACAGGTCTTAAGGCAGTGGGGCAGATTCCCGTCCAATGTTGTGGCTAAGTGGTCGGGAAACTGCTCTATAGAGCTTCAAGTTCTGGGAGCCCTTTCTCTTTTGACCCTGACATAATTTCTTGCCAGGCATGTGAGAGGAAAGTCAGGCTGTATTTCTCCCCTTCCTCCTGGTGAGGCTTGGTCTCCAATCTCCTGCTTCCTAACCCCTTGCTTTTTGCAGGGAGGCCACAGAGGCTCCTATCCTGCGGCTACTTTCGTCGCATATTCCTGCCCATCTTCTGGACTGCTTGTCCCATGGGTGGCTCTGGACCCCATCCAAGGAGAGGGTCACCTGCTTGTATGTATCCTGCCCCAAGGAGATATGTGAGTGCTGTGTTGTGGGCCTTCTCCCCTTTAGGTGGATTGTGTGCAAGGTGATTCAAACCCACACATGGAAGGACACCCGAGGGACTGGCAGCAGGACCATTGTTGGCTGTGTCACTGGGGTAGACAGAACAGGGAGGCAAGTTGTGCATGTGATGATTTCTGAGGCATGCCCACGAGTTCACTGGCTGCCTCACAGACACCATCCTTGGCACATTCCCTGATTGGTGGGCTGCATTCTCAGGAACACTGTGGGCATGTCTGTCATTTTACACCTTATTTGTATTTTCTGCCTGCAGTTTTCTCCTCCTTGACCAAGCTGAGCACACACTGGATGCAGCAGCCTTCTGCTGGCAGTGCATCTTCAGTGCTTGTGCGAGTGCAGTTGTACCTTGGAAGTCGAACAGCTTAGTTCCCAAACATTTTGGCTCCCAAACCCGGAAGTTGACTGTTCTGGTTTGTGAACTATTTTTGGAAGCTGAATGACTGATGGGGCTTCTGCTGCTTCTGATTGGCTGCAGGAGCTTTCTGCAGCCAATTGGAAGCCGTGCTTTGGTTTTTGAACATTTTGGAAGTCCAACAGACTTCTGGAACGGATTCTGTTCGACTTCCAATGTACGACTGACCAGGATTGTAATCCTATATATTCCTATTTGGGTAAATATGCCTAGGACTGGGCTGTAAATGGGTTGTTGTTTAGTCATGTCCAACTCTTCGTGACCCCATGGACCAGAGCACACCAGGCACTCCTGTCTTCCACTGCCTCCCGCAGTTTGGTCAGACTCATGTTTGTAGCTTCGAGGACTCTGGCACTTTTGCACACCTCCACTAAAGCATCAATCCCATGCACATGACACTTGAGCAACATTCTGGCACTTAAAAATGTCTGCTTTTATGGTTCCAGTTAGAATTAAATCCCTGGCAGATCATGGTCTTAAGACACTGGAGCGCATTATGAATTCCAGTTTGGGCTGGCCCCACTTGGATTTTATTCACTAGTGTTGGTGGTAGTCATCTTTCGGATGTAAAGAAAGCTTTTGTATCCCGAAGCTCTTCATACCATTTTGACTCTTCCATGACCTTTCCCTCTCTCTCTCTCAGAACTGCAGTTGCTATTATTTATTCACATGTGACATGAACTTTCTTCTTCTTCTTTTCATAGCCCTGCTGAACAATTCCAGCGCTTTATTTAAAGACATCCCGATGCTTCATTACTAATCCATTAGAACAAAAAACTAGGGCATCAGATAGAAGCATCTGCTGGTGGGCAAGCCCAAACATGTCACGGCAAGAAACACTTGTGCCTGAGCCGTGGGGTGGAGGAAGGGCAGAATGTCAGTGCGAGGTGCTCAGTATCACACTCGTCAATCTCTGCCCAAAGGGCCGTTTACATCTAAGAGAGAGGTAACAACTCTGATCTCTTCTCCTTTTTGGAAGCAGTGCAGTCTAGTAATTAAGGTATTATATGTGGATCTGGGAGATAGGAACTTAAGCCACAACTCCACCCCACTTTATCACTAGGTGACAACATTTGTTTAGTCTGTAGATGGTAATATGCTGGCGGGGGGGGGGCATGCGCTACCTTACTGGGTAGCTGCGAAAGTGGCTAAGAAAAGGGGGTTGTAAAACAATACGCAGATTAGAAGAGTTGCAGAAATAGCATTCTTCTTGCATTTCTAAAGAAAATGTGCAGGATTCTGCAAAGCAGCTTGGCTATGTCCTTAAGGGGAAAAGTCTGGGTAGAAAAAAATTCTAGCTGACTGGCCTGCCTCCAGCACCATAAATTAGATTAAGTGTCTGTGGATGGAACAGGCAGTGACAAGACAGGGAAGGAACTGGAATTGATTGGGTGGGAGTCAGAATGTGCTGCAAGGTATAGTGGTGGATCTCCACTGCCAAGGTAGAAAGGAGGGAGACATGACAAAGCTCTTTGCATCTCATCACTTGAGCATCATCACCTTTACACTGAATTTTACCAGGATTCCAGTTTTCTTTTATTTGAATGCACAGCTAGAGTGATTCAATACGGGTCAATGCAAATCTTTCAGAGTCAGTAGTGGAGGGATTCGGCTGTAAAATGGAAACAGTCTAGCTGCACAGTTGGGGAGACTCAGGTTCGAATTGTATGAACTTTGCTGTGGATCTTCAGTTTTCCGTCTGTAAAATGGGAATAACAATAATGGCAACAGCTATCTGGTGTAGCTGGTGTGATGGGTAATGGACCTCAGATATTTCCAGAATGCCAGGCTCACATTCTATAGATGGAAATTGGATGTGAGGCTCAGCATTTCCTTTTAGGACACTGAACAAGTGGCGTTCGGCATCTTCCAGAACTGGATGTCGCTACTTTGCATGAAAATTAAAACGCTCCAGCAGGGCTATTAGCAAGACTGTACAATACCAAACAAAAAACGGAAGCTTAGGAGAGAAAGCCAATGGGAAATGATTGCCTTGTGGTATGCGCCTGCCTCTGAAGATTTGTAGGCACCCCTATAATTAAAAGAAGTGGCAGGCAACCAGAATGCCTAGAGAGATGATACGGCCACATCTGTGCTCTGGAAAAAAAAAATGTTTCAGAGCTGGGCTACCAGAGGAGAAAAATTGATGAGTTACGTTGGGAAGGAGCCCAAGGGTAAACCTGCCTGACAGGTCCAGGTTAGGAAGGAGAAAATGAATGGAGGTACGCAGTTAGGTCTTGGGAGAATGCAGTTTTGATGTGGGTGTGTGCGGCTTTCTATCCAGTTAGATGCTCACACTAACAGTGCAAGAACGTGGGGAAGGAAGACAGTAACAGGTTGTGATGCGATGCCAGTTTATAATCCCTTTCAGGGCTCATGATAAAGGGCTCGGTGTCTGAACTGATTACAAAGTTCACCGCTCCCTGTCACAGTTAAACAAACAGAAGGCGATGCCTTTGCAGGAAGAGCAAAGGAGTGCGGGGTGAGGGGGGTGGCTGTCGGTGCCAGCGCTCCCAGCCAGAAAAGAGAAGAGGTTCCTTCTTTCGTGTTGAGCGTAAGACACAAACACACATAGAGAGAAGGGTTAAACACCTATTACTGTCAACGGGATTTAGCCACCGTGTCAGCGGGAAAAGCTAAACTGTGCAAACAGATTTGGAAACCACTTTCCGTGATGTGGGGGGTGGGGGTGGGAGAGGACTGTGGAGTCTTCCTCTTTATCCCATCTCATCCCAGGGGCTTGGAAGGAAACAAAAAATCCCCCGTGGGGAAATTGGAGGCCACACAGCTGCAAAGGAAGGACACGGCGAGATCTCTAAACAAAGCCCGGGAAATAAGCGCTGTGCAGGAAGGAGAGCGGGAGAGAGGGAACATTCATTGACTGACACCCCCTAGCCGGGAAGTTGCAAACGGAGCAGGAGACAGATCCGAAAGGCAGACTCTATTTCCTCCTACCCAGTCCCCCAGTCCCTTCTTTTCCCGGGCATTTCTTACCAACTCCTGCTTCAGACGGCGTAGGTAATGATCCATGTTTTTCTTTTCCATCCTCACATCCAAGTCCATCGGGTAGCTCTGGAGTAATTCAGCTGCTGCAGGGATTCCGGCTCTTCCACCATACAAGTCCGGCCAGGCAATCTTGAGAGGTGCTTTCCTCGCCAGCGCCAACTTAATCCAGCGGCCCCTTTAAATGCCCATTCGTCACTTCAGCTCTGGATAAGAATATCGCTCTCGCCAAATGAAGAAGGTTGAAAGTTTGCCTTCTCTTATTCACTTCACCAAGGAAAACCAGAAGCCCGATCTCCCCTTAGGAAAGAGATAAAAAGTTGAAATGGCACATGCACGCCGCGCGCGCTGAATCTCAAGCTTGCAGCGCGCGGAAAGCCTGCAAACACGGGCTGCAAACAGGCGTGCGCCCCGCGCGCAGTTGCCTCTTGCAGAAGCTGGCAAGAGAATGTGCTCGATGCGCGAGCAGCGGAGCAGCAGCAGCAAACTGGAGAGCCAGAGAGAGGCAAGAGAGATCTCGACGCGCGGAGCGCGCGGGTCGAGCGTTGCTGGTGATTGGCAGCTCGGAGCCGCTTCGGCAGCAGGCGGCAGAGACGAGGCTTAAGGAGAGAGCCGGCTCCCAAGTTTGCGAGGGTGTCTTCTGTCTGCGCACCGGTAGGGAGGTCCCGCCCGAGGGGGTGGGCCTGGCTTCTCAAGTCAGCGCAACCACAGACCCTCTGGGCTGCCTGCTTGGCTCCAGTGCGTTCCCGCTCTGCGTGTCAGAACATAAGACGAGCCTGCTGGATCAGGCCAAGCAATGGGCTATCTAGTACAGCATCATGTTCTCCTGTTCTCTCACCTAGTAGATGTTAGCCTTGTCGTCCATGAATTTGTCTAAAGCTCTTTTGAAGCCACCCAAATTGTTTGGTGGCCATCCCTGCCTCCTGTTCCATTGTTTCTCTGTGCGCTGTCTGGCGAGAACCTTCTTTGTTGGAGGATCACAAATTCTAGTTTTATGTGAAAGGGAGAAAAACTTTTCTCTATTCACTTTTATCTAACGTTGAGCATAATTTTATAAACTTCTATCATGTCACCTCTTTGTCCCCTTTTCTCTAAACTAAAAAGCCTCGAACGCTGCAACCTTTCTTCATGGGGAAATTTATTGTTTATTTGATTATTCACAGTATTTACGTGCTACTTTTCAGGCAGACCTCACAATTTAGTTTACATAAGATTATGGCAACAGTAAGCACCACTTTAAAAAACAACAACAAAAAGTTACAATAAAACAGATAAGACAACTTGTTTGTTTAGAAAAAGCCACTAGTGCTGATTCTCCTCTCCCCTCAGGACAAGGCAGTTATTCAGACACCCCAGTGGTGGCAGTTGCAGAGAGGGAGAGGCCGCAATTGGAGGTGGATGGTGACAGTCCCTCAAGCTTCTTTCTTCTCTCTGTGATCATTCTGGTGGCCCTTTTATGAACCTTTTCCAACTCTATGGTATCCTATTTGAGGTGAGATGACCAGAACCGTACACAGTATTCCTAATGTGGTTGCACCATAGATTTCTGTGTCTGTGGTGCTCTTCCTTTCTGTTAAAAAGCTATTTAACGTTAGGAAGTTAAACTTAAAACTATTTATTTAACAAACCAACGAAGGGGGAGGACCCATTTTTTAAAAATAATAATAGTACATCATGCAGTACATTATACTTTCAGATTTGACAGAGATCATAGAATAATGTCTGTACAATGGTACCTCAGAAGTTGAATGGAATCCATTCTGGAAGTCCGTTAACTTCCAAAACGTTTGAAAACCAAGATGCGGCTTCCGATTGGCTTCAGAAAGCTCCTGCAGCCAATTGGAAGCCGCGTTGGACGTTTGGGTTCCAAAGAACATTCGCAAACCGGAACACTCACTTCCAGGTTTGCGGCATTCGGGAGCCAAAGCGTTCGACTCGCAAGGCGTTCGGGATCCAATGTACAACTGTTTAAAGCTTTTTTCTTCTTCACCCCAACAGGTCATTGCCACAGTGAGACATATGTATGGAGGGAGCTATCACAGCCTCATATATCTATTCACCCATTAACTAAATCCACACCATTGGCCCACAAAATCACCCCCATAGTCTGGCCATCTCAGTGCTCGAACTTGCTTGGTGGGCTTCTCGGCTAGTGCATAATTCCAAGCATAGTTGCACCATTATTGCATCATGAATTCATCCTTCCAATATTTTGTTATTAGCCCACTTGCTTCTCTATTCCACCAGCCACCACAGAATGAGGGTCCACCACATGGAACAAGGTTGGGTGCCTTACACAGGCAGGGCCAACACTTGGTGTGCACTGCAGCTTCAAGTGACGACTTGTGCATGTGTTAGGAGAAGCAGGTTTCGGGACAGGCCTACCCATGTTAGGGAATCTCCAGCACCTTAAACTGAACTGAAAATAGGAGCACTCTTGGGTGTTTGTGTTCCTTCGTTGGTGGAAAAAAATAAAAAAGTATCAGAGGGCAGAACCAAGGGGATAGAACATATTTTGTTTTTGTTTGGGAGACTGAGTTAATTAGTGGCTATCTTACATTTGTTATTAGCAGGACTGTATGCACTTTGCACACAAACACACACACACTCCAAACTTTGAGCCAAACAATAAAAAAATTCCTCCCTTCTGCTTCCAAGTGGTTTTCAAACACTTTGATTGTGGGACTGGGAGAGCAAAGGGCAATAGAAGCACGGGTCTTGGTAAAACAGCAGTGGGAGACAGGCAAATGCCAGCCCTGTGGCTGTGGGAGCCCTGCTTAGGTACCTGAGATGTCTCAACACGTATCATCCTTGTGTTCTCAAGCTTTGTTGTTCCTGTTAGAAGAATTGATTTTTAAAAAAATATTTAAATAGGTTCGGACATGCGTGGACACCATTTAATTCCTCATCACTCAGTTGATCAGCCTTCCATGGATCTGATGAAGTACACTTGAGCCCATCAAAGCTTATGTCATAATAAATTTATCAGTCTTTAAGGTGCCACAATATTTTTGTTTTTTAAGCTGCAAAGGACAAACATGGCTACTCTTCTGGAAATTGCTTGATCCTTGCTCACCTGTAGCTTAATGCATGAGCAGGCCACTGTTGATCTGGCAGAAGGAAGGAAAACAGGCCGCTGTTTGAGGCAATGTGAAGTGATTAGGTGCAAGGTCTGTGTAATCTACAGTAGCTGATCACACAGCAGCCCAGATTACTATTTTACCAAGACATTTTTACTTAAAAACATAGAATTTTCTCTGGGAATTTCCCATTCCCCTCACTGCAACTCTTATCCAAGTTTGCACTCTACATACCCCAAGGGCTGGAGACATTTTTTGAGAAGCCTGCCTTTTTATGATCTGTAAAGGGAGGGAGGGAAACACACACACACACACCCCATGCCCGCCCGCCCAACCACCCTTCCAGCAAGTGTTTTCTTTACCAGCTGCTTCCAAGCAGGAGCATGCTGAGTGAAAGCCTTCTCTCCCTGGGTCATGGAAAAATAGATTTTGATATCCAAGCTGTCTCTTTGGCCCTTTCCTCTTAAATCTTAACAGCAACGATAACTCATTGATTTACAGCATGATATACTCTGCAGAGACTGTTGCCACAGTTGAACAATATTCAATCATTGGTGCTTCAGTGGAAGGTAATATTTGTTTTCGGGTACTCTGTAAAGCTTTCCTTCCCCCTGATATATGGAGTTCATTGCAAGATGGATAGGGCAGAACAAGAGTACAGTTGCAATTTCATAAATCGCAAGGCGTGTGATCCAGTGGAAAACAACCTTTTTTCATTTTTTGTTGAAATAGTTTTAAAACAACACGAGCCAGATGCAAGATTCCATATGTGAAAATTAACACAAATGCATCCTAATGTTTATGCTCATAAATCTCTCCAGTGCCCCTTTTGATGGGAAGAAACCCAGTGATTAACATACAAAAGGAAAAGCTCAGTACTAGTAGGCAAGCTAATAGGCACTGCTCTAGGAGTTAGCTCATTCTAGAATGATGGACACTTCTTTTAGTGTGCAACTCCAGCAAACCGCCCAGTATGGCTGTATATTTGAGCTACCTGTTGTCTGAATGGGGACAGCTGAATCATTTGCGACTCTTGAAAAGGTCTTCCTTTGAGAAGCAGCACCTGGGAATTTTCATACATTGTTTTATTTCTCAAGGGCATACAGTTTCTTTCATTGCCTTTATCTGGCCAACATATGGATTATGTTCCTGCTAATATTACTGTGTTTCAAAGAAGCAGCTGCTCTTTGAAACAGCTCTGTAGTTTATAGAGGGGATAAGGGCGAATGCTGACACAGACACCACCAAGAGATGGTATAAAAGGGTAACTTTTCCATCTTTTGGAGTAGTGAGCTTTTTACGTGTGCAAGTTCCATAATAGCATGTTTACACAAGGGACATGCGTTGAAAGATTCTGAAAATGTTTTAACCAGTAACATTTCCAAGCCTCCGGGTAATATATGTTTAAATTTGTACTGGGTGAAGTCATATCTTGCATAAAGGGCAGTCTGCAGAAAAGTGTGCTAGCCTCCATGCATGTGAATTGTTTGTTTTTTTAAAAAAATATTAAGTTACTATGAATGCTTTTCATAAGTGAGTCTGTACCTTTTTATCTCTTAACTTGAACATGTGAATATGATACTGTGTAAGCTTGCAAGCTCTGCAAGTAAGGAAGCAACACATATATAAATATTAAAAGGGCTGACTTAATGCCTTCGTATATTTGTAGCTGGTGTGTTACGTTAGCTTACAGATTGGTGGAATGGGGAACATTTAAACTGGCAAAGACCATAGCTCAGTGGCAGAGTGCTTGCTTTGCATGCAGAATGTCCCAGGGTCAAGTCTTAGCATCTCCAGGAAAGGCTGGGAAAGAATCTTGCCTGTAACCCTGGGAAGCCCCTCTCTCTGGCTGTTATATTTTGCTTGGAGCAAAGAGTTACATATTCCACACTGAAGACAACCCTGTCCTAACCTTCCAGTATATTAGCATATGATTTCTTCTCATTTATTAATTCCAAAAATATACCTTCCGTGCTAGTGATGTATAAAAATCTGGAGAGAGTTTTAAGGAAATCTCAACATCATGCTATTCATGAACTGCCCAAGAAGCAACATATTAGCACCAGTTTTTAAATTCAAGCAATAAGCTTTTATTATAGGAAAGTGGCTATTTAATTAAGAAGTGGTGCTCCAGTGTTTTCTAGTCTCTGTGAACAGATGCAGCCTGAAACATGGAAGTTGTCCCAATGAACTCAGTGACACCTACTTGCAATTACATGTACTTGGCCTGATACCTTTATTGTGACACTATTTAAAATGAAGTCAAAACTCCAAAGCCTTATAGCGAGACTTCCCCTTGGCTCCTGCTTAATTCATCACTAATCTTTTCACATCACCCCTTTATCTTATTTTTTTAGCCCTCTTGCTGTTCTTTTTTTATTTTAGAATTTCCATTATCTAATCGATTAAAAAAAAGGCAAGAAACCAAATCTCTTGATTGCACGAGACTTTGTATAACTCTGAGCTGTAAGCTTCATATATCACTGAAAGGATCTTTTAAAACACACACACACACACACACACAAAACAAATGAAGTCCCCTAGGGTTCCTTCCACCTTGCAAGTGGGAGATTTGCCAGTCTCAACTGTTGTCTAACAATCTAAGCCAAGAAGCCACGGCCTCACTGCACACTTTTATCGTGAAATCTGTCTGCTCTTCTTGGCCAGCTGGACTCTCCCTATAGACTGTACAGATTAGGATATATATTTTCCTGGCTTTGCAAGGCTATCAAATGTCACATGGCAGCTTTGAAAAGCCACTTGCTTTCAGAAGACGCACACACATCGCAACATTATATTAAGTACAGTGGTACCTCAGGTTACATACGCTTCAGGTTACAGACTCCGCTAACCCAGAAATAGTACCTCGGGTTAAGAACTTTTCTTCAGGATGAGAACAGAAATCGTGCTCTGGCGGCGCAGCGGCAGCAGGAGGCCCCATTAGCTAAAGTGGTGCTTCAGGTTAAGAACAGTTTCAGGTTAAGTACGGACCTCTGGAACGAATTAAGTACTTAACCTGAGGTACCACTGTAGATGAATGGAAAAATCTGTTTTCTGGTACAGGTTTCCAAGACTGAAACCAATAGTGTTAAAAAGACTGAAGCCACCATCCTGCCAATATTTTGTGTTGGAGGATGACTTTGTATGCATGCATGGCTATGTGTTCTATTTTACAGACCTCAGTTTGAAGGCATCCCTATATCTGAAGGACTGTTTGGTCAAAGTCCAGTTTAAAGATAAAGAACTAGAGAACTATCAAGCAGGGGCCACATAAACCTGAACAGCAAAGGAGCTAACATCACTCTGTCACTATGATGAGATGCATTGTGTTTCTATTTAAATAATGGCAATTCTTTCTAAATTTGCATAGCCTATGCACATTTCATGTATATCTACATCTTCTTTGGTCCTGGTGTTTTTTTTGTGTGATACTGTTAAGTGCCTCCACCTTAATAGTTTGTGTTCCTGGCTTTACAGAGCAGCCAACATGGAAGGTTGAAGGCAACTCAATGTTAGCCTCCAAGCCAAAGGATTACCCTTTCAAGCGTCTTCACTGTTCAGAAAGGGAGTGGAGCCCAGGAGGGGTGAGTCTGTCCAAAGAGGGACAAATAGCTTCATTTGAGGGCTCATACACACTTCCACTTGACTCATCCCTAGAAAGTACAGGTCTGAGTGGTTTTCTGTTTGTCCTGAACTTTTTGCCTCTGCTCTGCTGCTTTCCCTCAGAAAACCCACTCTTTAGTGCTAAATTGGAACAAACAGCAATCCACGGAAAATCCAACTGCCATTTGCTCTGATTCAGTGGTAAACCGTGGTCTTCTCGGGGGGGAGGGGAGGGGAGGAAGCAATGGGGCAAATGGGGGTGTGGATAAGCCCTGGGTTCCAGACTGGAATGGAAAAAGCTATCTGCTTGGAGCTCTCCAAGGTCCAGCAACTTCAACCCAACCCAACCCACCTGACAAAACCACCCTCACATGTCCATGGATAGGAAAAGACATCAAGAGATCATTGACTAGATCAAGGGAAGTAATAGTGCCACTGTATTCTGCTCTGGTCAGACCTCACCTGGAGTACTGTGTCCAGTTCTGGGCACCACAGTTCAAGAAGGACACTGACAAACTGGAACGTGTCCAGAGGAGGGCAACCAAAATGGTCAAAGGCCTGGAAACGATGCCTTATGAGGAATGGCTAAGGGAGCTGGGCATGTTTAGCCTGGAGAAGAGGAGGTTAAGGGGTGATATGATAGCCATGTTCAAATATATAAAAGGATGTCACATAGAGGAGGGAGAAAGGTTGTTTTCTGCTGCTCCAGAGAAGCGGACACGGAGCAATGGATCCAAACTACAAGAAAGAAGATTCCACCTAAACATTAGGAAGAACTTCCTGACAGTAAGAGCTGTTCGACAGTGGAATTTGCTGCCAAGGAGTGTGGTGGAGTCTCCGTCTTTGGAGGTCTTTAAGCAGAGGCTTTACAACCATATGTCAGGAGTGCTCTGATGGTGTTTCCTGCTTGGCAGGGGGTTGGACTCGATGGCCCTTGTGGTCTCTTCCAACTCTATGATTCTATGACTTCTGTGTTTCCCGAGGGTCCATCAGCCATGACCACAAGTAGCAAGTGTGAGAGTATGATTTCCAAAATGACTCACAGCTCAGAAAAAGTACCCTAGCAGTGAGCTAGGGTGAGCAGTGAGCAATGTCTTCTATGTTGCCCCAATAAATGTGTTTATAAAGCACACCAGCCTTCTTTTTAAAAATAAAAATCAGATGCTTCAAAAAGTATATGTGCTCTTTCAAGTGTTAAAATCTGCATTGAGCAAATATTAAGCTGTCCAGCGTGTTCACAAATGCCCACAGGAAATGGCTTCACCTGGCAACTGGCAAGAGCATCGTTCTGAGGCCCTCATGCATAATTTGCAGAACCAGTGAGCTGTGTGATCCATGAGCAGGAAAAACATTTTCCTCCTTTGCTTTTGTTTGATTTGGTTTGGGACGCAGACGCTGGGGCTAGTGTTGATTCAACCCAGATCACGCCTGCTAGAACTGCAGAGGGGAAAGAGCAATCTTTGTGTCAATTCATAACAGCTGCTGTCCCCCAACCCCAAATTATCGTAGTACTTTTTAGCACCACTTCCTTTCATCTGGTATCCTTTAGCACATCTCCAGTGTCCTCGGCTGCAGCAGACCCTGAGTCATCAGATGAACACTGATTATACAATGCTCTTCATAAACCTATCCATCTCAGTTTTAAAACTTGTGAGAATGACTATTCCTGGGAGACAATGCCACATTTTTCAAAGTGTTCTTTTCACCTAGCATGACTCAGCTATTTCTATCGGAATAAAGTGCATCTCTCAGCTGCTAGAAGTGTTGTTTTGCATTTTTGTGCCTTCTGATTCATTGCACAGCCTTCCCAGGGCTCTCATTTGTTAAGTTGCCAGCAGTTAAGTTGCCAGCACTCTGGGTGTGTGTCCAGGATAGATCGTGTGTACACAAATTAAAACTTTTAATGTGCTTTTGCTTATATAATTGCTTCCACACTAGTCCACTTTCCTTGGAACCGCCATCCTTCATTCAATCTTGAGGTTGTTGCCAGCCTGTTGCGTTTAAGTGTTTCTTACATTTTTCCAGGGCATTTATGGTGATGGTCGTGAGGAGGGCTTAATAGGATGCTGATTGCAGCATCAGCATGTCTAGTGTAGACAAGCAATGTGACCCAGGATTTTGTGGCTCTGGTGACTTTATTGAAGTCTTTTCAGAATGTCCCAGTGATTGCTGATGAGCATGAGTTTGTTGTACATCTCTTGGAGACTATTGCAATGAAGCAGTATATAAATTGCCTTAATTAATTAATTAAATGTCTGGTAGGAGATTAGCAAGGAATAGCCTTGCTAGAGTCCAAAGAACACATTGGACCTCTCGGCCAGATGTTTCCCAGTTTTAGTGCAATACAGTGGTACCTCGGGTTACATACACTTCAGGTTACATACGCTTCAGGTTACAGACTCCGCTAACCCAAAAATAGTGCTTCAGGTTAAGAACTTTGCTTCAGGATAAGAACAGAAATCAGGCTTCGGCGGCATGGTGGCAGTGGGAGGCCCCATTAGCTAAAGTGGTGCTTCAGGTTAAGAACAGTTTCAGGTTAAGAATGGACCTCCAGAATGAATGAAGTACTTAACCCGTGGTACCACTGTAGTACTAGAAATGTAAAGAAAAATATGACCCCTTATACTCAAGTCCTCTGAGTATGATCCCACAGCTTCTTGTAGGAGTGAGGTAGTCCTTAAGGTACCCAGGTCCGCAGCTATGTAGATTCCAAACAGTTAAGGCTGTGCAGCTGAGAAAAGTTACCAAAAGGTGACAAAATACTAACCATAATTTCTATAGTTCAGTGTTATGTCTCCTGAACTATTTTGGCTGCCACAATCTGACTAGTGATTTAATTAACTGAGTAATTTGGCTGACCATGTTAATGCAAACAAGTTGACCTTCTTTAATGTTTTGGGGGAAAAATTACCAAGTCTTTTTTTTAAAGAGCATCATCGGAAGTTTACTGCTTTGGGAGAATTTTGTTCGTTGATGTTTGCCTTGGAAATAAAGATGTTCTGTTTCACTACAGAATTCATTCTGCTTTAATTGTTTTGAGAAATGTTCAGGATGTAACCTGGTGGGAACCACATGGCCTTAATCCAACTCTGTTGCATGCATGTAAACATTAGTAGGCCCTGAATTAGTAGGCACATCCACCTCTACACCAGAAGTTCTATGGGACCACCAAGACTAATATTGCAAGACCACACCCTGTGGACAGAAACCTGATTCTGCTCATGGATCTCCTTTGCTGGATTGACCAAGAATACATTATTGACTTTTCTGTGAGCAGCTTTTTTCCCTGGAAAGGTGGCTAATAAAGTATAGGAAAGTAAAAACCAGAAGTTCAGATGTCAGAGACCCTGATAGATAGTCAAAGTCAAAACATTCTTATGTCCCAGGCATCTGGGGTCAAGCCGTGAGGCCACTGTCTGTTCTCAGTACTTTTTGGCTGCTTTTTATGTATTTTTGTAACAAGATAGTTTAATTCTGGAAACCGCTCCACAATAAGTGACAAAAGGGGTCAAGAAATTTTGATAATGAATAAAAATGATTTATAAAATGTAGCATTTACTGATGCGAACGCCATCACTTCCCATTTGGTTGTGTTACATTGACAATATTTTTATTCTATAGCGATAAGATGTAGATTCATGGGCAGGGCAATCTGAGGTGGGCAGGAGAGGAGGAATCTGAGGTGCAGGAATCACCAAATACAAATTTCTGCTGGGCTTGTGATGGCAGAAGAGGGGAGGTCAAAGGCATTTCTCCTTTTCTTAACCTCTTATTTCCCTTCAATTTTGTTTGGGGTGGGGGACACCTTTACTCCCATACAAATATACCAGCTTATGCGAATACCAGATAAAGACATTTATAAACTACGTGCAACATTTTCGGCATTATTTATCATGTTACCTAAATTTATCTACATTTATCTGTGTGTTCTTGTGTGTGTAAAACTTAAGGATTATGAAGCCTATCCACCCCCAGCTATTTATATAAACAAAATTATCACAAGATATTTTCTGTGCTTTCCCTTTATTATTGATATTTTAATGATAATTGGTTTTTCCTATAGATTGTATAATGACTATTAATGACATCTGACACTATAAATAATGTTCATTGTTCTTATTGGTAGTGCCCCTGAAGAATTTTAATTTGAAACGTGTTGGGCCAATAAATTCTTTATTCTTGAGCACTCTTGAGATTTCATCCCCTCCCTTTCCCCTGCTGTCAATGGAAGAGGCACATTGCAAATGGAGGCACTACACCCTTTTTATACCATCATCTGTAACAGCTCCTTATATTAGTCCTGCTGGGAAAAATGAAACACTTTGCCAATTGTCAGAGCAACTGGGATGTTAAGTGCTGCCCTAAAACCTTGTCAACTGATGGGCAAATTACAGTGCCTTTCTCATAAAGAAAATGGATGCCAGAGATGCTCTGAGACATTCGTTTTGATGATGAATATGGAGGACACGTTCATGTCAGACTCAATGGCCTCTTTTCATTCTAGTGCTTTGATTCTGGAGAAGTGAAAATAGTCACCATGGAGATATTAAAACACGCACACTTATATACTGCTGCCCTGTAAATGAATCCTAGATGACACCAAAGAGGACTCAATAGTTTCAAGCTAAGATTCAGGGGAGTAGGAGATGATTATCTCATTTAAAAAAGAGAAATGCCTATCAATAACCTAAACCAAAGACATATGAAAGGGATGCTATCGCATGAGGAAATCAATTGGGAATGGCAAAGATCCAGGGCCCTTGCCCTCAGCAGCTCTGCAGTTCCAAAAGCAATGTATTTCAAAGCGAAGACAATTGTGGGCACCAATAATAGTAGTAGTAGTAGTAGTAGTAGTAATAATAATAATAATAATAATAATAATAATAATAATAATATATTTATATCCCGCCCATCTGACAGGTTTCCCCAGCCACTCTGGGCGGCTTCCAACAAAACATTAAAATACAATAATTCACCAGATATTAAAAGCTTCCCTAAACAGGGCTGCCTTCAGATGTCTTCTATTTATTTAAAGCACCCCCCAGCAACATGGGAGCTGTAGATTAAGGCTGCTGGGAATTGTACTTCTGTGAAGGGCAAACTATAGTTCCCAGGATTTTTTTAAGGGTGTGTGTGCTGGAGTCTGCTTCCCCAGCACATTCACTTCAGGCAACACACTGGCAGAGCAGCCCCATGCCTCTAGCAAGAATGCACTTTCGACTCACCATCTGGAGAAGGGAGGGTTCAATTCAGCTCAGTATGAATGCACACGTGTGTGTTCTTTTGCTGGGAACAAGCACATCAAAAGTGCAGTGCAGGGCTGTTCAAAAGCAGAGGTTGCCTATCTGTCCTTCCCACCCAGTGCCCCCCACCTAACAGCCCAGGAGAGCTTCAGGTGGCTCAACATGGGATGACAATATCTTAAGAGGCATCAAAATCAGTGTATTCTGGAACACTTCGGTCCACCATCTAGATTCAAAATGGCGCCCACCCCATCCAAACATGGATAAAAATGGGCTCCTCCAAAAACAGGAACCATCATGTCAAACTGGGTGATGATATGGATAGAATGCATAGAAAATAGGCAGACTGATAGACAAACCACTTTCAAAAATATATGGTAGGCAGTGTGTGTGAGTTTCCAGCAAGGGTTAAAAGCCTGGGGAAATAACAATTAAAGGAATCTAATCACCTTTCTAGCACATCAAACCATAGGTCAACACTGGAAAACTGCAAATTATTTCATTTTGGAACATTGGGTGCAAAAGGTCTGGTATATAGCCTTAATGGGGGGGGGGGAATCACTCAGTGTTTAAAAAGACTCAAAGAAACAAACAGTTTCAGACAACTTTGTCAACACTTAGTATTGTTTTATTCAATATATAAAGGTGCTGATGGCCTGGGAGACCCACCATCTACATATAACTTATGAAAAGAAAGGCAAAATAAACATTGTGACCTGACATCGTTTAAGTAGTATAAAAGATAAAACATGGTATAGGTTATTTGATACTTGGGGGCTGGGTTTTTTAGAGGGGTTATTGATTTAATTTTCCTTGGAGACCACTGTAAGAGTGACACATGTAAAGTTTGTTCTGTGACTATTATATCATGTATTTGTAATGAAAGAAACTCTCTCTCTCTTGCTCTCTCCCTCTATATATATATATATGAATGCATTATTTTTATCATTATCATTGCCTTCCACACACACGTCTCAGGTAAGGTGGTTTACAAAATGCAATAAAAGAGCTAAAATGGTTTTGAAACAACACAGAAAAAAGGGATAAATTTTAAAACAATACAAAATAGACCCCTGTGATAGAGACCTAGCCAAACACCTGGGAAAGCTTGTTGAAAGAAAAATGTCTTCAGTTGCTTCTGAAAAGTGTGGATACTGGCTGCCTGCCTATCTTGACAGGAATACTGTATCTCTGGAATACTCTGAATTACTGTGGATCTTCCTCTTGTTGCTGAATTCTGAATGAAATGCAATTTTAAACTCTTCAAAGGCAGCTCCACATGTTACACATTAAACTGGAAGTTTAAACGTGGATAACCGAAGATGCACTATCTCTCCAGGTAAGTATCTCTGCCCTGGTAAGGATTCAGAAGATGTGAGGGATTGAACCTGATATCTTTTGCCTTCAAAGTGGATGCTCTGCCCCGGTCTATGACCCTTCCCTGTACTTTAAAGGTAGTGGCCTCAGCAGCTTGATCAAGGTCACAAGAGAGACAGCAGCAGGAAAGCGAACCTTCATCCCAGCGTGTGCACAAGTCCAGTCGAGTAACCTGATCTGAGCTCCTGCATGCTTTCTGCAGCCTTCCTGTGTCAATATGTTGCCTAATTGACTTTAATGGAGCTCTCTGCTCATGTAGATTTGTGTAAGCATAGATCAGACAGATGGGCTTGGGGAATCAGCAAGGACGCAGCAACAACCCCATTGCTGTCCCTTCTCACTGTGGAACAGAGAGAAGAATCTCTGCTTTGTTTACATGTCTGATTATTTTATTTTAAAAGCATGCAAAACAATCTCACGGTTGGCACATTTCCACTAAATATGAGTATTTTGGCAGCATTCATAAATATTTGGCGTTTTTGGTAGAAATATGAACCCTGTATTCCATTGTGGAATAAAGTTTATGCCGTTCATTCTTTTTAAGCTTTCTATGATTATTATGGTTATCCCAGATTGCCACCAGAGTATTATTAGTGGGAGGAACCAGCTGGGGAACCACTAAGGGGAAAAGGCTCAGAGCCCAGGATACTGGTGGTGGGACAGCGATGAGTGGTCACATGGAGAAGACTGGGAAGAGGAGGTGTCGGAAGTGGAAGAGATAACAAGGTTCAGTGAGCTGGGAGAGTCGGTGGCAGAGACAAGTCCAGAATCAGATGCAGAGGCTGAAGCAGGTGACTGGGAGGAAGGAGGTCGAGGCAGAGATGAGTCAGGCTGGTGAAGAGTCATGTGCTGCGACAAGCTCATCTCCCATCCTGTGTCCCAGAACCAAGAGAGGCATGAAAAGGACAGAGGACAAATTGGCTGCACACAGGCACAGTCTCCTATTGTTTGGGGAAAGCCCTGGAGAGGAGGGGACTTAGATGACTCTGGGGAGGAGTGGACTGACTTTCAGTCTCGGCAACTGATTTCATGGAGAAAGACCCACCAGGAATGAGCTGCTGTGCTCTTTAGGCCATGTCTGTGGAGACCGTGTTTTTGCTAATCAAGAGTTAACTCCAACTTTGAATGGTGTGATTTACTGCTGGCTCATTCTTTGTACTGCCTTGTAGTCCAGCATTTTTCTGGTTATTCTGGTGCTGTGGTTGTGATGCTTCTAAGAAACATTTGGCAATACAAAAGGGAGTGTGTGAAGACTGTGCCTGGGTCCCTCATTTATAGGGAAGGGGAGATCGAAGAGGGTCCAGGAGCACACAGTGAGCACACACTGTCTTGAACATGATGGAGAATAGAGTAGAGGGGGGGGGCAATGGAGTTTGAAACTGTAAATAGCAACCTTCCCAACCATTTACAGAGGTTGTACAGATTTTTTTTTTAAAAAAACCCAACAACAACTCAGTAAGTACATTGGTGAGACAGAATATGCAATGTTTTGTGAACAGAAATATAATTGGGATAATACAAGATGCAGCATACAAGAAAAGGCACATAGTCAAAAAATGGGAGCAGAAATTTAATTGCATTATAAATAGCTACTAAAGGCTAAAATGTCTCAGGGTAACATTTTCAAAAGGTGAAGACTCTAAAGCAGATACAAAAACAGGCTCATCAACCCTCAGGATTGATTCTTAGGTTACACAGAATAAAAGAAATCAGCAAAAAAGAGCCATAGGGAGGTAGTGAGGAGAGAGAATAATGGTCTGGCATGATGGCTATGCACTTATGAATTTCTTCTCCACTGCAAATGGTCTGTTTGGACATGAGGGCCCTACAGTCCTGGATTTCATGCAATCTAAAAGATTGATCTTAGTTGGCTTGAGATGTTTTATTCTGTACGAGAGAATGAAATCTCTCAAGAGTACCCGAATCGTAAATGGCGTAATTATGACTGGCAGGGTCTACAAAACTAGGAGTATATTTTTCAATCTTTTGAAGCAACAAATATGAGACTGTGGTATCTTACCGATCTAGTCTATTTCTATTCCGCCTTTTTGCCTGACGGGAACTCTAGGGTGCTTACAGAGAAGAACAAGAACCACTAAAAACATAGAAAGAACAATTGTTAAAAAACAAATAAACACTGGTAGTATTAAAACTATCTCTCTATCTCACTATCTATTTATCTATCTAGTATTAAAAACATACAATCACAACAAACACAGCACGGTACCAGCCCTTTCATCAAATGATAGAGTTGGAACAAGAATGTCTTCACTTGCCAGCAGAAGGACAGTAAGGAGGGAGGCAGTTTAGCCTCTCTAGGGAGGGAGTTCCAAAGTTGTCTGGGAGAAGCCACCACCAAAAAGCCCCTCTCTTGCATCTCTGCCAAGCGTGCCTGTGAAGGTGGTGGGAGCGAGAGAAGAGAATCCCCTGAATATTTCAAAACACGGACACGTTTGTATGAGGAAATACAGTCTTTTAGGTAGCTTGGATGTAAGACACGTAGGGCTTTATAGGTCATAACCCGCATTTGAACTGTGCATGGAAACTGGTAGTCAGTGGAGCAGTTGTAGCAAGAGTCATCTACTCCCTATAACCAGCCCTGGTTAACAATCTGGCTGGAGCTCTTTGAGCCAGTTGAAGTTTCTGAGCATTTTTCAAAGGCAGCCCCACGTAGAGCTCATTACAGTAATCCAAATGGGGTGTAACAAAGGCATCTGTCATTGTGGCCAATAAGGATGCCATCTTGACACCCTTATTTAGTGTTAATTTAATAAAACAGTTGTGTTACTATACATGCCTCCTCCCGTTCAGTGGGATGTGTATCACTACTTCTGTTCTGGGGTGCCAACAGGATTTTCTAGGCCTACTATATGTGGATTGGGTCCTTCAATCACTCACACATGAGGACACAAGATTTGCATAGGCTTTGTATCATATGCAATTTGTATCTTCTTTTGCAGATGGAGTGGAGGGTTCAAAAACAAATAAGCGTCCACATGCATAATAAAATATCTGACAGAAAAAATGTGTAAAGCTAGAACTTTCCCCATAATTGCATTTCCAGTCTTAAACTGTAGAATTTCTGCCTGCTACACAGTTGTTAAAGGCTCCAGTATGCTCCCTGCATACTGTATCACAGGTGACTGTCAGGAGGCTCTGTAAACATGTGACTATAGTTCCACTGGGATGCTCTGCTTTCCTTCGAAGAGGCCAACAGCACTTCCAGACTGCCACATGAAGGCTTGGCCACAATACTGTATGCCTGGTAGACTAGGGATTTGTTCTACATCGGATGTGGGGAACCTTTGTCTCCTCAAATGTTGCTGAACTACAACTCCCATTGGCCCCAGCAAGCATGACTAATGGCCAGGCATGATGGGAGTTGTAGTTCAGCAACATCCAGTAGACCTAAAGTTCCCCACACCTGTTCTATATGAGCAGAATTTTAAAGACACTTCAACCTTGTGGTTTTTAAAAATAATAACAAAAAACCTTAAAGAGGATTTAAAGATACACAGCCTCACGGAATTAGTCTTGATTTCTTGGATATTTAAATGACAGTTATGAAACTAGACTGGTGAGTCCTCAAACATGAAACACCGTGGCTAAGGATTTCAAAGCCATCTACTAGAGGATTTGAATGCATAAGTTGAGGGACCTATGCTTTTAAATCCCCAGAGCTGGTTTGCAAATATCAACCTGTATGAGTGCTACATGGATACTAGCAATGGAGGCAAAATCTACTGGAGCATATTCATCCTCCTATTAAATCATGGATGCATGCTACGATTCGGGAATGTATTGAATTTGTTGGTGCTGAAGGCATATATATATATATATATATATATATGCTTTCGTAGATTTTCACGGGTACAGGAATGCAGGTTTTGGTGTCCTCGGGTATCTTCCCGTGTAAAAGTTGGGGTGTCTAGGCGACGTTTCGACGAGGTCTCACTCATCATCTTCAGGCTGGTGCTTTCGGCTTCTTGTTGCTATATATATGCCTTCAGCACACATATATATATATGTGTGTGTGAGTGTGTGCGTGTGTTATCTATCCATTATTTGTTATCGATCCACTATCCATTATAAAATGGAACAATTGTATCGGAACAATGCCAATACAATACAAATAAAACACAATAAAGCCATACAGTTGTCCATCAGTAAACAATAAAACAGGGACAGAGCAACCCTCCCAGACTGGATCTGAAGGTTGCATTAGGCAGAGGTGCCCCTCCACCCAGCTCTCCCAAATCAGCTGGCCTCTTGCCAGCTGCCAAATGTGTGAGTGGGCAAGAATCCATTCACGGCATCTTTTGCCAGTGGGAACAGTGAAAACAGCAAAAATGGGAAACTGCAAGCGCAGGTGCAGGGCTGAGTTGGCCCAGGATCTCCTGGATCCCAGGCTAGCCTGCCAGTCATTGTACAATAGCGTCAAGCCTGAATCTGATTGTCTTGCTTCCCTTTTGTTGTAACCACCAAGAGAAGTAGTTCGCCTGAGTAGGTAACAGAGGATACTGCGTTACACCTCTCAGTTCATGTGTGATGTTAGTAATGCCAGGTAGACAAGAGGTAGCATCTGGAAAGACTGCTTCTGGTGTTGCTGGAGCAGTTTATGAGGTCAGAAATATGCATATGTGCCCTAGCTGAATATACCCTGTTTTATTTCTGACAGGCCAACTGTGAGCATAAACAGGCATTAAACAACAAAACAGGTTAAAGCATATTTCACTTCTGCTTTTCTCACAGCTTGTAGTATTTGGTGGAAGTGGAACGAATCAGTCCGAATAAGTTATGCAAATCAGACAGATTAATTTTGTACATAATGCATGATTAGGGCACTTGGAGTGCATATTATGCAAATGGTGTCAACTGCGTTTGAGGGGTTAGGGTTTGGCAAACCCTGTTTAAGGAGGAAGCAATTACTTGAACAACCCCCTCTAGGAAGCTTGCAGGGTTGCCAAGTTGACATCCGTGACACCTCCAACAGAATATCAGTTACTAAATTAGCTGTAATATCACATGTCTGTGAGAGGAATGATTATCTTTCCCAGTGCTTGCTCTGGTTGCCACTTTTCTATTGGTGTGTCACGATTTCCACTGCAGACACAAATCCATAGGCGGAAATATCTGGGTTTGATTTTTTAAACTATTTCCTCAAACAAGTCTCGCCCAAAAGTCAAAGCCAAAATTTGCTTTTTATGCGGTTTTGAAGTGCCAGATTATTATGACAACTTGCAAAAGTGGAACCAATTATCTTTATTGCTGCTTAACAGAACACACAATATATATATATCCCAAGCTAATGTAATCCATACTTAATTTTGCAGTTAGCAACCCTGAATGGCTAATTCTATAAAATGCCACAATGAAATGAAAGAATGGCCTGAAGATACAAAACAGTTACTGGTACTTTCAACAGTCTAATGGGTAAAGATGGCTTAGGTTGCCTCCAATCCCACTGGAGATGCCAGGGACAGAAAATAGGACTTCTTGCATGCATTGATTACTTCTAAGGCCAGGGCTGAACTGATACTACCCTTGCTGGTGCCTTTCCCGGGAAAGTCAGAGGCTCACTATGTCAGGTTCCTACTGGAAGACCGGACAAAAGCTAGACCATTGGCAGTGGCAAAAATTTTATCGGTGGTTGCAAGAACAAATGAGCCCTATATTCCAAACAAAGTGCTTGATTAACCTGGAGGTAGGCTGTATGAACTCTGTATTGATTTGTAATGTTTTGTTGGGCCTCTGGACCATAATAAAGATAGTTGTTGTTGTTGTACTTCTAAGTAAGTATACGCTGCATAGCAGCCAAAGTCTACCAAATTTCTAATCAAAATATTTAAAAAAACATAAACAGTATAACTGGTATACATTTGGCCTCATATAACTCCCTGAATGGTATCTGACTAAGTTTTACTAGGGACGCTGGTGGCACTGTGGGTTAAACCACAGAGCCTAGGACTTGCTGATTAGAAGGTCAGCGGTTCGAATCCCCACAACAGGGTGAGCTCCCGTTGCTCAGTCCCTGCTCCTGCCAACCTAGCAGTTCGAAAGCACGTCAAAGTTCAAGTAGATAAATAGGTACCGCTCTGGCGGGAAGGTAAACGGCGTTTCCGTGCACTGCTCTGGTTCACCAGAAGCAGTTGTGTCATGCTGGCCACATGGCCCGGAAGCTGTATGCCGGCTCCCTCGGCCAATAAAGCGAGATGAGCGCCGCAACCCCCGAGTCGGCCACAACTGGACCTAAGGGTCAGGGGTCCCTTTACCTTTTACTAAGTTTTACTCAGAGTAGACCTACTGAAATCAATGGACATAATATTGTCATGTTCATTCATTTCAGTGGGTCTATTCAGAATAAAACTCCATATATAGCCAATATGGCACCACTCATGTGCAAGGTGAAGGTATTAGCAAGCTTGGATGAACTCCAAGATTTGTAGACACACAACAAAACAGGGAGGATAATCCCTATGAGGGACCCCAAAACATCCTAATGAAGACAGAATATGCTCTTGTGGTCACACAATGCTGAGTGCCTATTGTGGAGCAAGAAGGTGGGAGGAGAAATGCAATGGAGTGCCCTGGAAATGGGCACAGCCAGCTAGCACCCTGAACACTCCACGCTGCAGCATTTTATTGCAGGTTTCTCTTGTCCGCTAACCAAGAGCAAAGGGTTTCCCCCTCCCTGCAATCACTGATATGAATGGCAGTTGCATTCACTATGTCAATTAAAACCTACCTCCTTGCTTTTGAAGCCATAGCACAATTTCCCTAGCTAACAGATCACACTGTTTGCATCAGTGTTAAATTACGTATCGGGCTGTATGTAACACTGTATGCCAAATAGGCAAGGTTATTTATTGCATTGCCTTGGAGCAGAATGAACAGAGGT
This sequence comes from Podarcis muralis, assembly GCF_964188315.1. Classification (NCBI taxonomy): domain Eukaryota; kingdom Metazoa; phylum Chordata; class Lepidosauria; order Squamata; family Lacertidae; genus Podarcis; species Podarcis muralis. The sequence continues at coordinate 65,131,224 of NC_135659.1, forward strand.
TGTTTTCATAAAGAACACTATAAACCGGGTCCGCTACCCTGAGGGATCACGCCCTTTTGCTAAAAGGTATAACTAATCATTTCAGCTGCTCAGAGAGGGTTTCTCCCTCCCCATTCCATTTGTGGAATTTCAATTACAGGGGAGTGCTTTTATGTCCCAGTCATACATGACTGCAGTTACTCCTGACCAGGAAAATTTGCAAATCAAATGTTCCTTGTAGTTTACTGAAGGGATATATGTGTTCGCCCTTTTTTGGCAGATGCAGCAGAATGTAAGGGTATGTTTTCTGAACACTTTCACCTCATCTTCCACATAAAAAATGGATCTTATTCCAAACTGAGAATTTGACAGGAATGAATGAATGAACAACTGATGTTCTGGTAGCAGCAAATGTTTTTTGTTTGTTGGTTGGTTATTCCTGGTAATGAAACCAACTATTAATTTCAAAAGCACTTTGACAGCCTTGTGACGCTAAGCTAGATGCTAAGAGATTTGTAGTTCATGCACGCCACATACGAAGGCAATTCTGCAAGCAGCCCGGACTAACATAAGAATGTAAGAGAAGTCCTGGTTGTTGTTGTTTACTCATTTAGTCGTTTAGTCGTGTCCGACTCTTCGTGGCCCCATGGACCAGAGCACGCCAGGCACTCCTGTCTTCCACTGCCTCCCCCAGTTTCGTCAAACTCATGCTGGTAGCTTCGAGAACACTGTACAACCATCTCGCCCTCTGTCGTCCCCTTCTCCTTGTGCCCTCAATCTTTCCCAACATCAGGGTCTTTTCCAGGGAGTCTTCTCTTCTCACGAGGTGGCCAAAGTATTGGAGCCTCAGCTTCAGGATCTGGTAGCTCAGGCCAAAGGACTGCCCAGTCTAGAGTCCTGCTTTCTGCAGCAACAAGCCAAATTCTTATGGGAAGCACACAAGCAGGACATGACCAGAACAGTCCTCTTCTGCTGTTGATCCCTAAAAACTGGTATTATTTCAGAGGTATGTGGCCTGTGATCCTAGAGTTAGCACATAGCCATTATGACATGGGCTGTGCAGCTCCATCCATGGAGGTGAAAACATGAAGGCATATGCACACTTACCTGGGATTAAGCCCCGCTGTACTGAATGGGACTTACTACTGAACAGATTGCATTGTTAAGAACTTAGGTCTGTTAGTTTTTTCCTCCACAGCCAATACCAGGACCACCACCAACAAAAGATATAGGTACACAAGAATTGTGCCTGGCAAAAATTTTCTTTCTTCACTTCTCAGCTCACCCATAACTTTAAATATGAGCTGACATCACAGAGCGGCTGCTCATTACATTAAGTGAAACAGGAGAAAGAAACTGTGCAAACCCCAAAACAGCTGTTTCAAACTTTTCTGTTAACAACATTGGATGGTTTATGGGGAAAGGAGGCTATATAGATTTTTCCTAGGAGTGCACTTGTGTTTCACTCTCTGGAAAAACAGGTTGCGCATATTTATTAAAAAACCAAGCAAAATTGTTTTTTTAATCCACTGTACATCCATATTCAGTGTGCATAACAAAATTGTAAGTTAGATTTTAAATAAGTTTTTAAAATATATATCTTTCAAAAAGAATCCTTTCTCTTCCCTGTTCATGACATGCTTGCCCAATGCATACAAGTAACAGTCTATACTATGTAAATTTCACTTGTATAAATATATCCAAATCAAAAGGAATGAGAAAGAGAAATAAAAATATGGAAGAAGTGTCCACTGCTAACAACCACCTCCATATACAAGGGGCAAACTACACAGTACATAGCATGGTGTGACACAACTTGAGTTTGTTTAAAAGACTAACCACACAATCCTATAATGTGCACACAAAAGTAAGTCTAATTAAAGTCAATGGGACTTGCTCCTAGGTATGCAGGTATGGGATTGCAGCCTAACTTAAAACTATGGTTTGACAATCCAGGATCATCAATCTTTTTGTTGTTGTTTAAATTAACTATAGTTTCCAGGTTTTGGCTTCATACCAGGAAGGCTTTTCAAGGAGTGGGGAGGATTTGAAATCCTGTACAGTGGTACCTTGGGTTAAGTACTTAATTCGTTCCGGAGGTCCGTACTTAACCTGAAACTGTTCTTAACCTGAAGCACCACTTTAGCTAATGGGGCCTCCTGCTGCTGCCGCGCCACCGGAGCATGATTTCTGTTCTCATCCTGAAGCAAAGTTCTTAACCTGAAGCTCTATTTCTGGGTTAGCGAAGTCTGTAACCTGAAGCGTATGTAACCCGAGGTACCACTGTAGAACTTCAAAGTGGGGAGGCTCCAAAAGCCCACTCAGCACCAATCCCTTTCAACACAGAGATCAGTTCAGGGTAGGTTTTCCAAGACTCCCCACACCCACCCCTTTCAAGCCCTGATTGTGGAGCCTAAAAGGAGGGTTATGGGAGACTTGGAATTCTGCCCCACGTTCATCCTTGCAAACTTTTGCCCCACCCCACCTGGCAAAGTTGAGTGTCTGTGCACACAGGAGTGGGCACGACAAGCCGATAATTTTGCTGCCCCACTTCCCAACCTGCTGCTTGGGACACATGCCAGCTCTCTCCCACCTGCTTGGTCCAGGCCTGCATCCATGATGAGAAGTCTTCTATGACTTTTGAAGTAAGAATGCAGTTTCTTTGCTCATAAATTGATACAGAAGGGATGTTGTGTTGCTGCAGAGCTTTAGAAAAGACACGTTTCTGAGCAGGGTGCACCCTCTTCTGGTAAGAAACAGCATGTGCAATTGTTATTGAACAAACAAAATTATGACGTGGATTTTGTCAACAAAGAGTTCTGTTGAGCCATATTGACTACTCGCAAATGGTGATCAATCATCACCATGTATATCACTCCTTGCAAAAGTTAATCATATCCTATACAACTTTACACATGAGTCCCATTTACTTGTAGGTTTTACTCCCAAGTAATTTTAGGATCGGTACCCAATCCGATTCATCTTTACACAGAAGTAATTCCCAACTTCTCAATGGATCTTCTACCCAGCATTCCCAAACTATGTGTGCTTAAAATGTAGAAGCCTCTAGCTGATATATATTTATCACTGAATTTTATGTATGATTGTTATTAATCGAGGGCCAAATGTTCGTTTTATTAACATACTGATCCCGCCCTTTATTATCAAATTCCAATTCAGCTTACAAAAAAATATATATATATAATAAAAGCTAGATCCCATTCAGGTAGAAGGTGCTTAAGAAATAAAGAGAACAGGTCTCTGCCCGCAGGAGCTTCCAATCGAGAAAAAGACACACTGGAAATAGATGGAAGCAGCCCGCGATCGTCTCCTCCTCCTCCTTTGCCACCCATCTTGAGTCCGGACGCTGCTTAGGTGCAGCCTCCTCGGTCCCCCCCCCCCAAAGAATGGCTGTTTGGTTCCGCCCACAGCCTAAAGTACCTATGCTCACTCTACCCCCACCCCTGTCTCAATGGTTCGGTCCTCTTTCAGCCATCCAATTATCTTCCCCCCCTCAACCCGCTTCCTCCCTCAAACACTTCTCTGAAGCGATTCTCTCTCTCCCCCGCCCTCCGCGCGCGCGTGTGTGTGTTCGGCGCGCGCACCTCTGCCGTCACATCCGCAAGGGCTCGTCGCCCCTCGTTTCTCGCGACGCTTTCCCAGGGTTCCCGCTCTCTTTTCCAAGATGGCGGCTCCCGAGGTGGCTCCGGCTGAGAGCTGGCTCCGTACCCGGGACGTGCATCTGCACGAAGGGCCCGAAGACTTCGGGTCGCTGCTGCTGTCGGCCCCGGTCCTGGAGGGGCTGAAAGCTGCCGGGTTCCTGAGGCCTTCCCCAGTGCAGCTCAAAGCCATCCCGCTGGGGCGCTGCGGCCTTGGTGAGGCGGGATGAGGGATTGGGATGAGGGGTGTGGGCTGTCGCCTTGTGCGGCAGGATCCCCAGGGTCAGCAGATCCCGATATGGATCTTTCTTTCTCCTCGCCATTGTTCCTTGTGTAGATCTCCACTCCTTCCCTGGCAGGGAATGGACTGCCATTGGGGTTTGAGCTTCGGGTGCCAAAATGTCTTGGGCCGGCCCTGGGTGCCAAAGGATAGGAGAGTGCCAAAAACTTGCGTTGGGAAGAAAAATGCTGAGGCATGTGGGTTGTAGAAGGTACAGTGGTACCTTGGTTCCCAAACTTAATCCGTTCCAGAAGTCTGTTCCAAAACCAAGGCTCGCTTTCCCATAGAAAGTAACGCAGAATGGATTATTCCATTCCAGGCTTTTAAAAGCAACCCTTAAAACAGCAATTTAACATGAATTTTACTATCTAACGAGACAATTGATTCATAAAAAGAAAGCAATAAACAATGTACCGCAGTCACACAATCAGTCAGTAGCTGAACTGGGTTCCACACAGTCAAAAAAACAAAAGAGAGAGCCACAAAAATACAAAATAAATAGCAAAAACAGGCAGACCTCAGCGTAACACTCAAAACGGAAGTGTGGCACTCAAATAGGAAGCATAACACTCAAAACGGAGCACGTTTGGCTTCTGAAAAAAGTTTGCAGACCAGAACACTTCTGGGTTTGCAGTGTTTGGGTTCCAAGTTGTTTGAGTACCAAGGCGTTTGAGAACCAAGGTACCACTGTAACAGCCATTTTACCTTTCGGAGGGTGATGTGCCAGAGCTTTGTGCTTTCATTCAAAGCATGTTTAAGGAGGCCTTTCTGAGGCAATGAGCCTTTTGCATATTGCAGTAGGCTCCTTAGCTAAGTGGTTAATATGCAAAACTGGGCTGTAGGTTGCAGGGCAGCCAAACTAAAGTGGCATGTGCCACAGATGCAACCATTGTCTTCTTTTGTCTTTGTGGATTTTTTTTAAAGGTGTAAAGAGAGGGCATGGAGGGAGATGGACTATGAAAAACAGACAATAAAACATTTACCGTATTTTTCGTCCCATAGGACGCACCTAGTTTTTTTGGGGGGAAATAAAGGAAATTCCCCCCCCCCTTTACTTCCCCCCCCCCAAACCAGGTCGGGGAAACCAAACCAGGTCGGGGAACAGCGGGATGGGGCGCTGCGCCTCCCCGCTGTCCCCCGAGTTTGTGGGGCTGGCCGATGTCTGCCCTGCACGAGGGGCGCTCTGGAGCCGGGTGGCAGGCTGCTATCCGCAGCGCGGGGAGCCCTGCAGGAACTCCCGCAGGGCTCCCCACGCTGCAGATGTCTGCCCGGCGGGAGGGGCGCTCTGCTTCAGGGCGCATCGCGCGCCGGGCGGCAGGCTGCGCACCGACCCCTCTCGCTCTCCAAGCTTCAGCGAAAGCCTGTATTCGCCCCATAGGACGCACACAGATTTCCCTTCCATTTTTGGAGGGGAAGAAGTGCGTCCTATAGGGCGAAAAATACGGTAAGTTGGGTCTGTGCAGGACTTTTGGATTAAAATTGATGTTTTGAGAGTCTTATTATTGATTGATTTGGTGAATACTCTGTATATGTCCTGGTATGCAGTGAGATGAGAAATCAAGCACACACATAGCATTTTACATCCACCTGCATATTGTAGAGAAAGATCAGAAGTGAAGGGCAAGTTGCCTTCAAGAAAATTGCTATTACAAGAAGACCCACTCCTGGTGCCCCTTTTGTGCTTGTACCAGCATAGGAGCTTTGTGTTATGTGTTTGTTTGTATGTCACTTGGAAGACACAAAATTGCCAGATGAAGCTAATAATACTGATGAAACACCTAGTGTCAATTTTAATATATATTAATGTGATTGGTGTACTGTAAATATTTATTCGCTATTAGATGGCTGACTGTTGGATGGTTTTAGCTTTGGAGCGATATTCCATTGAAAGTGAATTGGTTGCTGATGACGTGACTGGCCTTATTTACTTGATTCTTTTGTCCTGGATTTTTGGTGGTGATCTTTTGGCTGCTTCTTGACATTTTTCTATTTGTTTTCTTTTCAGATCTCATTGTACAAGCAAAATCTGGCACTGGTAAAACCTGTGTCTTCTCTACTATTGCACTTGATTCCCTTATTTTGGAAAGCCTGGTTACGCAGGTGAGCATGATAGTTTTGTGTAAAGTTTTGAGAGAAGTGATGTCAGTAATCAATAACAAGATTATTTACAAGGGCAGTGCTATTCAGTGAGAGTTTCATTCTAGCTCCCTCATAGGTAAGCTTTATTATAACGATATAGGTAGGTAGCCGTGTTGGTCTGCCGTAGTCAAAACAAAATAAAAACATTCCTTCCACTGGCACCTTAGAGACCAACTAAGTTTGCTATTGGTATCAGTTTATTATAACTATTACATATGGATTTATGCTGATATTTAAGGATGCTTTGTAAGTGTGATTGACACTTATTGAGGGGATATCTGGCTTCTAGCTGACTAAAACTGCCATCAAAGAAGTGTCACTTATTGGTCCCTCAACTGTTACGGGAGCAGAGGGGTTAATAATCTAGGAAATATGATGTATTCATTTTTTGTTTGTTCTTCTAGTCTATTCACAGCTTGACCTTTTTTCAGATTTTGATCTTGGCCCCTACCAGAGAGATTGCTGTTCAGATTCATGCAGTTATTACAACTATTGGGATCAAGATGGAAGGTTTGGAATGTCATGTCTTCATTGGAGGAACCCCTTTAAACCAAGATAAAATGAGGCTGAAAAAGTGTCACATAGCAGTTGGCTCTCCTGGTGAGACAAATAAAATGATACATGTTTATCAAATCTTGTATTGTGCTACAAAAACTAGTGGATGCTATCTGTGCAAACATATTTACAGAGCAGAATTTGAAAACTGCACATAGAGAGTTAATCAGTCATATTTATCAAGGTGCTATGTTTATTATTCTTTTGCAAAAGTATATTTATTTCAGTTAGATGTGTTGTATGCTTAAGATCCTAATGCAATTTTTATTGTTGCCAGGGCGCATAAAGCAACTCATAGAACTGAACTATCTGAATACAGCCAGCATTCGTCTCTTCATTCTTGATGAGGCAGATAAGCTTCTGGAAGAAGGTAGTTTCCAGGATCAAATCAAGTAAGAGTAGCCTACCAGTAATCATTATAATCTTTTTGTTTCTGAAACATATTTGGTTTGAAGTGTTTGTTCTAAATGGTGCTTTTCCTCCCCTCCCTCTCTCTTTAGTTGGATTTATTCTTCTCTACCAGCCAATAAGCAAATGTTGGCTGTGTCGGCCACCTATCCTGAATCCTTGGCTAATTCTTTGACTAGGTACATGAGAGATCCCACCTTTGTGAGATTGAATCCCACGGACCCAAGTCTCATTGGTATGTACGATGTGCTCTTTGCATTTCTGCACAACCCTCCAAATACGTTGAGAGTTGTATGCTTGAGTCTAAGGTAGTAGTGGGGAACCTATGACCTTTCAGTTGTTGCTGGCCTTTAATTCCCATCATCCTTGATGCTGGATGCTGGGGCTGATGGAAGCCAGCCCCATGCTGGCTGGGGCTGATGGAAGTTGAGAGTCCAACAGTTTCTGGAAGGCCATACAATCACCACCCCAGTTATAGACTTTGCCACCTTGATAAATATGTGGTTTGAATTTATTGTCTGCCATGTTAATGCTCTATATAACAACTTAGCCAGAAATATTGGGACAACCATTTATTATTGTTACATTTGTATCCTTTCCTCAAATGAGTTTTTGTTTGTACAAATGTTATATAAGCCCATCCTGTTTTGGTTAGGGTTGAAGCAGTACTTCAAAGTTGTGAAATCTCACCCGTTACCTCATAAGACTTTTGAGGAGAAGGCTGAGCATTTACAGGAGCTGTTCAGCAAGATTCCTTTCAACCAGGCCTTGGTCTTCTCGAATCTACATAGCCGGTATTTTATGTTTTTAAAAAAATCTAGATTAGCTAAAATAACAATGAATTATTTGGGGTTTTATAGCAATGCTCCTGTTTCTGTAAGTGAAAGCCAATGCACATTAAAGTGGGTGAAGCTAGTGAGTTTCTAGGGCTGTAAGATTGGTCATCTATTGTTTAGTGTGTCATGCAGTATTGAATTGAATTAAAACAGTAGGATTTATTTTTAAAAATCTCATGCTTTTAAAACACACACCATATTTTTATGACTTAAAGACCAAGAGTTCATCATATATACAGTGGATGAAATAATCAAGGGGAAATGATTCCAGATTAAATCAACTGTTCTTGCATCTTACTGTGCCAGGAACAATATGCTGCTAAGTTTAGCTGTTTATTAAATATTTGTTATACACTCCTGTCAAACAGTTTTGAGGAGCTGGCAAGTGCGGCAGTCATGAAGTGTTATGCTATAAATACATTTACTGTATTTTCTTTTTCACTGTTTCAGAGCTCAACACCTAGCAGATTTACTGACTTCCAAAGGATTTCCTGCTGAGTGCATTTCAGGCAAGTTTGCAGGCCTATTGATAATTTTTTCTTATATTGATTTCAGCAATGTTGTATGTGGAATTTGTTGTTTTCACGCACATGTGTAAGTAAGTATGTTGTTTTAAGTTGCAGTTGTATAAATATTAATTTAGGAGTAAGGCCCATTTGAGCTTGGTAGGAATTAATAATAATAATAATAAATTTTATTTATATCCCGCCCTCCCCAGCCGAAGCCAGGCTCATGTATATACAATGTATATACTATGCTTTCGTAGATTTTCACGGGTACAGGAATGCAGGTTTTGGTGTCCTCGGGTGTCTTCCCGTGTAAAAGTTGGGGTGTCTAGGCGACGTTTCGACGAGGTCTCACTCGTCATCTTCAGGCTGGTGCTTTCGGCTTCTTGTTACTGGAACAGAGCAGGATCTCAGTGTTTGAGTTCCTATAAATACTGTTGAGGGGTGTGGTGTATAGCCTCCAATGTTCTGGGCAGAGAGGAAGTTCCCAGGCTAGTGTGCCTTTTCTTCTTTTGTTCCTTAATTGCTTGAGGGATATCTTGAGTGATTTCTTGAGTGATATCCTGAGTACCACTGAGTACCATAGTATAATGTATATACTATGTATATACAATAGATAAATTAGACAAAAGTGTCTGTGGAGGAGACGTGGTAGCAAACTACCCTAATGATTCTGCTAGTACTTTTGTTGTCTGGTCTTCATTTCTCCATTTGTTCGTCTTTCTCTAGGCAGTATGAATCAGAACCAACGACTTGATGCTATGGCTAAACTCAAGCAGTTTCATTGCAGAGTCTTGATTTCAACTGATTTGGTGAGGTTCCCCCCACTCCACCCTGATGTCGAATTTTTAAAAAGTGTAATGGTTTATAGATGTACTTCATATAGATCTGACTTTAAGGAACTAGAAACTCAACCAAGCTAGTGCGCCCATGTCTCTGGGAAATGTGCTAGTACATACAAATGCAGTAGTATTTGAAACAGTTCATTCTTTTCACTAAAATATGTTGTAAATCAATCTTGAGAAGAGGAAAATACTAACCACTATTTGATGCTCTTGTCTTTCCAAAGTTTAGTCTACTTCCAGCATATTTCTATTAAGGTTTGTATAGACAGTTGTGAGCAAGAATGAAAGCATAGTATTTTCAGAGTAGTCTCCTTGAGGAAGACCCAGAGAAGTGTCATTTAGATGGCTTTGAAATTAGTATGGTTTAAATTGCAAAATTACATTAATGCATCCCAGGGAGCCTTCTGTGGATTGTGCCCACTTACTGTAATGAAACTATGCTGAAGCAGTTGTTTTTGAGCAACACACCCAGCAGCATTTAGAAGATAACTGAAGGCAGCCCTGTTTAGGGAAGCTTTTAATGTTTGATGGGTTACTGTATTTTAATATTTTGTTAGAAGCCGCCCAGAGTGGCTGAGGAAGTCCAGCCAGATGGGCGGGGTAAAATAAATAAATAAATAAATAAATAAATAAATAAATAACAAAAGTAGTCCTTCGGAACTAGAGCAAATGGCTTGTTTTGTGTCTTAATGTGTGTAAATTGATTGGGAGGCTGCGGTATTTTATTCATGGTACCATGGAACAACTGAAGAAGTCTAAATGTTGTGCTTGGCTTGTTTCCTCCTTACTACCACCTTTAACTTCACCCATCCTTCCTCTCAGACTTCCCGTGGAATTGATGCTGAGAAGGTGAATCTAGTCATCAACTTGGATGTGCCTTTGGATTGGGAAACATACATGCATCGGATTGGCAGAGCTGGGCGCTTTGGTAAATACTGCTTTGAGTTTGCTATGCAGTGGCAGGTGCTGGATCTACAACTCTTTCCAACTGATTTATCTCTCTGCTTTGTCACAGGAACTTTAGGGCTAGCAGTGACATATTGCTGCCGTGGGGAAGAAGAAAACATGATGATGAAAATTGCACAGAAATGTAACCTTCGGTTGCTTCCTTTACCAGGTACAAGTGTTTCTGGTGTATGTGGGACCATGATGCATTAATTTGAGCATGTCTTTATGCGGGGAAGGTGGGGGCAGGAAAACTGGCCCTCCAGAAGTACAGTTCCCATCACACCTGGTCATTGACCGTTTGCTGTTGAACAGCAGTGGGTGAGCCACAGGTTCTCTGTCCCTGTCCTTCTGAATGGCGCTATAGTAAATGTTTCAGAGTTGATGCAGGTGGTTAAGCTGCAGTCTTGTACTTGCTTACCTGGGAGTAACTCCCATTAAATTAAGTGGGGTTTCTTTTTATACTATGTATAGGTTTGTACCATAGGCCCATTCTGAATCTTAAATAGTTAGCTAATTGTTTCCTGAGTGGAAATACTGAATTATTTCAGAAAAGTAATGTACCAGAGTTCTTAGTTGTTAAATCATTTAAAGTCACAGAATCATAGAATTGTAGAGTTGGAAGGGACCACAAGGGTCATCGAGTCCAACCCCCTGCCATACAGGAATCTTTTCCCCCAACATGGAGCTCAAACCCATGACCCTGAGGTTAAGAGTCCCGTGCTTTACCACCTGAGCTATCCAGTAAAGCTAGATTCATTGACAATATAATTAATAGCCCAGTAATTAAGACACTAAATAAATAATACATTTGGTCAAATACGGGAGCTGCTTAGTATGACAACCTTGTGACCTTCAACAGTATAAAAACTGAGAAGCTCTAAAGAGGACAGGAAACAATATTTGCAAACAAGATGAATTTAGATTTCTGAAGATGTTCCTTTCTGGCAGAGCAGTTCAGCAAGAGAGATTGTGAAACCTTAACTTTTGGAAGCTGTCAAAAGAAGAAATTTGACTGTTTCAGATGGACTTAACCCAGTTATTGGCTTATAGGATCATTATTCTTTAGCCCTGACTGTTTTACAACATTATGTAACATCATTTGGCTTATAGCAATACTTTTGTATGTATTGATCTTTCTTTTATTTTTAAACTACAGTCTAGTAAAAACACCTGGCACATGCTTGTAATCAAATGCTTGCATTCAAAACATTTATGATGGTGTCACTTAGATATATTTGTGATTATGAGAATTTCTTTGAAAAGAGATACTGTATGTTGCTCTTGACTAATAACATTTTTCTCTTGTGAAGAACCTATACCTCCTGGGCTCATGGAACAGTTTGAAGGCTGGGATGTCGAAGTCACTGCTGTCCCATATCCCAATGCTTCACTGCATGCATCTCTGTTGCCAGCTAAGAGACCAGAGGGGACCATGCAGCACACAACAGTAAGCACCAGTGCTCCTGTTGTTTGTGAAAACTCTGTTGCAGCCAAGCCAAAACAAGCCCTCAAACAGAAGCAATTACTTAAAACGAGAACGGAGGATACAAAACCAAAAATAACCAGGAAGCAACAGTCGTCCCATAGTATCACTCAGCAGAAGCGCCAAATAGAGCCTTGTCTTCAGACTTCTGGAAAGCATAACGAGGAGGTGGACAGGGAAACATTAAAAAGCATGCTTCCCAAGATCCCTTGCTTATCATCATTTAAGGGCCAGCAGTCCACCAGCACATGGAGCATGGCGGAGTTCATTGAGGATTATGAATACTTCATTAAAGAAGGCTCAGAGAGAGAAGTGGAAATAGTAAGAAGCTATACAGGCCCAGGAGAGCAGCATCAACACCCAGAAAGTGATACTAATAGAATTTATACTGAAACAGAATCCAGCTTGCATGCTGCAAAAGCTCACGTATTGACAGGAGACTCTGATAGCGATAGTAGCTCTTACAGTTCTGGGTCATCCACCTCTAGCTGGGAGGACCAGTCATATAGTAAAGCATCTTCAGATACACAGCAAAAAGACAATGGTGCACTGACATCAGATCAGAAATGTGTTTTGCAGTTCAGTGGTGTCCCTGAACCACCACTGTTCCAAACGAGTCCTCAGCTCCAGAAGATAAAGGAACAGAATGTAAAACAGAGCAGTCAAAGCCGCTTCCGTTGTACCACCAAGCCTTCCAAGAGCAAGAATTTAAAAAGTGTATCTGAAGTCAAACCTACTCCTTTCCCTGAGTGTGAAGATCAGAGTTATGAGGAATACTGGCGAGCATATTACCGGGCTTGGCGGGACCATTATGCAGAAGCTTCTCGTTCATACTACCAAATGTATCAGCGACCATCAAACTTACTAACTGCTTATCATGCCAATGCAATCTATTTTGAAGAGTTGTTGCGCGGTAACAGATAATGGGAATTCCTGCCACACGAAACCTAATAGTGGAATCTTAAATCACCTTTCTGTTTCTGTTTACACTCACATATTTTCTTTATTCCATGTATATACTGTTTTGTATACTTTCCAGAAGGTGAAATGCTGCAACAGTATTGCTAATAAATAGTATGAAAATAGTGTTGTATATTGATACTGATTTACTCTTGGCATAAGATGCATGGGAAATCTGTTGTAGATTACTGTTCTCATTTATTTTGGGTTATGAACTTGGAAAAGATTACTGCCTTTACTTTTTTCCCTCATGTATGGTGAGCGTTTTAATTTGTACAGAGGTTAACATGCTCATTTCTGGGTGTCAGATGTACCAAAATATATGGCCGCTTCTTCTCATTTCTCTGTAATCTCAGTTGAGTTGTGGGACTAATCTATCTTAAAATGCCTGTATTCCCATCCAGCAAATAGCACTCATTCTTTGAGAGGTAAAATGGAGCCTAATTGTCCAGAATGCTAGTTTCTTTCTCTGGATTCCCCATCTTGCTACTCTGAAGGCCTTTGTGGGTAACAGGGGCAAATAACTTCTCATTCATAGGATGGAGAGGGTAAAATGCTTAAAGATCTCAAGAGATTCTGTTTAGACCTTACAATTTCCCTTAAGCTTCGTGAGAACTTTAAACTATTGTTTGAGAAATGGGTCAGAAAGAAACTTTAGAAAGCAATCCCTTTAAAGTAAGAAAATACTTATTTTTAAAAAATCTCACGTATGATTTCTATTCTTGATGAAGTTCATTCTTAGAGCCTTCTTTATTGTATTATTAATAATAATAATACCCCACCCATCTGGCTGGGTTTCCCCAGCCACTCTGGGTGGCTCACAGCATATATCAGAACATACTAAAACATCAGACATAAATAATACAGGGCTGCCTACAGATGTCTTCTAAGAGTCAGTTGTTTTTTCCCTTGACATCTGATGGGAGGTTGTTCCACAGGGCGGATGCGACTACTGTGAAGGCCCCAAAGATTGTTCTGTTTGCATTCTGTATATGTACAGTTCAGCATATCTATAACAAGTACGTACTTGAAATCTCGGCTTTTCCTTTTTTAAGGACAGCAAAATGTCTTTATTTCATTTGTCTTGAAGGTCCTCACAGAAATGCAGTAACTTAGGCTAACAGAGAATGATTGACCCAAAGTTTGTGGGGTAGGAGGCAAGTTGTGATACTATGATCAATAACATTATGAAAAAGGCGTGACCAACTTGGTCATTTCCAGAAAAGCTGGGGAATTTCCAGAAAAGACTTATCCACTGTGAGTAAGCTACTACCTCTTTCTAATTGGCAACTCCCTACTTCCTTTTAATCAATTACCATTTCAAACGACAAGACTCCTAGTGTACTACAGCTGTAGTGCTTCCTTCTGTTTAGAAGTGGCATAAATAAAAAAGCATATCTCAATTAACACATGTTGCTGATTTAAATAAATCTTAATTAAAACTGTATAAATAACACTTTTTGAGCTAGATTGGTTTAGCGATGTGATAGGATTTTTAACATATATAATAATATAAAAAACTATCATAATTGGATGGTACTCCAGGGGATACCAATATCAGGCCTGCCATGCATAAGGGAAAACTTTAATTAGAAATGAAATTGCATATTAACTGCAGCTAATTGCCCTGCTTTGTTTCAGCTGCTCTATATCCTATGCAAAACCATGATGTGATGGGAGACTGACTGGGTAAATGCATGAGTAATGGTGTACAGGGAGACATACCCCTCTGTGTTGTTAATTCAGTTCCTGCACAGGTTGATAATGTTCACACCCTGCAGTTTTTTTTTACCACATTAAGTTCATAATACTTTTTTGTCTCCCCCCCCCCCCCCGGCCCCCAAAATAACAGAGCCTAAAATTACAATTAACATGTGGCATTCTTGAAAAGATGTTGACGGTAAAAAGAGTTCCTTGTACACATAAAGGTTGGGAATGCTTGTACTTGGGTTGCACAGCAAAAGGCACTGATCTGCGTATCCTATTTGTGAGCTTCCACAAACAGGTGGTTGCTGTTGGGATCAAATACTATACTAGTATCCTTTTTCTGTTCCAGCAAGGCATTAGCTAAGACCTTTAACGGAGGTGCCGAGATACTTAACTGTTGAAGTAGCATTTTGACACACAACAACTGTAGTTTTTAATATAAAAGCATGCTTTTTATCCTACCGGATCTGCGTCTCACAATGGAAACAGAAAAATATGTGCCACCTAGTGGAATATATGACTTACAACATGCAGAAGGAATGCTATACTAATGCTGTTGCTGAATTATGAAAATTCCTTGGAAGCTGTTGACTCTTCATTCATTCAGCAGCAATACTGGGATTATCCACTTTTCAGCTGTGTCCATATTGGACCTCTTCCACTTCTCAAAAGTATCACAATTGGGTCATAGCCTCCATTCAGGTTTTCCTCTTGTTACTTAAATGTATGTTCTTCGCTGACCAGTTATTAATGGTTCAAACTTCTGTAAGCTTTTTGATACTTTGCTTCTTGTTACTTGTATTCCACGTGGGATTTTTTGAGTTGTGAGAATATTAAATGAGTCAGAGCCAGGTGTACTTCAGTATATTGTAATGGAGTCAAATAGCTTTCAATAGATGTTTTCAGCTTTCAGTTCTGGGACAGTTTTGAAGATGCATTTTATATTTAGTTGTAAACTATAATGTTTGTAGCACATGACACGTACTTTAATTGCAGCCTATGAAATATAGGGGAGAATTACATATTTTTAAACAGCCTAAGTGTTAAAAATTTTCTAGGTGTTGTATAAAGATTAAGAAAACAGCACAGTTCCTGCCTACAGGCTTGCACTGATCCCCAAATCCATGGTTGGGTGTTGCACAGGAAAAACTTTGGAGTAGTTTTTTGATAACTTTGCAGTCGTCTGAAGGTATCCACACAACTAGCAACACATTTTACTGTATTTTATAGCATATATGAATGAAGTACTTCAGCCCAAGAGTGGGGAACCTCTGGCCCATGGGTCTAATTAGGCCAAGTCATGCCCACCTGCCCTATACCTGATGTCATAAGATGCCAGCTGTGTAGCAGGTAAAACCTGGCTCAGTGAAAAACCTGCAAAGCCTTATTCAAAGAACTGTACAAACTAATACCTTTAAAGGGTTTATGAGGAACCTGCCTACAGAAGAGGTCAGCTGATACCCTTGTGGTATTGTGATCGACAGGTGCTTGGCTCTGCCCACCTGTCAAGACTTTGCCCATAAAGGGTTGGGGGTAGATAACAGTCTAGCCCACTGGACTTAAAATGTTCCCCACCCTTGCTGTAGCCTGGGGATATGTATCAGTTCTATGACTGAAGTGATTGCAGCCCTAGTACAGGCTGATCAACCTCCCTAGTGTGTATTTTTAAATAGCAGAAGTACTAGAGGAAGAAAAAAAAGGCTATATCAGCAAAGAGTCTTTCAACCTCCCTAATTCTGTACTATGGTGGTCCTGCAGATGTAAGTATAGATGCTATTGGTACATGCTCCCAAAAAGAGTGCATGGGCCTGTTCCCTAGCAAGGGTGGGGAGCAGAAGGAAGTTGTTCTCTGGACACCTAAGAAGTTGATTGTCCTGAATCTACTGCCTAAGAAAAGTGTATAGTTTGATGGAATTCATTGTCCCAAGATGTCTTTAGGAGGAGATTAGAAAAAAGGTGGAGGATAAGCAACATGCAATTATCCATGGTGACACTATACTGCTGAATACCAGTTGTTGGGAAGGAGGGAAGGGCAACAGTTGGAGAGGCTATTGTTTTCTGGCCCTGCTTTTGGACTTCTGGGGCTATTCTGTCTGGGCATTGCAAGAAATGGCGCTAGACTTAGTGGATTTACTGTTAAAGCCATCAGCTGCTTTAAATCTCATTAGTGATCCCAGTTAAAAGAAATCTACAGCAAGAGTTCAGTGCTTTGTGGCACATATTCCATTTAATCCAGATTGGATACATCAGGTACAGCAGTGGCACAAGACGCAGTACTGTAAATGATATACAAGTTTCAACATATGCACTACAGTTTCAAAAGAAGACAACAGGAAACTTAGGATTCTTTAGAAAGTTTTTCTGAAATGAATCTACCTGCAGTTTTGTACAGTACAATTTTGTCTCAGTTGGTCGTGATGATTTGTAAGCAAAGCCCATTTAGAGTATGAAAATAGAAAAAAAATGCAATTGAGAGAGAATTCTGGTAACAACATAAAACCTCTAGCGCAAACACCATTGCATTGGAATGTCTCACTGATTTATCAAAAATATACCATCACACATGTTCTGTAATATATTTCATTGGTCCATGGAGCCAGCTGCAACTCCAGTCATGGTAACAACAGAGAACTGAGAAAAAGGATATACTATGGATCTTAATCTCTCAGCTGCATGGCTGTTTGACCTGCCGTGGCAAGCATTAGTCTGCAAAGGAAAAGAAAGCAATACACACATATGCGCACATACGCACAAAATTATGAAACCTTTGACTGAAAGCAAGACTAGAGGATTATTTGTCATTTGGTCCCATGACTGATGACTACAATAATTAGACAAGAAAAACAAAAGAACTGTCGTGCTGTGTTAGGTCAACAGTAAATCTAGCCCCGTGGTTCCTGAAATTCCAATCGACAATGGACTTCTCCATTTTTGTGTCCATTTCACTCAATCTGGACTTGGAGATGAAGACACCTTGACCTGCATGTCCCCTTTTTTCTCATAGCATCACTGACATCATGAGGAACCATCCACAAAAGATATCTTTCTTCTTTTGATGATTCCCCTTATAGCCTAAAGGAAGTGCAGATCTTACTCTGGTTATTTGATATTTGTCATAGCTGAAGGCTTCAGAGTGTAACATCACAGAGTAATGACAGTCCCTCTGTTCCTCATTGCTTGATTTAAACAGCGTGCCCACCTTAAGAGTTAAAAAATGCTGATCATCTTGATTAACGGCCATTGGTATATTTCCAACAATTTGTCTCCCTTAAAAACTAACTTCTCCAATCAGTAATTGCTCTAAATAATGAGACATCTTATTTGGCATCCCCCCTCCAGAAAACATTTTGTATACTTAAAAAGTTTTAATTGAGTTAACCAAATGATCATAAATTTAGCACTGAACTAGAGAGGAAGTTATTTTTAAAACTACCTGAATCTTATTGGTAGATATACTGAGACGTTAAAAAGTCAGAGTGGCTTGTTCCAGGAGACACAGTGAGTCATGAACAGAAGTTCTGATCAACAGTTTTACGGCACAATCCTAAGCATGTTTAATCAGAAGTCCTACTCAGTTCAATGGGACTTACTCCTACCTAAAGTGTATAGAGGATAGTAGCCCTAATCACTGAACCAATCTAGAGGGAGTACCTCACTGGAGGTGACATTTGTCTATGGCCATTGCTATTGAAAACCTGAGTTACAAGGAGACAGTTCACTTTCCTAGGACTGACTAGTTTTTGAGAGGGAAGAGAACAATAAGTTGATTATATCTACTGATTTAAAAAGAACTCATTTTCCTGGGTAATACAAACCAACCGAAGATCTGTATACAATTACATCAATTGCAAAAAAAGGACACCTTTCTGTAGAAAAGTTTTGTACATCTAAGAAACACTCTTCAAAATATTAAAATAAAAAAATCCTCTTATTGCTTTTCTCTTTTTGGTGATTCCATCTCCCTCTTCTTTGTTTAATGGTTTTTAATTCAGAAATGGAAAAATTCAGTGGAAATATTAAAACACAAGACGGAATTTTTATTTTGTGTTGATGGAAAAGATGAGTTCAGTTGGATTTGCTCTATTGTTTTCGATCTGCTGTAGAGTTTGTTAGAATTTAGAGAGAGAGAGAGAAACTATCAGATTTGGGGCTCAAAGACTTGAGTCAGATTAACATTTTGTCTATTTAGTTATTTCTCAATACATAGCAAAACAGTTGCAAATATTGTAAAAAGACCCATAATCCCCTACTTGAAAATGTAAGACTAAAGTCACATTCCCTAGGTTCTAAGATACTAAGCAGGGCAATGGTATTTCAGGGGGAGAATGTTCAGGTAGTCACATTTGAAATCCAAAGTTAAGTACTTTTGCTTTCAATAGGCACGGTAAGCATACTGTCTTTAAATTTATCTACTGAAGTCAATGGGACTTAAAAGTACTTGGATTGTGCCCATTGTTTCTGATCCATCAGCCCCAATATACCCATTAATGTCCGCATATTCAGGAACACCCCTTTTCTAAAATCAGGGGAATGCCATACACTTTCAAAATTCTCATGCACACTGGTCTCTTGGCAGAAGTGAAGAGAAGTTGTGGATCATACTGACTGACAGCAGTGAGATTATGTGTTTCAGGAATAGTGAATGGCCAGCATTTAGTTTGCCGTGATACGCTGGTACGATAGGATGCCATATATGCAGGGAAATATTTTTGTCCAATTCTGCTTATGAAAAGTAATAGTCATATGAAATGTGATGCCAACTGCCAAGTGGCAGGAAGAAATGAATGTTTCAGAGCCCGTTTGGGATGGAAAATGCACTAGATCACTGGAAAGAGAAAACACATAGCTGGATACGTCTAGGAAGGGCAAAATGATGGGTAGCACAGAAATCACATCTTACTTCACAACCAACAGGTTTGGAACTATTGCTGCTTTTTCTCATTCAATTGTGGGACTCCAGGAGCTGGAGTTTATTGGACAGTATCTGCTGTTCTACCCTTGCATATATGGAAGGGGCATTGCACTCATGCACCTTTCCGAACCTTTCCATAGGAGTAATTCTCCTGTGCCCTTCACAGAGCAAAGACATTATTTACCTCCCACTATTATTAAAATAATAATAAATAAAATGTGATTTCAGCAGACTAATGGTATGCAAGATGGTAACTTAAAGTCTTGAGGAGGGGGGAGCTGATGATACAGACTGTTAGTACTTCTGTATGTCTTTGCAGGAGGTTGCCTGGGACTTTCAAGTGCTCCCTCAAGTGCACCACACACATGCCAAGGTCATGCTATAGATGGGCAAAAAGAAGCAACATTCCATCATTCCAAGAGACTAGACCAATTTTCCAAGCGACCATTGAACCCACATTTACATTTGTGGGTTTGATGCAGACAAATTCATTTTGGAGGCTTGTAAGAAAAACCAAATTATGAAAACATCAGAATATTGAAATAAAAATCCTGATCCACCAAACACCAATTTTCCAGTTTGCAAATTTGAATATTCTGGGGTTCTGATTTGCTGGAGCCATACAACGAAACCAAGAAACATGAAATTCTTGAAGTAAAGGCACACTCTTCTAGAATGGTCAGTTATAAAGAACTGCATGAAAAGCTCCACTTGCCAAAATGCCTTCTCCTACAGAATAGGAAAGGTACAGGGTCCCCATCTCATCTGGTGACTACTAGGTATAATTCAGTATTGGCCTACTTGCTGTGATTTCTCATACTGGTCATGGATTGCAATGGTTAATGGCATCATAGTGCCTTCTGCTATGTTCCTACAGCAGTGCATGCACTTGGCTAAAGGTCCATTTACTAGTGCATGGCAGCAGTGCTTTGCTCAGCCCTCGCACCCTTACTGTAGACCCACATTTGCCTACTGCCTCCCTGCAATGCTGCTGAACAAAGATACTTTTGCCATGGTGCAGGGAGGCAGAAGAGCCAGAGGCGGTCCTTTTCTATATCATCCTGTGGGCCACGCATGATAAGAACCACAACTCTGCATTGGAGATGGGAGTAGAAGTTTTTATAGAAGGACTGGTTAGTATTGGACTGCAGCTTAATGAAGCCAGGCTCTTCTCCCCATATAAACTCTCATTTTATACCAATTGCATAATCTGCGATCTTGCGATGAAAAGGGTTTGTTTCTGCTCGAGCTGTGAAATATTCTGCATGTGCAAGGACACCCTGCATTTTAGCCTCCCTTTGCACAGATGTAAAAAGTCAATGCAATATGGCGAGGGTAGTGAAGGATCAAGCTTCAAATTGACTAGGCAAGAGGTATAATGAGATGTGATGAAGTTAAACGAAGCAAAGGAAAGTTTAAATTGGGCATCACAGAGACTCTTATGGGTCAGTTCTCGTAGACTGTGCACCAGTTTCGCAAGGGAATGGCAAAAGTTTGCTTTCACTGGAGTGAATTAAACAGGATCACCCATGAGATAATGGAATGATTGGACTTGAGGACAATGTAGTACTTAATTTCTGAAATCAGAGGTACCAGAGCTGAAGTTTATTTATTCGCCCACAAACCTTTCCCCTAATCCTAGATGTGTGGGACTGGGGTTAGGGGAGAGATACTACTCTGCAGACACTCAAAAGGCACATCCTTTACTTGTTCCAAGGCTAAACTGTGGTATTGAAAAAGGGTTCTTGGACAAACATTAGGGGGTAAATTAAGGCCTGCCTCACATTACTAGAACAGTGGCTTTTAAAAACTGTGTCCTTGGAACCTTCAGTTCCTCAGAAGCATATTGGGAATTTCTTGATGAGAAGACTGTTTCATGATGATAATAAATAACAAGATGAA
Organism: Podarcis muralis; assembly: GCF_964188315.1. Classification (NCBI taxonomy): domain Eukaryota; kingdom Metazoa; phylum Chordata; class Lepidosauria; order Squamata; family Lacertidae; genus Podarcis; species Podarcis muralis. Next base: position 65,152,343 of record NC_135659.1, read on the forward strand.
AGATGAAAAAATATTTTTTAATAATTCCAGTGGCACATCAACTAAATATAAGCTTTCAAGGTATGAGCTTTCATGTGTAATACACACTTCGTCAGATACTCTGAAGCAGAGGTCGCTTCAACCTTATAACTGTTGATGACTGTTATAACAGTGGGTCCCACAGGGAAGTTGATCTTTAAGGTGCCACTGGAATTATTAAAAAAAGATTTTTTCCATCTTTCATCTTGTTATTTATTATGACTATGACAGATCAACACGGCTCTCCACCTGAATCTGTTTCATGATGGACAAGTTCACATGTCCACCATTGCCATTTTTCCCTTACAACACTGACACAGTTGAATATTTTAAGGTGGACGTTCAGTATGTGCAGGACAACGTAGACCTAACTGGCTTGGTTGTCACCTGGCATCACCTGTTGTCTTCCAGGATTGAGCTTGCAAGGGATTCTGTGGCCAATGCACCAAAATTCCTTGTTTGAAAGCTGAAGATGGAAGGGATTTTGGAATAAACAAAAACATAGCACTATAAGGTATCTGAGGAAAAAAGGAAACAAACTAAGAAACAAGTTTGTTGTTAGTAGGTGATCATACGTTACATTAAGTTTTAGTTTTATTTGGCTGAAAGGTACATTTCATTAGAACTAGCTGTTTTTATTCCTTTTTGTGGTTTCCAAGCACTATTTGCTCAATGCTTTTAATTTAGATGCTGAAAAGCAAATCAGAATAGAAGTCTGAAAATAAAGACGATTCCCTCTCCCCCCCCCCCCCCCAATTGGAGCTGCTTATTATATTTTTTCTGAACATGATGTTGGGTTTGCAAAACCTCCATGTTTTCACAGCAACACAATTTCAGGATCAAAAACATTCTGGGCCACATTTTGTGATGGTTTGCCAAAAATGAAAACTGCAAAGCTGCAAAAGACATTATGGGGTACACAACCTAAAAAACATTTGGAATAAATTGAAAGGTTAAATGAGTCCGAAAAGGTTAATAAATCGTGTAAAATTTGTGACGAAAGAACACAATCCACAGAGCTCTGTATTATTGTAAGCCTTGTTGACATGGATAGAAGTCCCACAGGTTTACACCCAGGGGAGGTACATTATGAGAACATCGGTATAAAACCTTATAGCTGGTTATGACTCACAGTCCTACGCTTTCTAAACAGTATAACAATATTTTAACAATTGGTGAACTATTTTTGAAACATATTTAACCATCTATTAACAGTGTTTTATAAATTGCTTAGAAATGGTACTCTAATATAAAGTAGATCCCAACAATCTAGAAGCGATCCTCCTCTTTGGCAGGAAATGATGCTTTAACAAGGGAAAGTCAAATATTGTTAAATTGCCTTATCCATCAAACTGATGCAACCCAGAGACTGTCACTAAGAGCCACAGGACTGTATTACAAAATGAAACACACTATCAGTCCATGCAAAACAGTTGGCTCCTGAAGTAATCCTACCAAGGACAGTTTCCACTGACTATCTGGCTACTATATACAATGGGAGACACTTCCAATACTATTAAATAAACACATATAAAACAGAAAAAAGAAAGAAAGCATGGGCATAGATTACAGAGTATTTCTGAACATCTGGCGCAGTTGCTTTGACTGATTTTGCCCACTTTGAAACTCGTGTGTACAAGATTAAAAAATAAAATCCCCCCTAGGCTTACTTCTTTAGACTTTTTAAAAAATACAGAACTGGTTATTCTAGTCACACTCTTTACAAGCCAGTGATAACAAAATAATTTTTTTAAAAGCAGAAAATTGTGGTGGACTACAAATGCCTGTCTTTCCCCCAACAAATATTGCCCCCCCAGCACATACAATAATTAGCAGACAAATACACTGTTTGCAACTGCAATTTGTGTTGAATTAAAAGGCAATTACAGGAAAAAAAACAAAACCCTGTCTTAAGAAAGAATGCCATCCACAATGAGAGTTTTATTGGTGCTTGTGTGTGTGTGACTGCATGCAGGTCTCTATTTTTGCTACTGCGCACTAAAGGCTGAAGCCTGCAAAGACACACTCATGCAAGAAAAGGGTACACAGTGAGTAGAACCCCTGGCTCTACAGGCACTACTTAAAGCTTGTCGTGGACCATGCAGATGGTACGTCTTTGCAGGGTTGAGCCCAGAAACCGGAAAGTGTGCTCAGATCTTTTGTAGTCGGAGTGTGCCAAGTTTCACGAATCCTCTTGCTTGCTCTCACCCACACACGCACTCACAAAAGAATGAAAACCAAATTCTCGTGACAAGGTGGCTTTTTTTTTTTGCCTAAAACCTTCAGCTATAAAAGAAAGCAAATGTGTACTTTTGGTTGATTAAAAGATCCTGCTGCATGAAGGAAATAATAATAATAATAAATCACAAAATCCATTTTTTTCCTAATCACCTTTTTAAGTCATATCCTCATGAATAAATATTATCCATTAAAAACCATTGAAAAGGTGCTGAGATACACAGTGTTATAATTCTGCTTCTTTATTGACTTTCTCGTAGCTATGACAGGACGTCTCTTCCACTTTCTGGAAACTCTTCTATGCCCCACATCCGGGAACATTTCTTCTTCTTGTTGACAGACAATAGAGAGCTCCTTCCAACCAGCCCCTTCTAGCTTCCCAGTTCTTCTGAGCTCACTCTGCAGCATGAACGTGAGTTTGAAGGAAGCTGCCTTGCGAGGCTCCCGCAGTTAATTCTTAGATGCCGGTCAGGTTGGTCTAGCTGTCCACCCAGCCACTCATCTAGGCACAATTTGCAGCAAAGGAGGAACATGGAGGTGGGGAAAGGGAGAGAAACGCCGGCCTTCCAAGCAGCCTCCTTTGACTGACACAGCCTTACAAAGCCGACACCTTGACAATGTTGCTGCTCATAGCGGTAATGTTCGTTGAGTGGCCGGGGCTGGATGGGGCAGGCCTGCTTTCGCCTTCTGGGGTCAGTGCTGGAGGCGTCGGGATGCTGATGATTGCTGTGGTTATTTGGGAGGCTTTGCAGTTCGGTCTCAGCCCATCGTCTGATTTCATATTTAGGCTGGATCGACTAAAAGACAAAAGAACAGCCGGGTGGGGTGGGGTGGGGTGGGGAGGATTAAAAGGAGCAGAAGTTGCAAGCTGTTTGTCGCAAGTGTCGGATATCCTCACACAAGATTGTCAGAGGTTGTAAAGACTAGGCTAAAACTGGGTGGTGGGCCGCAAAGGACTCTATGCAGCTAGGAACCTCTTCAAGCCCAGTTGGGGACATGGGAGATTTCTTGATAAATTGGCAGTACTGTAAAGGCATGGATGCATTCAGCAAGACAGGTCTAAATTCCAAAAGCCAGCATTTGGGGTCCTCCTTTCTGTTCTTTGGTTTTAGCCTGGAGGCTGTGGTGCAGCCTGCTCCATCAATGTATCTTGGGACATGCTGCACCCAATGAGTTTCTGCTCAAAACCCTAGCCACCCAAAATACCTGGACAGTAAAAATGGGAGACTGCGACCTCCTCCAACCTGTAGTTGAGGACTAGCCAAGAAAAACACATATATTGCCCATAGCTGATCTAAAAGCAACCTAAATAGGGAACAACACAGATTCATTCTTCACACTGATTAATGTCAACATGGAATCCTATCTTGTTGGGTCTAGCTGTTGAATATTCTGCCCAATTAATGGTTAATCCTGCTTTTGTTTCTGCAGCATGTCTACCCTTACAGGTCATCCTAGATTACTTGGCTGCCATTCTGTCTCTTTACTCCTTGCCTGGCTCAAATATCACTCTGTAGAAGTCCTAACGGCTTGGCAGCTAGAAACATTCCTATTAAGAGCTGCACTGGTTGCATCCTATGATTAATTATGGAGTGGAAATGATAGGGTTGCTCTCTAGCCAACTGCCTATCTGGATTTCAATACAAAGACAAAAAACTCTTTCAGTATGAAACCCTGGCTGTAATCTTAGAGTGACTTACAAAGAGGATCTTCTGAAACCTCAGTCATTCTAGGTATATCAGTAGGATCCTTACAATGGTTCAGTGCTCTTGACGGTTGCCAGTTGTACCCACACCCAAAATAAGGCACACATCATTAGGTTGAACTGAGGCTACAATTTTATTTTATGGAGGCAACCTTCCCAAAATACGGTACTTCAGAGCTTGCAAACCTTTGGGTGCAGTCAACAAGCTTTTGCCTCCCTCCATTTATGGGGGAGCATGACCCCAGCTCCTTGTCTGCATCTGACTCTTTCTGGTCAGACTTCTAGCTGTGTTGAAGAGGGATATCTACTGCTGCTCCCCTAAGCCCCAAAGTTCTGGCTGCATAATGCAAACAAGCTGCAGAAAAGAAAAGGTGTGACGCCCAGTGGACCCCCCCCCCCTGCCTCACCTAGCTACACCTCTGGATTAGGCAGATTCATGGAGGAGAGGGCTGTCAAAGGCTACTGTGCTCTGCCTGCAAAGTTGGAGGCAGCAATGCTTCTGGTTTCTGGAAATCACTTGAGGGGAGAGTGCTCCTGAAGTGGCATAGAAAGGGGGCGTGCAGTGGGTGCAGAAGTTATTTTTTCTAAAATATTTTTGCCATTTTGTCACACACACACCCCAGTGATGACACTGGGGGGTGGCCTGCACCCACCGCACTCCCCCTTCCTACTCCCCCCTTCCCCCATCTCAGTGCCTCTAGGTCAAGGGTCAGCAAACTTACCATGCCTCGGGCCGGTGTCTCCAGCGGCGATTGTGCGGTGGGCCGGAGGGTGGGGGGGCATGTGCCCATACGTGTGCGCACACGCTATTTCCTGTGCACTTCTGGGTCGGAGGAGCATTGGAAATAGCTTTTGCGCATGTGCATGGGCCACCTCCAACCCAGATGTGCACCGGAAATAATGCTTGCGCATGCGCAAATAATGCTTGCACATGTGCACAAGCTATTTCCGGTGCTCCTCTGACCCAGAAGTGGGCAGCGCAGCGCCGGTAAGAGCGGGGGGCAGCAGAGGGCAGTGGGGATCGCTGCGGGCTGGATAAACGAGTCCTGTGGGCCTTATCCGACCTGCGGGCCTTAGTTTGGGGACCCTTGCTCTAGGCACTCTCCAGCGATTGCTCTCTCACTTCTTTCCCCACTATGATCTGCCTGTTGTGGCCAGGATCCTATTACCTAACTTCCCATCAGCAGTGAATACTAACTACCATTCTCCTGATGGAGCAGATAAAAGATAAAGAATAATCTGGAGCCAACCTGGGATAAATTCCTACTCTGCACATTTGCATTCAGCTAACGTTGCGCTGTGTTGAATGTGCAAGGGCAGCTGCTGAGACCAAAGGAACCTGCTCTTGGAGGGGATGGTTGGAGGCAGGAGAAGGTTCCTCCCAGAGTCTTCATAAAATAAGGTTATTACTGTCTTTAAAATAATTTTATTATTGTGTTACTAGGTGTGGGCTTTTACAGTGTCAGCTGCCTTGCAGGCCAGTTTCCAGGCAGAAAGGTGAGATAGAAATATTGCAGACAACTCCCGATTTGCTCACCGTGTTTTGAACCGAACATTAGCAATTCAGAGTTCTCTCTGTTATAAGGTTTCAAAGTAATTTCAAATGTAAACTTGCATAATACAAGATAGTCTGTGCACCAAAAAGATGGCTGCTCCACATCATGACATGGGGCAGCCATCTTCTCCTCCTTTCCATACAGACCCTGGAAACATTGCTATGTGATTGCACTTCCAGGGACATTTCTGGTCTTGTTCAGAAAAGGGTCTGGCAGGTCACCTCATATTGCAGCAAAAATTCTAAGAATGCTCCCTTGCACAGGTGTAGAAATTGCAATCATTCTCATTTGAATGATGAAAACAGTTTGTTGGATTGAAGTCAGGGCTCATTATCCATTTGAAAATCATAAGCATAGTAAATCTGACTTGAGAACTGATTAATTTTGGATTCTGGTAGCATCACCTACTTGTATGTGGTTTTAGGAGGGGCCACAGTATTATTAATTTTATTCTACTTTCTAGCACCAGTGTTGAATGAACACCCTGATTCAATGGTCTTTGGACAGAAAACCATCAGGGGGATCTGTGTGCTGTGCAGATGTCAGTGTTGGGTTGGGGAGGGTCCAGATGGTAGAATAAGCTTAGAAAATAGTATGAGCCACATTAAAAAATTGCAAAGAACGGTTTGGTATTATCCTATATGTCTTTAGCCTGAAGCAGATACACAAATTAAATGTGGGGTGAAGAAATCGACCCACTCACAACACTGCTGCACTTTCTTTTGCCACTTCAATTTTTAAGAATTAAGGAATTTCAGTAATCACCCATTTCCTGCTGAACACAACCATATGATCTACAATCAAACCAATATATATTTTGGATTATTCCTATATGAACAGTTGCCTAACCCATATACCGTCCTCATTTCATTTAATAGTTGCATAACAGGAAAATATTAGCAGGTATCATTTTCCCCCCAGAACAGCATCTCCCTGGCAATAAGATCTGCAGCTGCTCATTTCTGCTTATTATGCAGCAATGGCAAGTGTATGTTAAAATTATCTTTCTCTTCCAGCAGTGTAGGCTTGACTGCTTTCTCCTTAAACACTATACTAGATCTCATTTGCTTTTGACATAAGCTGCCCTGACTGTAGGCTGATTCACACAACAACATGCTGGCCTATGTAAGAGTTTATTTCACAGTGAATTGTTGGTATTTTTAATAGTCTTGCAATGCTTAATATGATTCCAGACGGCAACTCTCCACATCTGACTCACTTTCTGAACGTTTTTCAGGAGGCAGAAAATTGCGATGTTTCGCCATGTTGAATGGGCCTTACGAATGTCCATGGCGGAAATCACCAAAGAAAGGTAGATTCAGATGCCTGGGTGTCACATGCTAGCCACTTAAAAGCTTACTCTATGGTGCCTGAAACTGCTTAGGGGAAATGGTTATTTGTAGATTCTTAATCCTAGCATTACCAGCCATCTGCTTCCTAGCAACTGCCATGATACAGTGATGCTGAGAGTAGAGACATCTACCTCCCCACAGGGAGGTGCCAAACACTCATTTTCTGTATCTGTAACCCCCCCACCAGTAGAATGTGAAAATGCACAATGCAAATCCTCATGGACGATATTAAAAATGTCTTCCAATTTGCACAAAATTTTATTTCAGCTCTGCTACGCTGGACTTGTGGCATGGGAAAAGCATCCCGGACGCCAGCTCAACACACTGCCTGGATGAACTTGTCCTTGCTTGGGCTCACAGACATGTCTGCTAAAACCCTCTTTCCTAGACCAAGGGGTTCCTGCTACCGTACCTTGTTGTAAGTGAGGGCTGCTCACTGCACTGGATGTGTATGGTGCTGAGCTCTTGCATGCTCCGCAGCCGGGTCGCTGGCACACTGGAATTAGGGAGGTGGGTTGTCTTCTTGCTGCGGCGGGAACAGCAGGAGGTGCTCAGGCCTTGGTGGCTCGAAAGGGAGGGGCTGCGGCTGGACGGGTAATTCTGCATCGAGCTCTCCAAACAGTTCTGCTCAAACATCTGCTCATCAATGAACTCATGGTTCTGTCAGGGAGAACGTCAGCAAATGTCAGGAACTTCCCAAGATGACTTTAAACAATCGCCGCCACCACCCGGAGGGCGACTAAACTTTCAAACAAGGACCTTTGCTTATTCTGTTCGGTCGTGCTTTTGGGAACCACGACATAACTCTCTTTCGAGAAGCTAATAGGCTCTTCAGCTGGTGCTGGTGGCACTTCCTGTTGAAAAGGACAATTCCAGATGGAAACATGCTCTAGCTGTATTCATCCATATCTACAGCCAACATATTTTTTTTTCCTGCTCAGGTTCCTTCTCAGGCATTGACAGGAAGTGCCGCCATTGCAGCTGAAGGTGGAAGACACTTATGCATTTTAATATAAAGCTTGTACCCAACTAAGTTAGTCCATTAATCTCATTGGGTCTGCTCTGAATAGGACCAGAATTTGGATACAACCCAAAATAATTAAGAGTACTTCATGTGAAAAGTTCCATGATAAATCTTTCCATGATAAATTTGAAGAAAGGTCTCTTACCTTGTTGGACGAGAAATTAGCAAGTTTTTGTGAATATGCATCCAATTACCCAAGATGCATTGCTATTTCCACCCACCCACCCCGCAATTAATCTTGTTTCTGGAGCTGTAGGGTGGAGTTGTGTCTAACTTTTTTCAAGTCTGAGAGAAGAGGAAGCACATATGTGTGGGAAATGTTTGAAGATTACTTGTGGGACTACACTCATTTCACCAGACCAAAACTCTTGTCACATTTCATTCACTTCATTTCATTCCTGCCATTTATGGGTTTGGGAGATAATCTTTGAGTGCCCCCCTCCTACAGAAGGACTTACTCCTCAGAGAATTGTTTATTAAAATGTGAATAAACATAGAATCAGCACTTTTTCGCCTTTATGCACATCTCTAAATTTGATGCAATTTGCCTCAAATAGGGGAGGAGGAATCTCAAGCGAGGATTGCAAAGCACTCAGGTTTAGGTTCTACTAAAAGAAGTTCGCAGATGAAATTAAATAAGGTAGAGAGGAATGCTGGCATATGGTGCAATTTTACCATTATAGAAAAGAGACTAGTAAGCGATAAAGGGCAAGACAAAGACTAGCAAGAAGGCCAAGAAGTGGAATACAAACTGGCAAATGTGCATCATATGCCAACCACCTCATTTGCATGATTTTTTTTTTTTGAGCTTGAAGAAAAGGAAACCTGTGCAGGTTGTACCCCCAGCAGCAAACTGAAATGAAAAGCAATGCATCAAGCAGCACTGTTGCAGATATACCCCAGCTTTAGGCTCTGTAGCCAATTAATTTTTACTTAGAGTAGAACATAAATTGGTGGACCTCAGTCATGTCCATTCATTTCAATAGGTATACTCTGAGCATTATGAACACTGGATACAACCATAGGCATTTAGTGCAGAATTGTCATGCTTCACCCACTCACTTTTTAGGGGAATCCACACAATACCGTTATCCAATTATTCTTATCATAAATTTCCCTGTGGTTTGTTCATCTTTCTCAGACTGAAGAAAGTCCATCTTTATTCAGAACACAACCTCCATGGGCATAGCAGCCTAATGTGCCATATTTTTCAACAGGCGTGGTTTTTACGTAGGCACCGAGATATCAGGAAAGTGAACTTAATCACAGCTCAGCACACATAACATTTGTGATGGGCGTGTTTTATGACGCGGGCATAATTTTTGTTTCTTAATCCAATCATTTAAATATCACTAAAACACTTTTCTGTCTGTAGTATGTCTTTTCTTGTTAAAAAGCAACAACCCCATAATGCTATAATGTTGTGGTTACAACCCTTAGTCATAGCAGAGGGTAAAAGCTTTTTTTGAAAAAATCAATTTCCTAAAATCTGCATTCTTTTTGTAAAGTATTATGGTCCTGCAGCATCGTTGTTGTTGGCATCCATCTATCTTGAGATACAATGGAGTGCACCTCTGGGAGGTGATGTCAAACTGCTGGAGAATCACAGTGCCTGCTGTGGCTGCAGAGACCAGTAACTTGCCACTGCTTCCTTCCATGTTATTCTTGCTGTGTTAGCAGAACCAAAGTCAACTCCTTGAGGCGCAAGCCTGGGCAGTGTGCATGGATATCCAGTGTTGCCCAGAGAACAAGACCCCCTCCTTGGCCCCTCAGATGTCCAAAGGAAAGCAGAGCAATACATTTGGCACCAGCTAGACTGCAGGAGTTGCTGGAAGGAGGTTACCATATGACAGGGACGTCCAACTCCCAATAGACTGTGATCTACTCACAGTATAAAAAAACTGGCAGTGATCTACCCATTGTCATAAAAAGACTGGCAGTGATCTACCCAAAGTTGTGGAGCTTTCTTTTAGGAAGCCAAAGTTGTGGAGCTTTTTTGAGTAAGCCAAAGTTGGGTTGCTTTTTTTTGCTTTTTTGTAAGGAGATCGCTGAGAGGCCAGAGATCAACCAGGATCTACCAGGAACACCCCACAATCTACCAGTAGATCACGATCTACCTGTTGGTCATGCCTGTCATATGGCATCCGACCATCTTAGGGACTCCACCATTATACAAAATTTAACATTATGGTGGTCATACTGCTATATCTCTCATGGAAAAAAAGCCCCACTGGAAAAACGTTTTACTGATAATTTTAATATGCATAATAAACCAATCAATAAGAGTCATAAAATAATACCCACCACAAAGTTATACCGAATGTGTGCTGAGCTTCAAATGGCCTTACCCACAGCAGCTATGCCATGTCCACTGGTGTAGAAGGAACATAGGATGTACACATTGAAGGAGCTCAACAATCCCAGTAGTGCAGAAAGCCATGTGCAATTCTGCTTGTAGTTTACCACAGAAGGACAAAGACGTGTTAGCTGTCTGGCAGGAGCATAAGTATCTTGATTTTATCATGACCTTCCTGATTTAACATTATGAAGCAGAGATAGACCTAAGCAAAGCGGTTAGGATGGCAAATGGAAGGGAGAACGACATGGTTAGGGGAAAGGTGATGCTGATATTTTATAATCAACCCAGCTGAATTGCACAGAGCTGTCATTCTGTGCTTTCAGGTAGGAAGACAACTTGTGAGAAAGCTTCCACCTAGGACTCCAATTCCAGGAAAGAGGTGCCCTTCATATGTCACAGGACCTTTTTACCTGCAACTTTATTCTGTGGGACTATCATAATCTTTAAAAGCCTGTTAGTATATGGGTAGGGTCATGCCGGCAGGTCTTCCCACGTACTCGACACCTGGCCAAGATCAAAGGAGATAATCCTGTGGGACAGTGATTGGCAGCACCCACGAGGCACCAGGCTTTTGAATGTTTTGACAGCAGTTTCCATGCTACTCCCATAATGCATAAAGAAGACTCTAGAAATGTAATGTTGTGTAACCTAGAATAGCAATTTTAGCCAGATCAGGGAAATATACATCGCACAAAACAGGGGAGAGATGAGTGGTGTCTTGTACTTAACACAGGAGCGAGAAAGGATAAGACCTCAGAACATACACAACTCCCACAACCACAAAGGGCAGATAACTTAACATTCATATTTAGCATATTCCTTTTTTGAGCTAGAAAGGGTGGGGAAAAAACAGATAAAGCTGTTTTCCATTTGACAGTCTTAATAGCACTGGAAGCCACCAGAGAGCAAAAGAGCACCAGCATGCACAATCTGCTAAAAACGGGATCAACAACAAGGAAGGAAACAACACTCAAGACATGGCACAGAGACTGCAGCAAATGGATTGAATTAAGAAGGAAATACCTTGAAGGTGGAAGTTCGTACAGATAACAGGGGATCATCCCCAAGATAGGACAATCCCTACAGGACAACATGTCAACAAAAGATAAAAACACCATTGATTGTCCATCCTAGCATTCCAAAATCAACTCCCAGCATTCCATGTGGCATCACACAAGTTTGAATGGGCAATATGACCATTTCCTTTAACACATTTTGCATTACACCAATAAGATGCTTGGGCTTCCTTTGAGAGCCAAGTGGCCCAGAATAAAATATTATAAGCCATTTATCTGAAGCACCCCCAGATGGCAGCACCTGAGCAACTAAAAGCCATAGAGCTGAATTAGAGTAAAATAAGTAGTGCTGCTGAAGAAAATATGGGATGTATTGTGATACAGAATAAGGGGTATGGCTCTTGAATTTATTTCTTTGTTTTATCTTTCTTTATTTTACAGGTTTTGTTTGGAGCAATTGCCTGAGTTTGGAGAGAATTAACCACAGCTTAGAATGACACTGAATTTCAACAGGCGTAGGTGATACAGTGAATCTGATTTCTGGTTTGAGGAAAAGGTGAATTACCCTTTCAAAACTGTTGGTAAAACTCTTTTTATGTGTAGGTCATTCCTCATTTCGCTGACAACTTTGTACCATTGTAGAATGACACTTTGGTGTTTCAACAATCCATAAATTATCACAACAATTTCTTTTGTTAGTGCAATGCTTTCTTGATTGATCAAGTAAGTATGATGGAAAGACATGCATTTTCAGCACAAATGCTGACTGAACTGTTGTGATGGGTGCACTGAAAAACATACACCAAACATGCTGCATGTCAGTCCGTGGATGACAACTTCTGTGTTGAAAATGATGGATGGTTTAAGTCAGTAGCATACCCCTTCCTATAACCAAATAGCCATTTATCACTGATCAAAGTTGCAATGAGCCACATCTGATTCCAACCCCTGCCCCCCAATTTCTGACAAAGCATTATACATATTTACATTAGGATCTCAGCTTGGAGGATAGATGGGAAATAATTTATTATATTTCCTATCAGCTTAGTTCATATATATCTTGGTCATTAATTGCTTCTTTAACCAATCAGCTTTAAAGGCATTAGAAACTCTTTTTCCTATTTCCCCCCTCCTCAGTTTATTATTATACTAACATTGACCCAATGGCAATCCCTTCAGTAGCTTCACATCATTGTTGAGGCCGGTGTTCTTTTCAGGCAACAAATATATGTAGAATCAATGCAGGGGACAGGAGTGGTTTGTGCCCTCTGAACAGAGCTTATGTACATACATGACCCAATCGATGCCCAAGTTGAAGAGGTTGGTTTATGCAGGAATTGGGCATTAAGTGTGGTGACGTCTGCAGTTTGGAATTTCCTCCTCTTAAATAATAGGCAGGCACCATCTCTTGACTTTGGGTGCCTAAGACTTTCCTCTTTTAACAAGCTTTTTAAATTGCAATACTGAGATTTCCCAGTCTGCGTCTGTATTGGAATTGCTTTAAGGTGTTTAAATTATTTTGTCACTTGTTTGTTGCCCTGGGCTCCACTGGGAGGAAGGAGGCAATATAAGTGGAATAATATATCAGTTTATTGTGCCCCTTTCCCCATGTTGATTCTACACACATTTGTTGTCTGAATAGCATTTGCATAAACAGTGCTCCTATTTCTTCACCACTGTTCCACCCCCTTGTTTCCTCTATAGTGTCCAAGGCAGCATACATAAAGATACCTACATTTCACTCCCCACAATGAGCTTGTGAGGTAGGTAATTTGTGTAAGACCACCCAGCAAGATTCATGGCTGCGGGAGAATTTGAATTGAGATCTCTTCACTCTACTTCCAACCCTCTGTTTACTCCCATACCAGACTGGATCTCTGTTTATCCATTTGATAACAGGGATAGCAAACTTCATCCTTTAGCCTTATTCCCCCCCTCCCCTTCTCAAATGAATATGACAGAAATGCACAGTGATGCTTGTTTATGAATAAATGTCTCATCATGGAGATATTACCCAAGGCATATTGATAGTGCTTATTTCTTGGGTGGGGGCGTTGAACATGCTCATGCAACACATTAGTCTCTGCAGTCCATATGTGCCATGCCTCTGGATGTGGTGCCTTCTACCTGCTCCTACAGCTGGCGGGAATGACAGCAAGATCAACATGGGCTGTGCATTCTGCACCTGCCCTTGAGTTTCCCTATGGGAAAAGGTATCTGCTTTTCTCCCGTACGCTGCCTGTGTTTAGGGCGGTCTGCTGCTACACTGCAGAAACAGAGGCACAGGCAGCTGGAGATGGATAATAATCTAATGTTCTGAAGAAGTGGTGTTGAAGGGGTAAAGACAACACAGATACGGGTCCCAATGCAGCTTTAGTTGTGGCCAAGTAGCCACGTGTAACAACTGAACGGGGATGTGCATTGTGAGGCTCATCAAATGACTCATCTAGCCAAGTGAGTGTAGCCCAGATGAGCAATATGATACTAATGAGAATGCAGCTAGAAGTGCATTTGCATTGGCTACCTGCATAGAAGACTGCTTTTATGTGCAGGTCTCAGGCAACTGTCACATCATTCTATTCACAGGGCTGCTGTACACTGTAGTATGCAGTAGTTGAAATGGAGGCCTTTGCCCATCTTCTGAGCAGTCGGCTTTCATTTTGGAGTATGCCATGCTGCTTTGATTCCTGGGTATAATCCAACAACTTGTAGGCAGTGCAAGACAGGTGTGCACAGCAGGCATCTCAAGTTGGCACCAACCCAAAGCCAACTACTAGTAAGGGCAAACCCTGAGCATCTCTGCCTTTAATTCTTGGTGGCACTATTTTTCTGGGCACCAGACTTTGGTGCTTTTTAGAAGGAAAGTGTCTGAAGGTCAACAAAGCAAAAAGACATGTTGAGTCCTGAGAGAAGCTACCTGTTGGGTTGCTTGGTGCAACACATTTTTTAAAAAAACATGGTGCTGGAACTAAGGCGTATATAAAATATTTAGCACATCCCATCAACTGTTAATAACATATTTTTATGTCTCCCAGGGTACATAAATCTATGTATTTGTGTTGTTTACTTTGTAGTATCCCTGCATCTTCTTCAATTGAAATCACCCCCAAGAGTGTGAGATTCAAAGTTAGAAGGCTTCCTGTTGCTACTTACAGTTGTTTTTTCCAAGCAGTGCAGTAGGTGGTGATGCTGACTTTCAATTATAGAAGTGGTTTTGCTGATGTTGTGTTCATCTTTCATAGATCCCTAAACAGAGAGAAAAGGCATTTGCAATGAGACCGCTGGCACAGAGGAAAAGGCAATCAGGTCTGCATCTGAAAATGCAGAATGGAAAAGATGAGCGAGGAAAAAGATGTGAAAAGCGCCCCCACCTTGTTAAATTGTAGTGTGAGAAGAGGCCCTAATCCTTCCACCCAGTTCTGGCCCAAGCCATGTTGCTGAACCAAAAATGGAGAAGAGCAGTACCAAGAGGACTGTAAGCCAGAGAAAGTGAGAGAAAAAGAGAAAGTTGGTGATGGTGACGGGGGTCTTGAAGTGACTGATGCTCAACAAATTTATTTGTGATGAAATGTGGCCAACACATTTTGGCAGGGGCGGGGCTTAGTGGTGTAGCATCTGCCTTGCATGCAGAAGGTCTCATGATCAACCCCTGCCATCTCCAGGTAGGGTTGGGACAGATTCCCTTTCTCAAAACCCAGAGAGCTGCTGCCAGTCAGCATGGACACTGCTGAGCTAGATGGTCCAATCACCTGCCTCAGTATAAGGCAGCTTCCTATGTTCCGATATCACCTTCTCGAGGGCAAGAATCAGTATCAATTTGCACACCCACCTCTTAATAAGGGACCACACATGAAGTTTTGGAATCTGCAAACAGGTAACACTACTATTCTAACAAGGTCCAAACTGTGTGGCCTCCTATGAATCCGAGGCATAGGAACCTGTAACCTAATTCTTGGATTTTTGTGTGAGCTCCCTTGTCAGTTAATGCCCTATTCCTAGCTTGTCTTTGCCAGCTTGTTAGCTGCACCAAGGGAATTCTGACCTTCTCATGCCCCCTCCAGCCATGTGGCATTGAGTGGTTGAGCAGGCCAGTCATCAAGCAAGGCTCTGTCCTGCCCCCCCCCCCCCCCCCCGTTCTCTAGCCATGAGGCATTGGTGGGCAGGTATGAGGAAACACCCCTTCATCTTCTAGAAGGTGCCTCAAAGTGCTCATCACTCCCAAATAACTCAACCCCATGCTTTGTCCGCCAAATGGAAATGTGGGGAACCTACCAAAACTAAGCCAGAGTGAAGTAGGCAAGAAGCTTGCCGTGTCCAAGGCCAAGCAGGAACTCCAGGAAGAAAATTCTACATGGCCATAATTAAATGGTAACCAGAACATTTCCTACACTGGCCCCGAAAGGTGGGCAGGTGCATGCAGCCCAAGAATCAGCGAAAGAACTGAATGGAGGAAGCAACTAGGAGCGAAATGCAGCTCCCCCCTTGCTAAAATGTTTTGCAGCTGACCTCCACGGTTCACTTTCAGGTCAGGGGACTGGGGGGCAAAAAGTGCTGACCCTCTCACCGCCTAAGCTGGGGGAGGGAAGAGAGTGTGATTTTTACAGTGAGTTGGTACAATAAACAAAAGAATGTGGTACACCAAAATGCATTGTATATATTGCACATGTAAAAAAAATCATTTGAGCATCATTTCAAGGCATTGTCTCTCCTTTTTTGGCTTCCAAGACATGTCAAAAGGTGTGCCCCATAATCACCTACCATGTTACAGAGGAGAATGAACCATGTGCACCCCCAACAATATCATTATCCAAAGCTACTACATGGGTTAGTGGTGACCTCAGGGCATAATAAGCAGAGGGTCCCCCAAAATACTGGTTTATTACACTTTGAAATAATGCATACTCATTTCTTAAGTGGGCTCCCCTATAAAGCCATTAAGTCCAGAGCCTAAAATTCCCTAAGTACATCACTGATTTGGCTTTGCATATGCCATTAGGCTAGCTCTCTGCCTTCTTATTTACAACATGTAAATTAAACACAAACTATTTAATCTATGTTGAATGGTATGCAGTGGGGTGGGAAAGAAAATGAGAAGTGGTTGATTCACGCAAAGAGAATGGAAAAACCTCCACATCAACTATTCTTTTCTACACAGAAGAGTTGTAATTTACGGGAAGCAGAGGTTACTTGCAGAAAAAGTAACTGGTCCTCATTTGCCACACAGCTCTGCCAACAAGCCAGCGTTTCTGTGTCGCTTGTTAATGACTAATCTGAGATGTACACACAAGGTGTGTGGGATCCCCAGCACTGCATGGATGACAAGCAACTTCATCTGCTTGAAATAACTGGAATCTCAGCCCACGCTAAAGGTGAAGAGCTGCAGTTGAGTAGTTATATAGCTTATTAATAATCAGCACTTATGCAGAGCCAATATTTCTTCCCAAGACGTTTCACACCTGCATCGCCGTGAGAGAGCAGCATTCATCTTTTCCAAAAGGAAACAGAAGCCTTTTCGAGGTAATTACGGCTGTTGTTCCATCATTGCAGAGGACTGAAATGTATTCTTTCCCCAGCTAGTGGACCCTTTGACATTGTCCCAGCACTCAGTGGCAATGTCATATCATTGGCATTCTATTACAGTTCAGACTGCTGTGTCCAAACAGCCACTCTAAAGCTACTCTAAATGAATTTTTCAGCTGCTTTCTTTTTGCTTGTTAGTTTCTTGGGTGTGCCTGTCTAGGACCCTGGAGATGCCTTTCTAAGACGGGCAGGTCCACAGGTAGAACACATGCCTTTCAGCTGTTGCTGCTCTGCAGCACCTATCTGTCATGGGGCTGTCAGGTAAGGAACGTCCAGAGTGAGGAATTAACTCTTTATTGTCAAACGTACACTTGCAAGGCGTGCCCATCAGTCCTACGTCTCTCAGCTGCTCCTACGTGTGTACCCAATGAGGCAGTTGCAGCAACAGAGAGGGGTCCCACCACAACCTCAGCTCTCCCACCTGAGTTTTCTGCAAGCAGGCAAAGACTACGCCTGTGTGTAACCTGCTTCTGCTCCTCCCGCTTCAATCCTCTTTTGGTCCTGGGGAAAAGTGGAGCAGGAGAGGTAGGGCAGGAGTAGGAGGAGTGGCAGCCCTTGACTTTACACCAGCTTGACCTATCTCTAACTCCTCCTGCACCTGTTCTCTCTCCAATTCTGCAGCTTCTCCTGCCTCTGTCTCTCATCTCCTGGCTCCCCCAGATCACTGATCTCTTCCTCCAAGTCAGTCTCCAACCTCTCTTCTCCCAGTGCCCACTCCTCAGTGTCCAGCCAGTCCTTGCCACCTGTCTTCCCTGATCATTTTATTTCTAGGAGGACTAGAAACTGACATTTTTTTTAAAAATGAAAGCCTAGGGTCATTAAAGGCTTTTGTGGCTTCTATGGTGCCTGTGCGTTGCGTTGGTGACCCTTGTTTGACGAGAAAAGCATGCAGTGCATCACTGAGCCATGGTCCATCCTGAAAAGTGCTCCACTGCTTGAGTCATGTCGGTTTCCTTGCAGGTTGCCTCCCTTCTTTTTCCATGTCTGCATTACCCCCCTCCACACCCCAAAAGAGCCCCTTGAGTGGCATAGCTATGCTGTTTGGGAGCTTCTTAAAATACCTAGGAACAAAGCATTGGATCAGGTTTTGAAATGTGTAACTATGGCAAATGAATATTTTGTTATCTTCACGCATTGTAACTGAAACTTGAAAAATACAGACATTTTCACCCGCTTGTTTAAGTGCAGTAAAGCAGATCAGCTGGCCTACCCTGGGCGACCTATTTTCCCAGCCTCATCAAACTGTTCTCCTAATAAGGACATCACCTATTTTAAAAAGTATCTGTTATGTCAGGCTCTGCCTGATAGGCTTTTGTGTATATTACAAAGCCCCAGATTTTGTGAATGGGCTGTGTACATCACTTACTTTTTGATTCAAGGACAAGGTTTGCCCAGAATTGGAGAGGAAGGAGCTAACTAGATGCAGGCTGTGAGGCCTTTTTGATACACTGAAAATAGGATTCTTTCATTTCCCCTTTTCAGCAGCAGCAGCAGCTCTAAAAACTACATGGCTAAGGATTGTGTGTGTGTGCTTGTTTAATTTAAACTCCCTGACCCTGAACTCCACCTCAATTTCACAGCATGTCTTCTGTGATCACTTCCATCAATTTATTTTTTGCGTTGAGTGGCTGGGATTTTCAAACACCATTAGACCCATTAAAATGGCAATTATGCATTCAAAGGAGCTCCTTAAACTTAGGTTGATGTTCAACAAGATGTTTTAGGGAATCCCTTTCCAGTGTTGCCTTCAGATTCTTAGAAAAATATGTATTATTACCATTATCATGATGCCACTATAGATCGCTTTTATTGTATTGGCATGCAACTACAAAATCTTTTCTATACTGCAGTTTATTTAGCATTTAAAAAGTGTGCTTAGCAATCTCACCTTGGACTACATAAATCTCCAAACAACCATAGGGAGTGAGTCATTATTTCCAGAATGTACTTTTACAAGGTCATCCAATGGAATTGATGGTAGAGCCACAAGGAGCAAACACTGTGTTAATGGCCTCAGGGACTGCAGCAAGGACTATAAACTGGTGAGGCTGGTCCCTTCCCTTGGCTGGGCTCTCAATGCTGCCTTTTCAGATTTCTAAGGACCACTTCAAACATTACAAAGTTCCAGCACAGACGTTGCTCCCATGTTGGATACTGCATGACTATTAGACATAGATTACAATGTGTAATAATCCTTCAGGCATGTAGATTGTTGCATGTTCATGTATTGGATACCTGTAGTCAACCACACACAAGCTGGGGATTGATGCTTGGCTAACATTGTTGAGAAACAGTGTTTGTTCTGGTCTCTGTTGATATTTGGCTTTCTTCCAGCTCTGCACCATTGTAACAAAGCAGTAAAATGAAATGAAATTCAGTTGCTGGACAGCATACATGACGTCAAACTAAACAGTGGTTTGTTACCTGCTATTCATACCACCACTGTACAAATAACCCACCCCATCCCTTACACTTGCATGCATGCACACTCATACACACACACCAGTATGGGAGTTAGGTATTTGTCACAGTGCTTCTCACTACAGTGGTACCTTGGGTTAAGAACTTAACTTGTTCTGGAGGTCCATTCTTAACCTGAAACTGTTCTTAACCTGAGGTACCACCTTAGCTAATGGGGCATCCTGCTGCCGCCGCACCGCTGCTGCATGGTTTCTGTTCTCATCCTGAAGCAAAGTTCTTAACCCGAGGTACTATTTCTGGGTTAGTGGAGTCTGTAACCTGAAGCGTCTGTAACCTGAAGAATCTGTAACCCGAGGTACCACTGTATATCAACCAGCCTGAGCCCTGAGATTGGATGGGCAGAGAGAGGGCTGCTTCTGGTCTCATCAGCTAAGGTAGCCTGTTGTGTGGGAACCAGGAGCAGGGCTTTCTTTGTGGTGGTACCCCAGCTGAGCAACTCCCTCCTCTCTGAGGTGTGGATGGCCATGGCATTGATGGGCTTCTGGTGCATGGGGAAAACTCGCTCATTTTCCTAATGCTTTGCAGGCCATGCTTAGTTTATTATAATTTTTCAGTTTCTAGTCTTGCATTTTTTACTGATTGCTATTGCTTCACTGATGGTTTTGAATTGTATCCGCCCCCCAAAACCTTATTGCTCCATTTGTTTTGATGTAAAAGACACTGAGGTAGTCCTTGACAAAAAAGGTGATATATTTTGTTGTTGTTGTTGTTTAGTCGTTTAGTCGTGTCCGACTCTTCGTGACCCCATGGACCAGAACACACCAGGCACCCCTGTCCTCCACTACCTCCCGCAGTTTGGTCAAACCCATGCTGGTAACCTCGAAAACACTATCCAACCATCTTGTCCTCTGTCGCCCCCTTCTCCTTGTGCCCTCCATCTTTCCCAGCATCAGTGTCTTCTCCAGGGAGTCTTCTCTTCTCATGAGGTGGCCAAAGTACTGGAGCCTCAGCTTCACGATCTGTCCTTCCAGTGAGCACTCAGGGCTGATTTCCTTAAGAATGGATGCATTTGATCTTCTTGCAGTCCATGGGACTCTCAAGAGTCTTCTCCAGCACCATAATTCAAAAGCATCAATTCTTCGGCGATCAGCCTTCTTAATGGTCCAGCTCTCACTTCCATACATCACTACTGGGAAAACCATGGCTTTAACTATACAGGTGATATATAAGAACACCAAATAAATAACTCAATAAATTGGATGCTGCCAGCTGAAATTTCTTTCTAAATAAAGATACATGCCCTCAGTGTTGTATTATTTGAACAGTAAGAAGACACTCCACAACCCAAAATCAGTTGGGCCCAGTATTTTGGAATCTCCATCAAACATGCCTAAGAAGCTTACGGAATGCCCATAGGACTAAAATTAACTTACATAACAGATTAAGAGACGAGCAAATAGGAAAAGCAAGTCCTACCCTTAATCTACCCAGAAGGATTCCTCAGCAGGAATGCTACATTTGTTGAGGAAGACTTAGAAAACAAAAACCAGAGTTAGGAGAGGAATCTTTACTATTTAGTTATCAGCTCCTGCCATGGTCAGCTAGAGAGTAAATGTTGAAGGAAATTGAAAGAACTTGAGATGCATCTTCATGGACTCTGATAAAATACTTGAGTCCTTTAGATCCTCCTGGATGGATGCATTACACATTGGCAATGCTGTAATTAATCCCTTTCCCCATATTATGAGGAGATTTCTTTAGAAACAGCGCATAGAAACTGAATGCCATAAAATGGCACCAGGGTTTAACTTTTGTCTTGATGTTTTAAAACTGGGAGGCTATTAGTTTTCAAAATAAGAATAATATCCACCGTGTCTCATTATGGGAGATGTTTAATGCAGGCTCCTCTTGACTGATTCAGAAATGTAAGCAGATTGTTCATAGCAATGTCTTCAGAATGGAGCTCATCTTGAGAGGGAAGGGTTCTAATTAAGATCCAGCAAACAATCTACTCTGTAACTTGCAATTAAGGAAATAATTGATTTACTGTAATGATTAATCATGTAATGCTTTCAGCCTCAACATTTCTGAACTTCAAAAAACAACACAGCTAATGTCAACCAACTCAAATCGGTTCCTTCAGTGATTAATGGGAGCAGACAGCCTAAGCACTAGTATTACACAAGTGCTCAGAGAAGCGTGGCTGTGAATTTCAAGAGTGCATTTGAGCAGAGGATGTGTCTCAGGTTGCTGTAGGCATCTAAAGCCAGACTCTTCATTAGCAGAAAAATCATTCTTTGCTGAAAAGAAGAAGCCCTGAAGAATATTTAGAGGCTGAGCCAGGACACCAAGACAGTCTAGCTCTGCCAAAAAATCCTCTCTCTCCGTTTGCCCATTTCAGTCCAAAGGAACAGTCCAAGACATGTTGCCATGGCATCAAATAGTAAACCGTATCCAGTGTGCTGCTTCCAGTTCAACACACTGTATTTCAGAATGGGGGGAGAGATTTGCAAGCTACCAGGGGGGTGGTGGTGGGGGGGAGTGGTGAGAAAAGGACAAAGTGGGCTACATTTCATGGTATGAGTGGCTTTAGGCTGCAAATGCAGCAGAGAGTCCCATGGTACCACTTCACTTTGGCATGAGCTTTCATATGCAAGAGCCTTAGCTTAGCAGATGCAGGAACACGACCAGTCTTCTAAAGTCTGTCTTGCAATGCATATTTGGCTCCATAGTATTTCTGAGAGCCAGACAAGATAGGAAACATAGACTTGGCCTCTCAAACCGTTGGCTTTTGTACCATCATTTAGCTGCAGTACAGGATTAAGCAAAATGTGGCAGCGTATCCCAGTCGTTGCCCTACTGTGCAGCCCTTCTGTTCAGCAGAGGCAGAGCATATGCCCACGCTGCCCAGAGTGGACATGCTTCCGAGGGGGGTGGGGCATGGGGCATGCTCCTGAGGGAGTGGGGGGCATGGAGGGTGCCCTCCCAGGTGTGGGATAGCGGCTGTGGTGCATGGAGCGGTGTGTGCGTCCTGCAGCCGGGGGTGGTGAGAGCCACCCACAGGGGCAAAGCAAGCCGCCAATGGCAGACATTCGGTGTGCTGCCTGCCCACGACTGCCAAATGTCACCCCTCTCAGCAAAGATGCCCAGGGCAGTCCGCCCCCACTGTACCCCCCTTCCTCCTCCCCTGCTGTTCAGGACTCCAGGTAAACCTGGAACCAGAAGCTCTGAAGTGCCATTTGGGGTCTGAAGAAAAGAGGGGAGGTTTTAAGAGATAATAGCCACCCTGACCCTCCTGCAGCCTTCCTCTGATTTGCTACATAAAGCTAGTGGTCCAATGAACCATTGGGGAGGGCGGGGAGGGCTGGAAAGCAGGTAGGAGGAGGGATGAAGCTGAGAACCCTTGACAAGGAGGATGGATGGATGGAGAGGTGCAGATATAAAAAAGGTACAGCGAACCATCTTCCGAGTTTAGTTGTATTTTCATTACCCTCTGCAAGCAGCAGCTTTTGAAAACATGAAAAAAGAGGGCAACACAGAAGTTGCTTTGTGGTTCAGCAAATTTGCAAACTTGTTTCTTATTTTTGTTATTTAAGCTTTCTTAGTTAAGCTTCTCAAAAACAAAACAAAAAAGCCTTTTTATGAGTGTCAAATGATTAGTTTCCCTGTTTATTTCCAACACCATCTACTATGGTACATATCCGTCACCTGAACTACTGGAAAATACGTATCAGTAAGCAAAGTGGAAACACCATGATATTTTTAAGATCTTGACGCAGAAGCTGGTACTTGAATTGGATTAACTCAGAGTTCTACTGTCAGATTCACTGAGAGCCAATCACAATCTTGTTCATTCTGAGTGCTGCTTTGGGTGAGCGAAAACTGTAATGACACACAGCCATGTTTTTTGTTCAGTAGGACTAGATAAGTTCTGCAGAGCACTTTCTACACTTGAAGTGCTGTAAGAACCATAACCATGATTAGTACATTTGTTTATTGCATTCCTGGTACAGTATATTATGATTATTGTTTCTGATCTATGCTGTTGGATATATTAGTAGAAGAGCAGGATATAATGAATTACTGCTCTGCAATTGTTAATATATAAATAATCTGCAAATTTCAGAATGCATTAAGTATCATATTCTCCAATTTATTTATTTATGTATTATTATTGACAGAATTAGAAGGCTGTGTCCAACTCTGTGTTACAGACACTGATCTCTTTGGTAAAGGTCTCTCAGTGGATGTGACTTAGTAGCAAAAAAATTGAGCAGCAATATAGGAAACAGGGCGGGGGCGGGAATCCAGTCAATTCTGCATGCCTTTTTTGAAGATAACATGATGTTTTAAAACACTATGCAATCCTGGACATGATTTAAGATTCCTGCAGCATCTTCTCTGTGGCTGTGTTGCTAAATCATCAAATCTTATTAACTCATCTGAGCTGACACTCGGAGCCTGAGCCAAGTCACGACAATACTGTGCTGTGTTCAAAGGGTTTGCTGTGTTTTGCTACCAATCTCTGTTTCTAGGATATATTTTAGGAACAGTAAATGCAACATTTAATACTGCTTCCAGTGGGTGTCACTGCCACCTGCATCTAGTAGGAAAGAAGGCAATTGCCTGCTAGAGAATGAAAAATTGGTATCAACAGAATCAGGGCCAGATATGGTCGATTGCAAGGCTGAGCAAATGTTATCTCCTCCCTCTCCTCAAACACCCCCCCCCACTGTATGTATTTATACAAGGGAAATACAACTTTGTATTTGCTTATAGTGATGGCTACCATATTGGGGTTGGCAAGCAATGAGAGCAGGGGCACAGCCCTGTGTGTGTATGTGTGTGTAATTGTAATGTAAGAGAGGCTTCTGAAAATGCAATCAATAGTCTGTTCCTCCCCTCACCCATGCTCACTGGGCAGCAACAAAAAAGGCTAGGCTTGCAAACAAGCAACGTTTAATTAAAAGTGCAGGAACCTTTAAAAGCCTCAAAAGAGCTTTACAAGCTGGCTGTGCAATTGTGTTTTATTACAGCAACAAAATTCTCACAAATCAGGTCTGCAAAAATGTAGGAGGGCAACACAGAAGTGGCAATCAGGATGTTCTGCAAAGAAAAGTAAACATAGGATGGCCATTCTAGTGAAAAGAACAATCCTAGCTGGTCAGTGTTTGAGTCTGGGGTGGAATTAATCTACCTCTCTCTCCAAGGCACCCCACACTTCCTGGCAGGCTTCCTTGTGTGCCTTTAGCAGCTGTGGAACAAACCACACCAAAATTTAGCAGGTGAACTTTTCCTCACCTGCAGATGCAGAGATTGGGAAAGCTGCCGCTACATTTTCCTTATCAGCCTAAACATCTTTCAGATTGTTTCATGGTTCTGTTGAAAGGTATGCGGGTGACAAAAACTCATGTCACAATTACTTTTTAAAGTCTTCAAGATGCCCCTGCAGGATTTGTGATTGTTTTCATCACAGTACACTGCATCGTTTAGATTTCTGTAACTTTAAAATGGCCAGTTACCTCAAGTGAAGCTGAGCTAGCAAAACAAAAGTTTGGAATACTAAAAAAAAAAAAAAGGGGGGGGTGTTCTAAGTCAAGGCAGTTTTAAAACAAAACAGGTGCCAAGCTTCAGAAAGGGCTGGTGGACTGGAGAGAAGGTCTAGAGATTTCAGGCTTTCAACACTGGATTTGTTATTTCATGGGTTAGAGGAACCCTGCATTTTACTCTGACAATGTTGACTATGTGTTGTACCTTTTATGGGCTTTAAAAGCAGGAAGCATCTCTTCAGCTTGAACGTAAGAATGGTATCCCGACCCTCTCAGCATGAATTATTGGAAATGAGAGCTGTAACACACACTATAGGTGCTACAGGGATGCTTCTAAAAATGGTCCTGCATAGCATGTGATTCCTATTCTAGCTGCTCTATTGTCTTCTGCAGTTTATGAAGGAACTCACTACAAGCTGAATTAATGGTAACTTAAACTTTATTCATGATGAAACATGGGAGCCTGCACGTTACTTCTCTAGCCAGATCTCCAAAAGCTGGCTTCCTGGGGTGGAGCTGTTTCTCTTGAAGGGGCCACATGTCAGACATTTAGTTGATAATACATAAATTACAGTTGCACAATGGAGAAATAGATTGGAACCACATGGGAGAGTTTGTGTGTTTCACCTGGTGCTGGTGCGAGCAGCTCCAGGTTCTCATGACCTAGAGTGGGTACCCTACCCTTCCCACATTGAAAGCATACATTTCCCTCATTCTTTGCAATTTTTAACACACCCTCTGCACCAGTTTCCTAAGCATGTGGAAGCCCCAAGGAGGTTTGTGCCAGAGTTTGTGCCAGAATGAAAGGAAAACAAGCAGCTGGCTTCTGCAGAGGGAATGAACAACCTCTTAATGGCCATGGTGCCCTGTGTTTAGGCAGAATTCACCTCCCGCAGCAAGAGGAGTGGGCCAGAAGGATTAGAGAGTGTGTTGCATCACAGTTCATTGGGCTTTTCAAACATCCAAGGTCTCCATGCCTTGTAAACTGCTGAGCTATTAGCACCAGCCTTGGCTGTTGGCAGAGATGTGGAGGTCCACATGCACATCTTCATGTTACGGCTGAGAACACTCACCACAGGAAGGCCATTCTCACTGGTATCCCCATAGCAACCATAGTAGGTGCTGCTTTGATCCTCAGCTCCCTCGATTTCAAAATAACTGAACCTCCAGTTAAGTGTTCTCATACTCATAGTGTCAGGGCAGGCTGTGGTGCTTACTAACAGGTGTAGCGATTGCTGTGTCAAGCATTTTCTGTTATAATGAGGCCCACGTGTGACAGATCAGATGAGTGAGCAAAGACACACGAGCTGTGCATTAGGTTGCCTCCATTAGGCAATTTTCCTTGACTGAGAACTGCTTTTTTTAAAAAACAAAATCCTTGAAAATGTGTTAATACTTGCTCTGGCCTTGATCGGGCTTAATATAACAACCAGCTCATGCTGATGTTACATCTGCTGAGAAATCTGATGAACTTCACACTTTCCTCCCTTTCACTGAGTTACTATGATTAGCTTCAAAATACTTTGCTGTTAGATGTGAAACAACCACGGTGACAGGTTGTTTGTGTGGGTAATGCTAGGAGATGTTCCATCCTGCAGAACTGAAACCTTCAAGTCCTCATTGGCTGGAACATAAACATCTGCAGTTACTGCTGTTTTCTGATATTTTCTGTATAGCTTGCCTTTGGTTCCCTCCAGATTTTGTTGGACTCCAATTCCCAACAGTCTCAGCTGTATAGCCATGGCCAGGAATGATGGGAGTTGTGGTCCAAGAACATATGGAGGGCCACCAGTTCCCCATCTCTGCACCACCTCAACTACTCCTGAGTCAGAGTACAAACTGCTCCTAATGGCAGCATTTAGCCATTTCTGTAGATAGTGTAGATCAGGCATCCCCAACCTTCAGCCCTCCAGATGTTTTGGACTACAATTCCCACCATCCCTGACCATTGGTCCTGTTAGCTAGGGATCATGGGAGTTGTAGGCCAAAACATCTAGAGGGCCGCAGGTTGGGGATGCCTGGTATAGATAGCTTGTCCATCCTTAAAAAAACACACACACATGCCTCAGAGATTTAGCTCCCTCTCTAGACAGCCCATTTCATTGCTAAACTGCTCTTGGAGCTAAGAAGTCCTCCTTAATGTAAAGCCTGAAGCTAATGTTTTCATAAACCATGATGAGGGTCCTATCATTGATGTAAGTTCTCTAAATTTGCTCCAGCAACATTTACACTAGTCTAAATATATTGAGAATACCAATCACAGATCTGGATTATTGGTACTCTTTGTCTTTCTGTCACCATTAAAGCACCAATCCTGTGCTTTCCACAAAAAGCCCAGTATGCTTCCATTGCAACTCTTTCCTTTCGCAATTGTATCCCAGCTACCTACATTTAGCGCATACAGTAAAATTATAGCATAATTATAGCACAGCTCAAGCCTGCCTACGATACTGACATAGGGAGTGACAATGGAAGAAGAAGAAGAAGGGGTGGATATGCTTTCAACATTCCTCTGAAAGGGCTTGCTTTTCCTGTACATACCGTCAACTCCAGGGCTTCATTAAGGAGGCCATTGCGCTTACTGTGAAGGTAGGCGTTGGAGCTGCCAGTCTTGGCCACACGGATCCTGGCCAGCCGGGCTTTCTGTGGAAGGAAGCAAGGTGGGGAGTAGGTTAGACTTTCATCTATATATCAACCTTGATTTCTTTTGTGTGAGTGATAACCATGATTTGTCTTCAGTTTTTTTTGCTTTAGAAGAGATATACTTTTCATCATACTGTACTTGTTGACAGTTTTATTATTTCCTACATTTTTTTAAAAAAAAATACATGTGTCTTACTAGTTTTACTTTCTGAAAGAAGGGATGTGGGTGGCGCTGTGGTCTAAACCACTGAGCCTCTTGGGCTTGCCAATCATAAGGTCGACTGTTTGAATCCCCGTGATTTTTTTTTACCTTACTTTCTGAAAAGGAAAAGCTTTGTTATTTATTTTTTTAAAAAAAATGTTTTCTATTCATAGAAGAGGAACATGACTGAAGCAAGGAATCAGGATTTCCAATGAAACGTAAAACTGTGTGTTCTTCCAAAATTCCAGATGCCAGATGTTGGGAAGACCTGGGTTTGTATTCTGAAAACTATAGAATCCTGGAGCAGCCTTGAGTCTCAGTTGTGCTGTGTATTTAAAGCGGCATCATACCACTTTAAACAGTCACATTGAAAGTTCCCAAAGAATCTTGGGAACTGTAGTTTGGTAATGGTGCCAAGAGTTGTCAGGAGACCAGTATTCACCTCACAGAGCTACAATTCCCAAAGTTCCTTGGGAAGATGGATTGACTGTTAAACCACTGAGAGAACTGTAGCTCTATGAGGGGAGGTTGGATCTCTTAATAACTTTCAGCACCCTTAGCAGACCACAGTCCTCAGGATTCTCTGGGAGAAGCCATGGCTGTTTACAGTGGTACGATAAATTTATAGTGCAGATGCAGCCTTAGACTCATTGGATGACCTGGGTCAATTCCATATCTCCTAGCTTTATTCTAACGTTAACTTGGAATATTGATGCCCTATCTCAAAAGGTTATTAGGAAATTAAAAAATGAAAGCATTTTCTACATTTATGGTACAGTCTTATGCACACTAACTTCGATTAGTGGCACTTACTCCCATGGTAATGCACAATGGGTCGTGCTGTAACGGCACAAAAATTAGCATTTGCATGTTATGTATTTTAGGGTTTTGACCCATTCTTCACTGTAAAGTCTCAGGGTGGGTTACAACAACAACAAAACCAATAAAAGAAGTAAAACAGTTGATATACAATTACAAAAACAAGTAAAACGATTCCAAGTGAAAGCAGCACAGCATAGATTAAATGAAACAGAAGAGGAGGGTCACATGAAAATGCCTTAACTACCAAAGACGAGGGTGGAAACAGTTAAAGAGTAGCAGTGGCACAATCCCTTTCCTGGGACCATCAGAAACTCACAAAGTTAAGAGGCATCTTGTTTTTGCTTCACACAGCAAAAGATATTAGGGTGGCCCTGTTTATTTTTCTATCCTTCCCTTCTTTAACATCCTGTATGAGGAAGACCTCTGTGAAACTAGAAAGGTATCTCAGTATTTTGTGCCTTTCAGTTGGTCATAATAAAAGACATGCCATGGCTGCTGTTTAGATTCTTTTCTATATGGACCGTTGTTGTTGTTGTCATCATCGTCATAACTGAATCTGTTTTTACATATTTTGATTATTCTAAGTCACCAATCACTCTTCTTTTCCCATACGTATTAAGCTTCGTTTTCTCCTGAAACCCATCCAGCAATTTAGTGGGAGAAAAGTTAAACTGTGTTTCATTGTGCTTTCAGTAACTGGCTCTGATGCTTGAAATTTTTTGTGAAACATTTTGAATTCAACAGCACCTTTTGGGCACACAAACTGTGCCAGTGTTACCAAGGTTACAAAGCATCTATCTCTGCTGATTACAGAAAGAAGGCTCTCTCTGTATGAAGAGAGGTCAGTTTGTGTCCCCCACTGAAATATACTTGGAGTCGAGTGTGGATTTCATGCTCTTTATTCAGCTCATAGTAGTGAGGAATGAAAGTCCCCCCAGAATATCTGCTTTATATACATTATTTACACAATGGGGCACATGTGATTGGCTAATTCTGGGATTCTCCTGTAGGCCAATCAGGTTGCGGATTCACTTCCACCTGGATTGGGTGGCTCCTGCAGACCAATCATACTGCTGCATTGTTCTAGACCAATCAGACTGCTGCATTCTGGACCCTATTGTTCTAGGACCAATCAGACTGCTGTATTCTGAATCCTATTGTTCTAGGACCAATCAGACTGCTGCCTTTTGGATCCTATTCAACTCAGTACATAACACCCCCCCCCCCACATATATGAACACACACATATAATTAACTGGTGTCAGATCTGGGTGCCCTCTCCCCAATAATTGCATATAGAGACGCTTATTTTTGTGGAGCAGGGAAATGGGCAAGTTATTCACAGAGTAATTGACATAATGAGAAACAGCAAACAAAAGTCATTATTTTAAGAAGCTGATATAAGACCAATGTTCCATCTAGCTTAGTACTGCCCATACAAGTCAGCAGCTTTTTATTTAGTAGCAACAACTTATTGGTCAATTTTTACACAAAAAAGGTCTGTCAGTAAGTTACAACATTTTAAAGAACATAATCATGGATTTTATGTGTGACAATGATACGATTTATATCAACAGAACAGTTAATTAAACAGTTGGTCTGTGAGCATTTAGATGCTGTGATTATTAACACCCAGCATCAGTTTCCTCAAAAAAAAGCTATGCCAGATGAATCTCATATATATACATATATAAAATAGAGTTACAAGCTGGATGCATCAGTGCAATGTTGTGGATATAGTGTATCTTGATTTCATTAAGGCTTTTGACAAAGTCCCCCATGATATTCTTGTGGAGAAGCTGGTAAAATGGGACAAGGTAACCTGTTAGGTGGATTTGTAGTTGGTTGACTGACCAAACCCAAAGAGTGCTCATTAATGGTTCCTCATCATACAGAAAAAAAGTGGCAAGTGGGGTGCCGCAGGGTTCTGTCCTGTGCCTGTTGTACAACATCTTTATAAGTGACTTGGATGAAGGAATTGAGGGGATGCTCATCAAATGTGCACATGACACCAAACTGTGAGGGGTAGCTAATGCCACAGAACATATAATCAAGGTTCAGTATGACCTTAACAGAATGGAGAACTGAGCCCAAATTAACAAAGTGAAATTAAAAAGGGACAAATGTAAGGTTCTACACTTAGGGTACACAGGCTTCTTGTATGACTTGGCTGACTAGCTTGATCCACTATTTGGGCTCCTTTTACATTGTGCCTGTTTCCCCCCACTCATATAACTAGGTAGCTTTAAATTCTGGACTTAATTGTCATAGGAGGAACCGCTTATGAATATTACTTCACTTACCTCAAAGTTAATCAATTCAGCCATGGTGAATTTGGGTGTTTGCTTTGCTAAGTAGAGCCCTGCCCCCAAAGTCCTGCTCAGAGGGCACCCCTGGATCTGTTGAGGACTGCACAAAGGTTGTCCTGTATTGGGGTGTGGATAGGCTTGCTAATCTTTGGATACTTTTAGATTACATGTAAGCAGTAGACAGAGTACACTTTGTCCAATCCATATTCTGCATGTGAGCATACTGCAGCCTTTGCCAACACCTTCCAGATGTTTTGGAGTACAACTCCGTTCAGCCCCAGTCAGTGCTGGTTGGGACTGAGGGAAATTGTAGTCCAAAACATCTGGAGGGGGTTGGCAAAGGTTGTAATATACTCACATGCACCAGGGTCCTGGAGGGAACCAGAATAATGAAGGCTGGTATATTATATGCTGCCTATGAAACTCAACTCTCAGAAACTTGTCACACAGCCCCTAGTTCATCTTTCCTTTCTTTGAAATAGCTGAGGTTTAAACAAAGCTGTTAAGTTAATTTGCAGTTAACATAATGAGGCTGTGGGTTGCATTCTAACTCATTTCCATAGACTACCTACTGGAGTTCAGCTCACTGTACAGCCACCCACCCCCAACAGCTGAGCTTCCATTATAAGGGGCTGATTGCTTTTGATTTCTCAATGCTCTCTATAGTCAGAGACCCACAGGACAACCCAGAATATGCTTTTGAGAGGCTCAATGTACTTGTCACACTCAGATATCTTTCACATGCAGTCAGAGCTGAATGGCAGCCACTCTTCTGATACAGTCCCATGTGTGCTGTGTGTGAACAATGCAGGTTACATGGGTCTTAAGCATGCTGAGCGTATGGAAAAGACCCACAATCTGCCCCACCATCACTTACAGCTGCGGCCACTCCCTGAAAAGCTGCTCATGAAAAAACAGCTATCAAATGGCTGGTTAAACAACAAAAAGATTAAATTAAAAAACAACATTAGCCCAGGTACATTTTTGAAAAACGATAATAAAGCAGAATTTTAATTTAGCCATTTAAATACTAAATAGGTCAGTGTGTCATACTTTTTATTTGTCCAATTCCTAGCAGAACTTGTCTTGTTTACTTCTGTGTTGAATAAAGACATTGGTAAACTGTAGATATGTCGGGGGAGGCAGAAACTGGCTTTCCATTGTAGGGATTAAAATGGCCTCTTTTTGACTACTGGACACCAGGGCCGGCCCTACCAGTTGGCAGAGTGGAACAAGCAGATGATGCTTGGGAGGGCGCTGTTCCCCCGGAAGTGGAAGCGCCGCAGCAGAGCGAGGCTTTCGCAGTGAAGATCAGGTAGGAGCTAGGATGCTGCCTCCACTTGGGCTGGCATCAGCTCGGGCTGAGGCTGCTCTGTACACCGCTGCCAGCCCGAGTTGGGGAAAGAGGTGTACAGGTGCGGCATCCCTGCCTGCCCACACACCTCTTTCTCTGGCTTGGGCTGTCCTCTTTTTTGCTCTTCAAGATATGGAAACCCTAGACAATACACAATATACTGAGCTCAGTGTGGTGCAGGAGTAAAAAGAACTGAGGAGGAGCAAAGCAACTGTGAACTCCTCTCCAGAAACCTGCATATTTGTGTAGTAACAGTAAGCCATAGATACTGGGGGGAAAATGCATCCACATTTGATTTTTAGTTACAGGGCTGAACAGAATCATAGTGACTAATGCAAGTATCAGGTTCAGAATAGACCTCTTTAATCAAACGGTTTTTAAACTTCTGCTGATTTGCCTGGATACTAGATTGCTTTTCTTCATCTATGAAGAATTTTGTACCCCCGTACCTAAGTTGTTTCTCATCTTGCTGTGCACACTTGCAATACTTGTACTGCATGCCATAGCAATAACTTCCCTTTGATTTGTTTTGCAGTCTGTTCTCGATGCACATTTACTCAGAAATAAATCTTACTCAGCCGAACAGAGCTTCCGCTCGCGTACATGTGCAACAGGTGTGCGGCATTTCAGTGCAATCTATACCATCTATACATATCCAGGCACTGATTTCAGTGAGACTTTCTCCAGATAAGTGGGTATAAGATGGCAGCCTTAATTGCCTAAATGTCATTAAAGGTAATAATTATACAGTTAACTGCAAAATAATAAAAATTGACTACACTGAACTGTGCTTGCCAGGGTCCTATAGCACTCTCTTCCCTTTAATATGCCATGCCAAAAAGACACACAATGTAGCAAGGGGTAAATAGCTGCTATGGACACTTCTGAACATAATGAGCCAAGAAACATTATTAGTGTTTATGCATCAGTGAGTTTGGCACTCTATTAATAAGAATTGTTTAACCTTTTGAACTCTAACGTACACACACAATTTCTCAGGCAATTATGTGTCTCGAATACAGATTGGTCTCAGTTCGGTTACACGGAAGAAGCCAAAAGTCAGCTATATGTGGAGCTTCAAGGTATACCAGAGAGTCATGAAATTTGTTATTTACGGACAAGCATCAGCAACATGGTGCCCATGGGGCCACAGAGGCTTTCCTTGGCATCCACAGGGTCTTCTCCCCTTTCCAAAATCAATCTTGAAAGAAGCATTCTATTGTAGCCAATATAATAGGTTACAGCGTGTGCTCTGTTGCGGTGTGCGCATGGTGCCCATGACAGTTTTTCTGGTTTGCAAATATGCTCAAGTATCCAAAAAGGTGAGGAATGCTTGCTCTGGAAGCTAATGTTGAGTGTTCTGAAATATGGGACATTTTTGTCCTGCTATGTGCTATTAGCTTGCTATATTCTTTTCTAATAGTATCATCCTGGAATAAGGTGGAAAGGAGAAGTAGAGTTGGGTGTCATCAGCGTACTGGTGACATTAAATAGCCAAACTCCGGTCATCCTCTCCTAATAATAATAATAATAATAATATATTATTTATACCCCGCCCATCTGGCTAGGTTTCCCCAGCCACTCTGGACGGCTTCCAACAGAATATTAAAATACAATAGTCTATTAAACATTAAAAGCTTCCCTAAACAGGGCTGCCTTCAGATGTCTTCTAAAAGTCTGGTAGTTGTTCTTCTCTTTGACATCTGGTGGGAGGGCATTCCACAGGGCGGGTGCCACTACTGAGAAGCCCCTCTGCCTGGTTCCCTGTAACTGGGCTTCTCGCAGGGGGGAACTGCCAGAAGGCCCTCGGCACTGGACCTCAGTGACTGGGCAGAACAATGGGGGTGGAGACACTCCTTCGGGTATACTGGACCGAGGCTGTTTAGGGCTTTAAAGGTCGGCACCAACATTTTGAATTGTGCCCAGAAACATACTGGGAGCCAATGTAGATTTTTCAAGACTGGTGTTATGTGGTGTCGGCAGCTGCTCCCATTCTAGCTGCCGCATTCTGGATTATTTGTAGTTTCCGGGTGACCTTCAAAGGTAGCCCCACATAGAGCGCATTGCAGTAGTCCAAGCGAGAAATAACTAGAGCATGCAGCACTCTGGTGAGACAGTCTGTGGGTAGATAGGGTCTCAGCCTGCGTACCAGATGGAGCTGGTAGACAGCTGCCCTGGACACAGAATTGACCTGTGCCTCCATGGACAGCTGTGAGTCCAAAATGACTCCCAGGCTGCGCACCTGGTTCTTCAGGGGCACAGTTACCCCATTCAGGACCAGGGAGTCTTCCACACCAGACCACCCACTGTGCCCAAAAAACAGTACTTCTGTCTTGTCAGGATTCAACCAGTGGTTTCATGTAAGTATTAAATAGCATGGGGGGCAGAACAGAACCCTGAGGGACTTGCCTCTACAGGAAAGGGGTGAGTAAAACAGTGCCTCCAAGTTCCATCACAGCAAGGTGGCCCAGAAGAACATCATGGTCCATGGTATCAAAAGTCACCAAGAGGTCCAGCAGATAAAACAAGGACACTCACACCTACTCTAGTTTCCGATGTAAGTCATCCACCAAGGCAATCCAAACCATCTCTGTCCCATAACCAGGCTTGAAACCAGAATGAAATGGATCTAGATGATCAGCTTTCTTCAGAAACCCCTGGAGCTGAGGTGCTTAGCTGAGATGAAACTCTTCAAGAGATGTCATCATCACATTGTTAAGGTCATATCAACAAGCCCCCCCCCCCCCGAATCACCATTTTAAAAATGTTTGGGTGCATTTTCCCAACATGATGGTTGAAACTTTTCTGTCCATTCTACAAATGGAAAATTTGCACACACAAAAAGGCATTAAAGCATGCACACGCACACATGACGCAACACACCAGACTATGCATCATAGATTTCATTCTGGTTCTCATCTGTTGCTATCTAATGGGCTACATACTGTAATGCTAATCTAGTGAATAAATCACTTTCTATGGTGAAGGGCACAGAAAGATCATTCCCACAATGACGATCAACTTAGGTTCACTTCCAAGGCCATATTATGAAAATGAGGAGCCACAAATAATTGATGTCACCACTCATGACCAATGTTTAGAGGAGGTATTATTATTTTCAACCCCTTCCTTCTTACATCTATCGCCACTCGGGGCAGGATTTTCACTTTAGTATTTGGGTGGGTGCCGTTTTGAGCGTACTTTATCATTTGCAAGGTAGCTGTGGGTGGTGTGTGCCTTTTCCTTTCAACAAATGTTTCTCCAGTACTCTGCAACCTCCTAGCTGCCTGCAAGCTCCATGGGAAGATTCACCTCATGATATCTTTCCCTCGGCTTAAATTGAAGCAACAGAGCATCACATATCGGTATGCTTGTTCTTTTGGTTTTTAAAGGA
This sequence comes from Podarcis muralis, assembly GCF_964188315.1. NCBI lineage: Eukaryota > Metazoa > Chordata > Lepidosauria > Squamata > Lacertidae > Podarcis > Podarcis muralis. Next base: position 65,187,885 of record NC_135659.1, read on the forward strand.
AACCCTTTTCTTTCTTTATCCCCTTAAAAAAACATGTACATGTATATGCCACTTTTTAATCTTTTGAGCCTCAAAGCAGCTTACAATAAAAACAATCAAAGATAATTATAAGAACAAAATTGCTATAAAAACACACAGTAAAACAGTAGCAGCAGAATTTCAAAAATACAAATGGCAATGGCAAATCCATTACTAAGGGTTCAAATTGTTCTGGTACAACAGGTTAGTTATGAAGACTTGCTCCGTCTTTGCATGTGGGGGTGGGGCTACTACTGCACACTGAATATCTCATACATTCAGTCTGCAACTGAGCTAAGATTCTTCAATAGCTCTTTATGAAGCTAAGGGTGAATTCTAGATAGCCATTGGGCAAAGTTTTAACATAATGGGTAGTGTTTATGTACAATGTATAACTTAAATTATTGGCTGCAAACTTTCAGCAGAGATCAGGTGCCAAACCTGGTGATTTGAGTATCTGGGAAATCTGTTATTTTAGCTTTCTCCGTACATTGCCTTCCAGATTTGGTAATGTTCATGTCAACAAGCTGTAGTCTCCTAGCAACTTTCCCTGCCATTTCCACACTAACAGCGTACTTGCATCTATACACACAGTGATGTGCTCATCGAAGGGATCAGGAGAGGAGAAACAGCTGCACCAAAACAACATCCAAAAATAGGGTTTGCAGGCTCTTATCACACTAGCATTTGTGAATCACCGCCACGAGATATTGATTTTCTTCAAGGCACATGCAGCCAATCAACCAATATGTTTTTCAGCTTCTACAAATCTCTTTCCCAAGAATATCAGGTCGCACTGTGGCCTTAGAAATAAGCTCAAATGACTCAAAATAAAACAAAGAACAAATCTAATCTTCAAGGCGTAACATTATGTTCCTCCTGGGATTCTGTGTGAATGTGCTGTGTTGAAACCAGATTTGAATATTTCAGTGGGGCACACTGACTGGAGATTATAGTACAGTAGAAGGTGCTAAAGAGTAAGAGGAGGAGCAGAGAATACAAAGGTGTGCAACAAGGCGCATGCGAAGTGGTCTGCGGCCACCGCTTTTGCCACCCCCTCCTGCAAGGGTGCCCAGGCTGCCTCAGCCCACTGTCACCACCTGAAAGGGCACCCAGGTCCCTGCCCACCTGCTCACTACCAGCTGCTCGCTGCCTTACCTTCACCGGCTCTCCGCTGATACGATGAGGCCAACATGCCATGAGGTCTCCATTGAGGCTTACTACAGCCACAGGCGTACTTCTGACAGTGTGGCTGGCTTCTGGAAGTATGTCTGCAGCCACAGTGGGAAGCCTCACAGTGTCGGAGGATGCCTTGGCCTTGTCGTGATGGCAGCAGCAGAGAGCCAGCAAAGGTAAGGCAGTGGAAGGTGGGTGCAGCTTGGGTGCCCTTGCAGGTGGTGGCGGTGGCAGTCCAAAGTGGTCTGGGCAGGTTTGTAGACAGCGGTGGTAGGCCATGTCATGCCGCATTGTGTACACATCTTGGGGGAGGGTCTTTTCTGCTCCCTCAACTTTTAAGAGGCTCAGCCCCCTGCCAACAAATATTGAAGGGGCGGAGGATACCTCGGCCCTATAGAGTTGGTGCCAGTGGCATGATTACACAGCCCAAGCAACATTTATCATGATGCCATCCCATTCAGTACATCATCCCTGACCAGCAACAATGTGACTGATCTGGGAAGGAGAAAGAAGCAACAGTGGGGTGGCGGTGGGGGCAATGGAGGCAGACAGCCCTGAACAGGGTTAAAGAAAAAGGCTTGTTTCCCACTTGATTATACTCAGAAAAGACCACGGAAAGTAAAGAACCCAAGTTAGTCATGCCCATTCATTTCAATGGATTAACATTGGATGTGACCCTCAATATATTAGAGAAATATTTCTGTTCCATCAAAACTACTATCTTCAATGGGAAAACTGAAATTGGGACAGCCCAGTAGAGCTCAGGTTTGCAACACCTTTACTAAATACAAGGCTTTTCTGTGCTGATTCTCTCCAGATCCCCTCCCCCCACCGCTGAATAAGCATCATCTGCATAATTGCCCCAGACACTCATATCAACTCTTTCTGTAGCAACTGCCAGAGCGTAATTAAGTAGTTATTGCACGTTAATGTGCAGCCAAGGGCAGTTTTAAATTTACTGTATGGGTCACTAAAACATGGCAACTGCAGGTCATCTAAAAATGTTCTGAGATGTAATTTCTTCTTTTTTGTCAGGGTACACACACAACTTTGAAAAAAACAGAGAGATGGGCCTTAAACTCATTTAGCCCGAAAAGTCTCTGCTAATTTTCATCAAACTGCAACGATCAGAGGCTTCTTATTACGTGACCCCTTTCCCTTTGGAAAGGAAAAGATCTCCAGCTTTAAAAGAGAACTGTGTGCCAAGAAGACGAGGGATGAAACAAATCCCCACATTTTGCTTTCATTTATTTGCTAAGATTTCTTACTAGATTGTCACCTGGGTGATGTGAACAGAACTTGTGTGCCCCCACTTATCAGAAGGTGCTTTTGCAGCCTGTTCTCCTGTTTGTGGACTGCTGTCCGCTGGGAGGCTCGGCTGGCACCTTCATGACATATCTTTAAGCACCAGGCAAAAACATTTCTCTATAACCAGGCCTTGGGCTGATTAACATTCTATGGCTTACTCACCGCTGCCAGACACCACCTGCTCACTGCCTGCCCACTGCTCTCCACATGAGCTGGTGGAGGTACGGTGGTGGCAAGTGGGTAGATGGCAGTGGAGGGCAGGTGGCAGTGGTGGCAGCAGGTGGGCAGGCAAGTGGCAGGCGGTGGGAAGTGGGCAAGCGGCAGCGGTGGCGAGTGGGCAAAGATCTACACTGAGGCTTCCCTGTGTTGGTTTCAGAGCCTCCACTGACGGCAGCCAAGCTTTCTCCAAACCCGGTACAGTAGTACCTTGGTTTACAACCACAATCCATTCCAGAGGTCTGGTTGTAAACCAAAACAGGTTGTAACCCAAGGCGTGCTTTCGCCAATGGCCCCCCCCCCCCAAATGGGTTGTAATCCCAAAAAAATGGGTTGTAATGCAAAAAAAAAGGGACACACACTTCCAGTTTGACGTGGTTGTAATCCAAAACAGTTATAATCCAAAGTGGTTGCAAACCAAGGTACCACTGTATTAATTCCTCCCAAATTCCTTCTATTTCTCCCCACTTTATCCAAGGATAAAATATGGCTGTGGCTGACTTTGATGAAACAACAGCTGCCAAGCCATAGGAGAAACCAAGGAACATCAAGGGGAGATGTAGACCACAAGGAAGTAAGGAGTAAGCCCACAAATCGTGAGCATGCTTTCGTTTCCTGTTCTGTTCTGTTCTCACAGACAAAGATGTGAAGAAGCTGCTGCTGCAGAGTGGCTTATTGGTCCATGAGAACATTAGCACGTAGAGCCCATACTGCACAAGGCACTACTGCCAGACTTATAGAGAACTGGTTTCTTGCAAGAAAGCAGAGCAGAGGAGAAGTCTAAGACATCATCATGCGCCTTCAGTGATCATGATTTTTTAATGAGCAAACTGTGAGAAATGCACTGCTTTTATGAAAAGATGTACAGAAGCCACATTCTTCAAAATGAGTTACAAAAGAAATATCTAAAGGTAATACGATGCATGTTCATTTATGTACATGCACCCGATAGTTATAAGACCATCTCCCCTTCATATAATTATGAGGTATTCTCATAGAAAGCCAGGAACATTTGCAGATAATTTGATTGCAGAGAGAAATAATGAGGATGAGAGTGTAGTTCTTTTTAAATAAGGGGAAAAAATCATTTAGAACTTCTTCATTAGACCGCTGCATTTGGCCTGGGGGCAGAGGGGAAGAAACCCTGATATCTGCCACCGTAAAATATTAAATATAAAGGATGCATATGGAAATTCAATTGGCTAGAACTCATTATATTCCTCTATAATTTGATAAAATGACTGAATGTGGCTACACCTCATTGTGGATCTAACTGCATTACTTTCCAAAGATAAAAGATTCCCTTCTCCTCTTATGTGGAACTTCTTTTTAATCTTATTTGCCCTTGGCCCTATTAAAGCAACTGATTGTCACTGCAAATGCTGTGCATCATTTCATCTTCTTGAACACAGGAGAACATCATTTCCAATCTATTTATAGAACAATGCACAGAATATGGAACTCAAGTAAGCACAGGATAGACAAGGCGATTAGAGAGACAGATAGCTAGATTGGAGGGTGTCTAGTCACGTTTTGAACTGACTCAATCCCTTTCAAATGGATGGTAAAATCCCTCCCATCAGGCTACTTTTAAATCTGAATTAATCAGATTAACACATATTCATGAGGATAAAGAAACTTCACACATTCACGTCGGGGCAGATTTTGTCTCTATGTGACGTTTCATCACCATCCAGAATGGTGCAGGTGCAAAGCTGCTACACACCCAGTACTTTACTGGTCCAGAAAAGTCATATTGGGCTAGGAAGGTAAGCTATACTGTGGTCCGAACAGCTGGTAAAAGCCAGATAGTGTCAGACTCAACCTATATAATCCACCAGGTTCCACTTTGCTTTCATTCCTGCCCACCAAATTCTGCTTGGGCTGCACCGTCAACTTGCTAAATTGATTACTGATCGTTTCTCGGACCTGACACCGTTCTATCAACCCATTCAGAAAGCTACTACATTTTTAACCACATTTTGTTACTTTGTGCATGTGGAAAGTGAAAGCATCCACTCCATGCTAGAGAAAGCATGCTTTAGTTACTATAAGAATGAACTACTGCAATGCACTCAGCATGGGGCCGCCTTTGAAGAACATTCAGAAACTGTAACTTACCAAGGAAGTGGTAGCAAAATGCTGGTCAGAGCTAGTCATTAGTGCCATGAAACAGGTTCACTGGCTTAAAATGGGCCAGATTCAACCAGCAGGTCCTGCTAGCAGAAGCCTGCACAACGACTTCCACTAGTGCAGGGAGGCTTCTTTCCTCTCTCCCTGCACCCCCTGTGCCCCCTCAATTTGGCTCTGGAGTGAAGGTTTGCAAGAACCCCCAGAACAGCGATGGGATGTCAGAGAATTCTGACGAAAACAGAGAAAGGAGTAGAAATTGCTGATGTTCACTTATTCATCCCATGTCTGAAACAGATATGGTTATGAGTTTGTGGCGGGGGTGTGTGACTCCCCATAATAGCTGGATTTAGTAAAAAATATAATTACTCAAGGTTTGATTAACCAAGCTTTGCCAAATGCTGACCCCCCCCCCCCCGATTTAGTTTATGTTAACAATCCAGGCCAACTTGGCATATCTGCTGAGATGCGCCATCAGCACGGGACAAAGTCTGGCGATGGCCCTTGAAAGAAACCATCAGAGGGCAAGAACTGCCAGCTGTGTTTGTGTTAGTGGGCAGGGCAAAGAAAAGGTTTAGAGTTTCAGCTTGGAGGAGAGGGAGGACTGGCTGGAGTAGGCTGCAACAAATGGACAAGCAGCATGGCTGGTTTGTAGACCTAAGCCTGAGGCTAAGAGAGGAGCAAAGAATCATCTTTATATGTGAATGCTGGTAGTCTCAGGTTGTAAATATGTATAAAGAAACCATATTCCATAAAGACATTACAGTCTCCACTGTGCCTATTTCCGAAGGAAGATGAATGTAAGGTTCCAGTGGGAGGCAAATGGCAGCAGAACAGAAACATTGCAGCATGCAATGAATATGCGGCAGAATGGAAAATGATGCTTTCTTACATCCCTACTTTCACCCCACTCCTTTTAAAGTAAGAGCTTCCTGTGGATATGTGTGCCTTGGATATTACTTTCATCATTAGCTGTATACAAAATCCCCCCCCCCCAAAAAAACTGTCAAATATTACAAAGCTCCTACTTGAGTGCCTTCTTTCTCTTTCTTTTTCCTGTGCCCTGGGTTCACAGCATAGCTGTTTTGGAGACATATTTATGTACTTGTACAAAGAAAAGCCCTAAATGACCTTGACCCAGTATACCTGAAGGAGAGCCTCCTTCCCCATTGTTGAGTCCGGACACTGAGGTCCTCCTCCGAGGGTCTTCTGCTGGTTCCCACACAGCGAGAAGCGAGGTTACAGGGAACCAGGCAGAGGGCCTTCTTGGTAGTGGCACACGCCCTGTGGAACACCTTCCCTTCAGATGTCAAGGAAATAAATAACTATCTGACTGGCAACATCTGAAGGCAGCTCAGTATCAGGAAGTTTTTAATGTCTGATATTTTAATATGTTTTGATATATGCTGTGAGCTGCCCAGAGTGGCTGGGAAAACCCAGCCCGATGGGCGGGGTATAATAATAATAATAATAATAATAATAATAATAATAATAATAATAATAAATAATAGTAATAATAATAATAATTACAGCAAGATAGGCAACAACAAAACCATGTCCACTTATGGAAAATGGAAATCTAAAAGGTCTTTCACATTTATCATCAAAACACTCCAGTTGCCATGGTGATTTGTTTCACTAGCCTATGTTTCCAAATCACAGTGTTGTTACACATCTTCACTAGAATGGCTCCTAATTGTCCTAACTGGGGGCTAATGAAGCTTGAGCTGTTTATGTATGGCAAACGAACAGGCTGCTATAATAGAGACCTAGCAGGGAAATGTTTGAAATTGCCTTTCTGGTTCTCATATTTGGTTATGCATCATGCTGATCTTGAGTCGAACAATCACATTTACACAAAGGAAAGGAGCTGGCTCAAAAGCCATCTGCGTAGTAAAGCAGATCTGATTCTGAGGGAAGCTCTGCAGTTGGAAAACATTTCATGGGAAGCAATATGCGTGAAGTCAAATACTCTGCTGTCTTTTGCTTGCCACTTCTTTTCATCCCTCCTTCAACTCATATGCTATGTTTCCAAATCATTATTTCTGCAAATAATGCCAGGCACGTGCATTATTTGCAGAAGGTCCGAAGCTGGCAGTTTAAAATGACGTGGGGGTCTGAGTCATGCCATTGTTTTAGGCATGGTGACTGCTTTGTGTACCTGCCAGGACCATTTTGATCACACATGCAGAACTGTGGGCAGATCAGCATTCTACAGCACTCAGTGAGCCCTTGAAAATGCTCATGCACAGCGGTGAGCAGGTAAACTATCTATGCAGAGTTCAGACAACACAACCAGCAACTGGGCAAAACCGTCTCAGTGCTCAATACTGGTGAGTGCTCACAATGGTTGCTACTTCCCATTGGGAACACAGGACAGAAATGAATGAAGTGGTTCCCTATGTGGTAATTAAAGTTAAAGGTAAAGGGACCCCTGACCATTAGGTCCAGTTGCGGATGACTCTGGGGTTGCGGCGCGCATCTCACTTTATTGGCCAAGGGAGCCGGTGTACAGCTTCTGGGTCATGTGGCCAGCATGACTAAGCCACTTCTGGTGAACCAGAGCAGTGCACGGAAACGCCGTTTACCTTCCCGCCAGAGCGGTACCTATTTATCTACTTGCACTTTGATGTGCTTTCAAACTGCTAGGTTGGCAGGAGCAGGGACCGAGCAACGGGAGCTCGCCCAGTCACGGGGATTTGAACCGCCGACCTTCTGATCAGCAAGTCCTAGGCTCTGTGGTTTAACCCACAGCGCCACCCGCGTCCCACATGGTAATTAGGAAAGGGTTAAGTCAGGGATGAAATAAAAGTGGAGTTGGGAAAGCAATGAGCTCTAAGATTTACCATTGCCCTCAATAAAGTCCTCCCTCAGGTTGTCTCTGGAGAATTAGGAGCAGATAAAACACCACTAGGCTCAAATTAGGAGCTTTCCTTCAAATACCCCTCTTGATCCTTGTAGTTCAGGTTTGGAGCGTTGCCTCAACTTGATTCAAACACTTCTTTCAATATTGCTGCTTCTCAGGTGAAGTTAATCAACAATGAATCATTTAAATCTGGTCTCACGTGTCATTACTCTGCTTAAACAAACCTACTTATTCCATCTTTGAGCTCTAGATGGCAACTGCTAGATATCTCAGTTCTATAGCCCTGCAAGCAGACTTTGCTAGATCTGATGTACCCAGCTGTTCAGACTGCAGGCCCCTTCAGAAACCCTGCTTATTGCACATTTCTGATAATCTGCGCACATGTTGGTTTTAGGGTGGTTGTATGCCATCATGTTTTCAATAATATTTGCACCCACTTCATGTCCTATCTGTGCATGTGCTACATCTTCCTACTGAAATCCAGTAAGTTTTCATGCTACAAAGATTTGTTTTTGTTTTTGTTTAACACACCTTTATTGTGCTATGGTGTCCCTCTGGATGAAAAGCACTGGGGAAGCATTGGAGAACAACTAATAAAGTGGAATGATGCATAGATGGTCCAGTGTAAATCCATCACTAAGGAACTATTATTGTTTCAATTACATGTTGCAAAAAGCACCATTCTGGAGCGGCCCTTAATGATGTTTATTAATTAACCTTCCCCAAATAACAGCTTTTCTAGCAAGCTAACTGGAAGTATCTAAATTAAAAATTGCAAACTAGAATAGAGCTCCAGTCTACTTTCCCACTTTGACTTGATAATATGAAACATCACAAGGTATGATATATGTTGTTTAATTTTTAACTCACCTAGCATTTTTAATTGGAAAACTCATTGGGAGGAAGAAGGTGGGAACTTTGGGCACTGGAGCCATCAATCACAAATGGTTTTGGATATCTCCAGAAGGTAAGATCCTACTTTCACAAAGAGTCCCACAAAAGCCTAGTTTAGTTTTGCATTGTTTTTTTAAAAAATGATATATGAAGATATTCAGAGCTTGACAGCCTATCTGTTATGTCTGTGGCACCTCTATTGACAGATGTGTGAGACATCTTTCTCAGAGGCAATATGATGCCATAAATCTACTGTTAAACATTCTTCTCCTCATCACTCTTCATCTTTGCCTCTGTCTGCTGCCATCACAGCTCCTCTGCCTCGGGGGACAGGACTGTGGTGCTGAGAATATCGCTGGTATTTGTGTACTTCGCATAAAGCACACAAAAGGAAAGTGTAAAATCTGCTTTCCTGGCCTCATTGTGCTATCTCAACCTTTCTCCGCAAACCAACTTTTTGATGATATGTAAAGACTCCCCCCTCAAAGTTACAATATGATTTTGATATCATTCGACCATTCTTCTCTCTCCTTAAAGGATATTGCCTCCCACTTAATGCCAGAAATTCCATTTTTTTACGCTGCATTTTATTTATTTATTTATTTTCCCACCTGCTCCTCAGGAGCTACAAATTGCTTATGTTTGTGCACAATACATTTCAAATAGTGAACAATAAGCACGCCAACAGAAATAAAGCCAATAAAAATGCAAACTGAAACATACCATTCTACAGAAAAACAATTAAACTGTCATAAAACCACAACAGCCAAAGGTTTCACAGCTTGAACCTTCAAAGCTGAACTCACACAAGTTTTCTACAGTCCCTAAGAAACCTGCAAAAAACCCCAAATCTTTAAGGTCCACCCTGTGCTAGTTCTAGGAGGGAAATTGAGTATGTCAGCCCCTTATTAATCTTAAAATGAGGAAGGACTTATAGGCTCAGTTCATTCAGCACTTTAAACCACAGTTAAGATTTAAGATTTTGGCCCAGCCCTACCTGAAGAGGCTGAGTATTGGATTTGGGACCTTCTGCACGCAAGGTCCCTATGGCTGTGCAATAAGAACACAAGTTAAAACTATTCAGAAAATTAAAACCAGCAATGAGCTAAAAACACACAGAAGCATTCTAGATGCCAGTTGATCTGGGTAAGCTTGCCTAAACAAAAATGTTTTTAGCAGGTGCCAAAAATAGTACAGTGAAGGCTCCTGCCTGGTTATCAGTATCTCTCATGACGAAGGCGCAAGATGATGCTATAGGTTGATAGTAGCAAATAAAAGAAAGTGAGAAGGAAGGATATGAAGAAGACAATGGAGGTGGCTTGGTTGCAACCATCTGCTCCAGTGCTGAAAAAGCCTGCTGAGCAGTTGTATATGCCAGTTGATCTAAATGCCAATGTCCTCCAATGTAGCATTTCCCATCTTTTATAACTTGGCTCCCAAATCTTTTCTAAATGCTTAGGATCTACCCACAAAAAGGAGATGTTCTCAAAATCTGCTGTGGTTGCAGCGTCAATCTTATGTAAACCTAGATCATTGGCTAATAAATGGATGCATGCAAGCTGGATTAAAAGGCTTGGGGGCTCAAAAGTATATTTAGCCCACAAGAAACAAAGCACTTGCTTCCCTGAAACCCAAAGTTTTATGCTCACGGAACTGACTGTTCCGGTTTAGTCCCTGTGAAATGCATCTCTAAACCCAAGCTAATCCCTCAGAGATTATCAGCTGTTTTAATATCTTTGCTGGCATCGCAAGTCGAGCCGTTAATCATAAATCTGCTTTAGCAGCGTTGCTCACAGAATATGTCGGCTTCCAAACACTTAGTTACATCTCTGCCTCATCTGGTGTGTGCAATGGTAAAGACAATGTTTCTCTGGGTGAAAAAAAGGGGACAGTGTCCTTCCCTTCAGTGGGGAAGAACCACAGGAAAAGAGTGTCGTTGTGGGTTTTTTCCCTTTAAAAAGTTGTGTTTCTAGTCCAAACCAGTGCTGCTTCACTGCCATTTTCTGTTTTAAAACTGCTTTTCACCTTAGCAATAGCGATGGTCACACACAGCTAATGAGATTGGGCTAGGTGAGAATATTACTGAGGTCCAACAAAGCCAATTCATAGTAAAGGCAGCGCTTAATCAAAAGCCATTGCCTTCGATCTGTGTTAGCTTTGCTGAATAAATCTCACTGGTGTTATTCTGTAGCTCAATCTGGTTGTTGTTGTTTAGTCGTTTAGTCATGTCCGACTCTTCGTGACCCCATGGACCAGAGCACGCCAGGCACTTCTGTCTTCCACTGCCTCCCGCAGTTTAGTCAAACTCATGCTGGTAGCTTCGAGAACACTGTCCAACCATCTCGTCCTCTGTCATCCCCTTCTCCTTGATCTTTCCCAACATCAGGGTCTTTTCCAGGGAGTCTTCTCTTCTCATGAGGTGGCCAAAGTACTGGAGTCTCAGCTTCAGGATCTGTCCTTCCAGTGAGCACTCAGGGCTGATTTCCTTAAGAATGGATAGGTTTGATCTTCTTGTAGTCCATGGGACTCTCAAGAATCTCCTCCAGCACCATAATTCAAAAGAATCAATTCTTTGGCGATCAGCCTTCTTTATGGTCCAGCTCTCACTTCCATACATCACTACTGGGAAAACCATAGCTTTAACTATATGGACCTTTGTTGGCAAGGTGATGTCTCTGCTTCAATCTGGTTAGCTGTGTGATAATCCTGCTGATACTTGGAAGAAAGGTGATTTGAAAGAAAACAATGGGGGCTGAAGCTGCAGCCAATTGGGACTGCAAAGAGACTCACAGTGAGGTATACTGCATGTGTTTTGGAGAGTACAGGCAGCCATGTTGTGTACTGCGCATGCCTTCTCTCTGAAGAGCCTTGGTAAAAAGATTCTGGGGGAAGGAACATGTGGCAAATCACTGGAAAAGCAGGCGTTTTATGGAATAGGAGCACGAATGATTCAACTCACAGTGTAACTGTGAGGAAGAACAATGTCAATTATTATTACCTTTTTAATCCCATCTTTCTTCCAAGTAGCCTTGAGCACAGTATGCATGGATTTCCCCCCTCCGTATTTCAATCCTGTGATTTAGGCAGAGAGCTTCTAACTCAAGATAATTCAAGCATCGCAGGAGAGCAAGGATTTGAGCAATCTCCCCAGACCATATTACCACAGTGGATCTCAGTGACTAATTCCAAAAAGAAATCTGTAGCAGCAAAAGAATGGATTTCACTGGTCTACAAGTAGCCACTTTATCAACGTCATAATGCATAAAGTACATAACGTTATAATAAATGAAGTACCCCACCCAATAAACACTATAATTTTTTTTATTCTGATATATAATAGGTGGTGTTCAACTGTTAGTCATGACTAACTCAGATTTCACCCAGTAAATGGGTGTGTAACGTCTTACCTGCCTGTTTTCCACCTTCTGTTCAGGCATGCACACACATATATTCACGCATGAGTTCTCTGTTTTATGTATGTTTGTGTGTGTGTGCAGAGGGTGTATTCATGTTTGCATTGGCCATGCCCTCTTTGACCATATTTGCTGCTAGTGTGTGGCCCTCAGAGGGGTAGCTAACCACCAATGCAGCCCTAAGGCCCAAAGATGGATAGGCACACCTGTGCTATATAAATATCCAAGAATATACTATTGGAGCTCCAACGCTTATGAATATGGGAAAAGGTGGAAAGTAAGTATGTCACCCACCTATCTGTACTATCAATTTCTGATGAGCTAAAGATATCAAACACAAAGGCCAAACCAAGCCCTTGAAGTTTATTTAGCTGATTGGGGTTAGCTGAAAGAAAAATGCAAAGCAATGCAGAGGATGAAAGCCCACAGTGCATATGTGCAAGGTATCATCCTGCTCTCTTCCTTCCTCCTATATATATATATCTATAGGTAGATAGATATAGTTCAAGGTTTGGAACGGCCAAGCTCAGTTGCACGTTTACCTTGTAAAACTGGCTGCCAGCCGATTAGCCCAAGGCTTAGAACATCGTGCAGGTTAGCAACAGCGTGGTCTGTTGATGCCCTTCCAAAACAAGCAAGTGAACAAACAAACATGGGAGGAAAAAAATCCAGCCTTGAAATACTCTGAAGCTGGCTGTAGTGAATTAAAAGAGAAGAATGCCTGAGGGGGGGGAAACAAACAAGCAAAAGAAAAACTCAAGGCATATGACTTTAGCCTAAGTAACCATTACAAGCACAAGGATGTGAGAGAGGCTAGGAAATCTGATTATTGTAAGCTAGCCAGATTTGGGTATATTATATGCACTGCTTCATTCAGAGGAAAACAAAGATACCAGAAGAACTTTGGGGCAGAAGTCCAAGGCACAACTCAGCAGAAAGATATACCGGTAATATTCTCTCATTGGGCTCCAAGGGTGTAGTGAATAACTCAAGTATCCATTCCTGAGGCCAACCGTCCACAAAGACAAGGAGAGTAGTAAACACAGATTAGGCTGAAAGTTTGTGACTGGGAAAAGTCACCCAAGGAATTAAGAAGAAATTAAGAATCTGAACAGGGATTTGAACCAGCAGGGATTTGAACCCAGATCTCCTCAGTCCTTGTCCAGCAATTGCTAGCTATTATATTACGCTCAGTATAAGCATTATTGCAGGTAGAATTTCTGGTTGCAACAACAACCATAAAATCATTTGTACTGTGCATTCTTCATTTTTCAATGTCAGGCCTCAAATTTACTCTAATCACCTGAAAAAGAGCTTATGCTGCAATTTTCGATTAAAACCTTACACTTCCTATGAAGATGAGAACTTTGTGAGAATGATTTTGTAGTATCAGAATTAGCTAGTCTGTAAATTCAATCAGCTGTGGAGGATCCCTGCTGTCCCTGCCAGAAAGAAGGGTTGTGCCAAATTAAATGAGTCTTTTCAAATGTCTTTAGTGCACCAAATCCTTTCATTTCATGACATCCAACTACAGCAATAGAGATGCTCTGTATCGAACCAACACAGGGGCCTTTGCAATCAGTCTGAACAATGGCATTTCTTTGCTTGCTTCCAAACTCCCCAACCTCCTTCATTCCCCTCTCCTGTTAGATGAGCAGGGCTAAAGAGGATATACAGTCATTCCTTTTAGAAGCACGGTCCCAGTACTGAGAAGACCAATGGGACAAACAAATGGGATTTGTTGAACCTAATAGAATCTTTCTGCTTCAATGAGGCACTTCTACCTGGCTTTTTTTTTTTTAAGAAAAAGAAGGACAATCTAAGCAGTACAAAGGCCAAGACATGTGTCAGTGTCACTGGGGAGAATGAGACGTAAAATCTATTGTGCCACTTGGAGAGTGGGGGTGGATACTGCTTGGAAACAACTCTGTTGACAGATTCTTCGCTCAGTTCCTTCTCTTTCTTCATCACTTTGGACACAAATGACTTATTAGGCTTTCCTCTTGTACGAACTGCTAGAGGGCGGGGCCGGTGTGTTAGTGGAAGTAGATTCAGCTGGGCTCCCAACTGAAAGTGTGTTACCCTGTTTAGGGAAGCTTTTAATACTGGATGAATCATTGTATTTTAATATTCTGCTGGAAGCCGCCCAGAGTGGCTGGTAGGGTATGTATGTATGTATGTATGTATGTATGTATGTATGTATGTATGAATAAATAAATACCCCCTCTCCCCCACCTCCCCAAGTACAGTCAAACCTCGGTTGTTGAACGTAATCCATTCCAGAAGCCTATTTGGCTTCCAAAACATTTGACAACTGAGGCGCGGCTTCCAATTGGTTGCAGGAGCTTCCTGCACTCAAGCGGAAGCTGCGTCAGACGTTTGGCTTCCGAAAAATGTTTACTTCCGGGTTTTTGGCATTTGGGAGTCAAAACATTCCAAAACGGAGCCATTTGGGAGCCAAGATTTGAGTGTATTGTACTTAAAAACCTTGTGCCTTAGCAAGGGTGCGAGCCTGTAGCTTGCAGGCAAGGGTAAGCCGATATCTTACCTACACATCTACACAGTTTCCAGACTGGAGCATTAACACATCAGATTCTCCCCACATTCACGTCAAGGCAATCCCTCCCTCCCTTTCCCTTCTAATCGTGAACTTGCAGGCATCAGACCTTGCACCTCACACACAAATAGATTATGGTAAAGAACTTTAGGTTGGTACAACCATGAAAAACATGGTGCGGAAATACAGTGAATCAGCTCCGGTGATTATTATGCAAGATTCTTAGGCCAGCATTTTGAAGGCCGCCAGCATGCTTTTAGGTCCACTTTATGTTTCTTGCCATTGCCTTATCAAATCTTCAGGCCCTTCATATCTGAAGGACCACTTTCTTTCCAAACATCCTTGAGAGATACTCAGGGTAGTGCTCGGATGCATCAATTCAGAAAATGTGACTTGTGTCAAACTTCAAAAGCACATGAGGAGTTATTTTCTGTTGTAGTTATAAGCTATAGCTACTTTTCACACTTCACATATTTTTTGAGATCCTTCACAAAAGCACTTGTGAAGAGTAAAAGACAATGTTTCCAGGACTGTCCCCCTCACGGCACAGGGGATAGGAATGATGTTACTGTTTACTCTTCAGCTCTAAAGAGCAGGCAAAGGAGTTTTCTTCTAATCACTGAGTTCAGTAGAGGTTTTTTTTTTTAAAAAAAACAAAAAACAAAAACCTCTGCCTGCTCCTTGGAATTGCTCTCCAAAGGAGAAGGTGGAGGGTTACCCTCCCTCTCCATCTCAGCACTGAGCATCACACTATTGCGATTGGGGAACAAAAGTGCTCTGTAATGATTGCTCTCTAAAGAGTAGCTAGAGCACTTCATCTCCCAATTTCAGAGCTGGGATTGGGAGGCGGGGCTGTTGGGCAACTTTCTACAGCTTGTTGAGCCAGATCTGGCCTGCAGGCCACTAGTTAACTACGATGAGATTCTGGAAGTTTATCCTCTTCCGAAGCTTGTTTGAAACAGAGCCTCATTGTATTGCAGAATCAATGCAAGACTTCTTTCTCAAGGCTTGCTTGCCTTTCATAAGAGGAGGGCTGGTGTTGTTCCTTCTGTTTTTAGTTGTATATGGGTTTATTGTAATACACTGTTGCTGGATGTTATAATTTTAATGTCCTTTTTTAAAAAAAAATTGGTACACCATCTTGAGGCTTGGACACACATTGCTGCACAGAATCAAATCAATCAATAAAAAGTGCTTAGAGGTGTAGCAACTATGTCAAACAAATTAGTGCTCATCTTATTTCATTCACTGACAAATATAAACACTGAATTATATGTGCTAATTTTGCAATGCATTCCATATATTTTCTCTCATTTATTCAGTTAGAATATGCTATTTAATATTCATGAAGGTAAGCACTATTGGATGGCTATTCATTTTTCGCTGTCAGTCAGTTATAATTTGATTCATTTTTTAAAAATCATCAGTGGTGGATTTCATTATGAATTCTCAAATAATTCAGTTTTCCATAATTATATACCTGCTCATGTAGGATTCAGCCTCAATAAAGTTGTATGTGCTTAACCAAACCACTGAACCCTTTGAGTTCCTTGAGGCTTAAGTATGATCATTTTCTTCATTTCCTGGATTTGGTTCCTAGTATTTTCTTCCTTATCTGTTAATTTCTTCCTTAGTTCAAAACTTAGGTAATTGTCTGGATACTGCAATGCTACAATCAATGGATTTCTTCAGCGTCAAAAAAAATTGGTTTCAGTAAATCTCTTATTTACAAAACCAAAATGATTAGATTGTGTGAATGCTGCTTAAGATGTTGAGTTTGAACTGACTTCAATAAAAATTGCAGTAATGAACACAGTTTGCAAATTAATGAAACAAGTTTAGCTTTGCAATGCTTCCAAATTAAGGGGATTAAATGAAGCCAAAGAGTGTGTCTGAACACTTGCATTGGTACAAGTCTGAATTTGAAGATTAATTAAAGGAAACCAATCCTTCTAGCTTGGTTCAGCAATATTATGACTTCATTCATTTCTAATTGCTATTGGGTGCCTTTGCACTCACATTGTACTGCCAGTTCGCAGCTTAAACTGGTCTGTCATTGGCATTTCTGACTCTAGTGCTGTAGGTCATACTTGGGAAAGAGCTGGGGCTAGAGTATATGCTTTGTATGAAAAAGCTCCCAGGTACAATCCCTAGCCTTTCAAGGTAGTGTTAGGAAACTCTCAAGTCTGAAACCCTGGACAACCACGGAAAGTCAGTATAAACGTTAGTGAGCTACAGGGACCAACAATCTGATTCTGTATTAGGCACATTCCTATGTTCCTACAAGTTGTAGGTGGCTGTACAAGTTCTAGAATTCAAAATAAGGGCTGGAGCTATCATATGGAGCGCTGGAAGGCTAAAAATGGTCTTCCATGGCAAATATTTTCAGCATCATGGTGCTCTATGTCATTTGCCAAGAAACCTTCAGAGACGCGAAGCATGGAAGTTTCACAACTTACCTGGTCATGGCCCATTATGATTTATAAACTTTGTGGTCGGGGTATGGATTGCTCAATGCAAGAATTGTTTTGTTGTCTCCCCATGAGTTTTATGACATCCTTCTGTTAGGCCTTAATTGTTTTTGTTCTCCTAGAGAATCATTCCCCAACCTGGTGCCCTTCAGGTGTTTTGCACCACAACTTACACCATCCCTGACGATTGTCAGTGCTGGCAGGGGTTGATAATGCATTGTAGTCCAAAATATCTGGAGGGCCCCAGGTTGCGTAAGATAGAAATAGGTGGGTAGAGCTGCCCTTTTTAAAAAAGGCAGCATCCTGTATTTTTATTAATCAAGACACAAAAAGGGAGCCATTTGGAGGGAGGGGATGATTTTGCCCACCCCCTGTGTTCCAAATCACATATGATTGTTCTTCAGAGCCACTTATATTTCTTATCTCTTGTTACTATGCAGTATTAAAAAGCACTCCACAGTGTTGCCATTTTTGCAGCTTAGCCTTATATTTCCAAATGTAAAGCTCTGGATATGGCTCTGAATCTGGTCCTCCTGCTGGAATCTCTTTGTGATCCCCTTTCCTTTGAAACCTGAAATGGTACTTTTATGCCTCTGAAGATGAGCAATGAGCAATGCTTTCTTTTTGACGTAGGAGCAAAGCAAAGAGGAAAACGAGTAGTTTAATTCTCACTGAGTGGTCAGTGCACAAAGATTCAGAAGGACATCACTTCTGAGTCTGATGGGCTCCTGTTTAAGAGTGCAGGTACTGTTGTATTTTATCCTGTTATTTATTGAAATGAAAACATTTATTAAAAAGAACATAGGTAGGTATAAACAGATCAAG
Organism: Podarcis muralis; assembly: GCF_964188315.1. NCBI lineage: Eukaryota > Metazoa > Chordata > Lepidosauria > Squamata > Lacertidae > Podarcis > Podarcis muralis. The sequence goes on from NC_135659.1 coordinate 65,205,759, forward strand.
GCAGCAAAGTGTTAATAGCCCAGAAGTGTATTGGTTAGAGTGTTGTAGTAGGATCTGGGAGACAAGGGTTCAATTCCTCACCCAGCCAGGAAACTAACTGGGTGACCTTGGGCCAGTCGCTTGCTCTCAGCCTAACCTACCTCACAGGGTCATTGTAATGATAAAATGTTGAGGGATCATACTGTGTACACCACCTTGAGCTCCTTGGAGGAAATATGGAATATAAATATAATAAAACACGCAAACAAAAAATATGGAAATGTCAATTATCAGATCATCCCTGATTATTTAGCTGGTTCTAGATGATGAAGTTCAGGACTATCAAAAACTGGACCTCATGGGATTTTTAATCCCATGAGCATCCCATGCCATCTTAATATAGAATAATAGAATTGAAGAGTTGGAAGGGGCATGAGGGTCATCTAGTCCAACAACCTGCAATGCAGGAATATTTTGCCCAATGTGGGGCTCAAACCCACAGCCCTGAGATTAAGAGCCTAATGCTCTACCAACTGAACTATACGTTCCCATGAGTGTGTGCTCTTTCTTGTATCTTTAACAGTCTTACAACATTGGGCACATGAAAATTGCTTACCTATTTAAACTTAATACAACTTTACTAATTCAGCAATTTACCAAGCACTGGGAGAATTAGAAATTCAAATGTGATGAGAAAACACACCGTGCTTGTGTTTATGTGTGTGTCAACAACGCTAAGCTGATAAGAGCAGCAATCAATCATGTTGGCATTGAAGTTAACAGCGCTCTTCAAAACAGATCAACCATCATGAAAAAGGAAAACAAAACTTTCACCGATTGTTTTGGACAAAGGGCTTACAGTGCCACCCAAACCCAAGATCTTCCCAGATGAGTGAGCTTGGAAGAGGTTTAGGGTTGCCATATTTTGAAGAGCAAAAAAAGAAGATACATTTGCCGACTTCTACTTCCAAAGCAACTACTCTATTCCGAACTTAAAAATGGAAAGCGTAATACTGGTGGTCAACAAAAGAGGTTTAAAGACTGTCTCAAGGCAAATCTTTAAAAAAATGTAGTATAAATACTGACAACTGGGAAACACTGGCCTGTGAGCGCTCCCGTTGGAGAACAGCCTTTACCAAAGGTATCATGGGCTTTGAAGACACTCAAATTCAGGATGCAAGGGAGAAACGTGTTAAGAGGAAGGCATGTTTGGCAAATCCACACCGTGATAAACTCCCGCCCGGAAACCAATGTCCCCACTGTGGAAGGACGTGTGGATCCAGAATTGGCCTCCATAGCCGCTTACGGACTCATTGTTAAAACTGTGTTTATGGAAGACAATCTTACTCAGATACAAGTGATCGCCAGAGAAGAAGAAGACTTTTAGCTATGGATCACTATGCTGACTCTCATTTTACATACCTATGAAAAAGAGAATATGTCCTGGAAAAAGAGGGCATATGGCAACTTGAGCTGCCTCTGCTGATTCAGACCCTGCTGGCATGACTCCCATATCGAGACGCAGTTGGAGATCTGCCAGAGTAAGTCTTTCATGCTGGCTCAGCTGGCATAACTTAAGATGGCGCAACTGAAGTCAAGCTAAATCCTCAAAATGGCCATTGCGGACAGCATGGTAGGTCAGGTCAAGGAGAGACATAAACCCGTTCCTTTCAGCTCAGTGACATAAGCTGGCAACTTTTGCCTACACCTGCAAAAAGGGTGGTGCAAGTCAAACTCTATTCTAAAGGCTTGTTTCCCATCTTTCATACTCAGGCTGGCTAAGCCAGCCGTAGCCATGCCCCTGGATAGAGTTTGGAATACAATGGTGCCTTGGGTTACATACGCTTCAGGTTACATACGCTTCAGGTTACAGATTCCGCTAACCCTCGGGTTAAGAACTTTGCTTCAGGATGAGAACAGAAATCGTGCAACGGTGACACAGCAGCAGCGGGAAGCCCCATTAGCTAAAGTGGTGCTTCAGGTTAAGAACAGTTTCAGGTTAAGAACAGACCTCCAGAATGAATTAAGTTCTTAACCCGAGGTACCACTGTATGCTGGCTTACCTTAAACCAGCATAAATGCTGCTGGCTTCCTATATTTAGGATTACTTTGCCTGTATTTTTTTTTTGGGGGGGGGCATTCTTTGTTTCATTGAGTACTAGAATGAGCCTTGGGGAATATTTGGAGATGCTCATTGTCTATGAAATGGTCATAAAGTCCTTCATTTCCTCCTATTGATTAAACCCCCCCCCCAACAACCTCCAAATCAGCCACTCTGCATTAGGTAAGCACAAAGGATCTGTGCACCAGTATGTGATGTGTGGAAATAGTATATAACAAAAAGATAAAATAATGCAACTGACACAACTGTATGTGGATATCAGTGTGCCTTAACAAATGGGACTAAAGCTGTGAGCAGGAATGGAAGAGAAAATTGCATCTGGAATGCTGACTGTCTCCAGAATTGGTTGCAACAGTTCCTACTCCTGATCCAAAAATCTTAGAGCACCAAAACGGGCTGTTATACACTGGACAAGGTGAACCACAGATTTTAGGAGATCACAATAACATCACTTAGGGAATTACAGTATGTCTATAATGAAAATCACAGTGATTTGCAAGATTATTTAAGTAGGCAGAAGAATGCCATCATATTTTAAAAGTGTTTCTGTTCAGATTATGTGTGATCACAAGTGCTATATTAAGTAGGTGAAGTGCTATTTCTGTTAAATGAGAGGTCTGGAAGTGTGAATGTTGCTGCTGCTTATGAGCACAATAGGTATTTGAATGTTCTGATAGGTCATGGATCTGGGGTGTTAACTGGATAGAATTTCGTTGCATTTTATGCTCTTTTAAGCTTTGAAAGCATGTACACAATGCACTCGGGTGAGAATGGATGTGGGTCTGTTTTTCTAATGTCAGATTTATCGCAAAACATTACATTGTTCATTGGTAAGATGAACCAGGTTAATTCAATACCCATCGGAACTTCAGTTTACCCAATAGTGAGTTCAGACTGAATTGTTCAATCAGGAAACATTTTATATGTAATTTGATGGGAGTCCTGTGGAAAAGTGCTGGAATCAGAGTACGAAAAGCACAATCCAATCTTCACTAGAAAAAATCCAGGAATAATATTCAAAGAAAATATGTGTGCAGGATAAAAACTCTCAAAACTACTTGAGCTGAAGAACTTTCCTCTGTACTTAAGGTACTGTAGATTTATGTCTTTTCTTCATGCTGTGAGATTTTTATACTGTAAACTGCCCTGTGATCTTCGGATGAAGGGTAGTATTATAAATTTAATCAATAATAATATTAATGTAAGATGTAGCAGAGATGTATGCATTAGGAAATAAAGCTCTAATGATAATGTGCTAATGCTTATCATGACAGCAGACTTCAGCACCATGACTTGCATGTGCAAATGGCCCATCACAGACTAAACGCCACAGGTACAGCTCATCTAAATCAAGCCTGACTGCAGCTAGCCAGGCATAGGCAAACTCAGCCCTCCAGATGTTTTGGGACTACAATTCCCATCACCCCTGACCACTGGTCCTGTTAGCTAGGGATCATGGGAGTTGTAGTCCAAAAACATCTGGAGGGCCGAGTTTGCCTATGCCTGAGCTAGACATATCCACATAAGGGATGAGAAAACAGTGGCCCTCCAAAATATTTGGGATCCAAATCCCAACAGCCCCAGTCAATGTGGCCAATGGCCAAGAATGATGGCGCCAGTGGTCCACAACAAATGGAGGGCTAAAGGCCCCCTGCCCCTGTTGTAAAAACAAATAAATAATTGTTTGATCCCTAGATGTCCATTCATTTAATGGAAGACTTTTACCTCTACTGTGGACAAGCAAAAGGAAGCGAAGGACTGAAATAAACAGGATCTGTTCTGTTTCTTGGGATGCTGAAGGTGTACATTTTGCCTTAGTCACCCATCCTAGTCTTCTGTCATTGCCATCAACATACAATTATCATCCAGGGCCCCACTGTTACATAAGAAAAGCTTGATGTCGTATTATATATTTATTCATTAAATTTGTATACTTCATCTGAAGATCATACGACATTTCACCACATAAAAATGCAACATGAGAACACAAAATACAAAATAGGCCAGGATCGATGTCATATGCTCAAATCATCTTGTCCCAGTGAGCAACCTGGCCACCGGATTCTTCACCTGCTGAAGTTTCTGAATCATCTTCAGAGCCAGCCCTACATAAAACCTGTTGCAGTAATCTAGTAAGTAGTACAAGTAAGTTGTATCCGGTGTAGTGCCAAGTAACTCTCCCATCAGGAGCTTCCCACTTCTCCCATTATGTGTGCCCCACAGCCTCACCAAATCTGTTCTAGAATGTTGAGGGAAAGCCCAGATCAAATTTTGGTGGCACATGTGGGGAGGAGAAGGGGGAAAATCCCACTGTGCAAGTGTGAAGATCAGACATTTACTTAGTACAGTACTACATTGGATACAAGCATTAAGTGGGTCTTCACCTGGTCAGTACAGTGGTACCTTGGAACTCAAACGGCTTGGTTCCTGAACAAATCAGCTCCTGAATGCTGCAAACCTGGAAGTAAGTATTCCGGTTTGCGAATGTTTTTCGGAAGCTAAGCATCCGATGCAGCTTCTGCTTGAGTGCAGGAAGCTCCTGCAGCTGATTGGAAGCCGCGCCTTGGTTTTTGAACGTTTTCAGGAGTCGAACGGACTCCCGGAACAGATTAAGTTTGAGAACCAAGGTACCGCTGTATATGGATGGGGACATGGCCTGGAACTCCTAAGCCACATAAGCTGCTCTTTCTAAAGAAAGAGTAGGATATGAGTGGAATAAATAAAATAATGGCTGCTAGAAGGCTCCATTTAAAATCCCAAGCTTTTTTGTTTTTTTAACTCACATCAGGCGGTGAGTGAGATGCAAGGAAGCAGGCTCATGTTTTATTTATTTCCCCTTCCCTTACAGCTCCGTCATTTCCATTTGCTGTTTCCTTTTTGTGTTTATAAACTACATATTTAATAATAGATTGCTCCTCATTCTTTGTTGCGGGGAAAAAACAACAACAGCACCAGCTCATTATGGCTCGTGTCGCTCCACCTGTCACTTGGACTTACCATCAGGCACTGTGATGTGCAATAGCTTTGCTTTAGCCTTTTCTAGGAAAGACGACAAGGAGGTGCTGAGGTGCTATTAGAGCTAATTAGAAGAAAGTCAATTACCAGAGATTTCCCCCCAGAGGATTAAAAATGCTAGACAGTTGCATCAGCTGCCTTTTGTTTTATTTTCAGTTTTACTGTGAATATTATTTAATGTTCACTCCTGCTGGGGGGAAAAAAGAGCTTTTGTAGACCTTTGGAGTTATCAGTGTTTACCAACTAGATTTTTTTGTTTTTTTAAAAAGTTTGATATTGTCTTCAAAGTACACCGAGTGGGCAGGGACAGGAACACTACTAAACCCTGTATGTCAACAGAATGGGCCAGCCCTACTATTGGACAGAATGAGGTGACTGTCTCAGGCTGCTGATGCAGAAGGCAGCCATGGCTCCTGAGCCATTTGGCAATGCCCTTCTGTTAGAGAGCAGAGATGTGTAAGCAACATGGCCGGTCCTGCATCCTCTCAGGTAGCCTACAGCTGAGGTGAAGATGCTATCCCAGTGGTGAAGCAAGAGTCAACTGCCAGAAGGGTTGGCTTGTGTATGTGAGAAGAGGAGTTGGGGGAACTGTCTTCGGGCAGCAAATTGTTTTGGGTGGGCCTTGAACAAAACGTTATGTTTGTGTAATGGTTCTAGGGGTTGCTTGTGTGTAAATCAACGCCACCCTTGGCTGGTTGCCTGAATGAACCCTTTCTGTCTGGACAGCCACGCGCTCGTGGCTGTCTCAATCGCTGGCAGAATCCGTTAGTGGGCGTTTCTTGAACTTCTTCCAGCAAAGAAGCTCTTTGACGCCTAGTCTCCGCCTAGCTTCTCTGCGCGGAAGCCTTCTGTGCAGGGAGGGTGTGGGCATCGGAGGACCCGTGCTCTCCCCACTGGTTCCCGGCGAGGAGTCTTGGAGCCACCTTGCCGATTCCCCCATCTGCCCCCCTTCTCCACTGGGGTTACGCTGATTTCCTTCCCCAGAAGATGTGCTGCTTCTCTCCCTCCCGGGACGCTCTTCGGAATCGCTCTGGAGCCCTCCCTCTCCCTCTGGCTCTGATGGCAGTTCCCTGACAGTTTGCATTAGGGCTACATGCCCAAAATGACTGCTCCCCTTCAGCCCTGTGAAAAGATAGGCTTCTTTCAAGCTCAACAGCCAATAACAAAAAACCACCCAGGAAAGGAATAGAACCTGAGATGCATGGCCTAGGGCTGATGCCCCCCCAATGGCAGGTAGGCCTGCCAAAGTCTGCTCATGGAGGACAGGGCCCACCAGAGATCCCTTCAAGCCTGGAGCCATCCTGACTGCAGCACTAAGACATGGGTCACATGCATGAGTTTTAACTTATTTTAGTCTATTCTATTGTGGTTGTAATTTGATGTATGTTTTAAATTATGGTGGCATGGTTTTCAGCGATAATTTTATGGGCATTTTTTGTGAACTGCTTTGAAGTTTTCTATAATCTACTGGTATATACAGTAAATGTTATGAAAATCCATCAATCCACCAGTCTTTATTCTCCTGTTATACACCAATCCACACAGCTCTCAAAACCAGTTCTCTCAAACCATGACTATATCTGCTCATCTACAGAACTCCATCCAATGTATGGTAGTAAAATTGCCGCTACTGATAGGGTTGAAGATGTTCTTGCTTACAGCCCTTGCACAAGTAAATGCCATAAGTAGGCATTACAGCTGACAGGTTCATGGCTCCACTTTGTCACCTGTTAGAACCAGGGGCATAGCAAGGGGGTGCGGTAGGTGTGGTCCACCCCGGGTGTCCCCACTAAGGGGGGTGACAAAATGGTGGGCAGCACTCACCACAGGGCCTGCAGTGTGCTCGAGCCACGCGTCTCTCCTGGGAGTGACGCGGTGGCTTGAGTGCCCGCAGGCTCCATGCTGCCCCAAACAGTCCGCCCATTGCCTCCTCCTCAGGTGTAGGGCGGCTGAGTGGGAGAAGGCAGGCAGACTCCTCGGAGGCCCTGCGGTGCCCCTGTGGGCGGCTGGCCCCGCCCCTGGGCATAGGGCACACGCACCACTCCAGGCGCCCAATCGGCTTGCTCTGCTGCTGGTTAGAACTAGTTCACAAAATTAGGTTCATCACATGATTCATATCACTTGACTACGCAACACTCAGGAACTGAATGTGCGAGCAGCCTCCACTGAAAGGCATTACGTCTGACACAAAGTGAACAGCATTTTCGAACTCGACATCTGTGATGGCCCTTGAATGTTTCACTTGATCTTGCCATTCTTGAGTGATTAAAGTGCATGTGTTTTTTTAAAAAGTGATTAAAGTGAGGCCCGTTTTTTAAAAAAGTTTATTGGGCTCATTATCAGTAACAATAGTATCATGTATGCAAGAGGGCAGCCTGACTACAAAACTGGTAAGCACCAGTTATGGGGAACTTAATGCTGACCACTGAAGCACAAAACATGCCCATATAAGGTATAAGGAGGGTTCCAATAGGTGCAGAGAAAATGGGTTGAGTAAAGTTGCATTTCAAGGACTATGTTCGGATGGGGAGATGGTGGGACGTGGGTGGCGCTGTGGGTTAAACTACAGAGCCTAGGACTTGCCGATCAGAAGGTCGGCGGTTCGAATCCCGCAACGGGGTGAGCTCCCGTTGCTTGGTCCTTGCTCCTGCCAACCTAGCAGTTCAAAAGCACATCAAAGTGCAAGTAGATAAATAGGTACCGCTCTGGCAGGAAGGTAAACGGTGTTTTCATGCGCTGCTCTGGTTCGCCAGAAGCGGCTTAGTCATGCTGGCCACGTGACCCGGAAGCTGTACGCCGGCTCCCTCGGCCAATAAAGCAAGATGAGCACCGCAACCCCAGAGTCGGTCACGACTGGACCTAATCGTCAGGGGTCCCTTTACCTTTTAAAGTTGCATTTCAAGGACTATGGTTGGATGGGGAGATGGTGAGGTGCTGGGGTGGCAGAAGGTCAGAGGATAAAATAGGTATGATGATGTATTTTGCCTGTATAGTGTGTGTGTCAATGGGAAGCTCTTGAAAACTCTTAAGACTCTGTTTGGGAATAAAATCAGATTAATTGGACTTGAACCCCCTAGGGAAATGTACCCCCCCCCCCAATAGCTGTTTTGCTAGACCTTGCCAGGATCAGTGAAGCAGCATCAGAATTGATATCCAAACATGCAGCATCGCTTTCAGTCATTTGCCTCTTACCTTTTGTGCTCGTCGCTTGTCAGCTCTTTGATTCTGATGGTAGATCCGGCTGAAGTTGGAAACGATAACTGGGACTGGGAGAGCAATGACAAGCACCCCGCTCAGGGAACAAATGGAGCCAAATATCTTGCCAGCAATCGTTTTGGGCACCATGTCTCCATAACTGGTGAAAGAGAAAGCAACAAAACAAGATGGCAGCATTAGGGCAAATCTGATTGGATGAGACATTTGCAAAGTCAGCCAGCTGTAAATTGAAATTAGGACACGGGGCATTAATCATGTAGTTCGCTCTTGCATTTACCCCTTTGGTTTCATACATTTAATGCTTCATCAAAGTATTTCTATAGAACCCTCCTGCAAAACATCATGATGGCAAATAGCAACAGCAGCAACAAAACCCTTAAAAATAAAATCATTAAAATGACTGGCTACTCAGTAACATTTTAAACAACGACACAGACTTGTTTGTATAAATTCCCAGTTCAGGGGCCCCTATGACGATCAGGATGTTAACATGTTTGTGTTTGTGGAAATAGGAGTTTAAACTCTTTCTCCCCAGCTGTAATCATGATTCAGACTGGGAGTTCTGTATCTGCAATTTACATTGGTTTTTTAAAAAGAAGAAGAAGGTTTTTTAAAAAGAAGAAGCATGCTTGTCTTGCAATATTTATATAATTCCTAAAGTTCCCCTGAATTTGGGCTGTGTGTGTGTGAACAGGCTATTGGGCACCACAAGGGAGAGGGGAGATATACACACCACTGCATCTGCCCTAAAGTCTCTGCAATGCTATTTAGATCTCACCTTCACTGGTTTATTGTGGCAACAGCCTCCTTCATCAGATGCTCAGTGTAGCACTTTGGTAGAATAAACCCCTGTGGCTCAGTGCATAAAAGCAATCTAGAGCTCTGTGAAAATGACAGATGAGACTGTGGACCAAGTCTGCTTACTTTACATTCATAACAATCACATGCTGATGGATGAGCTGTTTCAGTTTTACCTGGTTTTCTTCCAAGCCATCCTGGACCTACCTATTCGCAAAAAAAAAAAAAAAAAAAAAAAGAAACCCCACAAGTTGATTTCATGTTTTGCATGACATTGTTTTCCCCTCATTGTTTTTTCTTTGTTTGCAATATACATAATTCATGAAAAGTGATTCATATACAGCTGATTATTTTTTTTACAATCCCAGCCCCCACAGAAGCACCATATGCCTACTTAGTTACATTTAACTTTTAAGTCCTTTCAGCTTTTAAACAAAAGTGCCATTCCATAAATCACCATGTGCTCTCTGAGGCCTAAAGCCATGTTCTATTGATGTTGCAAATGTAAAAAAACCTATGCCAAGGTGATTGAAAGTTAGTGATTTCCTTGTTTATTGTTGTCCTGATTATCCATCTTTCAAACAATATGCAGGTGCTTCAGCTATTATCTAAGTCATTGTTTCTCTGACTTCTTTCCCCCTCACGAGCCACTTGAAGGCTGCTGAGAGTCTTGGCAGACCATTTAATGCCTTTTCTGTCTGTTGCAGCAATTATAATTCACAGTCCTAGATGCTGTGTGATTCCTAATTGTATTTTTGGACACTTTGTGGACCACCTGACCACCTGAATGAAGGTAGCACAACACTGGTGATCCCTGGACCAAAGTTTGGGGGCCACAGATCTAAGTAGTGGACATGCCTGCATCATTTCTAACGGCTGCTTGCACACTGGAGTGTTGGAGAGTGCAACACTTAACTATATGAACCCCTAAGGTCATAAACACATATTGAATCCAAGGTGATATCTTTCAGCGTGGTAACAGATGGTACCCAGTTACGATGCAGAATCCTGAAAAGGTGTGCTGTGATGTGCTGGGATCATGACTGATGGGCCAGTCAGCTAGAATTAAAGAGAACCAATCATCTGTGCTGCATTATAGGGGAATGTGTCATGCTCAACTGTAAATCAGGATTCAGAATCCCAATTACCTTAGCTGTAATATGGCACTCGGTAAGCCAGGGCAGTCAATCATACTTGTTAGTCCAGAGCAGTTGCTGTCCTGTATGTTTCATTAGGGAATAACAGCCAGAGTTCTCTTTATAGCACTAGCAAGGAGAATCTCAACTGAGGCATGGAACACCTATCCAAAGCATCATAGAGGAACGCATGAAAGATTGCTCTGGTAGCTCACAAAATAGGACAAACTATGTAAAGGGAGTGCATTTTTGGTGATACTTTCCTTGCATAAGATAGAAAAAGAAGAAGAATGAAGTTGAGCTGGAAGTTCCCTTGTGCAAGCTGCAAGGGATGTTGACACCAAAAAGAGGGAACTGCATCAGAAGAAGAAGAAGAAGAAGAAGAAGAAGAAGAAGAAGACAGGGTAAAATATGTCTTAGGTAAAGGTAAAGGGACTCCTGACCATTAGGTCCAGTCGTGATCAACTCTGGGGTTGCGGCGCTCAACTTGCTTTATTGGCCAAGGGAGCCGGCGTACAGCTTCTGGGTCATGTGGCCAGCATGACTAAGCCGCTTCTGGCGAACCAGAGCAGTGCACGGAAACGTCGTTTACCTTCCCACTGGAGCGGTACCTATTTATTTACTTCCACTTTGACGTGCTTTTGAACTGCTAGGTTGGCAGGAGCAGGGACCGAACAATGGGAGCTCACCCCGTCACGGGGATTCGAACCGCTGACCTTCTGATCTGATCGGCAAGTCCTAGGCTCTGTGGTTTAACCCACAGCACCACCCGCGTCATAGGTTTGCATAAATTTTGCATTTGCTTTTTTATATGCATAGCTGCAAATCTGGGAATACTGATTATAATTCAATTGGACATACATTCAGGGACAGCCTACTCATTAAGGAGGGGCTGTTGTCTCAGGTGGCAGATTCAGCCCCCTCTGCTGCTGCTTGCCATGCCCACCTCTGGCTGCTTCCTTTGCCTTTGCCTTTGCCTCTGCATCATGCATACACCTGTGTAGGTTATAGGGTCACCCAAGACAGAAGCTTATAGCAAAGAGGCTAGGGGACAAAGGGGGTTGCGTATGAGGTGCTGTACTGGCATTTTTGCTGAAAAACCAGACCCATAGGACCCATAATAGTTCTAGCTAGTTTTCTAGTTCTGTTTATTAAAAAGGAATGGGCTGAATCTCATAAGCTTGACTGCCAGCATAATTCAGAAAAATGCAAGTGGATAAAATAAAAATAAAAAAGCCAGATTACAGGGGGTTGCTAACTTGGTGATAAACTATTGGGTTAAATTATAAATAGCATTTTGCTTATTTCACTATGTGCTATAGTTTATTAGTACAGTGGTACCTTGGGTTAAGAACTTAATTCATTCTGGAGGTCTGTTCTTAACCTGAAGCACCACTTTAGCTAATGATGCCTCCCGCTGCTGCTGCGCCGCTGGAGCACGATTTCTGTTCTCATCCTGAAGCAAAGTTCTTAACCCGAGATACTATTTCTGGGTTAGCAGAGTCTGTAACCTGAAGCGTCTGTAACCTGAAGTGTCTGTAACCCGAGGTACCACTTTACTGGTGTAGTGTGGACGTTTGGGTGTTGTGCTGTTTTGTTTTGTTTTGTTTTAATCATGCTTTGAATGAGCTATTTACCCCTCTGTGGAAATGATAGCCTTCGGCTAAATAATAATGATTTGAAATTGAAATTGAAACTTTCGGCGGAAAAATGTTCTCAGCACCTTTAGGAACCAGCTAAATTAGTGGTTTCCAAAGCAAACTGTACCATTCCCTGGGAAGGGGATTTCCCAAGGGCTGCTAAGAAGCAAGGGGGTGGCAGAGGGGCACTGGAGATGACTATCTGACTTTGAACAGTTGGTATCAGTGGATCAAGTTCATTAATTTTGTTGATTTAATTAAACTAAATAATTTTAATTGGATTTAGAATAAATGTGCACTTAATTGTTTTGAATTTATTGTGTTATTATCTTCCTTAATGGGTCGTGCAAACCATTATTCCGAACAATGCTTTTTATAGGGTAGATGGCACTAGGCATGAGTTTATGGAACCAAGGGGACGGTAGTGCCCCAAATTTGGAACCACGGAGCAATATCAAAATTCATCTCTGAGCCTCCAGTTTCAAAACACATGCTGCCCAAGAGCCTCATGCCAGCACGAGAGCAGAGGAAGCTAGTTACTTTTGATCAAAACGGAACACCAGAAGCAGAAAGATCTGTATCTCTGAACTGAATTTGTTCAAAATCCTCCACAACGGAACAAAATGGCGGCCCACTCTTCCAGACCATCTCACCAAGGCTGTATTTGCTGTCTCTTGCTCTTTTTACTTCTTCTGTGAAAGTGGAAGGCAGGCAGGGCAAAGCTCTAAAATAAAATCTCGTGACACCGATCAGCTCTTGACTGCTGAGCTACCTTGTCCCTAGAGAAAGGCTTCCAATGAATCCCCGAAAGCTGTGTGAGAGAGTGGCTCAATGTATGTGTGTGTAATTTTCAGAGTTCTGTAAATGCTTCACACATTGTCAGCTGAAACCTAATTGTACCACACAGAGGCTTTTGGCTGGATTCGTCTAAGGCAAATGCACCAAAGCCTCTTGCAATGGCTATGATCAATAAAACACTCTTTGCAGCTATTAACTTTTTAGACACCCTCTTATCCAAAGAGAGTTTAAAAGCCCTTGTTAAGCAACACTGCCTCAGCTGATGTCTCCCTTTGCTGCTCCCAAACAAGGCGAGGCATCAAATTAATCATATGCTGCGGATTTGAACTTGCAAACCCGGAGTGCTATTGAAAAGCTTTCTGCTGTTTACAGAGGACAGAACAATTGTTTGGTATAGGCTCCATTTTGATTGGTTTAGCTCAGTAGAACATTCATGCACATAAACTGTGAACCTTCTGAATACACAAGGCTTGAAAGGATAAGATATAAACCCACCCAATACCAAAAGGGTTAGTTTGGCATGATACTCGGATAAGAAGGAGCTTTCATGAATGACTAGATAGTTATGATATGAAACAGACCAGTAGCACTGGTGTTTCTATATCTTCCCATTTGTTCATTCCTCATTTTCAATGCATTCCCCTATCACTTTGCAAACCACAAACAGTACATGGTTGATGGTTGGCTTGGAGGGCCACACATTAGTTTTAATGGGAGAGAGAAGCCCATGGCTTTGGCCAATTGCTGTATGAACTTCATATAGAAGTATCCAAAACACAAACTAGACTTTCACACTTATATGAGGGACTTCTAAATGATCACTCCCCAGCCAAATTTGTAATGCAGATAATTTAATGCTCTGGCATTTCATGAAACAGCTGCAGCTACAAAACACAAAACACAACACACAACACAAAACAATTTGAAAAAGAGAGAGAGAGGACCTTAACCCATTTCCTCATATGTCACAGTCAATTTCCTATCAACAGAGCAGATGTTTGATTCTTTGGCTCAGCCAGAGGGGACATAAACGGAAAGCTGGCAAAAGAGAAACTGTTTCTCCCCACTGCATTGGGGGCGGTGAGCAGCAAGCATACAGTCTTCTCATACAATCTGCACAGCACAGCCAAATACTGATCATTTGGGTTGTGACCACAGGCTTGACTGACAGCTACAGTGGGTACTGATAGCTATCCAATAATTCTTTGCAGTACTCAAAGCAGAACCCAGTCTGCTGTAACCGGCTCAGTCTACAGATCATTTACTTTCCATTTCAGTTTCAACCAGGGCTAGTTCATGCATGCATGCACTCATCATTTGATGACTGTAACATCACTTGAGTACAAATGCATACCACAGATGAGGGTATGATGCCACCTCAAACACATCAAGAGTTGTGTCCAATGCTGCTGTTCTGCCAGCACAGCAGACTTCTGCTTGTGTAGCAGAATTCTGCCTTCCCCACTTTCCCCTGCAGCCCCCACGCCTAGCACACCTTCAGTATCTGCTCCAGAGAGCATTCAGGGAGAGGAGATGAAGGGGAAGTCCCAATGAGCAATTGGAGTTCTGCACATGCAGCTCTGGATACAGCCTCAAGTAATCATGAGATAAAAAATCAAGGGATGCACCAGAATGTTTGAACCAGTCAACCTATGAAAGCTACCTCTTTGGGGATGTTCTTTGGAGTCTGTTGATACAGTAAGTCACTTAAAAAATAAAAAAGTTGTCCCTTTTGTGCATCTGTTGATGCATTTACCGGTCTTAATACATTCTTAGTCACAATGTTTGCTACTCTCCTTTAGACGTAGCTTACAAGTTATGGAAAATCTGTAACCCTCCAGGTGCCAATGGACTCCCAACAGCCCCAGCTGGCATAGCCAATGGTCTAGGATGATGGGTACTGTAGTCCAGCAACACCTGAAGTGCCACAGATTCTCTCTCCTTGGTCTACATGGAAAGTTGTAACAGTGAAGATAGCTGGCAGAGGAAGATCCTGCCAATAGATAAGACAGATGTACTATGCATGTTATGGGTAGGGGGACTTTTTGAGCCTGGTGGCCACATTCTAAGAAAAGTTCTGGGAACCATGTGCCAATGGTGAGCAGGGCTAGAAGCAGGCAGAGCAATTAACGTTAATTTTACCTTTGCACAGTAGGCTAGTTTCTACATATTTGCACATTCTATCCTTCCTTCTGGTAAGCAATAAGCATCATCAAAGCTCAATGACACAGTCTACCCTCCCCAAAACACTCAAAAACGATGCAGCGCTAGTGAGGAGCATGGCCTGGGGAGAAGGTGCATGCCAGAGGTGCATGTGGCCTGGGGAGATCCCAAGGGCCTGCAGAGAAGCCTGGAGGGCCACATTTGGGTGTGATATTCCCCACCCCTGCTGCATGCATTAAAACAAACATCCAATTTTCACAGTGTGGACTTTGAGGACCAGTTGACTCACAGGTTGATTGCTTGGCAGTGGATGACCTGGAGCTGAATGGGTGGGCTAACTGCACTGAGCAGCACAGAGCTTGAGCATTCACATGTGAAAAGAGCTATGATGAGGCAGATACAAAATGCTGAAGATTCATATGTGGACCCAGCCTTGAAATGTGATGAGTAGCCTTTGGGCGATTGTACCAACTCAGCATCATCCTGTCTCAAGCAGTTTTATTTTCAAGCTAGTACATTCATTGCTTCAGGTGGACAACAGAGTGGAACTTCCCTGACTGAATTTTGTGCATGAGCACGTGGCTTCCTAACTCCTTCATCAAAGAAGATTGACTTATAATGGAATAGTCATGCCCCTTCTGGCTCAATTAAAACTTCTGAAGCCAAGACCACAAAAACATGTTCTCTGTAATTAAAATGTGACTTTGTATAACTCTGTCGCCCACTCCTACCTTTGGCTTCAGTTTCTAAGCAGTCTGTGGGTGCAGAGCAGGTTGATTCATACATTATGACAATGCAAAGCCTTTGCAAGTTGATTCGGAGTAGTTTTAATTCCTCATAAAGGAAACATCAGCCCTTGATGAGCTAAAACCTGGTCTCCACCGTAGATGGTCATTAAAGGTTCTTCTGAAACCATGGATTAAACACAACCGTAAAACTAAAGTATCCGTCATTGTGTGATCCACCTGAGGGAATGTTAAAATTGCCAACTTGCTCTTCTGAATGCCAGTCAGCTAATTATCCTCCGAGAAGAAAGGCCCAGTAATTGGGCCATGACCATATTATATATTCCTAGGAGCAAATGACGATCTGCTCTGCATAAGCAGATATGTAGTTTCTGCCAATCTCACAGTAGTAGGTGCTCTTGAAATTGGATCCAGGAACAAATAAATATATGGTTGGAATTGCTACTCAAAGTAGACCAATGCACATAAGTGAATCCAAGTTAGTCATGGCCAATAACTTCCATGGGTCTACTCTGAGAAGGACTAGAACTGTGTAACACCCATAGAGAATAGAAATATAACTTATTTTAAAAAGGCCACAAAGCAGCAAATTCTTAATCAAACCCAGCATTGATTTTCAAACTGGGTCTCTGGGGCACCTGAGTTATTCTGACGCCAATCAGGGGGTCCACCATGAGAGTACTAATCAGGGGCAGCTCTGGCTTTAAGAGAACACTTATAAGCAGTGTGTATTTTAGGAAATGATGCCCCCAAAATGTGTAATTTTGTGAAAAAATACATACAGAAATAATTGACATTTTCAAATTTTAAAAAACATGCATTGGACCACATGAAACTTTGGACTACAAAACCAAAATGGGTGTTGCTGAAATGTATTTGACCATAGCTGCTAAATCTTCACTATTGGTGGCATCTGTGGTTGGCTGGCACAATATTAATTGCTAGCTGCCTCCTTGTTTTTGTCCCTGATCAATAGTGCCAATACTACTAATAGCCTCACAGCCCATTTATAATAGATAAATTGCCGAGCAATCAAAAACATTGTATTTTCATGAGCATTAATTGGGCATTCTAAACCCATGTGTGTTCCACCCCCTGGTCCCTAAGCCAGGAGTCAGAGAACCTCGGAAGTCTTCATTAATTCCTTTTTTAAAAAGACAACTAATCACCTTGAAAGTTTTTTTTTAAAGGAAAACCCAACCAGCTAATAGTTCTGGTGAAAGCAGATTTTAAGTAATTAATCAATAGCCTCATTAGGGTTGCTGGGAGATAAAAGAGCATCTTATGATGAATGGCCAGAGGGCCTAACTTGCCCAGAAAGCAACATCAAAGCAGCCTAGGCCATAAAATGTTCTACCACTGCAGGCAAATGAAGAGCAGTCTTGTAGGTTAGAACACCACACCCTAACTTCAATGAATATAATCCTTGGGGGAATTGATCAATCTTTTTGTGCCCCAATTCTAAAAAAGAAAAGAATAAAAGCCTTTGCTTATTGCTTCATCCAGGGGATCTGAAGCTTTGTACCGTAACATTTTCCTAAGATTCAAACTTGACCTGATATTCAGGCCCAACGTCAGCAGTCAAGCGGATCAGACACTGATCTGGTCAGTAGGAACCCTCACTGGCTTGACTTCTCAGCTGCACAAGCACAACTGTGTCATGGTGCTGAATCAGGATATTTAATCCTTTTGTCTCTACCATGGTCCTGACTTAAATAATACACACTGCACTGGTTATTTTCAATGGAAGGACAGCTCCCATTGGCAAGGGGTTGTGTGATTTCAGTCAGGACTACTGTGGGGATAAAAAGCTGAAGTCCCCTCTTCCACGCCACCATCCCCATCAGGATTCACCCCACCCCACCCCACCCTACCCCTAGTTAAACAAAAATCAGCTGCACAAGCTTGAACTGTGTGACACACATAAATTTTGAAGTGGAGGAGCTCATCATGGCAGCCCGGATAACCATGTCTCCCAGGAGAATCCAAAAATGGGTGCTGAACTGTGCATCTTATAACAACCATGTAACACTGGTTTTTACAAAACTTCTGGTTGTCTGTATGCTACCAATATTTCTAGGTGTTGCTGTTGACAGCTGAACCCTGGCAATCTGGGACCCAAATACTTGAAGAAACACCTTTGCTGGCATCCAGAGCTCTGCAGGAGAAGCCTCTCTGTTGCTTCTGCTGGTAACTGTGGTACAGGGCCTTTTCTGTGGCAGCATCCTGGAAATGGGGTTCCCTCCCATCATAAAATGTGCCTGGTGTGGGCTTTGAGCCAGCTGGAGACACCTCTCTTTATCAAGGCATTTGGGGACTGCTGATCAGCGTAACCCATTTGTAATTGGCGGACTGTTCTATGCTGTTCACATGGCATAGATTTAGTACTCATCTTAATTTTTATTACTTTAGACTGCTTTATTCTTTGAATAATTTTTCTATGTGAGAAGAGCCCTGACATTACTTATGATGGAATCTTTTGAACAAATTAATGAGGGAACAGCAAAACTAAACACCTTCTACTACAGCAGTACAGTCAAACCTTGGTTCTTGAACACATCCGTTATCATACGTCTTGGCTCCCGAATGCCGAAAACCCGGAAGTAATTGCTCCGGTTTCCAAACAATTTTTGGAAGCCGAATGTGCTATGCAGCTTCCGTTTTGAGTTTCCTTATTGTATTGAGGCTTCTGCTTTCAGTTTTCGGTTGTCAAACATTTTGGAAGTCAAATGGTCTTCCGGAACAGATTACGTTCGACAGCCGAGGTTTGACTGTACCTTTATTTGGTTTTTTTAAAAAATAAAAACTTTATATAGAGTTTGACTGCTCCCTCGCTGAACTGTTAAAGTGCATGAGCATTCATCTACGACACTAAAAAGCACACCAAGCAAATAAAATAATGGCATTCTTGCCATTTCTCATACTTTTTGTCTTCTGCAAAAAGGCATTTCACAATGCAAGCCTAAGCAAGTCTTCTTAGAACTAACCCCCTTCGAAATAAGGTTATAATCTTAAAAGGTTGTGCACTCCTTTCTCCAGCACTGCAGTGCCACATTTTCCCCCTGAGCAGTTGAAACAAAACACAGGGTCAATTTCAATTCACAGCTTTTGAAAAGAAGTGAAATTGACAATATTCAGAAGCAATCCATCCATTTGCATTCCATTTAGTTTGAACTGAATGTGGCATTGCTAAGGTTTTCAGGAGAATCATGCTGAGGAGTCAAAGGGGTAGTCTTTGCTCAATCATGTTCATAAGCCCCTATTAGCTTCCAGGCACAACTCCAAGGTGCTGTTGCACTGCTACAGGAGCAAAAGCACCAGAAATAAATGTCAATATAACCTTATACACAACAGCTTGGATATGTGCTGGAAATGGGCTGGCTGCTCCATGCAAATGCAGCTGCTGTGAACTGACAAGCAGTCAAGTGAGAAAGTGAGAGGAGTAAGCAAATTCTTGGCTTGATTGGCCCACCTGCTTTCTATGCAGCACGTTGCACAGAGGCAAAATAGGACGGTGGCTGGAGGGTTTCTTGCACCTAAGCAGTCATACAAAGCACGTTGTTTACTTGACAAGATATAAACATTCTTCTTCTTATTGACTGAAGGGCTCTTCAGAAAACATTCTGTAGGCAATTTTTCCTGCTGCTGCAAAGATCTGCAGGGGGCACTAGGGCTTGTTTTGATGGATTAATATCATGCTGTGGCATCAAGCAAGGACCATGGTGTCTCCAAAATGAATATAAAGTAAATCATCTAGGACTAAAAATAGTATATTAAAAAACAACCCCCCCCCCATATTCATCATTATAGGACAGGAGTTTGGTCTACAGTGGTATCTCGGGTTAATTCAACTTAATTTGTTCTGGAAGTCTGTTCTTAACCTGAAACTGTTCTTAACCTGAGGTACTACTTTAGCTAATAGGGCCTCCTGCTGCCACTGCGCCGCCAGAACACGATTTCTGTTCTCATCCTGAAGCAAAGTTCTTAACCTGAGGTACTATTTCTGGGTTAGCGGAGTATGTAACCTGAAGCGTATGTAACCTGAAGTGTCTGTAACCCGAGGTACCATTGTACAACTT